>NC_090939.1:579680637-580305137 GCF_040938575.1 Ambystoma mexicanum | reverse complement strand
TGATGTCGTGGGTGTTAGTCTTAGCAGTGCACGGTGGAGGCGCGAGTTATGGTTGCTTAGCTTACCATAACTGGCGAATTTCAAGGGTTTTTCTGTTTTACTTGGAACCATAACGTCCCTTTAACAAAGTTTTTTCACTGAATTTCATAGGTTTTTAGTAGCGCAACTTAACCATAACGTCCCTTTAACAAAGTTTTTTCACTGAATATGTATATATATATATTACACTGCCACCATAGTGGCAGTGTAGTTATGGTTAAGTTGGTGTTTCCATAGGAAGAGCACTTTTTGGGCGGCGTATAACTTTGCCCCCTCTGGACAAATCCTCACCAAACTTTGCAAAAAAAAGTATATGACCCGCTCTGAATTTTATTGTTTGGTGAGGATTCGTCCAGGGGGGGAAAAATTATAGGGGGGTCCCAAAATTTCTGTTTTTTTCCCATAGACTGAATGGGCAAAAAATTTTGCTCACGCCTACAGCCCAAACCGCTGGACGGATTTTCACCAAATTTGGACCAGGAGCAGCGGCTTGGTCCCGAAAGCGTGCTTTTGCAAATTTGGTGAAAATCCACCCAGTAGTTTATTTTTTAAAATGACCAAAAAGTAGGTAAAAAAAATGTGTGATATCTGTGTTCGCTTCGCGGACACACTTCCCTGTTCGCTCCGCGGACAGGACGGTGATTGGGCAAGCAGCTTGCGTGATGTCCGCGGACATCTGACGTGCTCTCTCATTGGATGCGGTGAAAGCGTGCAGTGCGTCTGGCTTCAGAGACGCCCGCCATCTTTCTTTCCCACATGAGAGGCTTTTTCAGGTCAGCAGGAGCGTGTCTGTCTCCTGTTCCTCCCACACCCGCTCATGCCCCGTGTGCCCTTTCTGTCCTCCCCACCCCTGCTCATGCCCCGTGTGTCCTTCCTGTCCCCCCACCCCCGCTCATGCTCCGTGTCTCCCCTGTTCCTCCATCCCCTGCTCACACCATCGCACACGGTGGCCAGCGTAGGGCCGAGGAGCGGGATCTGCCGCACGAACTCATGTCCGTGTTTTTGTTCATCTCCTGACATACAAACCCTCCCACCCCCGCTCATGCCCTGTGTGTCTCTCTCCCCCCCACCCCCCGCTCATGCCCCGTGTGTCTCTTCCCTCCCTCCCACCCCCTGCTCATGCCCCGTGTGTCTCTTCCCTCCCCCCCACCCCCCGCTCATGCCCTGTGTGTCTCTCTCCCTCCCCCCCACACCCCGCTCATGCCCCGTGTGTCTCTCTCCCTCCCACCCACCCCACGCTCATGCCCCGTGTGTCTCTTCCCTCCCCCCACCCCCCGCTCATGCTCGTGTGTCTCTCTCCCTCCCCCCACCCCCCGCCCATGCCCCGTGTGTCTCTCTCCCTCCCTCCCCCCCACCCCGTGCTCATGCCCCGTGTGTCTCTCTCCCTCCCGCCACCCCCCGCTCATGCCCTGTGTGTCTCTCCCCCTCCCCCCACCCCCGCTCATGCCCCGTGTGTCTCTCTCCTCCCCCCACCCCCCGCTCATGCCCCGTGTGTCTCTTCCCTCCCCCCACCCCCGCTCATGCCCCGTGTGTCTCTTCCCTCCCCCCCACCACCCGCTCATGCCCCATGTGTCTCTTGTGACTCTCACCCTCCCCCCCCACCCCCCGCTCATGCCCCATGTGTCCCTCTCCCTCCCATCCACCCCCCGCTCGTGCCCCGTGTGTCTCTCTCCCTCCCCCACACCACTCGCTCATGCCCCGTGTGTCTCTTCCCTCCCCCACCCCCCGCTCATGCCCCGTGTGTCTCTTCTCTCCCCCCACCCCCCACTCATGCCCCGTGTGTCTCTTCCCTCCCCCCTCCCCTGCTCATGCCCCGTGTGTCTCTTCGCTCCACCCCACCCCCTGCTCATGCCCCATGTATCTCTTCCAGCCCCCCCACCCCCCGCTCATGCCCCGTGTGTCTCTCTCCCTCCCCCCGCTCATGCCCCGTGTGTCTCTCTCCCTCCCCTCCACCCCCCGCTCATGCCCCGTGTGTCTTTCTCCCTCTCCCCCCACCCCCCGCTCATGCCCCGTGTGTCTCTTCCCTCCCCCTGACCCCCCGCTCATGCCCCGTGTGTCTCTTCCCTCCCCCCGACCCCCCGCTCATGCCCCGTGTGTCTCTTCCCTCCCCCCCACTCCCCGCTCATGCCCGTGTGTCTCTTCCCTCCACCACCCCCCGCTCATGTCCCATGTGTCTCTTCCCTCCCCCCACCCCCCGCGTGTCTCTTCCCTCCCCCCCACCCCCTGCTCATGCCCGTGTGTCTCTTCCCTCCCCCCCACCCCCGCTCATGCCCCGTGTGTCTCTCTCCCTCCCCCCACCCCCCGCTCATGCCCCATGTGTCTCTCTCCCTCCGCCCACCACCCGCTCATGCCCTGTGTGTCTCTCGCCTCCCCGCCAGCCCCCGTTCATGCCCGGTGTCTCTCTCCTTCCCCCCCACCCCCCGCTCATGCCCCATGTCTGTCTCCTGTTGCACCCCACCCCCCGCTCATGCCCCGTGTCTGTCTCCCCCCACCCCCCCCGCTCATGCCCCGTGTCTGTCTTCTGTTCCCCCGCTCATGCCCCGTGTCTGTCTCCTGTTCTCCCCACCCCCCGCTCATGCCCCGTATCTGTCTCCTCTTCCCCCCACCCCCCGCTCATGCCCGGTGTCTGTCTCCAGTTGCCCCCCACCCCCCCACTCATGCCCCGTGTCTGTCTCCTGTTCTCCCCACCCGGCGCTCATGCCCCGTGTCTGTCTCCTCTTGCCCCCACCCCCCGCTCATGCCCCATGTCTGTCTCCTGTTCCCCCCACCTGCTCATGCCCCATGTCTGTCTCCTGTTCCCCCCACCCGCTCATACCCCGTATCTGTCTCCTGTTCCCCCCACCCGCTCATGCCCTGTGTTTGTCGCCTGTTCCCCCCACCCGCTCATAACCCGTATCTGTCTCCTGTTCCCCCCACCAGCTCATGCCGTGTCTCTCTCTTTTTGCCCCCCACCCCCGCCCGCTCATGCCCCGTGTCTGTCTCCTGTTCTCCCCACTCCCCGCTCATGCCCCGTGTCTGTCTCCTGTTCCTCCCCCACAACCCGCTCATGCCCCGCGTGTCTCTCTCCCTCCCCTCCACCCCCCGCTCATTCCCCGTGTGTCTCTCTCCCTCCCCCACACCCCCCGCTCATGCCCCGTGTGTCTCTCTCCCTCCCCCCACCCCCCGCTCATGCCCCGTGTGACTCTCACCCTCCCCCCGACCCCCAGCTCATGCCCCATGTGTCCCTCTCCCTCCCCTCCACCCCCCGCTCATGCCCCGTATGTCTCTCTCCCTCCTCCACACCCCCCGCTCATGCCCCGAGTGTCTCTCTCCCTCCCCCCACCCCCCGCTCATGCCCCGTGTGTCTCTCTCCCTCCCCCCACCCCCGCTCATGCCCCATGTGTCTCTTCCCTCCACCCACCCCCGCTCATGCCCCGTGTGTTTCTTCTCTCCCCCACCCCCCACTCATGCCCCGTGTGTCTCTTCCCTCCCCCCCACCCCTGCTCATTCCCCGTGTGTCTCTTCCCTCCCCCCACCCCCCGCTCATGCCCCATGTGTCTCTTCGAGCCCCCCACCCCCTGCTCATGCCCCGTGTGTCTCTCTACCTCCCCCCCACCCCCTGCTCATGCCCCGTGTGTCTCTCTCCCTCCCCTCCACCCCCGCTCATGCCCCGTGTGTCTTTCTCCCTCCCCCCACCCCCCACTCATGCCCCGTGTGTCTCTTCCCTCCCCCGCTCCCCCCGCTCATGCCCCCTGTGTCTCTTCCCTCCCCCCACCCCCCGCGTGTCTCTTCCCTCCCCCCACCCCCCGCTCATGCCCGTGTGTCTCTTCCCTCCCCCCCATCCCCGCTCATGCCCCGTGTGTCTCTCTCCCTCCCCCCACCCCCCGCTCATGCCTCATGTGTCTCTCTCCCTCCCCCCACCCCCCGCTCATGCCCCGTGTGTCTCTCGCCTCCCCCCCACCCCCTGCTCATGCCCGGTGTCTCTCTCCTTCCCCCCACCCCCCGCTCATGCCCCATGTCTGTCTCCTGTTGCCCTCCACCCCCCGCTCATGCCCCGTGTCTGTCTCCCCCCACCCCCTGCTCATGCCCCGTGTCTGTCTTCTGTTCCCCCGCTCATGCCCCGTGTCTGTCTTCTGTTCCCCCGCTCATGCCCCGTGTCTGTCTTCTGTTCCCCCCGCTCATGCCCCGTGTCTGTCTCCTGTTCTCCCCACCCCCCGCTCATGCCCCGTATCTGTCTCCTCTTCCCCCCACCCCCCCGCTCATGCCCCGTGTCTGTCTCCAGTTGCCCCCCACCCCCCCACTCATGCCCCGTGTCTGTCTCCTGTTCTCCCCACCCCCCGCTCATGCCCCGTGTCTGTCTCCACTTGCCCCCACCCCCCGCTCATGCCCCGTATCTGTCTCCTCTTCCCCCCACCCCCCCGCTCATGCCCCGTGTCTGTCTCCAGTTGCCCCCCACCCCCCCACTCATGCCCCGTGTCTGTCTCCTGTTCCCCCACCCGCTCATGCCCCATGTCTGTCTCCTGTTCCCCCCACCCGCTCATACCCCGTATCTGTCTCCTGTTCCCCCCACCCGCTCATGCCCCGTGTCTGTCTCCTGTTCCCCCCACCCGCTCATACCCCGTATCTGTCTCCTGTTCCCCCCACCCGCTCATGCCCGTGTCTCTCTCTTTTTGCCCCCCACCCGCTCATGCCCAGTGTCTGTCTCCTGTTCTCCCCACTCCCCGCTCATGCTCCGTGTCTGTCTCTTCCCTCCCCCCCACCCCCCGCTCATGCCCTGTGTGTCTCTTCCCTCCCCCCCACCCCCCGCTCATGCCCTGTGTGTCTCTTCCCTCCCCCCCACCCCCGCTCATGCCTCGTGTGTCTCTTCCCTCCCCCCACCCCCCGCTCATGCCCCATGTGTCTCTTACCTCCCTCCATCCCCCGCTCATGCCCCGTGTGTCTCTCTCCCTCCCCCCACCTCCCGCTCATGCCCCGTGTGTCTCTCCCCTCCCCCCCACCCCCCGCTCATGCCCCATGTGTCTCTCTCCCTCCCCCACCCCGTGCTCATTCCCTGTGTGTCTCTGACCTCCCCCCCACCCTGCGCTCATGCCCCGTGTGTCTCTTCCCTCCCCCAACCCCCGCTCATGCCCCGTGTGTCTCTTCCCTCCCCCACCCCCTGCTCATGCCCCGTGTGTCTCTTCCCTCCCCCCACCCCCCGCTCATGCCCCGTGTGTCTCTTCCCTCCCCCCACCCCCGCTCATGCCCAGTCTGTCTCTCTCCTTCCCCCACCCCCCGCTCATGCCCCGTGTGTCTCTCTCTTTCCCCCACCCCCCGCTCATGCCCGTGTGTCTCTCTCCTTCCCCCCACCCCCGCTCATGTCCCGTGTGTCTCTCTCCCTCCCCCACACCCCCACTCATGCCCGTGTGTCTCTCTCCCTCCCCCACCCCCTGCTCATTCCCCGTGTGTCTCTTCCCCCCCCACCCTGCGCTCATGCCCCGTGTGTCTCTCCCCCTCCCCCCCACACCCCGCTCATGCCCCGTGTGTCTCTCTCCTCCCCCCCACCCCCCGCTCATGCCCCGTGTGTCTCTTCCCTCCCCACCCCCCCGCTCATGCCCCGTGTGTCTCCCTCTTTCCCCCACCCCCCGCTCATGCCCCGTGTGTCTCTCTCCTTCCCCCCCACCCCCCGCTCATGCCCCGTGTGTCTCTCTCCCTCCCCCACACCCCCACTCATGCCCCGTGTGTCTCTCTATCTCCCCCCCACCCCCCGCCCCTTGTGTCTCTCTCCCTCCCCCCCACCCCCCGCTCATGCCCCGTGTGTCTCTTCCCTCCCCCCACCCCCGCTCATGCCCCGTGTGTCTCTCTCCTTCCCCCCACCCCCGCTCATGCCCCGTGTGTCTCTTCCCTCCCCACCCCCCCGCTCATGCCCCGTGTGTCTCTCTCTTTCCCCCACCCCCCGCTCATGCCCCGTGTGTCTCTCTCCTTCCCCCCCACCCCCCGCTCATGCCCCGTGTGTCTCTCTCCCTCCCCCCCACCAACCGCTCCTGCACCGTGTGTCTCTCTATCTCCCCCCACCCCCCGCCCCGTGTGTCTCTCTCCCTCCCCCCCACCCCCCGCTCATGCCCCGTGTGTCTCTTCCCTCCCCCCACCCCCGCTCATGCCCCGTGTGTCTCTCTCCTTCCCCCCACCCCCCGCTCATGCCCCGTGTGTCTCTCCCCCTTCCCCCACCCCCCGTTCATGCCCCGTGTGTCTCTCTCCTCCCCCCCCACTCATGCCCCGTGTGTCTCTCTCCCTCCCCCCCACCCCCCGCTCTTGCCCCGTATGTCTCTTCCCTCCCCACCACCCCCCGCTCATGCCCCGTGTGTCTCTCACCCTCCGCCCACCCCCGCTCATGGCCCGTGTGTCTCTTCCTTCCCTCTCTCCCCCTGCTCATGCCCCGTGTGTCTCTTCCCTACCACCCACCCCCCCGCTCATGCCCCATGTGTCTCTTCCCTCCCCACCACCCCCCGCTCATGCCCCGTGTGTCTCTCACCCTGCCCCCCACCCCCCGCTCATGCCCCGTGTGTCTCTCTCCCTCCCCCCCACCCCCCGCTCATGCCCCGTGTGTCTCTTCCCTCCCCCCCACCCCCGCTCATGCCTCGTGTGTCTCTCTCCTTCCCCACCCCCCGCTCATGCCCCGTGTGTTTCTCCCCCTCTCCCCCACCCCCCGCTCATGCCCCGTGTGTCTCTTCCCTCCTCCCCACCCCCCGCTCATGCCCCATGTGTCTCTTCCCTCCCTCCACCCCCCGCTCATGCCCCGTGTGTCTCTCTCCCTCCCCCCACCTCCCGCTCATGCCCCGTGTGTCTCTCCCCTATACCTCCCCCCCTCATGCCCCATGTGTCTCTCTCCCTCCCCCCCACCCCCTGCTCATTCCCCGTGTGTCTATTCCCTCCCCCACACCCTGCGCTCATGCCCCGTGTGTCTCTTCCCTCCCCCCAAACCCCGCTCATGCCCCGTGTGTCTCTTCCCTCCCCCCACCCCCCGCTCATGCCCTGTGTGTCTCTTCCCTCCCCCCACCCCCGCTCACGCCCCGTGTGTCTCTTGACTCCCCCCACCCCCGCTCATGCCCAGTCTGTCTCTCTCCTTCCCCCACCCCCCGCTCATGCCCTGTGTGTCTCTCTCCTTCCCCCACCCCCCGCTCATGCTCCGTGTGTCTCTCTCCTTCCCCCCCAACCCCCGCTCATGCCCCGTGTGTCTCTCTCCCTCCCCCACACCCCCACTCATGCCCCGTGTGTCTCTCTCCCTCCCCCCACCAACCGCTCCTGCACCGTGTGTCTCTCTCCGACCCCCCACCCCCCGCTCACGCCCCGTGTGTCTTACACCCTCCCCCCCACCCCCCGCTCATGCCCCGTGTGTCTCTTCCCTCCCCCCACCAACGCTCATGCCCCGTGTGTCTCTCTCCGTCCCCCCACCCCCCGCTCATGCCCCGTGTGTCTCTCCCCCCCGCTCATGCCCCGTGTGTCTCTCTCCTCCCCCCCACCCCCCCATGCCTCGTGTGTCTCTCTCCCTCACCCCACCCTCCGCTCCTGCCCCGTGTGTCTCTTCCCTCCCCACCACCCCCCGCTCATGCCCCGTGTGTCTCTCACCCTCCCCCCCACCCCCGCTCATGGCCCGTGTGTCTCTTCCTTCCCTCCCTCCCCCCGCTCATGCCCCGTGTGTCTCTTCCCTACCACCCACCCACCCCCCCGCTCATGTCCCATGTGTCTCTTCCCTCCCCCCCTCCCCCCGCTCATGCCCCGTGTGTCTCTCACCCTGCCACCCACCCCCCGCTCATGCCCCGTGTGTCTCTTCCCTCCCCCCCACCCCCGCTCATGCCTCGTGTGTCTCTCTCCTTCCCCCCACCCCCCGCTCATGCCCCGTGTGTCTCTCCCCCTCCCCCCCACCCCCGCTCATGCCCCATGTGTCTCTCTCCTCCCCCCCACCGCCCGCTCACGCCCCGTGTGTCTCTTCCCTCCCCCCACCCCCGCTCATGCCCCGTGTGTCTCTTCCCTCCCCCCACCCCCCGCTCATGCCCCGTGTGTCTCTTCCCTCCCCCCGCCCCCCACTCATGCCCCGTGTGTCTCTTGTGTCTCTCTCCCTCCACCCCCACCCCCTGCTCATGCCCCGTGTGTCTCTCTCCCTCCCCCCACCCCCGCTCATGTGCCGTGTGTCTCTCTCCCTCCCCCCCACCCCCGCTCACGCCCCGTGTGTCTCTTCGCTCCCCCCACCCCCCGCTCATGCCCCGTGTGTCTCTTCCCTCCCACCCACCCCCGCTCATGCCCCGTGTGTCTCTGAACCCCCACACACCCCCGCTCATGCCTCGTGTGTCTCTTCCCTCCACCCCACCCCCCGGTCATGCCCCGTGTGTCTCTTCCCTCCCCCACCCCCCGCTCATGCCCCATGTGTCTCTCTCCCCCCCCACCCCCCGCTCATGCCCCGTGTGTCTCTCTCACTCCCTCCCCCCACCCCCCGCTCATGCCCCGTATGTCTCTCTACCTCCCCCCCACCACCCACTCATGCCCCGTGTGTCTCTCTCCCCCCCCCCACTTCCCGCTCATGCCCCGTGTGTCTCTCTCCCTTCCCCCCACCCCCCCGCTCATGCCCCGTGTGTCTCTTAACTCCCTCCCACCCCCCGCTCATGCCCCGTGTGTCTCTTCCCTCCCCTCACCCCCCGCTCATGCCCCATGTGTCTCTTCCCTCCACCCCACCCCCGCTCACGCCCCGTGTGTCTGTTCCCTCCCTGCACCCCCCGCTCATGCCCCGTGTGTCTCTCTCCCTTCCCCCCACCCCCCGCTCATGCCCTGTGTGTCTCTTCCCTCCCCACCACCCCCCGCTCATGCCCCGTGTGTCTCTTAGCTCCCCTCACCCACCGCTCATGTCCCATGTGTCTCTACCCTCCCCCCACCCCCGCTCACGCCCCATGTGTCTGTTCCCTCCCTGCACCCCCCGCTCACGCCCCGTGTGTCTCTTCCCTCCCCCCTACCCCCGCTCATACCCCGTGTGTCTCTTCCCTCCCCCCTACCCCCCGCTCATGTCCCGTGTGTCTCTTCCCTCTCCCCACCCCCCGCTCATGCCCCGTGTGTCTCTTCCCTCCCCTCCCCGCTCATGCCCCGTGTCTCTCTCCATCCCCCCACCCCTGCTCATGCCCCGTGTGTCTCTCTCCCTCCCCCACCCCTGCTCATGCCCCGTTTGTCTCTCTCCCTCCCCCCACCCCCCGCTCATGCCCCGTGTGTCTCTCTCCCTCCCCCCACCCCCCGCTCATGCCCCGTGTTTCTCTCTCCCTCCCCCCACCCCCCGCTCATACCCTGTGTCTGTCTCCTGTTGCCCCCCGCTCATGCCCCGTGTCTGTCTCCCCCACCCCCGGCTCATGCCCCGTGTCTGTCTCCTGTTCCCCCGCTCATGCCCCATGTCTGTCTTCTGTTCCCCCGCTCATGCCCCGTGTATGTCTTCTGTTCCCCCCGCTCATGCTCCGTGTCTGTCTCCTGTTCTCCCCACCCCCCGCTCATGCCCCGTATCTGTCTCCTCTTCCCCCCACTCCCCTATCATGCCCCGTGTCTGTCTCCTGTTGCCCCCCACCCCTCCGATCATGCCCCGTGTCTGTCTCCTGTTCTCCCCACCCCCGCTCATGCCCCGTGTCTGTCTCCTGTTGCCCCCCACCCCCCGCTCATGCCTTGTGTCTGTCTCCTGTTCCCCCCACCCGCTCATGCCCCATGTCTGTCTCCTGTTCCCCCCACCCGCTCATGCCCCGTATCTGTCTCCTGTTCCCCCAACCGCTCATGCCCCGTGTCTCTCTCTTGTTGCCCCCCACCCCGCCGCTCATGCCCCGTGTCTGTCTCCTGTTCTCCCCACCCCCCGCTCATGCCCTGTGTCGGTCTCCTGTTCCTCCCACCCCCCGCTCATGCCCCGTGTCTGTCTCCTGTTGCCCCCACCCCCCGCTCATGCCCCGTGTCTGTCTCCTGTTCCCCCCACCCCCCGCTCATGTCCTGTGTCTGTCTCCTGTTGCCCCCCACCTGCCGCTCATGCCCCGTGTCTGTCTCCTGTTCCCCCCACCCCCTCGCGTCTCTCTCCTGTTGCCCCCCACCCCCTTCTCATGCCCCGTGTCTGTCTCCTGTTCCCCCCACCCGCTCATGCCCCGTGTCTCTCTCCTGTTGCCCCCCGCTCATGCCCCGTGTCTGTCTCCTGTTCCCCCCACCCGCTCATGCCCTGTGTCTCTCTCCTGTTGCCCCCCACCCCCTGCTCATGCCCCGTGTCTGTCTCCTGTACCCCCCCAACCCCCGCTCATGCCCCATGTCTCTCCTGTACCCCCCACCCCCGCTCATGCCCCGTGTCTGTCTCCTGTTCCCCCACCCGCTCATGCCCCGTATTTCTCTCCTGTTGCCCCCCGCTCATTCCCCGTGTCTGTCTCCTGTAACCCCCACCCCCCGCTCATGCCCCGTGTATCTCTCCTGTTGCCCCCCACCCCCTGCTCATGCCCGTGTCTGCCTCCTGTACCCCCCCACTCCCCGCTCATGCCCATGTCTCTCTCCTGTTGCCCCCACCCCCCGCTCATGCCCCGTGTCTGTCTCCTATTGCCCCCCACCCCCTGCTTATGCCCTGTGTCTCTCTCCTGTTGGCCCCACCCCCCGCTCATGCCCCGTGTCTGTCTCCTGTTGCCCCCCACCCCCCGCTCATGCCCCATGTCTCTCTCCTGTTGCCCCCCACCCCCCGCTCATGCCCCATGTCTGTCTCCTGTACCCCCCACCCCGCTCATGCCCCGTGTCTCTCTCCTGTTGTCCCCCACCACCGCTCATGCCCTGTGTCTCCCTCTTGCCCCCCCCTCCTATGATGCCCCTTGTTGACCTCTTGTTCCACCCACCCCCCGCTCATGCCCCGTGTCTTCCTTTCCCCCCCACTCCCCGCTCGTGCCCCATGTCTCCCTTCTTTCCCCCCCACTCCCCGCTCATGCCCCGTGTCTGCTCTGTTGGAACAGGGCAGACACGTGGCATGAGCGGGGTTGGGGGCCCCACCTTGCCCTACCCCCAATCATGCCCCGTGTCTCTCCTGTTCACCCCCGCTCATGCTCCGTGTCTGTCTCCCTCCTTTTCCCTCCACTCATGGCCTGTGTCTCCCCTGTTCACACCCACCCCCCACTCATGCCCTGTGTCTGTCTCCTGTTCCCCCACCCGCTCATGCCCCGTGTTTGTCTCCTGTTCCCCCACCCGCTCATGCCCCGTGTCTCTCTCTTGTTGCCCCCCACACCCGCTCATGCCCCGTGTCTGTCTCCTGTTTTCCCCACCCCGCACATGCCCCGTGTCTGTCTCCTGTTCCTCCCACCCCCCCCGCTCATGCCCGTGTCTGTCTCCTGTTGCCCCCACCCGCTCATGCCCCGTGTCTCTCTCTTGTTGCCCCCCACGCCCCGCTCATGCCCGTGTCTGTCTCCTGTTTTCCCCACCCCCCGCACATGTCCCGTGTCTGTCTCCTGTTCCTCCCACCCCCCGCTCATGCCCGTGTCTGTCTCCTGTTGCCCACCACACCCCCGCTCATGCCCTGTGTCTGTCTCCTGTTCTCCCCACCCCCCGCTCATGCGCCGTGTCTGTTGTTCCCCCACGCCCCGCTCATGCCCCGTGTCTGTCTCCTGTTCCCCCACCCCCTGCTCATGCCCCGTGTCTGTCTCCTGTTGCCCCCCGCGCCCCGCGCATGCCCTGTGTCTGTCTCCTGTTCTCCCCACCCCGCTCATGCCCCGTGTCTGTCTCCTGTTGCCCCCCACCCATGCCCCATGTCTGTCTCCTGTTGCCTCCCACCCCCCGCTCATGCCCCGTGTCTGTCTCCTGTTGCCCCCGCTCATGCCCTGTGTCTGTCTCCTGTTGCCCCCCGCTCATGCCCCATGTCTGTCTCTGTTGTTCCCCCCACCCCCTGCTCATGCGCTGTGTCTGTTGTTCCCCCGCGTCCTGCTCATGCCCTGTGTCTGTCTCCTGTTCCCCCACCCCCTGCTCATGCCCCGTATCTGTCTCCTGTTGCCCCCCGCGCCCCGCTCATGCCCCATGTCTTTCTCCTGTTCTCCCCACCCCCCGCTCATGCCCTGTGCCTGTCTCCTGTTCCCCCCACCCCCCGCTCATGCCCCGTGTCTGTCTCATGTTGCCCCCCGCTCATGCCCCGTGTCTGTCTCCTGTTGCCCCCCACCCCCGCTCATGCCCCGTGTCTGTCTCCTGTTGCCCCTGCTCATGCCCTGTGTCTGTCTCCTGTTGCCCCCCGCTCATGCCCCATGTCTGTCTCTGTTGTTCCCCCCACCCCACGCTCATGCCCCGTGTCTGTCTCCTGTACCCCGCCGCCCCGCGTCTCTCTCCTGTTGCCCCCCCACCTCCTGCTCATGCCCCGTGTCTGTCTCCTGTACCCCCCCGCTCATGCCCCGTGTCTGTCTCCTGTTCCCCCCACCCGCTCATGCCCCGTGTCTCTCTCCTGTTGCCCCCCCGCTCATGCCCTGTGTCTGTCTCCTGTTCCCCCACCCGCTCATGCCCCGTGTCTCTCTCCTGTTGCCCCCCCACCCCCTGCTCATGCCCCGTGTCTGTCTCCTGTACCCCCCATGCCCCGCTCATGCCCCGTGTCTCTCCTGTTGCCCCCCACCCCTGCTCATGCCCTGTGTCTGTCTTCTGTTCCCCCCACCCCCTGCTCATGCCCCATGTCTGTCTCCTGTTCCCCCCACCCCCCGCTCATGCCCCGTGTCTGTCTCCTGTTGCCCCCCACCCATGCCCCGTGTCTGTCTCCTGTACCCCCCACCCCACGCTCATGCCCTGTGTCTCTCTCCTGTTGCCACCCATCCCCCGCACATGCCACGTGTCTGTCTCCTGTTGCCCCCCACCCCCCGCTCATGCCCTGTGTCTGTCTCCTGTTCCCCCACCCGCTCATGCCCCGTGTTTGTCTCCTGTTCCCCCACCCGCTCATGCCCCGTGTCTCTCTCTTGTTGCCCCCCACACCCCGCTCATGCCCCGTGTCTGTCTCCTGTTTTCCCCACCCCCGCACATGCCCCGTGTCTGTCTCCTGTTCCTCCCACCCCCCCGCTCATGCCCGTGTCTGTCTCCTGTTGCCCCCACCCGCTCATGCCCCGTGTCTCTCTCTTGTTGCCCCCCACGCCCCGCTCATGCCCCGTGTCTGTCTCCTGTTTTCCCCACCCCCCACACATGCCCCGTGTCTGTCTCCTGTTCCTCCCACCCCCCGCTCATGCCCGTGTCTGTCTCCTGTTGCCCACCACACCCCCGCTCATGCCCTGTGTCTGTCTCCTGTTCTCCCCACCCCCCGCTCATGCGCCGTGTCTGTTGTTCCCCCACGCCCCGCTCATGCCCCGTGTCTGTCTCCTGTTCCCCCACCCCCTGCTCATGCCCCGTGTCTGTCTCCTGTTGCCCCCCGCTCATGCCCCATGTCTGTCTCTGTTGTTCCCCCCACCCCACGCTCATGCCCCGTGTCTGTCTCCTGTACCCCGCCGCCCCGCGTCTCTCTCCTGTTGCCCCCTCCTGCTCATGCCCCGTGTCTGTCTCCTGTACCCCCCCGCTCATGCCCCGTGTCTGTCTCCTGTTCCCCCCACCCGCTCATGCCCCGTGTCTCTCTCCTGTTGCCCCCCCGCTCATGCCCCGTGTCTGTCTCCTGTTCCCCCACCCGCTCATGCCCCGTGTCTCTCTCCTGTTGCCCCCCCACCCCCTGCTCATGCCCCGTGTCTGTCTCCTGTACCCCCCATGCCCCGCTCATGCCCCGTGTCTCTCCTGTTGCCCCCCACCCCTGCTCATGCCCTGTGTCTGTCTTCTGTTCCCCCCACCCCCTGCTCATGCCCCATGTCTGTCTCCTGTTCCCCCCACCCCCCGCTCATGCCCCGTGTCTGTCTCCTGTTGCCCCCCACCCATGCCCCATGTCTGTCTCCTGTACCCCCCACCCCACGCTCATGCCCTGTGTCTCTCTCCTGTTGCCACCCATCCCCCGCACATGCCACGTGTCTGTCTCCTGTTGCCCCCCACCCCCCGCTCATGCCCTGTGTCTGTCTCCTGTTCCCCCACCCGCTCATGCCCCGTGTTTGTCTCCTGTTCCCCCACCCGCTCATGCCCCGTGTCTCTCTCTTGTTGCCCCCCACACCCCGCTCATGCCCCGTGTCTGTCTCCTGTTTTCCCCACCCCCGCACATGCCCCGTGTCTGTCTCCTGTTCCTCCCACCCCCCCCCGCTCATGCCCGTGTCTGTCTCCTGTTGCCCCCACCCGCTCATGCCCCGTGTCACTCTCTTGTTGCCCCCCACGCCCCGCTCATGCCCCGTGTCTGTCTCCTGTTTTCCCCACCCCCCGCACATGCCCCGTGTCTGTCTCCTGTTCCTCCCACCCCCCGCTCATGCCCGTGTCTGTCTCCTGTTGCCCACCACACCCCCGCTCATGCCCTGTGTCTGTCTCCTGTTCTCCCCACCCCCCGCTCATGCGCCGTGTCTGTTGTTCCCCCACGCCCCGCTCATGCCCGGTGTCTGTCTCCTGTTCCCCCACCCCCTGCTCATGCCCCGTGTCTGTCTCCTGTTGCCCCCCGCGCCACGCGCATGCCCTGTGTCTGTCTCCTGTTCTCCCCACCCCGCTCATGCCCCGTGTCTGTCTCCTGTTGCCCCCCACCCATGCCCCATGTCTGTCTCCTGTTGCCCCCCACCCCCCGCTCATGCCCCGTGTCTGTCTCCTGTTGCCCCCGCTCATGCCCTGTGTCTGTCTCCTGTTGCCCCCCGCTCATGCCCCATGTCTGTCTCTGTTGTTCCCCCCACCCCCTGCTCATGCGCTGTGTCTGTTGTTCCCCCGCGCCCTGCTCATGCCCTGTGTCTGTCTCCTGTTCCCCCACCCCCTGCTCATGCCCCGTATCTGTCTCCTGTTGCCCCCCGCGCCCCGGTCATGCCCCATGTCTTTCTCCTGTTCTCCCCACCCCCCGCTCATGCCCTGTGCCTGTCTCCTGTTCCCCCCACCCCCCGCTCATGCCCCGTGTCTGTCTCCTGTACCCCGCCGCCCCGCGTCTCTCTCCTGTTGCCCCCCCACCTCCTGCTCATGCCCCGTGTCTGTCTCCTGTACCCCCCCGCTCATGCCCCGTGTCTGTCTCCTGTTCCCCCCACCCGCTCATGCCCCGTGTCTCTCTCCTGTTGCCCCCCGCTCATGCCCCGTGTCTGTCTCCTGTTCCCCCACCCGCTCATGCCCCGTGTCTCTCTCCTGTTGCCCCCCCACCCCCTGCTCATGCCCCGTGTCTGTCTCCTGTACCCCCCATGCCCCGCTCATGCCCCGTGTCTCTCCTGTTGCCCCCCACCCCTGCTCATGCCCTGTGTCTGTCTTCTGTTCCCCCCACCCCCTGCTCATGCCCCATGTCTGTCTCCTGTTCCCCCCACCCCCCGCTCATGCCCCGTGTCTGTCTCCTGTTGCCCCCCACCCATGCCCTGTGTCTGTCTCCTGTACCCCCCACCCCACGCTCATGCCCTGTGTCTCTCTCCTGTTGCCACCCATCCCCCGCTCATGCCACGTGTCTGTCTCCTGTTGCCCCCCACCCCCCGCTCATGCCCTGTGTCTGTCTCCTGTTCTCCCCCCGCTCATGCCCCGTGTCTGTCTCCTGTTCTCCCCACCCCCCGCTCATGCCCTGTATCTGTCTCCTGTTCCCCCACCCCCCGCTCATGCCCCGTATCTGTCTCCTGTTCTCCCCACCCCCCGCTCATGCCCCGTGTCTGTCTCCTGTTCTCCCCACCCCCGCTCATGCCCCGTGTATCTCTCCTGTTGGCCCCACCCCCCGCTCATGCCCTGTGTCTGTCTCCTGTTGCCCCCCACCCCCCGCTCATGCCCCGTGTCTCTCTCCTGTTGCCCCCCACCCCCCCGCTCATGCCCCGTGTCTGTCTCCTGTACCCCCACCCCCCACTCATGCCCGTGTCTCTCTCCTGTTGCCCCCCACCACCGCTCATGCCCCGTGACTTCCTCCTGTCCCCCCAACTCCTCGCTGATGCCCTGTGTCTTCCTCCTGTTCCCTCCCACCCCCTGCTCATGCCCCGTGTCTTCCTCTTCTCCCCCACTTCTATAATGCCCCTTGTTGACCTCTTGTTCCACCCACCCCCCGCTCGTGCCCTGTGTCTCCCTTCTTTCCCCCACCCCCTGCTCATGCCCCGTGTCTTCCTTTCCCCCCACTCCCCGTTCATGCCCCGTGTCTCCCTTCTTCCCCCCCAATCCCCCGCTCATGCCCCGTGTCTGCTCTGTTGGAACAGGGCAGCCACGGGGCATGAGCGGGGGTGGGGGCGCCTCCTTGCCCTACCCCCGCTCATGCCCCATTTCTCTCCTGTTCTCCCCCACCCCCCGCTCATGCCCGTGTCTCCCTTCTTCCCCGCCACCCCCCCACTCATGCCCCGTGTCTCCCTTCTTTCCCGCTCATGCCCTGTGTCTCCCATCTTCTCCCCCACCCCCCGCTCATGCCCCGTGTCTCCCTTTTTTCGCGCTCATGCCCGTGTCCCCTTCTTTCCACCCCCTGCTCATACCCGGTGTCTATCTCCTGGTCTTCCCGACCCCCCGCCGATGCCCTGCTGTGTTCTCTTTATACACCCTGCCTTCCCTTTCCCTGGTGTCCATCTTGGTAAAAGATTTTCCTTCCTACACCGGGACGCCTGCCTGCGGCGTCCCGGTTTGGGAAGAAAAATATTTTTTTTACCTCCCCGGGTTCCCACTTTGAGAACCTAGGATGCTAGTGGTCTTCCTCCATTGAAAAGGACGTTATGGTTACGTTACACTAATAAAAAACTATGAAATTCAGTAAAAAAAAATGTGTTAAAGTGACTTTATGGTTAAGTTGCACTAATAAAAAACCTGTGAAATTCAGTAAAAAAAACATTGTTCAAGGGACGTTATGGATAAGTTGCGCTACTAAAAACCTATGAAATTCAGTAAAAAAACTTTGTTAAAGGGACGTTATGGTTAAGTTTCGCTACTAAAAACCTATGAAATTCAGTAAAAAAACGTTGTTAAAGGGACGTTATGGTTCAGTTGCGCTACTAAAAACCTATGAAATTCAGTGAAAAAACTTTGTTAAAGGGACGTTATGGTTCAAAGTAAAACCGAAAACCCCCTGAAATTCGGCAGTTATGGTAAGATAAGCAACCATAACTCGCGCCACTGTGCACTGCTAACACTAACACCCAGGACATCAAAGATGACATCACAAATGTTTGGTTTCTTCAAGGACTGTATTTAGACGATCTTCTGTTCGTCTCATTTGTTAATATGGCTTTCTCAATGGGTACCTTAAAGGCATGGTCTAGTAAATATTTTTATTGTCCCTACGGGTCGGCCATGTTTTTTTAAGCCTAAGTGGCTCAATTTTAGAAAACTTTCCTATGGACCTTACCCGAGTTTTCTTCCATTAAACGCACGCAAAAACAGGCACCAGGGAGCTGCCATTTTGTGATAATCCTATCACTTGCCGCATCGCCCTGGCTGACCTGCTTCTGCGGCACTAAATCAATTCCCCCGCCCCTGCGCCTCTCATCAGCAGACTCGTACCGCCCATTTCCCAACGCCAAAGCACGTCTTGTGTCAACATTCGCTGCGCTTCAGCTAATGACGTGTCGCCATGGAAATGGCAGGACGCCTCTTTCCTCAATAAGTATAAACAGACCATTTCACAACACACAGCAGCAGATGTTCGATTCCATTCCTCTCTCTGTGTTACTTAGAGTATTTTGTGACTCGTTTCTGTGCTCTGGTCAGCTACCTTTGCCGCTTGTAGCCCGTGTGAACACCTGTACCATCTCGGTAAATTATTTTACTTTGTTTACCACACAATGGCTACAATAATGCCCTACATGTACGAGCCCGAGTATACCGAGGAGGAACTACTGGAAAGGGAAGCACACGAAAACGATGGGGATTCGGACGGCAGTTGGCAGGACGAATCAACAGATGAAGAGCCTGGGCCTAGTCGCATGGACGGCGTCTCCACCTGGTGCACATGCAATGCCAACCGAGGAGGAGAACTGCTGCTGCCGAGAAAACTCGGGATGCCTGGCCTACATTTCGGAAGGCGAGCCATGACCACAATGCATCACTGAGCTGCCAGACTTCAGGGCAGCCTGCCTCACACGGGCCGTGTTGAGAATAATGATGGTGCTTATGCATGAACTTCGCGCAACTGTTCGTCCTCGTAATCCGAGTAACGAGTAAGTATACTCTGCTTGTCATGCCACTCCTATTTCATGGTCTTCTACTATATCCAAAATTATATATTCATATCATAGTAACACATGAAAGTCGTTCAATAGTGTGCATTGTCTAGATAGCATTTGTCCGTGCAGAATGCCATTAGTTACAAGAATTTTCATTGACAACAAACGTTTATTAAACTTATCTTGGTCGTTTAAAAACAGTTTGTTTCATTCCTTTTCACAGGTGGTACAGACTGGTGGCCTATCGTTCCTTTACATGGTGGCTCCACGGGAGGCTTGGACACCGCGTTCAAAGAGTGATACCCGCCTGTGCCGTTCATGCCATAAGAGAAACGTTCCCGAGTGACAGCGGTCAGTAGAGGGGATTTTCTCTCGCTGTGCTGCAACCTGACCTGTATAATCTTTAAAGTCTTGTATTTTTGTGTCATGAAAATAAGATACAAACTAAAACACCACATATATTTTAACAACGGTTGTTTCGATTTTTTAAATGAATCAAGTGTGTCTCCATTCAAGGATGGACGTCAGACATCTGTGCTGCGAATGGGTGAAGGTCTGGTCGCTGTGAAGCAGGGTGGTCACTATCTAAGCTAACATAAAATATTCTCGATGATGCATGCACTAAATAACACTTGTTCAAAGTCTTTCAGTAGGTTATGTCTCTATAAAAGTCACACATATATCTATACTAACAAGTAACATTGGATTATACAGGCCTTAGGTTAAGGGTCTTGACCACTATAATACACCGGTTGAAGTGTGGGTCTGTGCTCACAAGAATCTCTGGTATGTGGCATTTGTTATTGATAAGCAACGACAGGGGTGTTGCTAGGTCTGGAAAAGACCCGGGGCTACGCTGATGTCAGAACTGTTGGGACCGGGGGTTAGCTAGCCTTTTGGCTGTAGCTCCTGAGATTCTATCCTGGGCTACAACCAAAAGACCAGGGGCTATAGCCCCCTTAGCCCCCCCCTAGCAACGCCTCTGAGCAACGATATACTGCAGTAGGGGTCTAATGTTAATTGGGGATCTGCTAGGTGGGCATCATGTCGTGGTCAGTGGTTTGGCACTTGAAGAGAATACCTTGCAGGCATACAGGGTCACAATTGCAGTAAGTTTCCACTGGCGAGGGTGCGTGGGCAAGGACACGTTTATGGAGATGAACGAGCGATGTGCTTAGTTCATGCTGGTTCACATGCAGGACAGTGATCTCAGAGGAAGAGTCATGCTCATTGGTCCCATCTACGCGATTGTCAACCAAAGTTATCACATAAGGGCAAGGGGTGAACCCACTACTGGAGGCACTTGGTCCGAGTTTCTACTGAGAAGTAAAGCATGAGAGGGGCCATCGAGAGGGGCCTGATGGCCCCTCATTCCCCCACACTTATCTGCACGCCCACCGGCCCATCCATCCACCCCCCCTATCAAAGGCAGTTTGCACCCGTGGATGAGCGCTGGCATGTGGGGCTGTCTGGGGCGCGAACGGCCAAGGTGCCAAAGAACATGTACACTTCAAAAGGTATTTTACGCCAAGGGGCCATTGTTCACATGGTCTCCTCAGACGTTGTGTCTCCAGGCAGGCCTCCCCTGAGGCAGGCCGCCCCCCTGCAATCCACATAAGTGTGTCTCCATTCAGCAGTCTTCCTGTGCCTTATCTGCACGCCCCAGGCCCATCCAGCCCACCCCCCTCTGTCAAAGGAGGTTCGCGCCAGTGGATGCGCGCTGTCAGGGGCGCGAAAGGCCAAGGTGCCAAACTACATGTACACTTCAAAAGGTATCCCACGCCAAGGGGCCATCGGTCACATGGCCTCCTCAGACCCCGTGTCTCCAGGCAGGCCTCCCCTGAGGCAGGCCACCCCCCTGCAATCCACATAAGTGTTCATCCATTCAGCAGTCTTCCTGTGCCTTATCTGCACGCCCCAGGCCCATCCAGCCCACCCCCCTCTATCAAAGGCGGTTCGCGCCAGTGGATGTGCGCTGTCAGTGGCGCGAAAGGCCAAGGTGCCAAACTACATGTACACTTCAAAAGGTATCCCACGCCAAGGGGCCATTGGTCACACGGCCTCCTCAGACCCCGTGTCTCCAACCAGGCCTCCCCTTGAAGCAGGCCTCCCCCCTAATACCACAACATACATACGTCATTCATTCACAAACACACCCCTGTTTCTAATACTTTATAAACCACTTGATATGTCTCATGAGAACATCTTTGTGCTTTGCAAGTCAACTCCTGAACGTGCGACCTGGCAACCACTGAGATCTACGCTAATCTGCTCGTCGTCGTGCTATCCGTGAACTTCTGTAACCGCTTAGAGCAAACCCATCAGTGAGCTACCTGTGGCCACCCACCTATTCTCCTGCAACATACTGCTCTGCTTGCTGAATCCAACTGTTTGTTGGTCAAGGTAAGGCCATGTATCCTAGTCATATTTCGCAGATTTTTAAATTTCTATCTATTTGCGAGTAGAGTACACAATAGTGCTATGTTCATTGGTCTCATTGCTATTGACTTGAACATCCAAGACAGAACATCCAAGGGACGAGTCACATGTTCAGATTTTAGTCACATCATTTATACATTTCTGCAACTTATGCAAATACTAAGCCGCACATAATGAACTGGTATAGTTCCTGCGACCAAAACAAACCTTGCATTGATCATTGTATGATTAATTTACTTTTGTATCAAATCTTTATTCTTGAAGATTGTATAATAATGTCAATATTTACTTTTCAGATTTATCAACAATGACTGCCTGTTCGATTAGCGGTTGCCCTTCGAAGACCCATGCGAAATCTGAAGGCACTACAATGCATGTATTCCCGAAAACTGTTGATCGAATAAGAGAATGGGTCAGACATTGCGGATATCCACTGGATGAGCTGGAAAGTAGAGTCCAACAAGTCTTACAGGACAAGAGGGGTGATCGATACCGCATCTGCAGCCGGCACTTTTCCTTGGACATGTACACAACATCTTGAGTAACAAAGAAGAATAAACGGCGAACGACACGGAAATTGCTCGAAAACGCTATTCCCACTCTATTCGTCCACATTCTGCCACCGGTGAGTCAAGTGTCCGGATTTAGCTTTAGACCTTGCGGTAGTGTGTAGGTAGCCGAATGGATTAATTGATATTGTAGGTGTTCTATTCCTTGTAATAATTTCGATATTGATATGAGTGTATAGTTTTTTGAATAATGACATTTATCAATATATTCTTTTTTGATTTCATAAACCACAAACGCAATGTATATACATGGGAACAGGGAACTGTGCTGTATTGAGCATTTTTCAAGTATTCTGTCGCCTTACATGGCTATTTTTAATATTGGCATTTCATTATCAATCATTAACTTACCTTTACAACTTCTTGACTATCCCTTGGATCTGAAGCAAGAACATTCTACATCCTTGACGTGGTCGCAGTTATCAACCACTTCTAGCGCGTATCAGGTAATCTTACTAGGCTAATCCGCTACAGACTTGTTTTATGCATGTCAAGTAATAGTTTTATTCTATCGTGTAATTATTTTACCAAATGTTTGGTTAGTGCTTTCTAATTGATATACACCTTAGTTATCGTCCACTGGTGTTTGTTTTCAGTTATAATTAGTGTTATCCATACTTATGCAAGTACTGTCTTTCAGGGAGATGTTGAAGCGTCTGCCACATCTACAACATTTCTAGATGTTCTTCACCAGCAGGAGGTATGGATACTGACAGCTCCATCGAGCGTCATCATCAGAGCTGGAATTCTTGTCGTTTGATTGTTCTACACAATGTTTCATTCGTGGTTAGCCGTTGATATGTACCTGTGCTGTCAACCCCAGGTGTGTGTTATGTTTTCACTATTGTAATCCTCACTAATGCAAGTACTATGTTTCAGGCAGTTGATGGAGCTTCAACCCCTGCACTTGATGCAGAGCCTGACATTCAAGTAATTCCAGGGGAAGTGGAAGCGGGACCATGCGTATACGAATCTGCGCAACAGCTTTCGGAAGTGTGCACTACATTTGCAACATCCATAGATATTCTTCAGCAGCACGAGGTATGGATACTGACAGCTCCATCATGCGTGATCATATAACGTGATTCCATTTGCTATACTTTCTTCCCTATTAACGCAAGTGCTGTGTTTCAGGGAGACGACGGAGCTTCCACTACAATCACAACATCCCATTTTGATGATGCAGATGTAAAGGAATCGGAGAAATAAGTCGATGAAATCTGCATACTTATATTTTCCTTGATTGTTTTAGACAATGCATCATTTGTAGTTATCTCTTTATATGTACCTGTGCCGTCGACCCCAAGTGTGTGTTATGTTTCCAATATTGAAAACCATACTAATGCAAGTACTGTGTTTCTGGGAGATGCGGATGCCTCCTCTCCAATACAACCATTCATGGCAGTCCATGCAGAGCCAGAGGTATGGATACTGACAGCTCCATCGAAATAGATCATCACTGGTCGAATACTTGTCGTTTGATTGTTGCACACAATGTTTAAATCGTGTTTGGCTATTGAGATGTACCTGTGTGTTCATCCTCATGTGTGTTTTATGCTAACAATATTTTGATACATAGTAATGAAAGTACTATGTTTCAGGGAGACGATGGAGCCTCATTCCGTGTTGTCTATGCTAATACAGAAAATATAGTTGTTGCAGCGCAAGAGGAAGGGAGGACATGCGGAAATGAATCGGAGCTACAGCGTGCAGATGTTGAAGGTCGAGTCAAAAAAGTTGCAAAGAAAAAAAACCAAAAAAAGGTAAGTTACAAACAGTTCATAACTTTAAAAAAATGTTTGTGCTGGGGACTATTTTATGTTTTTTTCCAGTCAATTGGACTACACTTTATCTTGTGTTTAAACTGAACATCCCTTTTCCAATCTCTCCTCCAGTTACCCGTGGGTGTCAGAACTATACGTACACAGACAGTGAAGCGAATGAGAGATGTTGCTTGCCAGACCATGTACACTATGGAGGAACTATTAATTGAGGCGAGGCGTGTTCAGGCTCCAGATGCTCATGTCCAATGGCCAGAACATGAATTAACTGTGTTTGGAGAATACAGCAAAGTTGCATTGGACCATTGCTACAGTGCGACCGCACCACCACAAGAAGATGTTATTGAATGTATTGAAGATAGCTCTGAAGTAGTTGCAGATCAATTCACACAATCTACACCCGCCAAAAATTTGCCACCCAAAAACCTGTCGACATTGTTGTGTTCTCCCATCAATTTTGAAGTAATAGATGTCGAAATGACAGAGAATGAACCAGCCGCAGCATCCATAGACGCATCAGAACTTGATATCAGCGATATTACTTTCCAATGTGTTGAAATCTCTGCAACGTCACAGGCCGAAACAACGTTGACGCAGGATGACAGTCTAATGAAAGAGAGCAAATACATTGTATTCGACAGTTGTTTGATGGAAATTATAAGTATGCTGAAATGTGTGCATTCCGTTAGAGGGAAGTATGTGGGAAGCCATTGATTAATGTGACTCATCAAATAAAAGGCAGTAACGTCAAAATAAATGCCGCCTGTAGATTAAATCATAGGTTCTCATGGTCTGCACAAACGATGCTGGGGAAAATGCCAGCAGGCAATCCACTGTGTGCAGCTGCATCACTTTTTAGTGGCTCCAGTTTTAGAAAGTTAGAGGCTTTCTTTCAGTTTGTGGGACTCCATTTCATTTCTAAATCGCTGTACTGCATATACCAACGTGATTATCTGTTTCCGGCCATTAGTGATGCTTGGAAAATTGAACAATTGTCTCTAGTAAGTACATTCGAAGGGAAACGTTTCAGGCTAGCCGGCGATGGACAGTGCAACAGCCCTGGGTTTTCTGCCAAGTACTGCACCTACCACTTTCAGGACATGGATAGTAAGAAAATTGTGAGTTTGGTGGTCGTGCAGGTAACACAATGTACATCCTCAGTGGCCATGGAGAAACTAGGATTTATAAAATCAGTGGAATATCTACAATCAAGGGGAATGCACATCGACCTCATAGCCACGGACAGACACGTTTCAATTGCCAAGACAATGAGAGAGCAGTTCCCACATATTAATCATCAATTTGACGTATGGCATCTTGCTAAATCAATCAGTAAGAAAATCTCGGCTGCAGGAAAAAAAAAAGGTTTTGAAAGTATTTTGCAGTGGTCCCATTCTATCACCAACCATCTTTGGTGGAGCTCAAAAACTTGTGAAGGGTCAGCGGAAATACTACTTGAAAAATGGCGGTCACTGATGCACCACTGTACCAACGTTCACCGCTTTACAGCAAATCAACATTTCCACCAATGTGAACATGGCCCTTTGTCCCCAGAGGAGGCACGGAAGAAGAAGTGGTTGATTCCATCTTCACCGACACACAAAGCCATTGAGAAGATTGTTTTCAACAAAACTCTATCAAGAAATTTGAGAGGACTGACAGAATTCTGTCACACAGGAGATTTGGAGGTGTTCCACAATATGTGCCTAAAGTACAGGCCAAAGCGCTTGCATTTTAGCTTTCGGGGCATGAAACATCGCACTCTTCTAGCGATCTTGGCCCATAACAGCAATGTCGGACGTGAACAATCTAGGACTAGGGGTAAAGTAAGGATGCCTCGCTACACTAAGGTGTTTTCAAAACGAAGTAAGCAATGGGTGATCAAACCAGTCTATGATGAAATGCAATTCGACTTTGTGAAAGGCCTTATTGTTGTGTTAGAGAAGCACATATATGGAATTTTGGACGTTTCTGTGCAGAGCAGTGATCCATTGCCACCGAACATTGCAACTGTGCGATGCCCATCCGAAGCACAGCTGGTTGTGAAGTACAAATCCCGGTTTAAATAATTGCAATACGATTGTCTTTTTGTAAATAAATGTTATTGTACAGTGTACCTGTAACCCTAGCCCCTACCTTCATCATCATGGGTGGCGAACAAGCTGGGTGTCATCTTTGAATTCTATCTATTCACCTCATATATGTGTATGTATATATTTTTTTTATGTCTCATCTCATGTAAATGTAAATGCTGCGCACTGTTGCGCACTGTTAACGGAGGGGAGGCTTGCGTATTGCAAATAATAAAACAAACAAACAAACAATAAATCTCACTTTTAACTCAACTCCTGTGGTACTTTATACTTTCCCCGACCTTCCGCCAAAAATTAAATGTCTCCATTTGGGCTGCAAAGCTCGCAGACAACGGGGACAAAATTGGGGGCCTTAGAACGCGCCAAGCGGGCCGTGGCATTTGGGAGAGAAGCCAGTTTGCATTTGCACATTGAGGCGCACTTCATAGAGGGATTCTAAACTTCAAGTTCTCAGAGATGCCTTTACTACGTGATGTTGCAAATACAGAATGCGAAGGACAGCGGCTTTGATTTTCAGCTCGCGTCCAGAAGAGGCCCACAAGTCGCACTGGAAGTATAAGGGTCTATTGTTTTTTGACCTTGAGACAGGGACCATGCCGAAAGAACTACATTTTGAAGGGGTGCGCAATAACGTAAGAGACGATAAGGCCGAAAATTAGACCGAGTTTCATTTTAGTTCAGTATACGAAAAATCGTTGTCAAGAGCACGGTCCGTTTTACAGACTGCATTACGAAGAAACACAATGGAAATTTCAAATATAATGTGAGTAAATCTTTAGACGCTTTTATACCGGAATGAAGATTTCATGAATGGATGCATGAATAAATGAATGAATGAAGAGCTAGGAAAAGCAAGGAAAACGTGTTCGTAGTGGGCACATGGGCATGCAGGTCCACTGGTCTCACCGATCTCGGTCCTTGGCCCAGCCACTTTTCCCTGCACTGCCTACCTGCACTACGGGACTGTCTCTGTATCCTTCAGCCCCTTCTCCCAGCATTTAACTTGCACTTGCCACCAGCTGGCCCTATCATTTATCTTGTATTGGACTAACCATGTACAGCACTTTTACCCCCCTCCCCCCTTCCCCATGCGCGATCAGAAAGACACCTGGCCTAGTAGGATCGTTGTCTGTCTGCCCTTGTTCCCCACCTGCCTCGTCGCGCCTTGAAACACTTGTGTATAGGCGCGTTACAAATGCCATATCATATATCATATCATTCCACACGCATGTAGACTAACTGTCGTTTATCATTGTGTGTTGGCCTCGATTTATTTTGTTACTTTTCGCATTGATTTTAGAGCCGAACATACTCCATTGAACTATCCTTGCAAGCAAATAGTTTCTGATCGGCTGTAATAAATAAAATGAGTAATATTAATGAAGATCGGCTGGCGAGACTAATTATAATTTTTTTGTTTTCATAACAGGTATTTGCTCCCCTTCTGCTACTGTCATCGGTTTGAGACACCGGCAGACGGTTTCTTCGTGAGACACCTGCAGCTTCGTGTGAACAACTGGAGCACAACTGGAGCACACTGACAATTTTATGGGACGATCGCAAAGGGCCCACCTGCCCTTACGCTCTACTATTGGCTAGAAGCAACATATCAACCTTTACGATGGACTAGTGCCTAGTTGATGGAACAGCCTTGCGGTTCACCGTGCTTCCAAAGTGCTTCTTTTAACGAAAAGCAACACCCTGTGTACCAATGCGGATACAGATAAAAGAAAGAAAATGGCTTTCGGAGATCATATGGCAATTGCTGAATATTCTCTAAACATTTAATGTCAAATAAATGTACTTTACCAAATGTACCGTGTTGCTGTTTGATTTTAAAGTACAGTTTCATATTCCGAATTGTGGCGTGCTGTGTTGTGAGATGGTCTGTGTTGGTTTCCGGGTTCTGTTTGAAGTCGCGTAGAAGACGACTGGGCACGTTTGCCTATGCAGCACAGTAACGTCAAGGAGAGAAGCGGAGAATATGAATGTTTGGATAATGTCAGGCTCAGGGGCGGGGGAATTGATTTAGTGCCGCAGAAGCAGGTCAGCCAGGGCAATGCGGCAAGTGATAGGATTATCACAAAATGGCGGCGCCCTACTGCCTGTTTTCGCGTGCGTTTAATGGACGAAAACTCAGGTAAAGTCCATAGGAAAGTTTCCTAAAATCGTGCCACCTAGGCTTAAAAAAACATGGCCGACCCGTAGGGACAATAAACATTTTTACTAGACCATGGGCCTCATTCCGAGGCTGGCGGTAAGGGTTAACGGTCAGCGTTAATGGCAACGGTGACCGTTAACACTTACCACCATATTCCGAGTTCCCTTTTGCGGGTTGGCATTTAACGCCTGCTTTTAGCAGGCGTTAAAAATCCAACCCGCAAAGGGACCTTGGAGTAAATTACGGCACCGTAATTTACGGTGCCGTAATTTACTCCTTCCCCATTCCCATTGAGCCCTATGGGGGCAGGAATGGGGATGGGGAACCGGTATGGTGAATGGGGAATTACCGGTCCCTCCAACCTTGGAATGGACCGGTAATTACTCCATTCACCATGCCGGATTTCCATGGAGTAAATAGCTCCATGGTTGCTTACCATGGTGCTATTTACTCCATGGATAGCGCCAGCCTCGGAATGAGGCCCCATGCCTTTAATGTCCATGGTTTCCTCGGTACTGGTAGTTTGATAGGCATCGTTCTTCTGATAGGTACTGGACAGCGCCCCACTGCGGCTCTCTGCTGGTTTATTTTCTGATCATATATCACATATCTCCGTGTGAATGTTCCTGGTACTTCAAAATGGACGGTTGGAGTGCGGGCTGGGTTTGGGACCTCCTCTACAAGGGACTGGGCGAGGAATGATGCAAGTGATGGGTGAGAGTCTGATTTGCAGGGCTTGGGGCAGGGCTACAGGGCCTGCCTCCTGTGGCTTCAGGGAGCAAGGTGTTATGGGAAAACAATCACATCCGGGGAAAGCTCTCATGCCACAGCTAGACCAGCATTTTTGTGTCATCCTTGTTATTTCGCTGATTGACTGAACATTTATGAGCTGTCTGATCAGGACAGCAGGGAATCCAAGGAGCAGACATGGTGCACTGCTGGCGACTGTGTGTGGCTGAGAGTCAGAGCAGTCCAAAAGAATTGCTGGCCTACAGGCCTCTGCTAATGGCATCAGCAAGGATGCCGTTTTTGAGAAAGGAATGGTATCCAGGAAAGGATCTGAATGTGTGAGTGATTAAAGTTATAAGGAAACTGATAGAAAGGTAGAAAGAAGTTCAGGCTTGGCTGACGATGCACGGGGGCCCATTTCAACATGATGGTTGGGGGTCTCCCTTGCTTAGAGTAGAAAATGGCAAGAGGCACCTGTGAGGTGCCTACATTATAACAGAGACAAAGAAATACAGCCAGTTGTTAATAGCTGCTGATTATTATGAGACTGGTCAGGGCTATCCAGCAGGAGCTGAAACACTAAATGCCTAATGAAAAGCTATAACGTCTTCATTGTCAACAAGTAGTTGCTGTGGAGAAACCAGTTTTAAAAGGCCTTGAGGTGATAACACGTCTGTATACCCACTGTTACGTCACATGCTCCTACTTCACAAACTCCTACTTCACACGCTCCTACTATCTATACATGCTTCTATGATTCACCCTCCTACGCCAGACACAACACACAATCAACATTTTAGAACCAAATAATTATCTATAAATCGCAATTGTGTTCAAATTACATTTTATTTTCCGTACAAACAATTACACATGCTCTTATGATACACACAATTACAGCACATGTCATTACAATGATACTGCAGTTCAACAACATAACAGGTATTTGCAAAAAAAACATACACTGTCTATTGCATCTTCGATACTAACTGTTTAAATATAATGTTGTCTGTGTCCCCCACTGCTTTGCTGGTACTTTGGCTTGCTCAGGAGTAGTGATACTTGAACGGTGTTTGCGTCCAAGCATAGATATCTTGAAACAGCTTCTTCACAAAATGTGCATCTTTCATATGAACTGTACAAATCTGCTTATGAGTTTCACAATTTGTACATTACGCAATGTCGATCTCGTGAAAACTCACATCAGCGCTCTTAAGACACACACTGTTATGAGACACGATCCTACGACGTATGCACCGAAACACCTGCTCAAAACACAAAAGGCAAGGCCAACAATGAAAGCAGAGCCCTCTTTAAAGCCATCAAGCACTGCATCAACCCTCTCATGCACCCACCTGTACCGCTCTTCATTGAGAAATCCTCTGCCATTAACTCTTTCTTCATCAATAGGATCAGCATGATCTGTCAACACATAGACACCAACGCTACGGTTGACAGCACACTACACACCCAATCTCACAAAGCCACAACAACCTGGACAACTTTCAAGACTCTTCCTATGGAAGAGCTCACTGCCATTCTAGCATCTCTGAAGGCCACATTGTATGTGGACGACATTAACTGTGCCTGCATACTCAAGAAAAATTCAGACTGACGCACCCCCCTCTTGCTTACCTGACAATCATCAACAGCTCATTAAATTAAGGCACGTTCCCCGTGACCCTCAAGACCAGACAAATCCTACTTCATAAGAAACCAACACTGAACCGTGACAATCTCAGCAACTACCACCCCATTACCCATAGTAAAATCCTTGAGAAATCAGTTGCTACACATTTTCTCCAACACATCAAAGCCAACAACCTCCTTCAGTCTGACCAATCGGGCTTCAGACCCAGATGCAGTACAGAAACGGCTACCATCAAGGTGATCCACGATGCCCTTAAAATCCTTGATGATGGCCATCCTTGCCTTCTGGTTGTCCTTGACCTCGCAGCAGCATTTGATACAGTAGACCACCAGACACTCACCAGAAATCTACATCACTGCTTTGGGGTCAGTGAGATCGTCATCAGCTGGTTCAAATCATACATTGCTAATCGACACCAGTTTTTACAAATGGATTCCTCCAGATCAACAATTCTACCCATCTCCTGAGGAGTCCAGCAAGGATCCATCCAATCCTCTGTGATCTTCAGACTTTACAGGGAATTACTTGGAACCCTCCTCGCTCTACACAACATCCACATCCACCAAATCACATGCAGCTCTACCTCAAGATATCCTACATCAGAGACATCCACAGACTCAAAGCCTGCCTCTCATTGTTCCAGTCATGGATGTCCAGTGCTTAACTGAAGCTCACCCCTTGAAGACTAAATTTCTACGTTTAACCAACAACACAGAACATCTGGACATCTAGACCTGGTTTCTCTACTATGCACTTCGAGGGCTTCACACCACTGTTGGGCACCTGCACCATGCCACTTGTGTTTGGCATCGACAGACACCTCTCCCTCAAAAAAGCACATAGCAAGGGAGACACAAAGGAAGACACATGCGGCTTGTTGCCAACTTTCTGTCTGGTGGAAAATAAAGCCCTTCATACCAGAAAATCAAGCCCTTCATCCCAGAAAACAACTTCAGATCTGTTGTTGAAACTTTGGGCTGCTCCCACCTGGATAGTGGCAATGCCCTCTTGGAAGGCCTTCCGTTGACTACCCTAGATACCCTGAGATGTGTCCTGCATGCTGCAGCATTTCTCATCAAAATACTAATTCAACCTCATCACCCTGACCTTCATCATACTGCACTTGCTCCCACTGCAAGCTGGTATCATCTTCAAATCCTGCTCAATTATCTACAAGCCTGTCACCCTGAAGTCCCCAAGCTACATCACTGAGAATCTCAGCATCTCCGGGTGCCTACGATCCACCAGTAGTAAGGACGTGTGCAGACTTGAACTCCGCTGGTGCAAGTAGGAAAAAAACAGGAGACCCACAAGACTCTGGAACCTCCTCACCATCAACATCCAACTTGCCACCTCGCTTCTACAGTTCAAGAAGGAGCACAAGACCCACCTCTACAAGGAATGGCTCATCCCTAACCCCTAGGTCCATACACCATCCACTCCCCACCATACCTGAGACTGTGATCTGACCCCCACTGTTTCCTCCCTGGTTACTTGTAGACCCCATTGCTGAAAATTGCCCTCCCTCGCCCGTTGTTAGAGCCCCACTCCCTTGGTTATCTGCTCCCTAACCTTGTTCTTCACCCTATGATTGTAAAGCATTCCGTTGCTTCCCATAGCTAGTTGCATGCTCAATAAATATCCTCATAATAATAATAATAATAATAATAACAATAATAATAACAATAATAATGTCCCTATGACACACACTCCAGTGATGCACACTCATAGTACGCAGGCTCCTATGACACACATGCTCCTATGAGACACTCGCTCCTATGACAGGCTCACCTACAACATAGGCTCCTATGACACATACTGTTTCACACACACTGTTAAGACATACGTTTCTACAAACACGCTCCTACGACACAAGCTCCTACGACACAAGCGCCTATGATGCATGCTCCTAGGACACATGCTCCTGCAACACATGCTCATACTACTCACTCTCCTCCAACACATGCTCCCATACGATGCATGCTCCTATGCCACAACCAGCACACAATCTTACCACGCATGCTCTTATGACTCACACAGTTACAACACATACTTACTACATATACACTTACACCACATGCTGTAACAAAATGTACATCTTTCATATGAACTGTACAAAGAGGTGTATGAGTTACACAGTTTTACATCTCCTGAAAACTCACATCAACCTTCCAATGACATACTCTTACGACACACACTCTCTTGTCACACACTCCTATGACACATGCTTCTGTGGCACACTGGCCAAAGATACATGCTACAATGACACAAACTTACTATGCACGCTCTACCTACACACACGCCTAAAACGCTCACTCCCATGACACACAGTTAGGACACATGCTCCTACGCCACATGCTTTTACAACACACGCTCCTACACCACACACGATACACAATCTTACCACACACGCTCTTATGATACACCCACACACTTACAACACATACACATATGCAATATGCCTTTACAAAATGTACATCTTTCATACGAACTGCACAGAGGCGTATGAGTCTAACAGTACAAACAGTGCTTTAAGTGGGGTAAGAAATTGAGGGGGGGCCCTCGTTTGGGGGCGTGACTTTCATTGTGGGCGTGGCCTAAAAGTGCACAAATCATAGTAAGGTGCGCAAACAAATATATAAATGTATGTGAGCATTTATATGTTTGTATGCGTACTACTATGGTGTGTGTACTTTTCAAGCCATATTTTATAAACATAGCAATGTTACATATTTCTATGTTTATAAAAGGTGGTTTGAAAAGTGCACAAACCATAGTAAGTTATGCACACTTGTGTGCTTACCTTACTATGGTTTGTGTACGTTTCAAGCCACCTTTTATAAACATAGATATTTGTAACATGTTTCTATGCTTCTAAAAGATGGCTTGACATGTAAACAATTCAAGGCATGACGGACAAAACAAACCGCAAGGTGGCTTTGTCCGTCGACAAAGCTTTATAAAAGATGCCTTGAATTGTGCACGTTTCAAGCCGTCTTTTATAAACATAGAAATATTTCTACCTTTATAAAAGATGGCTTGAAACGTACACAGTTCAAGGCATCTTTTATAAAGCTTTGCCGACGGAGAAAGGCACCTCGGGTTCTGTGATCTATCTGCTATCACTGAGCCCGAGGTGTCTTTCACCCTCTGCGAACCCGCGGGCTCCATGATTTAATCTGCATATTAGATCACGGAGCCCGCGGGGGTCAGTGACCTGGGGAGGGAAATCAAAGGGACAGTAACTTCCTCTGATGACCCTGATGAGGGGTCATCAGAGGGAGTTACACTAACTGACAGAAGTACCGCCAGCCTCAGCGTCGCTGTGGCTGGCTGGCACTTCTGTCAGCTTGGCCAACATAATGACGGGCGCATCTCCCGTCGCGGCTGCGGCCGCGGCGGGATAATGCATCCCGCAATGTTGTGTGGGACGGGGGGCCCCGGCTGGGCCCCGGCTCAGCCCCACTTTCTGGAGACTGCCGGGGCCCGGCCCCGGCAGGCCCCGGCCCACTTAAAGCACTGAGTACAAACATTCTGAATTTACATCTCCTGAAAACTGACATCATAGATCCTATCACACATGCTGTTATGACACATGTTCCTAAGCATGCTCCAATGACACATTCTTACTATGTACACTCATACAGCACACACTCCTACAACATACGCTCCTACAACACATGCTGTTATGATACATGCTCCCATGACACATGCTCCCATGACTCATGCTCCTATGACACATGCTCCAATGACATGCGCTTCCATGACATATGCTCCTATGAAACATGCTCCTATGACACACACTATGACGCATGCTCCTACGCCACATACAGCACACAATCTTATCACACACAAACTCCTATTACACACACAAACTTACAACACACACTTACGACATATACACTTACGCCACATGCTCTTACGAAACTGCTCTTATGCCCCACACACAACATGCTACATGTTCTTACAACACATGCTATTAAGACAAATGCTGAGAATCAAAATACATCTTCTATTCAAAATGCACAAGTATATGTAAAAGATGGACATTTTGCATGTACGCTACTATACATATGAACATTATTGCGTACATGCAATACAGTAAAGAGTTTAGCTCATATGAAAAACACTCATACTATATTCACTTATACTACATATAATCACATGATATACACCACACTCTCCACAAAAGAAGATAGAAATCATAGATACATTTTTTAATTTTCTAATCAAGAATTAAGGTTAATCTAACAAAAAGCAAAGTGTACAAAGAGTTTGAATAACCAAGTTAAGGTACAAACACTGACTGCATAACACTACACATTGAACCATGATACTCAAAGTATAAACACTAGCTTCATACCACCACAAACCAAACTTTAAAACTCACTTCAAGTATAAGGCAGGTTGCATCAGTACTGTAGTTGACAAGTGTGTAAATGGTTTGTAGGAGATGCAGGGGACGAGGGGTAGGAATATAGCTTTTGCAATGGACTAGCACTGCTCACTCCTACTGGAATGCAAAGAGAGCAGATGGCACCCATTGGGACCTGGGGAATTTGAAGCAGAAGAATGTGCTAGTGTGGATAACTGTGTGGATAGAAGGCATTCCGCTCATGCGCTATTTGTGGAGTGTGGGTGCCTAAACACGCAAAGTGCCAGGTGGTAGGCTACAAGGAGGTAATGACCAGACCCCACAAGGAATTTGAGAGGGGGGACTTCGTAGAGCCTCCGGATAGACAAAACAACAATCTGATGTCATGTACGCCAGGATGACATCCATACTGTCTCCATAAAATGGAGACCTTTGCCTCAAAGTGCACGCAATGAGAAGGCTGTTGAGGCTTGTATGGAATCTGGAAACCACATTTCAGAGCACAGTGGACACACAACACACTTTTTCCATTGGCTGGCAATATTGTACATCCTTGACCATTATATTGCTGAACATAGAATGGAATCTATTCCTTTCATAACAGGTCCAGGACACGAAATCTGAGGAAAATGTTTGTCCAGGATGATGTATCCCTGGGTGAGTTAGATGGATTGCTCTGGAATCTACTCTGCAGTGACCTGGGTCTTGGCAGCTGAGGAAGGGATGTGTCAGTAGATCTATTTAAACTTTAAAGGGTGACTAGCAAATGTCCAAAATAGCTCACTAGGGATAGGGCATGGTAGAGGCAGACTTAAATGACCCAGAAAAGAGAAGTTTTGTATGCCTTAGCCAAGAAGAAAAGCATCATGGATGGTGATAAGAGGATTCTGATCATCCCAGATCCGAGTACTCGTTTGCAACAGAAAAGGCAAGAGTAGTTTTTGATTCAGAGAGAATTTATTCAGTTGGATTGACAGTCATTTGTCTGCCAGCCTTCATGGTTTATGGGTTTACGGGATTACAAGATGGGAAATCATACATTTTTATGAAAGGAGACGAGGTGAGAGCTTTTCTGAAAGAGAGGAAGACATCTATACAATGAAGACAACAGCAGTTTAATCTGTATATTGATGGGATTGTTTTACCTGGACCTTTCTATTCAGATTTTCAAATTGGAATACCTTCCCTCATTTATAATTTATTTTGGCTGTTTAATATTTAATATGGTGCTTATTCCGCTGACCTCATTGGTGGTAACATTAATTCCATCTGTGGCTGGGAGGGAGGCTTGGAAATTATTCACAACCACTGGCATGCATCCGACTGTTTTTTCCGTGCTTATCCCCGCAGATTTTACTTGCATAAGCGAAGACTAAGAGGTCTGAAACACAGAGCCACTACCTATTTAAGACATGGGAGAAACATATCCTCACCAAGAATCACTAAAAGGATCGGTTTCAAGCACTTAACGAGCCCGGACCGTAGTTACCAACTAACAGAACTAACAGCATCTATGTCATCTAAACAGACATAAGTTGGTTGTTAACAAGACAAGAACAGGCATAAGGTTTTTACAGCAAGTGGAAGAAGATGGTTAGCTAATAGAAAGACATCACCCAGAGTTGTAGGGCTGAGCCAATGAGTCTGAGTAAAAGCAGCCAAGTACTGTAGCACTTACAACAGCCTGGCTTTGTTTGGAATTCCAAGAAAAGAGGGAACATTGAGCCCTACAGCAAATAGGATAAGATGGATATTTGTTTCTAATTTGTTTTGCAAATTGAAAGATTGTAAGACTCTGAGCAGCATAGGAAACAGCAGCTTGCTGAGGCTAGGGAACACAGATTGTATATGAGGGCGTAGAAGGAGCAGTAGCCCCTGATGAAGTTCTATGGATGTTTACCAGATATGAGAAAATGAAACATGTTGGGCTTGGCTTTTTGATTGAGTAGATCCAGTTACTGGCTTTGTAGGACGTTATTTGTGAATTTTGTATGAAGTTGTGTTGTCCATATGAATGCGGATGTATTAGGATTCAGCACCTTTTATATTAAAGCACTCAAGATTTAGTATTGCTTTTAGGCTGTAATTTGTAGCACTTTTCGATTTTTTATGTTATACATATAGTTTTGTTACTGTCCTTTTGTTGAACCTTTAGATACAATGGTGTTCTAGTACCTGCCGAATTAATTGTTTGAATTCATTGTTTTGCTAATTAAATTGATATGAGCATAACGAATGTTTACAGTATCATATTTCGAGCAGTCCAGTCAGGTTTCAAGTTCTGTAGAGATGGTTAGTACTGCACTCCCCAATAAGAGTTGATACAGTAGAAACGTCAGATAAATTGTACGCAGATGTATTCATATTATCAGCCGCCATCTGTTTCGACCTTCCGGTCGCTCTCAAGGCTGTATATATGTGACAATATTTGCACACACATTTAAATAATATTTACAAATTATAAAGAAAAAATTCAGTTTTTTGAATTGCAAATCCCATAGAGTTATAACATTGGTATCAATATCACAGACAATAATGAAAAATCATAAAGATAATGTTAAATGAGTCACATACCAAGTCTGCGCCATTGAGCAGGGCATAGGAAGAAATGCACAAGAGAAATTCATCTTACGTTCTATCTCAAATCCTAAATTGGTGTACATGTGAACCCATGCCAGTTACGGATAGAAAACCATTGTGGTTATAATAGTAGTATAACATGTCCACGTGCTACCATACAGCTTTAATGTAAAAATGTGAAGACAGCACCCTAGCAACCTTTGACAGCTGTATAGTGGCTAAAACTGTGTCCATGCAAGTGTGCATGATATCATCTATATTCAGTGTGGTCTGATGTGTCCATGCCACTAGCTGTGGGAACACCCCGAGGTGGAATAACACCTCAAAATCATATATGTGATTTCACACCTTACCTATGAAGTGGTGTTTGTTGTGTCTGTCAGTAAAGACAAATGAGGAATGATTAAATGGTAAATATTAGCCACTATCCATTAGAAGGTACATTACCTAATTACTGGTAACTTACCTTGTACTCTTCAGGTCTGCTCGAAAGTTTTCCGATGTATATTGGGTTAAATAAGGGCTCTAGTCATGGATGAATATCCTATTAAGAAATATTGCAGTGCACAGGTGATTAGTTCCATGCACGTGCACTTTGATGAATACCTGGAATAAAATATTTGAATACAGGCGGTCATTTCAGGCCATCATATGCATTCCTCCATGTATGCGTTTGTAATCATTCTCTGATCCAGTGCATCACGAATTGAAATGATCAATTACTGCCAGCAAAAGCACACGTGAGAATTGTAACACTGCTGCAGTGTTCACTTACCTTAAATAATGTGACAATGAACGGGATCGTTCCCGGGTGCAGCGGCTAAACTAGCACGCCAGCGCCATTGCCATAGTTGTTAATATAAGTCGTACGTGGCAGCGAGGCGTGTGCGCGCTGTCATCATAGATGATCCACTACGTTAAACTTACTATGTAGTTTTAATTACTTTTTACTGTAACGCATTACCTACCAAGTGTTGTGCATTGACTGGTTGACAGTTTGCACACTCTGAAAAAGCACTAACATATCAGGGCTTTTAGCATTCTATGAACCATAATATCTCTAAAGGCTCAATGCCTCCATTGCTGCCTGTGGAAACATGTAATGTAACAGTCTGCATAAATACTGATCCGTGCGCGTACCAACATAATTGGTGAAGCATCATGTTATAGCTCCAGAAAGGACCCTATTACTTGCAGTGGTAATTCTTTAGCATTTCATGATGAATCCCTGTTAAGCAGTAAACCATACATTGCATAGTCCCTGTGATGTCCAAGCTTGTTACATTCCATTCATCAATAATTGTGTTCATAATAATTTTTTCACTATAGGACAAATGATCGAAATTCCGATTTGTCAGTTTACACGTTGCTGCAATTGCCATTGCAGTCACTGGCTTCCCAAGTTGCTGCAATGGCCCTGGCAGTGACTTGCTCCTAACATACTGTGTTCAGCTATAAAAGTAATTGGTATGGTACCTCTTCAGAGATGATGGCCCAAGTTGTGTTTGTTATCCTCTCTCTTGTACGGTTGTAGATCAATAAATAACAATGATCTGTAAATGAGATTGTAACCAAGTGTCAAAAAGGGTTGTTAATGTCCCTCCAAAGTATTTATAATATAAACTAATAATTGAACAGTTCCAACATAAGCTAGTAGATGGCCATGGTACAGGTAAGTGACAACATTGGCATGGTCGACCAACCATGCAGACCTCGTTTATAGTAATCATTATTTTGACAAGGCTGTACAGAGTTTAATCCGAGTGGAACTACCTTGTGCATGTTGCCAATATGTGTGTGGTGCATAACATGGCGTATGTAATGACTAATCGCTGTCAAGCCCCTACACGCTGGACGGTTGATCGAGTGCTGTACATAACTCCACACAATTAGATATCACAAATACTTTACAGAAAAACATAAATTTCATAATCTGCATGAAGTCCCAGAGTAACACATCATAGAAGCCAAATGAATTTCGATTCCATTCTGCGTAGTCAGGTTTCAAGGTTCTAAAAAATTCATCTGAGCAACCCTCCAGCCCATCGTTTATCAGCCTACCACTCCATTGCAGCGCGAAATGGACAATCCAGACCGAACTGCTAGTCACTTCCCTTCTGCACAAGGTCACAAGCAACCCTAGACATGTTTCAGCCTCATTGGTTATCCTCATAGCTTCGGTCTCCAGGCACAGGAGCATTGGGGCCCAGTGTTGCATGTTGCATTTGTACATTACTGATGCCTGCATTTCTGTGGGTGCAACCCTGTGGACTACTGAGGTGTAATGGAATTTAATTGTGCCTTTACCACCATTCCAGGGGGCTAAATATGTTTTTTGTCCATGTCAGAATTGTTTGCATTGCTATAAAAATGTATTTCCTCCCAACGGAATGTTCAATCATTAGAGGTAATGCTGCAAAACTTGTGAAACTTTATGTTTCTACTAGAATCTACAAATACATACGTTACATGTACAAGTCCCATTTGTGCTAACCTTTGTGCAATTAACTTGAAGGCTACAGTCAATATTTTAATTTCGTAGTCATTTCGCTATGTTAAGAATGCATCAATTTAAAAGAGGTTTATGATTCTGCAAGAACTCAGCCCTTGCTGTTGCCCTAAGGGGCTTTAAGGAGCTCATTGAAGTAAGCAGCAATTCGCACGCTTTCATTGATTTTAAGGAGTGTCTGAGTTTGTCCTTCAACAGCAAATAAACTAAGCTGTCATTAAGCCACATACATTTTCGACTAATGTATATTCGGGCAGTTTGAGCATAATAAAGCTTTCATCAAGGCTACATTTTGGAGCAAAGATCGGAATATATGAGATTTTTTTCTGTAAATAGCTTCTCATTAAAGATTTTCCACTCTTCTAAGTGCTGAAATGGTGTCCTTATTTATTTCCCCACTGTTCAGACCATCCAGGTTATAGCGATTTTGCGATCCCGCAAAATGCTGCGAAAATGGCCGTTTTGCTCAAAATGCCACGAAAATTGCCGTTTTGTGCAAAAATAGCAACTTTTAAACATTTTTTTTTTTTAAATTATTCTGCAAAAATTACTGTTTAAAAAAAATAATCAGGGTGCCAGGTTCTCATTTTTTTTTTTCTCGCAAGAAATGAAATTTGCCAACACATTTCATCACTTGCGCCCAAAAAAAGAGCAACCCAATCCACAAGGGACACATGAATGGGCCATTTTATATGTGCACCCGTTCAGTTGGCCTTTTTCACCTCCTTGATCAAATAAAGTGGTGTTTCTGCCAATTTAAAATTACATCACTCATTTCCAAGCAAGATGCACTTTTAAATGTGTAGAAATTGTAGGCAATTCTACGCGCACGGGATGTGGGGGTGCTACTGCATGACAGGGTCTTTCCTGACCCTATCATGCATTCCTTTTAAGGTATGAACCGCTGCTGTGTCGCTTGCATTTCTGTTCCTCAAACAGGATAAAAATGCATTTTTTGGTTCACATTTTACAGTGGCAGGCCCCTAAAGGGCCTGTCCCTGTGAAAGGCGCTGGGAGCTTGCAGAACACTGTCGGGGAGAGCGATTCTATTCAAGGTAATACCCATTTTGATGACAAAAATGTATCGAATGGTACAATTTGACCTATTTACTCCAGTACTATTCAATCGATTATTATAAATATGCAACATGTGTTGCGGGGGTGTCATCCGCTCCCCAAGTTCAGTATTATTAGGGTTAGGGGGTAGCAGGGGTGTTCCCCACTTTTGAAAATTGGAGGCGGGAACAGAAAAAAAAAAATAATGAAAAAGGGACCCTGCGAAGTAGGATGCAACCCGCGTTAGAGGGACGGATCTGACAACGCAGGGTTGCAGGGGAAGCGGCAGCGACCAAGCAGTTAAGTAGGGGAGAGGGTGGTGGTGAAAGGTACATTTAGGGTTGTTTGGCTTAAGTGCAAAACAATTCGCGGCGAAATGGACTACTGTCAATTCCGCCGCAAATAATTACACTTCGGTCAAACAACCCAGAACACCATTCAAGGCAGCTGGCCAGCGCACAATTTGCGCTACAGCTCAAGCCTGTGGAAATGCGCCGGTCACCTTTGAGAATAAGGTGACCTGCTCATTTCCAAAAATGGGTTGTCTAAAAATAGCATATCCTCGGCTCCATTTGCAAATGCCCCATTTTGAGGGTCAGGATCAAAATCTACATTTAAAAAAAAAAATGGTCAGTGAGCCAGAAAGCAGAGAGGAAGCGATCTGCAGATTGGGAAAAAGGATGAGGGAAGAGTGCGATAGAATGGGAGAAAGGATGCAAGATGCAGAAGCATCACAAAAGAATTAAGGACTGTATATTGCGGGAGGAATTGTAGAGTGTAAGGGGCGAGTTGGGAGTATGATTTGGAGTGTGGCAGGTGATGGGCAGTGCATATTGTGACTTGACAGTGTGACATAGCACGTGAGTATTTGTATGACAGAGTGAGAGGTTCAGGAATGCAGGTTTTGATGGGGAGTTGGTGAGATGTGTGGTGTGTGTTGGTGAGAGAGGTGTGTGGGTGTTTGGGGGATTGGAGAACATAGAAGGGGAATATTTTCAGCATTACAACTGATAATGATCAATTTAGTTAATACTATTAAATAGGCATGCACATTAAACCAAGAATGTAGCCAAATCAAAAACTGTTCTGCCAAGCCAGAGACATCTGGGACTGTTCCTATTAAATTAATACAAAAGATACATAATAATGATGCCCTGGCTCTCTGGTAGCCTTGCACTCTGCCTATTTCCTGCAATGTGGCAACCTTACACCCTCCAGTTAATACAAAATGTCCCGCAAAAATGCTGCAATAAATAAAGATATGTGCCGCAAAATTTGCTGTTTCATGCCGTAAAATCCTGGAAGGTCTGACTGTTATTGTGGTCCACCTGTCCATATGTAGTGTTGCCCGACTGTGATATTGATCCCTGTGACATTGCTCGAGACCCATGACCTATACTACTCCTTGCACAGAAGTTTGATTGTCAGATCTGAGGACATGCTTCTGACTAACCTAATCTGCGTCACAGCCAGGAAACGTTGAGATGTGATAGAAACGTTGAGATGAGATGCATCCCGGTAGCAGGCCATTGGCCCTCTGGGTGCAGATCCTGATATTAGCCCCAGAGATGGCTTTAGGGTGCTTAGGTGCTACCTTGGAAAAACTCTGGGTACCGTACTCCGAAGAGCCTGTTAGGACAGTTTTTCTGAAGTCCAACTAAGGGCTTAGTAAAACCATTCAACTGAGAAAGTAGAAGACTCCACTCTTAGTATAATGCTGTACAACCTGAGGGCTCTAGAAAAGTACATAGAATCTGTAGTACACCAAGGATTCAATAGAATATCATAAAAATTAAGGTTTATTAAAATATAAGTTGGCCAAGTTAAGTCTTGGGGTAAGTACTGATCATAGAGTCATAAACACATTTATAAAAACACACCACTATGCTTGAAGGTACACAGCCCAAAGCACAATACCTTATTAGGAATACCCAACAATAGTTCTAGGATAGTCAAATCAATTGTTATTTTCAGATTACTTTCAATAATACAAGGGTAGTAGACGCTAGCAGATGTACTGAGACGCTCAAGCAAGAAATCACTTAGTAAATGAATTGGGCAATATACTTTTCTGAATAGTGGAACACCTATTCCAGGAATAGTAAAAACCTATAACTCTGATTCGTGATAACACAGTTATTCTAGGGGAGTTGGACCTTATGGGGTAATATACAATTACACTTACTTTTTAGTTCAGTGGAACACAGTCTAAGATCAGTAAGAATTTATTACACTGTTTCTGCATGGCTCAAGTCAGACCAGTGTTAGCTACACCTAAGAGCACTTTTCAAGAATGACATACAGCTATTCTAGGCAGGTAAAACCTAATGTTGTAATATAATATTAGTTTGCTTTTCAGATCAGTTCAACACAGATTAAGGTAAGCAATAACGATTTAACTTGTTTTAGGATGGCACACAGCTAATAGAAGATACATAAAACCTATATACGTTTTAAAGGGGCTATAAGCAACTTAATATGTAAGTATAACCTAAGGCACACTTATTCTGGACAGGTTAACAGCAAATCAGGGGCAGCAAGACCAATTTGGGGACACTCATGCATTTATATCCTAATAGCAGGCGAGTAAATTAACTACTATCTACTTTCTTTTAGAATGGCGAGACAGTTTCTAAGGAAAGTAAGACTTTTTGTACACTTATTCAGAATGGCACACAGCTATTCCAGGTAGGTAAACCTATATATACTTTTCAGAATAGCAAAACATATCTAAGGTAAGTAATAACTTTACATATACTTTTACAAGGAATCATCCAAAAATTCAGAAAATAAAAGACTGTATGACATATTTGCCCGAATTTTGGCAATACGAAAAGCTTGTATAGCTTAAAGATGTGAACAAATATGCCATACGAAACATTACAGTGAAGAAGAGCAGCGGGGGATGCAGGGGTGTTCCCTGCACCCTTTTCACTGTAATGTGAGCGGAGATTGCGGAGCCGTCCCCCACAACTCCTGACTCAATAAAGTATACAAAAAAGAAAAAAGAAAAGTGGACCCTGCGGCGCCAGTTCCCATAAACGCAAGTGAAGAGAACCGGCATCGGAGAGAGATGTTGGAGATGACGGCACACAAGGAGGTCTGCTGTCCACAGGTAAATAGGGGTGTGGGGTCAAGGGCAAAGTCTGAAATGTTCACGGAAAGAAGAATGAAAGTTATTTTCAGAAAAATTACTTTCAGTCTTTTCTCCCTCGAATATTTCAGCCACCGGCTTTCTACCCAAATCCCTTTTACAATTGGCAGAACACTTTCACTTTCAAGGTAAGAACTTTTGTAACTGTTCACTCTCAGAGTTACAGTTACCAGCTAAGTCTTTTACAAGTAAGTAAACTTTTCAACACTTGTTTACTTTTCAAGGCAGACCTCTTAAAGTATCCAGCCCTTCCCAGTTCTATGACACAAGTTCTTTCAGAGGCAGAAGAGGGACCTTACTAGCTGTAGGCAGGGTGAAATAGGGCTCAGTTGCAGGCAAAGTCAGAATTCCTGAGGAAGACTGTTCAAACAAGTACGTATCTCACGTTCAAGGGCTGCAGAGATTTGGACTACTCCCTTGCTTCCTGCCTTCACAGACACTCTGGAGCCTGGGAGGGCTTGACCGAGGCCTCATGCTGAAGACAAAACACAAAGGATTTTCCTACCCTGGATGTCAGGGAAAGGAACAAGTAAGAAAAGGAACACTAACATGGCGAAAAAAGAAGACAGTGGTCATTTCGAGTGCCTTTACTGAGGCTGTGGAAACAGCCTGCAGTAAAGTTGCACTGAAATAATAAAAAGGTTCACTGGCACCAGTCATTAAAGATAGGTTTGTCCTTGTAACATAACTGTTACATTTAGAATGAGAAAGGGGATACACAGTATCTCCCCAGCACTCCATCTAAGGTGGGGTATGTCGGTCTCACCTAATAAAATGTAAAAGTGATCCAAAGATCCTTTCTACCCTTGGGAACTGTAGTTCTCACAGGCTTAGCCAGAGACAATTAAAAGGGGAGCCCCAAGGGCAACCCAGCAACAATAGGCAGTATGTGCCAAAGGTTGTCAAAGAGGATACAATTAAAAAGACACCACACAGAGTCTTAAAAAAGACACCCATAAAAAGAGTCAAAGAATCTGTGGGTGTGGAAAAAGGTTCCCACTCACTGAGGTATAGAGAAACATAATCCACAAGTTAAGCAAAAGGTTCTGGGGTTGACCCAGGTCAGGAAGATTTATCATTGCTATGGAAATCTTACCTAACAGAGCCCTCTACTTGAAGGCAGATATTATCCCTGCAAGGGGGACCCTTAGTGGCACTGGTAGAAAGGTGGTCAGCCTTAAAATGTCCCAGATTAACCACTGCAGCATGCAAGACTCGTTTGACCATGCCACCAGGCCGAGGTGCAGTAGAAAATAAAGATGTACTTACCTTCACATAGTCCTTCATTGTGACAAACTGTGCCAGGTTTGAGGGAGTAGGCTTGTTGAAGAGGTGATTATACGCAGTTCCAGCTTGGTTCTTTTCCTCTACTGCAAACAATCTTCAAAAATAGCCCCAATGCCATTTCGAAATTGTGAACTACTTTTTTGGCTCTCATTGCCCAAAACCTTAAATTGCGATGTTTGCCCATCTCGGTACGAAACGTGCCCCCCATTCAAATTCACCTTAGTAAAAACACATGCTTAGGTGCACTTGTACTTCAGTGATGTATCTGAAATGATAAACAAGTAATTTAATGTTTGAACATTATGCAGCTCCAAATTCCCAGCATTACGTTTATTAAATGCAAGTTAATCAATCAATCCCATTTTTTTACAGCAAGTGATTGCTTCATATATTTAGTTAGAATATGTATCACCCTCAATTAACATCTCGCTTAATTAGCAGTTCCTAATATACAATATTCATATGTTTTATGCTTTCTTTAAAACTCTCTTGGAACAACGCTTGATTAAATGGTCTATTCAGTGCTGTTTATATTTCTTGGATGTGTGGTGTTGTTGATTTCCTAACTAAGGCATGGTGTTAGTGCTGTGTTACAGGCTGCTGGGATTTGTAACTCATAGATATTTTGAAGACTTCCTTCTGACTGTGTTACACTGACTCTCTTCGGTTCTGTAATGAACCTTTCTTTGACGGTTTCCACTCTAAATGTCTGGAACTGACGATTGTGAGCCATGTTTGTTGCTAGGTAATTTCTCCTCCAGGTTGTCTTGCGCTTCCATTATTCTTTAATTTTTGGAGGAAATTAAGTTTGGCGGTGAAACATTTAGTGAGTTGTTTCTTTTATGAACATTTGAAAGGTGTTTCTATTGTCTATCAAGTCAAGAGACTCAGGGTGCTAGGTACCCAGACAACCCAGTAATCAAAAAATACTTTATCCAAAGTGCCCCTCAGAAACAGAAGCAAACCTGGGCCTGATCCGGGGAGGAAAAAGAATTAGGGGGTAGGGAGTAAGTAAACTTGTAAAAACACTCTGCCCTTTAACTTAAGAGAGGGAATACAGCAGAAAACCTCTCACCGGACCCACATATCGAAATCAAACAGGCAAACCACCCTCAGAGGGACTACATCTCCCACGGTGCCCTTCTCTCCCAACCAAAACACACGGGAGGGATCAGGGATGTTAAATTATCCCTTCAAGGAGCAGGCGGTCATAGCAAAGCCTTTAAAGGACAGGCAGACCTTGGGAGAAACCTAAACAACCCTACAGACCACTTAGCCCACTTCCTTCCCAACAGCAGCACAGCATGATGTCCCTAGCAAAAGCAGCCTGTTCAGACTGTACATGCACACAGAGTTTCAAAATGGCCACCCGAGCCACCCGAGCTAAAGAGTTAGCCCAACCCTCTAAGCTTCAACCTGAGTATCAGGAAATGAGAGAACCCAGCCAATCCCAAACCCTCACAACCTTTAGACTCACATCTGCATACTATCAGCCATAATTCCATTGAGGAGGAGGGGGCATGTTGCTATATAAGCCAAGCAGCCCCATTTACTGTGGTGGCTCTTGTTTGGAGAAGGAAGATTGCTGCAGAGGAGAGGTGCCACAGAGACTTTGGAGACTGGAGACAGGAGTGTGCTAGAGAGGGGAGAAGGAGAAGTGGCAGCCGCAGATGGAAGATAGTATCTCTACAGATGAGAAGAAAGTGGTGAGGTCTAAAGGTGAATGAAAGGAAAAAGGGAGTAACTAAAACTAGGAGTGGCTTGTAAGTCTGTACCAGTAACAGAAGAAAAGAGGGAAGAAGTGAAACCAGGAGGTGGTTGGAAGTCAGTAGTAGAAACTAATGTATACCGTTTGGCCGTGGCACAATTGTTTGCTGCTGAATAATTCGTGGTCAATTCAGACACAACACCAATTTAGCCTCAGGCAAATCCGCCCAAAAACAAAACCACCAACCCCCATAGACTCCTTCAACCACCCCCTACTTACCTTTTGGCACCTGCTCATCTTCTAACCCTGCGGGTCGGATCCGTCCCTCCTACTCGGGTCGGATCTGACACTGCAGGGTCCGCTTTTCTTTTTTTTTCCTTCCCGCCCCCCGCCTCCAAACCTTCGGAAGCGGGGGACACCCAACATTAGGAGCAGGGGACTCCCCCGCAACCCCCGCTCCCATGTTTGGTAGTGATGACCCAAATTGATAATTTCCAAACGATCAAATGTTACTGGCTGAATTCGGGTACTACTGTAGAAACAGAGGACAGAATGGTGGAAGCAAAAGCCGGAGTTGAGTTAAAGATGGACGTAGTAACAATACAAAAGGATGAAAGAAAACCAGGAGTTGATTGGCAGGAAGGCACAAGAGCAGGCAGAGGGAGGAAATAAAACTTGGAGTGGAGTTGAAGGATGGAGTCACATTAGAAGGCTGGAGGAAGTAAGTAATACCCGGAGTGGAGTGGAAGGTGATGTCAAAACGCCAAGGTGGAAGTAAGCAGACATTGATAAATCAGCAGGAGAGATGTAAGTGAGGAGACTGAGGATGATACATCTTCAGATGAGCAGAGTGAAGAAGATTGTCTAGGGGTGATGAGAATTGGAAGAAAAAGAAGAAAGCCATAAAGAAAAACAGATTGTGAGTTTATTAAGATATTGAAAGCAGAGGCAAGGAGCCATAAGCAGGCTAGTCATTTAAAAGTTGAAGGTTCTAGAGGGCCAGGCCCTAGGCAGGTCTAACAGGTGGGAGGAGATTCTAGTGGGGGTCAGTGTGTTGGTGAGGTCTGGTATGCCAGAGGTCTGGGAGCTACCACAAGCTTACCCGTTCAGCTCGCAGGGCCCAACAACCCTTCCCCCAGAAGAAACGGAGGACTCAGCCAAGGGCAAGTTAGACTGTCGTTTATTACATGAACTGACAGGGATCATACAGTACATTAAAAAATCTTCACAGTCACCCCTCCCAAACCTGTATCAATCCGTTTTGTTGCAGAGTGTTGTCACAACATGGGCCCATCCCCCAAAATTCTATTACATTTTCTGGTTGGGTGATTGGAGTGGTATACATTATAGATTGCCCCCTATGGATCTTAGTTAATTGGCCTTCTAATGTCAGGTGGCTGGCCTGCCCCTTCCCCACAAAATTATGTATTACATTATTGCAGGGTCACAGGATGACCATTGGACCTTGCCCCCTGCCACCCACACCTGGAATTTTGTCCCCTGATTGGCTGGAACTGATCTCTTTTCAAGGTGATGAGAATGACTATGTGTACCCAATGTATCTGTTAGCAGTACCACTTTTGCCTGTGAGAGTGCTCTCCACTTTGCAACATTGTCAACGTGTTTATGTTTCACTTCCTGTCTGTAGTGCTGAGAACTGTTTGTCTTCCCACCATGGGTGAATAACCATTGTCTAGCACGGCTGCATCACGTGATTGAGGACCATGAAATCAAGTTCTTCTGCTCTGCAATTTATGAGGATTTATTCTGTTTATCTACAGATGTCCCCTTGTCGATTTAGGTTTGGGATGTGCTGCTTGTCTCTGACCTTGGCTGTGAGCCCTGGCCTTCCTGTTATGTTCAACCTGGTTCTGCTTCCCCTCGTCTCTCATCCTGCAACTTGTGGCCTTATGTGATCCTTGTTATACTTATACTATGATTTCTGCACACCTATATCGTGCTATGTTTCCTATAGGTTAGTCGGTTTGGTCCTGCCAGGCTGCTTATGTGGTCCTGTAGTTCCATAGGGTTAGTTGCCAAAAGAATCTGCAAGCTTGCTCTGCATTTCTTCATTGCCTTGCGTTCAGCATTTCTGCACTTGGCTAATGAGGAAAATGATAAAAGCTTTTGACAGTATGTATATGTATCTGTCCTCTATTTAAAGAACTGTGTAAGCATGTTCTTCGTGTATACGAGTGTGCGAGTGTGTGTTTGTGTAACATTGTGCATGGTGACGAGTGTGCTTCATGATTAACGTGGCTATGTCATGGTGTCACTAATGACATCAGCAAAGTGGTTTCTCAGCATTAGTCAGCATCGTCAACCGAGGCAATTAGTTCCATGATCAATGTTGAAGCACCTGTATTCATAAAGACAGTGGGCCTCATTACAAGCTTGCCGGTCCGGTAACCACGGTACCGGTAAGCTTGCCAGTACCGTTGTTACCTTACTGGCAAACTACGTGTACTGGCACCCGCGAACATACCTCGACGGATGCACCAGCACCATTTATGAATGGTGCCGGTGCATCTGGCCTCCCCATTCCCATTGATTCCAATGGGAATGGGGAGTAATAAATACCGGCACCCGGCAATGGGCAATTAACGGGTCCGCCGGGGCTGTTATGCCCCGGCAATTGCCCATTGCCGGGTGTCTGTAAATTCATTACTCTGGCATGTCTACCACCGGACTCATAATGAGGCCCATTGACTGTATAAGGTTTAAACGGCTGTCTGGGGGAATATCTTTCTGCATACGTGTCAGTCACTGGTCCTCTTGGGGCCTGTCCGAATAGTGAGTGACTTTGTGGGTTTTTGACTCTTCAGGCTATCATGTTCATGGGGGTGAGGATGGGCATTCAGGGACCCTGACTTCAAGGGAGCATAGTGGTAGTTCAGAGAGGTGGTGTAAAGAATAAAGCCGGTATGGAAGGCTAGCATGGATTAGTCCTTTTTCCTCTCTCCTTATTGACCCTAATGAGATCTCTAAGCAACTCCTGAAGGCCCTGTGGACATCACGGATTGGTTAAGTCTTGGGTCATGGGGGTGAGGATGGGCATTCAGGGACCCTCACATCAAGGGAGCATAGTGGTAGTTCAGAGAGGTGGTGTAAAGAATAAAGTCGGTATGGAAGGCTAACATGGATTAGTCCTTTTTCCTCTCTCCTTGTTGACCCTAATGCGATTTCTAAGCAACTCCTGAAGGCCCTGCGGAACATCAAGGATTGGTTTAGTCTTGGGGTGTGGGACCCAGGAAAGCCTGCAACCAGGCTCAGAGGATCAGAAGGAGGGCGTGCAACATATTTGACAGGCGAGTAAGGTAAAACCTGAAACTGTGGAAGAGTAGTTTAGGCTTGAACTCTCATCCTGACGCTGGGAAAGTCGTTGCAAGAGACACTGGTGGAAGGAGGCAATGTTATGTTTATTTGTTTGGAAATACCCTGTTTATATTTCAGTTAGCCCACCCCTGTACACAGTCCCTAATAACATTGTTTAACTTTGAGCATCTGGTCTTTTGTACCTTTTGGTTCCAAATTACAGTTTGTGACATGCCCTGATGTCGAAGGTCCTGATAGCCAGTAATTAATGACATCAAGTAATTCATCGGGTGTTCCCATTTGGTTTCCATTTGCAGGCTGGGATTTGGTGGCTTGCAATTTTCCAAGCAGCATGTCCAGCTTGATTTCCTTCCATGTCCTAATTTACCTTAATGAAGCGCTCAAATCCAAATGTCTGCAGACAAAGAAAAACCACTGACCTTTGCTAAATCCCTGATATCCTGTCTATTCAGCTAACACCAGGGCGAGATCAAATCAAAATCTTCATCCAACAGTCACCTGCTGTCAGTTCCATAGACAGAATTACACAAACCTCCATACAACTCACCAACCATGCACTATGAGAGATCAGACTCTATCAGGCTGGCCTCCCAGCATTCTCTGAATAAAATAACACAGACTTTCTAATGGACATGTAATGTGACAGCATACAAGGCATCATCCAAGAAGTACAAGAGATCAGTCTCATTCGGGTCAGCCTCCCCTCAGCCTTTAACCAAACGGGAACAAAAGCCATCATAAAAAGCAATGATAACCAAACCCTCAACTATTCCCTCCACCTAGTAACCAACTATCACTTTCATATCCCTCCGATATTGACAAAATCTGTGCTGGACTTCATTAATTTCGATCCACAGTCCCCTCGAATCTTTTTGGCACTATGTGTCCCATATGATGAGTGTACAAGATGTTTCTGGTGCGGTTGAATCCCAGGCCAAACTCGCTGCTGGTCTCAGAGTATTTCACTATGATCCGTGGTCCAATCAGTAGCCTCAGATCTTAGATCAAATCTCAGGCTTATTCATCAGGTTTATTCAGCAAATCAAATCCCTCTCAGACTGAATGAGCTTGTTTGAACATTCAGATCACTCCTATTTCCTAAAGGAAGTTTAAGGCTCTATACACAGAGCAGGTTCACATTTGGATAATGTTTGGTGCTTTTGGAGAGATCCATTGCATCTTGAGTCTTGACTTGTTTCTTTGGGTACTTCCTTGTTCCTTGGGTGAGGTTCTCCTTTCTTTTTGGTTCTTTTCTTGTGAAGGGGAATGGCATGCCTGCAATGCCGAGGAGCAGATGGGAGTAGAAGAAGAAAAGGATCTGCTTCTTTAGTCGCAGAAAAAGGTGGATTATCCCATGATTGAGGAGAATGCTTCAGTCAGCCTCACTATTCATTGGTGCTTGTGGTGTATATCCGTATTGTACCATACCTATTGAGTTGCTTCGCCTGCACCCAAACGGCCAACATCTACCGCATTTAACCCCTGTACTATCCCCAGTTATGTATGCTATTTCCATATGTGCCGCCTATAGTGCCTTAGACATACTATTTGTTACTCACCTATTATATATGTACCTATGCTAGCCATTCCTGCTCTACCAAGCCTATGCCACTAGAAACACTCTGGTAAATGTGCCTAGCTTGTGCCTCTCTCCCATCTTAAGAAACTCGCTTCCAGCCCATCCACAAAGAAATCATCTATGCCCGTGCTTGCATTTTGAATTCTGTATCGAATCAATGATGCGCCCTTTTACAAATATCACATCTAGCCTATGCCCGTATTTGCTTTTTGAATTTTGGATCTAATCAATGCTGCGCCCTTTTACAAATATCGCATCTAGCCTATGCCCCTATTTGCATTTGATAAACTACACCTAGCCTTGCCTGTATTGAAAACCTGCAGGCCTGCCACTGACTGCGCCCCACCGTGTCACAGTATTACACAAAGTTAGATTATTCGTCCTGGCGACTATCTAGAGAGACCCAACTCAATCTAAACAAACCTAGCTAGCCCTTGCTCACAATGCCCACTCGTATGACGAACCTCACCAACCTACGCCTACTCTCTCTCCTGCTAGCCACTCTACAAATCTCAGCATCATGTCCCACCCAAAAAGTACCAAGCCCTCACTAACTAATCCAGGGAACTTCGGAACTAACGTTTACGCCAGCACTCCCTGCACCCTAGTGACTAGAAACGCTAGACTCCGCGCACGTCTCAGCAGACTACACGACCCACTTGCTAGATCACTACCTCCTGTCAACATTAGAACTAGCCCCCACTCTACTCACAAAACGCCCAATCAGACAAATACTAAGATCACTCATCTAGACCATATCGCCACTAAACCAGATATTGCTAATAATTCCAAAAGCCCTCACCATCGGCCATCACCTTCCACCATTACCAAATCTCAACCTGCTCCTCAAATTAAAGCAGCACTAATAAATGCAAGGTCTTTAACAGCACATGCTACAGACATTGCCGACCTAATAATAACTAACAATCTCGACTTCCTAGCCATCACGGAATCCTGGTTGCATGAGGCTGCAGGACCCCTACTTGCCGTAGCTGTACCGGATGGTTACACTACAATTAGAGAAGATAGAGTAAATGCACGAGGTGGAGGAATTGCCATTATCGCTAAATCCACTCTCGCTATGAGACTTGCCCAAACCCATAACTTACTCTCTTGTGAAACCCTCACAACCAAACTCCCTCTGACTGACTCCCAAACAATAACAATCCATCTCATTTACAGACCTCCCGGGCCCATTGGAACCTTTGAGGAGGACATTCTTACCCTCCTCTCGGACAATCTTAAAACTACGTCCCAACAACTAGTCCTAGGCGACTTCAACTAGGTTTTAATGACCCCCTTGATAAACAGGCCACAATTATAGCCAACTCACTATCTGAACTAGGACTATCCCAAAAAGTTAATGAGCCCACTCACGCTAAAGGAAGAACCTTGGACTGGGTGGCAGAATACAATTGCACAAACAATATTACTGCTATTACGCCCTATCCCTGGACTGACCATTTTCTCCTGTCCTTCTCACTCCTCCCTACTAGACCACTCTTGCCTACTATACCCACCGCCCCCCGTCCAACCAGAAATAAAAAAACAGAACTAAAGATACTGTAATACCAGCTACCCTACCCACCTTAAATCGATTAGATGACAACCTTGACCCAAGCATACTTGTGAAGGAATACAACAAAATAATGCTAACCAAACTGCACAGCAATGCACCCCTGAAACTCAGACCTAGCAAACCTAAAGCACACCTTAATAAATGGTTCACTCCCCAACTCAAGGACCTTAGACTTCTAAAAAAGGAGCTGTGAAACTACATGGAGACTCCTCCCAACCACCGCCAACCAAATAAAACTCTCAGAGATTTCATCGCAATACAAAAAAGAGATCTTCCTCCCAAAACGCAACTCCTACAACAAACGTATCCCTAGGGCCAACTCCAGTACCAAATAACTATTTTCCATCCTCAAAGAACTTGAATCTCCCATCATCCCCACACCTGAAATTTGCACCAAGGACAAAACGTGGTGCTCTGATATACAACAGGCCTTATCGAGTAAAATAACTACCCTTCAAAACAAAATATCTCAAAAAAAACAATCCATCAACCACCCACCTAACCACACTGCTGCCAATGCCCCGCCCAAAGACACTCTAACTAACCTAACCCCCCGCTTCTACTTCTCCAAAATTTCTACCCGTGAGGCTGAGAAAGTAATTCTATCAGTCAAGCCCTCCAACTGCCAGGGTGTCCTCTATCTGGCTCAGTTCATCAAAGACGCGGCAAGAGACCTTGTGCCGTTCATCAACAAACTGATTAATGCCTCATTCTCCTCAGGAACTGTCCCAGTTAATCTTAAACAATCATGGGTGCTCCCACTACTAAAAAAACAAACTCTAGATCCGCTAATTCCAACCAACTATCGCCCTATCACCACCGTACCCTTTCTGCTGAAGATCCTCGACAAAGTGGCCTATCTCCATATCCAAACATTTCTGGAAGAGCATAAACTCCTGGGTGCTCGTCAATCAGGTTTCCGACAGAGATGGCCCTTATTGACCTGAAAGCACAGGTAGATGAGCTGAGAGACAAAGGGAAAACAGCCCTCCTTTTACTATTAGACCTCACAGCTGCATTCGACCTGGTAGACCACAAGGTCCTCTGCAGACACCTAGACACGGCTGCCAACTTTTCTAAAGAGGCAATCATCTGGATTGAGTCCTTCTTGAGTGACAGAACTATGAGGGTCTTCAGCAGACCCTATCCCCATCATATGCGGTGTTCCCCAAGGATCTTGTGTCTGCCCCACCTTGTATAACATTTTCACCAAGCCCCTCTTTGATGATCTGGATTCTCTTGGTATCACCTACACTAACTATGCAGATGATACTCAGATTCTCCTCCCACTTTCTGGGGATTACGAAGAGGATTTGGCCTTGGTGAACAGGGTGTATCTCATCATCCAGGCATAGATGGTCATTCATGGTCTATGCCTGAATGATGAAAAAACGGAACTCATCATACTGGGTACACATGCTAACATAAAAAAACTAGGACCGAATTACACATCATTCATCATCGATGGTAATGTTATTAGGGTGGCTAAATAGGTGAAAACACTTGGGTTCTACCTTGAATCCACTGTATCCTTTACTAAACAAGTTAACACCCTGGGCTCAGCCACAGCTACACATGCAAGCTGATTAGAACGGGCAAACCCTTTCTATCAGATGATAATTGCATTACCCTAGCCAGTGCCTTGATCTTATCTAGGCTCGACTACTGTAATACACTATATATTGGCACCAACAAAGCTATCAACCAAAAAATCGAGATTCTTCAAAACAACGCCCTTAGAGTGGCAGTAGGTGTATCCAAAAGGTCCCACATCTCCACCATAAGGCATCAAAACAATTGGCTTTCCACTCTCAACAAAATCAACTTAAAAACTGCCTCCTTGACACATAAGGCATTGACCAACGCTGCCCCCAGTTAACTTGTAAACAGAGTCCAGAGAAGAATCTACACAAGAACCACAAGACTTACCAATGCCAACTGCATTAACATTCCTAGATTCAGACTAACCAAGATCGGGGGGGGGGGGGCGGGGGACAGCTTCCAGGTCAAAGCGGCCCAACTTTGGAACTCCCTACCACACCATCTCAGGGCGGATCAATCCTACCCCAGGTTTAGACTTAGTTATATCAACTGGCTCAAGGCAAATGATAACTAATCAAGAATATACCTGTGTATATTTCTCTTTGTATATTTGCCATGTCTACCTATTTTTGTAGAGCATACCTATGTACCCAGTTATGCCTTTTCTTTGCACTACTTTGCATTATATTTTCTGTGTATAACTATGTAACTTGTTAATTAAGCTTTGCATTGTCTGTACTGCTTGCGCCCTGATACCCCCGGATCCGGTGCGCATCATATAAATGAATAAATTAAACTAAACTAACCGATGATGTGCTGTCCATTTTCGCGGATTCACAGGCCTGACCATGCAGCTTACTGGTCTTCTGCGTCTGTGGGGGGAGCAAAGGCCAAGAAGGCTTACCCAGGTTAGGGAGTGGGAGATGAGGCAGAGCCATCAAAAGAGACCCCAAACACAGAGCCAAGTGCAAGTGCTGTAGCCGTCCACAGACTCAGGGAAGTCAGGGTGTCTGGTGGCGACCCCCGGGGAGGCAGGTCTGGCGGTAGAGCAGATAGGAATGCAGGTGAAGTGGAAGGACACAGGCATGTTACTCATGTGGGTTGAGGGGGCGATTACACAAGCACAGTTGGCCCTTTCCTCTACAGAAGAGCAATACAGTGGTACAGTTTGTCTGGGTGTGGGTCACTGCTAATGTGTACTTCATCTTGCAGGGTGGCGATGTTGAGGTGTGGAGATCCTTCAGGAGAAGTTTCATGTTGGGGCAGAGCATCAGGAGAAGGATCAGCAATGGGTGCTTGCATACTTCCTCATCAGGTGTTGATTGGCTTTGGGCACAAGCTGTCAGAATCCAAAGTTTTCCATGAAAGAGTAGGGCAAGAGCTCAGTTAATGATAAAGCCAGACAAGCATTGAGCAGGCACTGTCAGTCATGTGATGTGTGACATGTGTGGCCAAGCACAAAATCTTCCACAACACTGGATCGATACAATGAGTGATCACTTCTAGGCATCACTGGGGCATGGAGGGTAAAGCTTGGTTTCCCGCTCCCTAGCAATGGCAAAGCTGCAGTATTTCTAGGGTTCATTCTGTAGACTGTAGGTGGTATGCTGCTTGTCTTATGATATGAAGAAGGCTGCTCTTCACATTTCTTAACTTCTTCCCATGTCTGCACACAGCACCGCAGCATATGGGAATACATAGACACGGTACCAAGCTGGTCTCTGACTTTCATCAACACATTGTTTTCTGGTAGAGAGGACAAGAAGCTAGATTCAGTTGCTGAATAAACATGGGATCAGGGTCATGTTTTAGCTGAGCATTTTTCGTGGAACCTGACTGCACACCTCATTTCTGCTCCCTGCCCACTCCCCCGTCCAGGTCCCCAGACTCCAAGGCCCTTCCTGTTCCCTCCCTGTCCCTCACCCACCTCTACCCCACCTCTCGCTTTTTTTTCTTAACTCGTTACTGGCACTGCCTTTGAGGAGCGCACAGTAATGTATCTATTAAGAGTGGCTCTATTGGGCATGTCCTATCACGGTGAATAAACCAGTAACCCTAACTTTTAATTTACAAGGCATGGAGTGTGCATTCATGGGTACACCACTGTGACCTTAGCCCCTTTTCTGCATTCTTCATGCAGAAAAGCGGTCTGCAAAATCGCAATTGCAAAAAGATGACCCAAACTTGTTGATTCTGTCTGAAGTATGCTCCATTTCTCACTTTCATTGTAGACTAAAAACACACAAGCTAGGTTCATCTTGACATCTCAAAGCGGTGGTGGTGTTCTAATGATGTGGCATACATACTTTCTGATGTGTTACAGGAAGGCTGTTTCTCAAAGAGACATTACAAAGGTTAGGGCAGACTTCAACTACTACTAAAGTCTCTGTAGCTGCAGTGTTATTTTCCTCCTCCTCAGTATCACTGCTTTCCAGCGGAAGTGCACATTCCTTCCTGCACTCTGATGTATCATAGTTTCTGCCTGGATCATCATCCATGTCACCGTCACCTTCAATGCTTTCTGAATTATTAGTGGATGGGGAGGAGGAGATACAGACCTGGAATATTCAATCTCCACCGGCTGTTTGAATACACTGTGAATTGTTCTGGCTGATCCTCGGTATATATGATCTGCAGCCCTCCCCATTCTGCCCCTGAACTAGTGGAAGCACTGAGAGGTCAACCTCATCTCTCGGTCCCAATAGATATACATCGACTGGGGGCTGACATGTTGCAATTGTCGTTCACTGACTGAGTGTTGTATAACACACCTCTGTGAAATTCTACTACTTCCTTCACAAGAATCACTCAAGTGTGAGCCTCACACAAACTGCCCCGGGGGATTGTCTGCCGCTTCTCCCTAGTGTCCCAACGGCATGTGTTGCATCCACTCCCTTCTAGAGACGTACACTGAATGATGTGCCACCCACCTCCCTGAATCTCTGCTAGTTCCTCCCATGAAACGTACACAAGATGGCGACAGAGATTCCTTGCTACTCTGCCAAAGTGTTACAAAATGGCACGTCTCATACTCTGCCTGGTGCATCACCCTGCCCTCCAAATCTCTGCTACTTGCTCAACAAAATCACATGAGCTCGAGTCTAGCGTTATCTGCCCTCCTTGTTTCTATGATCCTCCTCCCACATGGTACCAATGACATGTTGTTTGTTCACTCATTTCAAGAGATCGACTCTGACTGCTGTATCACTTGCCTCTCCGAATCTGTGTTGCTTCCTCTCACAAAAATCATGCCAGTGTGAGTCTGGCACTGCTCCTCCTGTTCCTTGTCCAAAGTGCCCTTTTGTATGTGTCTCGTCCACTCCTTTCAGGAGATGGGCACTGAATGGTCTAGTACCTGCCTCCTCCAATCACTGCTACTTCCACCTACAAAACACCTGTGTGCATAAGTCTTAGACCAGCTGTCCTGTGGAATTCCCCGCTTCTCCTGCACAGGGTGAAGTACAAGCAAGACACAGGTCTATTTTCTCATGGCATGTGTGTGCCTTACAGTTAGAGACAGGGCCTGATTTACAAAGCGCTTTTCAGTGGGATGTTCCGATTGAAAAATGGTTTTGCGAATCAGGCCCAGAATGTCTCTTTTCTACTCCTGCCCCCAAAAATCAATAGTATATTTTTTAAGACTATAGGTGTCACACAAAAAAAAGAGATATGTGCGTAGGTCTCATTGAGCACGTTGCTATCCCTCCGAGGGATTCCCAATCCATATACTCACTGCAGACATCACTTCCGTTACTTGCCGACTTCAAATCACTAAATGCAGCCCACAAGACCGAGTACGCAAAACCTACCCTGAATCCAACTCTCACAGGGCCCAGCCACTTCTACCTGCCCACACCTTTCTTTCCACTCAACCACTCAAACTTCACTTTTTTAGTCCTTCCCTAACTTTCCTAAGCCTACTTTCAGCAACAGCCTCTCTGAAAGATGCCTACGACTGAATTCGAGCTCAAACCATGTGTGTCTCTCTACCAACCATCCATGCGGTCAATCTCAGTTGAACGTCTTAAAAAGTTTGATCAAAGTTTGAACTGTTCATATCCCCTGAAATTCCACTGAGTCAAGGTTCTTGTGGTAAAGTTCTTCTAGGCCAGGTATATTTCCAACTCTGATGCGTTGTGTTTATCATTTTACAATCATAATAAAGTGACTTCTTAGTTGTCCTACTATTTTTCGAAAAGGGGTGCTATTCCCATTTAAATTGGCTCATTTATTGCTAATAATTCAATTACTTTTGCTGTCTTCATTTTATTTACTACTAGTATTAACTTTTTCATTTTCACTGAATTAAGTTTCAGTTGGGTTATTATTTCAGAGAATTGTTTAGCTATGGTATAAAGAAAAAATGCCGTCCCAGCACCCCAAAAATCGCCACGCTACGGCACCTCCAGATATTGAAACGACACACGCCAATTCAATTAATACATTAATGGGCTTAGTCACAGATGTGTTTTATAATGGCACCGTCCCATAGGAAAACGCTCTGTGACTCAGGCCCAAGTCATTAATTCCACAGTGAACAGACCGGTGGGCCTATGCGATGCATTTTGCCCTCTGGCTTTGGGAAGAAGCTGTGTGCAGTCAACGCCTGATGAGCACCCGCGGAAATGCTGCATTGTTTATTCATAAATGATTTCTGAATGCTGGAAGTGTGTATGTGTATAGGTGCGCTGATGTAACATAATTCGTCCCTACTTGTGTGCTCTTTTAAGTGAATGATCCAGCCCTGTTGTACTACTAACTACAATAGCCCCACTGCGCATCTGACATAAAGGGGCTCAGTACGACTTTTGCAGATTTGAATGAGATTTTCACTTGCATTACTGCACGACATGTAGTGAATAATGTTACCGCCTGTAGAAATAAGAGGTTCGATGCATTCGTATAGCTGTACTACCCCACCAGTGACAAAACGTGAATGTTGACAAATACAGCATATGCAATCTCTTTTTGTGCCCCCCAAAAAATCAATCACCTTGCCTGTTAGGGGGATGATAATCGGTTGGGTACTGCAGTGAAGCACACTGTTAACTGTGCGAGCAGTACTTAATTTGTAAAAGAAAAAAATAAGTGCAGAGGCTCAAATATTTTCTATGCAGCTCCCCGCCCACTGTTCCCACTCTCACAGCTGCTCCCCATGCTGTCAACATATATGGGGTTAAAGCTGCAACTCATATACCGGCATATTGTGGTTGACGGATGTACTCACTACGGCAGATGTGTGATTTACAAATACCAATCAACATACACATAAAATAACATAGCACTTGTTTAAGTGTGCATCGTTTACATTTTGCTCTGATTCTATAGGTGTTCATTATGTGACTGGCAGTTGAAATAATAAAGTTGCCAAAATACTACATCATAATCAAAATAGTGTCTGACACAATAAGTGCCGATGTTCAGAAATAAGTGCCAGGGCTGAGCCCTGGCAAACACCCCCACGTGCGAAGGACAACCTTGTGTGATAATCCTCAGTAGGGTCGGTAAGGACCCGTCTGTGCACAATGTCATTTGCCCGATAAGTCCAGTGCTGTGGGCTACTAAAGTGTGGGCGATTTAAAAGAGGCTTACAATATACTACTTTTGAATTCTACAGGTTTTGGGTTTGAGAATTTAGACTGCACAGACTGTTTAGACTCATCCACCCTACTCACACTATTCTAAGGAGGATAGATATGACTCAATTAAACTTGCTTACATTTTCCATTTCTTATTAAATAGCTGCGGCCGTCACAGAATACACATTATCAAACATGGGTGCCCCTCAAACCATGGTCTGTTGACTCTGTGATAGCAGTTAAGGTCCTTTTTAAATAGCACTTACTCATGTCACACTGTTAGTGCAGAGAAATGTTCCCTATTTCACATCAGACTCATGACAGAAAATGCATGTTTTGTAAATAAAATCAACTCCCTCAACTTTGACTACAATGAAATCAGAATGTAACTCACCCTATCAAACCACTATATCCTGTTCTCTTTCCCCGAATATTTTTTTATGAATCACTCACTCTATGTGCAGGAATGGCATGTTTTTTTCCGATACATAAAACGAGGTAGTAAAGTCCCTTACCCTTCATCACCGGGCATTAACCACACCTATAAAACAAAAGGATGGTGAATGAAGGGGAAAATATAGCTGATTTAGGATGTATTTATGATACACAATCAAGTCTCATTAAGCTTTCAATATAATGGGAAGTACTGTTGCATTCCACACAAAATATGAGTGATTTGTTATTTGGAAAGTACGCCCCATTGTGACAAGCACCACCCCAAATTGCTTGCACCCCAGGTCCTAATGAGGGTAATAATTCTAGGGGACTTATCTAATTATACTTGGGGAGTTGTCATGTTCATCTTGAATTAGTCTTTCACTGCATGGAGCCAGCATGCATCCTTTATTATTATTATATTTCTCATTATGGTATTTATTGAACACGGACCTAGCTTTGAGAAGCAACGGACCCCTTTACAGAGGTATACAACAGTATAGATGCATAACAGACTGCTTTCCAGAGGTAACAGCAGAGCATATATACAGCGGTGGTAGGATACAGAGGTACACAGAAGTGGAGTACAGCTATACAGCTATACAGGGTGGCAGGGAGTAGAGGGGCAGATGGCGTCTAGTGAGTCAGGTGGCGCGAGGGGTGATGTCATGGCCTTTGTGTTGAGGAGGAAAGAATCCTTGAAGAGGTGGGTCTTGAGTTCTTTTACCAATTGCAGGAGCATGGGGGTGAGTCTGATGTTGATGGGGAAGAGGTTCCATAGTCTTGGGTGTAGGCAGATCAGGTGTGTTTTCTGGTCCTTTCCTTTTTGCAGCGGCGGTTTCAAGTCTGCACATGTCCTTGCTTCTGGTGGTGCTCTTTGAACGGGAGATGCTGAGTTTCTCCATGAGGTAGCTGGGTGCCTTATAGATGATGCAGCAAGACTTGAAGGTGATTTGTGCATGCAGTGGGAGCCAGGGAATGTCAATGAGGGCCGGGGTGATGTGGTCATATCTGCGTAGACTCTTGATGAGGTGTGCGGCCGCATGTAGGACACTTCTCAGGGGCAAAAGGGAGGATATTGCCCCCATCCAGGTTGGATAGGACCAGTGCTTGAATGGTGGATCTAAAGCTGTCTGGAAGAAAGAAGGGCTTGACTTTCTACAGGAGGGAGAGCTGATACCAAGCTGTCTGAGTTTTCTTAGCTATGTGTGTGTTTTGAAGGAGAGATGTTTGTCAATGTCGAGCCTGAGGGACTTGGTTGTAAAGTCCTCAGGGTTCATGTTCGATAGCCAGGTCTGTATGTCTCAGGGGATCAATGTTGATGGCGAGGAGTAGGAATTCAGTCTTGGAGGCTTGAGCATCAAGTATGCACTGGACATCCAAGAATGGATCAGCAAGAGGCAGGTTTGGAGCCTGTGGATGTCCTTGATGAAGTCAATCTTGAGGTATAGCTGTGTGTCATTGGCGTATTGGTGGATGTGGAGGTTGTGTGTGGCTAGGAGTGTTCTCAGTAGCTCCATGTAAAGATTGAAGATCACTGGGCGAGGATGGACTCCACAGTTGATGGGTAGCATTGGTTATCTAGAGGAGTCCATCTGAACACAATTCTTGCGATTGGCGAGGAAGGACTTGTATCCTAATCCTCAAGTGTTCCCAGACAGTATCAGTCAGCATGCACTGCTTGATCCGTTCCCTGAAGACAGGACTGCCTCAGGGTAAGTTTGTTCCAATCCCTCACGAATAAGGCCCAATTTTAGAAATGGTATCCAGCTTCAGCCTTCATCTAGTGGGGACAGGTGTTTCTCATCTCTGCCCAGTGTCAGCTTCCCCTTTCCTGTGCTCCCAATGTTTTTAAAGTCTCCCAAAGTTTCAGGATATGTTATACTTATCTTCCACTATTTGATTAGCCTGGTCCTTCCACTGAATTACCCAACAATCAGACACTCTTCATGAATACACACCTCCTATCTTCATTGAATTTCATTAATTTCCATATGTGTGTTCAGAAATGTTGGTGGGGACAAAACCACTCATCATGCTTCTGACAGGGAATATGTTTTTCTGTCTTATAATTTTGGCAGCAATATGCAAACTCAAAGAAATCAAGATTGTTGGAATCTACGCTCTGAGATGAATTATTGCATGGCATATTCAGTCATACATTTATTAACTATTAAGGATTTTATTATGAAAAATAGTAGGAAATTCAAATAAGTGTGTCAAATCAAATATGAGCCTTTGATTTTTGAACCACACTTGGTTTCATGTTGCTAGATTCTGTAGTTCCAGAGTGTTTACCATTATTCAATTCTTGCATGTAAAATGAATAGTAATTATGTGCTTATTTAATATGAGATAAGGAATGCATTTAAATGACCTGCTCTGCATTTCCATGGGGGGTGCTCAGTGCTCCAACACATTTACACAATGCCTCATGGGTGGCTTCTGATAGTGATGGATGTGAGTAAAATAAAACAGAAACCATTTGTTCTCTGTCCACAGAGAATAGCATCTAGCTTGGTTGATGACTGCATCAGAGAGTTCAAAAGAGTAATTTCTAATAGACAAGTTTGCTTTTGAAGCTGGCCATAAACATGGGTGTCAATCCAGCCCAGATATTGACCTCTACCTTCACTGCAAGAGGACCATTTCTGAATCCATTTTATATTTGGTTTCAAAGATTTGATCCAGAACATCTCTCAAAGTTGGGCAGAATTTTGCTATGAATTGAATCTGAGTTCACGTACAGTGTTATCTAAATCTATATAATTATTGCTTCTTTCTTTTTTTCTTTTATAATTGTATCTTTTATTATTATTATGGTATTGTACGACTTTATTTCACATGCAATCCATACTAATTTAGTTGTGATACACTTGAAATCAAATAACATGTTAGTTTAGAGATCACAAGAGCATTTTTGTTCCTTGTATGGCATCTGAGAACATAGCAACTTCCTATCATATCTGTAATGAATCAGCCATGATTCCCCCAGAAATCCTGGCCTGGGAACCATCTCATGTGGTCACAGAAAGGCAGATGCTTCCTGATCCCGACCGTGGGGGTGGTGTTCTGTGGGAGGATCACATGGGGGTGGAGCAGGTTGGGAAGAAAGGGAAACCCACTTGTTCAACTTTCCCTGACATCCACCCTTCTAATGGCTTATTGTAACACAGAAGAATTAAGAAAAACTGGCTTTGGCATTTCAGACTTCAAGTCCCATAATTCCCTAAGTACTGGGACAAGAAAGAGGGCTAAAAAGGTACACTGTTACAGAAGTGATCAGATCATTAATTTAAATGATCCACACCTTACGGAGACAGGGAGGCTTAAAAAGTCCCCTCAGGTGCTGTCCATGAAGACAGCAGGAAAGCAGAGAAGCAGCGATAGCAAACAGCAGAAGCAGTGTGGTACTTGCTTGCAGCCCAAACAGAAGCTGGGAGAGAGGGAAGGCCACCGTGCGGAAGAAAGTGGCTGCCAGCCATGAGAGGGTCTGTGACTCTCGAATCCTGAGTGCAGATTCTGTGCAGCGGGAAGCGAAGGCAAGGGAAGCTTTTGTTCCCAGGAGGCTGTGTCAGGTAGCTGGTGTGCACCAGAGGGCCTCAAAGCTGTCTCTGGTGGCTGGCATGTACCTGAGGGATTCAGAAGCAACAAAGAGGCTGTCTTTGTTGGCTGACAGGCATCAGAGGGTCTCAGGAGCGACAGGGGCTCTCATTGCAGGTGGCGTGGGTGAAGGCAGACTACAAGAAGCAATTTGCCAGGTCACGAGGAGTCACAGAAGAAGTCCTGTGAGCAGCGAGGGGACAGAAGATGCATGTTTTATCCAGTGAGTTCACATTCTGGTAGTGTCACTGGAGCACTCTGCACCCATTCACGTATCCCAGACAGGCATTCATTTGAAGAGGAGCACTTGCGTATGAGTGAAAGTAACTCTGAAGTTCATTTTTAATACCCAACAATTGGAAAGCAGTGAACACAGCACTCGCATGTGAGTGAAAGCCGTCCCCAAAGCAATTATGAATACTGAACAATTGAGCAGCAGCAAAACTCCTGTGAAATAAAACCAGTTGACTATAACTTTAGACGTGTAAGTCTATGGAAAACCCAACCACCCGATGGGGCAATATTGTTGAAAGATAATACCCACATTTATTGCCCATACCAACAGCTACTGAAGTCAAGGTAAATACATTTTATCCAATATCGCCAACAACAGAATGGGCAAGTGAAAGATCTATAAGTGGGGAAACCTGTTGCCCATAATTTATACAAGATAGGGTGAATGTTGGTGGAAACTCACATTGCCAAAGTCAAGAGAGAGGCAGGAAAAAGACCCAATGCTTGTCAATATTTGGTTACACCGTAATGGGGAAACACGAGTGATAAAAGAGGCTGCCCTTCTGGGAAAGATATTCACAAGGAGAGGATCATTAAATATAGAAGAGTATTAAAGAACACAAATGTGAACCTTGTTTTCTCTAAAGAGTTGTTAAGAGTTTTTGAAGCTTCAAATTGTTGAATACTGTGAAGCTGTTGTGAACCTCTTATCAGTTCACCTTAACCACAAAAGCACTTGTTGTGAAACAATGTTTGGGCAGGGGAGTATACCTGGATGGCAAACCTGTGGAGGTAGTGGGCCTGGCATGGTAGTAAACCAGGTGGAAGTCAAAGAAGTGCGACAAAGTGGTCTTGAGAGAGACAATTGATGGGTTTGTGCTCTTAAAGAAAGGAACTGTGTAAAGCTGCCAAGAAATTGTGTTTGTTTGAACTCATCAGTTATGACAAATCATACTGAACAAGAACATTATTATTGCTATTGATGAACTGTGAAGTTGTTCTTTATCTGAAGAAGCTAAATTATATATAGGAAGAAGAAAAGTCTTTTATTTACTTCGTTAAAATATCAGAACTTTTCATTGACTGTTTGAAGTTACAAAGAACTGTATCGGAACTTGGTTGCAAACCAGGATTTCCCTATTTTGCTTTCTTTGAACTGTGAAGCAGAATTTTGCTTAAAGTCTGGGGAAGGTTAATTCAGGTTATAAGAAGAGACTGTTCACACCAAACGAATTCAATTACTATTATTTGGACAGCCATGCATTTCCGTATTTATTTATTGTATGTATAAGTGTGAGGGACAGATTCCCTTTGTTAGAGAATTTCCTTTAGTTTGTTTTAGGCAGAGAAATCCTCGTCAGGGTAGGGATAGTGAGGCATTCATCCAACCTTCTAATATAATAAAATGGCATTTGTTGAGAAAACCTAACAAAGTTGTTTGCCTCACATTTCTGACCCCTCAACTTATCACAGGCTGATTAGTTTAACTCTTCTCACTTTCTAGCTTCTTTCTTGCAACACAGGCTGTGTTTTCCAGATATCTGAATAATATTCCTTGAACATTCAAAGCTCTTTGCACTTTTAGAGATAAAGTTCAATTTTAAACGGGTGCTTTTTGAATCTCCTGCTTTTACTTGGCATTGGTAAAAAAAACAGTTTTGGGGTGTAATGTACTCAAAGGTCTTTGGGATGGTTATAGTTTATGCCACTTTTCCCATTTGTCAAGTGTTATCTCTCAGGTGCACAGGTGATTGATGAAAATGGGTAATATGTGATTTTAACTAATGAAATACTAACTAATGAAATAATAACTAATAACAACAAAATATAAAAAGGATTTTACTTGGGGGCAGCCTGCCAATCCCCTCTTTTCCCCAAGCCTCTAAGCCCACCACACCTTTTATCCCTTTACCTCCATCCCCCACATATTTATTTTTCGATATTGTTTCGTTATTTTTTCATTCGTAATTCTTTTTGCGTTAAAATCACTGCGCACCATGAAAATGTATATTTATTTTAAATAATGTGTTCTTTTAGCAGCTTTAGTTTAACATTGGGACAGTCTCTGTGTGCCTTTATATATCCCCACACCTGTATAAGTTTCACCTGCAGTGGACCCTGACCTTTGTAAGGACAGCTGTTTAGACAGAAAGAGACAGTTGCTTTACCAACTAATTTCCAAGCAACTATGTCACTGTGGGCCTCATTACGAGGAGGGCGGTAAGGGGTTAACGACGCCGGTAAAGGTGCTGGAGCCGTTAGCCCCGTACCGCCCTATTATGAGGGCCTCTCACGGGACCCGCTCTGGACGTCTGGTTTTACCAGAAGTCCTTTGCGGGTCCCGCGAGGGGACAAGCATGCTAACAACGGGCCCCTCATTAACCTCCAAACTCGTAATGAGGCCCTGTATGTTTATGGGGCAAAAGGAGCTGCTTCATCAGGCAATGAACAACCTTACAAAATATGTGCTAGTGTACATCTTGCGCTTAGTTTCAGATATTAGTCATATGGTACTACTATTAAATGCCTCCAACTGATGAATTCCAGTTTCATACCAAGCAATGCAGCACTTGAGATAACCTGCAAGAGAATCTACCCCTCTCTCATAGACATACACTTCTTGAGAATGCATAATAGGGAAAATCACACTGTTGCCCATCTCGCTTACCAGGCAGAAACAGACACAGCTTAATCGACCATATAATCTTTGCCTGAGACTGTCCAAAGCTGCACAGATTTCCAAATGATTGAAGGAATACACAACGATCATGGTCCCCATGTACCACCTATCTATCTTGGAATCAGCAAATTGATTTACAATGAGGTGTACACAGGGCCGGTCTTTGCATCAGGCAGCTCAGGCGGCTGCCTGATGTCGGTCAGCCTCTAGGGGGCGCTCGCCTGAGCCTCAAAACCAGTGCAAAGACACTGCAAAGCCACTGGGCCAGGTCACACGCACCAGCCAAAGGAATACGAACGTAAGTTAACAACACATTAAAATGATGCATCATTAGGCAGCCTAAAACTGCCTAATGATGCATCATTTTAATGTGTTGTTAACTTACGTTCGTATTCCACGCTGCAGCGGGTGGCAGCCTCGTCCCTCAGGCAGGGCAGCAATTGGTAGGCCAATTTCAACATTTGTTGCTTTGACTTCCCGGGTGGCGGCGGTGCCGTTGGCGCCAGCCAGGCCCATGGGCGCACGTGCCCTCCTCCAGGTCATGCGCACGCACACAGAAGAGCACTGCAGCACTGCTACTCGACTTTGACACGGATTGGGGGCTGCTGGCATTGGTGACAGCGTTGCAGTTGAAAAACAAACCCCACAAGTGGGTCGTGCAACCTTGCGCACAGGTAAGTGTTTTTAGGCGAGGGGCATGGAGGCGAGGCCTGTGTTGCTCTGTGTCGTCTTGCTTCCAAGGCGAGCACGTTGCCGGACACCGAGGAGGTACCTCCTGGCCGAGATAGTCATGATTGATGACTTTAGTAACAAAGGTTATTGGTCAGCGGATCAAGTTTGAATGATGTGCTGAGAAGGGGTGACGGAGCCCGCACACCCCCTCCCCCTCTGGTCTTGTAATGTCTCAGACATCTCTCTGTCTCCTCAGTGCATTCTAATGGCCCAGAGCTGCAAATGGTTCTGCGTGGTTCCAAGCAGAACAGCTGCTCCGGCTTTCACACGAGATGTAAATAACTTCTGCACAGATAGAAGTGACAATTCTCAAAAGTTATTGGTCTGAAAGAGTTTTGGACTCTGGCTTTGAATCTGTGGGGCTCGTTTTGTTTTGCATGTTAAAATGCCTGAAACCTATTTTACAGGTGGAAACTAGCGTTTCTCCTCTAAATGACGTTCTATAATATTTTAATGGCATTTTCTGCAAGGAGTTTGGTGACAGAATGTGTGAAGTTCATTCTTTGCTTACTCCCTCCAGAAAACACCAGACGGATCCATTGGGCTTCGTTGTAATGCCAACTGCCATACATGTACATGATGGCCGACATGGCTGCTTATTTTCAGTTATGGTGTCCTTCCTTTCCACCCCCAACTCGAAACAACTTCCAATGTGCATTCCATTTAAACAGTGTGTGTGTGTGCCACAACCTGCTGCCCTTCAACAGTGTTCATTCCCACATTGTAACTGTTTGTGTTCATTACAGTTTGTGTTTAAAAAAACAAACTATGTTACACAAATGCAGATCATATATTTTGCCTGCTTTCAAGACCAGGCCTTCCCGAGACAATACGAACAGTCTGTCTGCCTCACCCCATCCCATACCTCCAGTGCCTTAAGTGGCACTACAAAATGAGCCGGGACTCTTCACGGGGGTGTGGCCTAACGGCGTGGGTCGCCTGCTGGCCCATTAGGCAATGCCCCCTTGATGAGCCCCGGCTCAATGGGCTTCTGGCACCCCTGCCAGGCAGCCTTTTGTAGAGATCAGCACCCTCTCTCAATAGGGGAGAGGGTGCTCATCTCTGCATTTATTTTCTAAAGGCTGGCCTGGCAGGGGATAGCGCCTCGCCTATTCAGGCTTAATGGAGGCCCTGGCCCTCGCCAGCTGGGGAGGGGCAGCGTCACCATTAAGGCTGAAATGGTGAGTCTGCTGGAAGCAGAGGCCATTTTCATGAATACTGAACTCCCGCGAATCAACGGGAGCTTCAGGATTTAGGAAACAAGGCCTCTACTTCCAGCGGCCTCACGTTTTCTCCATAATGGTGGCGCCAGCCCACGGGCATCTATTGCTTAAAGGGATGCCTCGCAGGAGCGGCGCCACCATTATGGCTGAAAGGTATTTTTTTCTGAAGCCTGAAGCTCTCGCACACGAGCGAGAGCTTCAGCCTATAGAAAAAAAGCCTTTTTGTGTAGTGGATGGGCTGCCACGGGAGATTAGTGGGCCCCGGCAGGGCCCACCTCAAAACAAGAGTTCGGAGACAACCGGGGCCCAGCCCCGGCAGGCCCCGGCCCACTTAAAGCCCTGCATACCTCCAACCTGTCGCTCATTTTCCGGATCTTCTAAGGAAGATCAAACCCTTAGGTAAAGGGTTTCCATGGTGCCTGCCAACTAGAAGCAGTGGTTGAGGGATCAAGGTCTACGTTTGCAGTACGGAGCGAACTGAGTGGGGTTCTGCCTTGCCTCATCAGCACAAATTTGAAAGTGCTGAATTTGGTCGACCTTAATTTGGTTGCATTTTATTCTTGTTTTTATTTACTTGTAATGGGGGTTCCCATGCACCCCCTCCACCCTGTCCACTTCCTTCCTGTCCTTTCCCGCATACCCCCAGCCTCCCCTCTCTGTTAGTATTATATGTAGTGTACACGTCGACCAAATTTACCACTTTCAAGTTTGTGTCAACGAAACCTTCATACACAAACACAAGGGTTTAGGCTTATCACTTTGAATAACATAGTTCGCCACAAAGAGGTACTATTTAAATACTTTGTGGAACAGAAAACGTTTACGTAGCAAGGCAGTGTCTGTGCACAGAAGCTCCTGAAGTGAAGTGGTTTTTTACACACTAAGCACGAGTTTAGGTCCTTCCAGCGGCATGGTGAAGGGAAGGTTACATGTGGCACTGGCCGTTACAGGTTACATGTTCAAGCATGACAGCGACTGCGCAATGTGTGGCACATGTTTGTGTGTAAGGGCAGGTGATGGATCCAGGTTTTCAACTACAGCCCCCAGAATCAGTCAACTACATGTTCTCTGTGCATATGACACCCCAACCCATCATCGTTGGGGTCAGTGCATTTAAGGTGTCAAAAAGAGCGGCATGAACCAGCTCGAGCAGAACTTAAACCAGTGGAATTTCGGGTGCTGGCTTTCAAAAATTTATAGAGGGTTGTCCAGAAATGTTTGTGTTCCCTCAAAGGTCATCAACAGTGATTCTTGCCATGTCTAGTCACCAGTTCATTTTGTCTTCCTGCTACATTGCTTTGTTTTTCTTGAAAACTTCTTTAACGTCATTGAAGGAAATTGTATTTATTTATTGTTCTTATATAGCGCCCAAACCCTAAGGTGCCAGGGTGCTTTAACTTGAAAAGTTACATTGATAGAAAACAACAATGCTTACAGTTATGACATTAATACAAAAGTGGGTGGGTAAGTACAAGGTGCTGGCCACATATTGCATGGCGGCAGCAAGATATACAAGTAGTGGGCAAAGCCTTTGCATCTGTGGGAAACTGGGGCCCCAATCACAGAGCGGCTTAGATCAAACGTTCTGGGACATTTTATGGTTGTCATTTTTTGGGGGTTGGGGGGCACCAACAACAATGCTTCCCGTCTGGGGTGCAATCTGGTGTAAGACCGGCCCTGGGTGTACAAAGCACAGGTGAGTAAGGAGTCATATGGGGGAGTATGAATATGAAGTTGCAGTACTCTGCCTCACCCTGCTCTGAAAAGGCAGCAGTGAGGAATACGAGAAAGAAAACAAATGTACACCAATTTTTCCAAAAAGACAAAATTTTAGATATTTTTGCACAATAATTAACTACAGATCTACATCAACAGATAGACTATTATTTTTATACTCAATGTATCAGTTGAATGTCACTTATAAATGACAAGCTCTGTTCGAATCAAAACTAAGCTTGATGAAATAATCAAAAAGCTGATAAGGGAAGGAATATCCTCGTAATGAATGACTTGGAGAACTACTTGACAGAGACTTTCAGAGAGCTAAATTATCCCACTTCTACACTAAATTACCAGCAAAAATACTATGGCCCAATGGCAGTGGAATACATCCTGGAATGAGATAGGTCTTAATTACTCCTCTCTCACTGCCTTCTATAAACAAACTGCCACAAATTAGCTCTTCTTTCAGTACCAAACGATAATGGCAGATGCAGAGCACACAAGGTACTGGACTTCGATTCGCTTAACTGATTCAGGGGACAGAATAGATCTTCATTTCAGTACATATCTGTTTTTGTTGGGTTTTATTAACATGAATTTACAGTGTCTGCACATAACAGTGCCCCTTGTTCCCAACAGCACAGTGGCAGTTCACATGCATATTATTACTCACATCGGACCCAATAAGAGTACTGCTAACAAACTCTTGCAGTACCTTTTTAGATCATTTAGAGCACAGTTACAGTCATTTTCGGAATTATTAAATTTTCAGTCGATATGCATGTAAAAACAATTAATATTTTGATATTGTCAGTAGGTGCTGATCTAAACAACAATAAATAACAATACCTTAAATTGAAAGAGTATCGCTGGAGGTGCAAATGCACAGATATTATAGACTTTTAAATGTCATACTGAGAAAACAGTGGGCATTGCGCCTTCCAAACATTGGTCGCGTATTTTGTTTTTCCACTTTGTTTTAAGGTCAGTAAGCCTTTATTTTGAACAAGGCACCCTGGAATAAGATTAGACATTGCACCATTTAAACTTTGGTAAACTTAGGGTAAACCAAGGATAAAATACTACTTATCCAACTACTCATCAAGCGCCATATAGTAAGGAAGAATTAATGCATTGCGGGGTCCTATGGAGGAGCTCAGACCTGGAGTGAGTGCATTGAATGAGACGAGATTATTGCATGTGGCCTGATCAGAGAACAATTGTCCAGAGTACCACCAGCAGAAACCAGTTGATCAATCTCAATCAGGTTTTATTTACACAGCACAGTTATATAACAACCAACAGTCTAGGCAGCTCAGGTTGAAGTGACTGATAGACTTCATAATCGAAATAATATAAAATGATCTACAATCCATCTTAGCTCCAAGCAGCCAGGCCCCCAAATAAGAAGGGAATGACATTTGTAACCACCATTTTTAGTTCCCTACATGAAAACAAAAATTACATCTCTAAGGGTAGTTACATTGCTAATACGAAACAACGGAACTAGATGAATTCCCATTAGTTGTACAACATAGTAAGTAATAGGAAAGCTCTTCTAGAGTGCCTGGACACAATTCACAACAGTTCTCAACAATTGACAACAATTGACAACAATTTTCTGTGTTTTTCCATTTGGGTGTAAATTATGTCAGAGTCAGAATACCCAGACTCAATTTCAGGTATAGATTCCAGGTAGAGAAATTATCCAACCCATGCAGATATTTTTCTACACCTGTACAACTTTTCTATTTCAAGTGCAATTCTATTAGTTCATTCCTAGCAGGATTCTTCAAGCTGCTCGAGATTAATCTTTATTTATACTGTTTAATTTCATCGTTGCCGGATTTATGAATACATGCCAGATTGTTCTATTTACAATCCATTCCTACGACTACGCTCACCTCATGTTTATATGCAAACCATTGGATGTCGCTGAGTCTGGGGAGCCCATTACATCTTCAATGACAGCCCTACATGTACATAGAGCTTGATAAATCCATAGGTTGATCCTTTACAGTATTGGTCACTGGAACATTGGGTGAGCTAGGGGAGGGCACCAGCAATGTCTTTAGTTATTTATTCTCCATCTCTCAAGTAGATTGAGGGGGCTAGTGCCCCATATCTCAGCCCCATATAGTGCTGCAGAAAAAACTTGACCATGATAAAATTCTAAGGAGGCTGCAATAGCATGACCACCAAATTGTTTTGAGAATCTTACTCTCTCCTTTCTTAAATAAATTGAAGTCGTTCTTCTCTACCTAAGCATGCTAGATTCCGTTTTTGGAAATCTGAACTCCCAGATAGTCGAAGAATACAACTTTTTCTAATTCTCTATTAGAAAGAGCAATGGTAAAATGGATATGCTTTTTCCTTGTGCTACAACCCATGTGTTTAGTTTTCTTTGTGTTAAATAGATCAGCCTGCTTCTGCAAGCCAGAGGGATTTTTTTAAATTAGGTTTGCCTCTACCATGAACAATAATATGACCAATTATTCCCCCAAACATGGAGCGTGAGCTGGCAAATATTTTCGTCAAGCTCAAGAGAATTTATACATAACAAAAACAAAAAGGGGGCTAATTATTATGCACCCCTGTACCCCTGTTTTACCCCCTGATCCACAGAATAACATTTAGTGGCCTCTCGCTCACGTCAGAACCTGAATCTTGCAGCAGTGATGACCTCATATAGTGTACATCCTGCTGATGTTAAAATGTTGGCTCTCCCAATTCTGACATTTATTTCCATAAAAGGGTTCTGGGAACCATATCGAAAGCTTTCCGTAAATAAATAAAAACAAAATACGATGTTGCTCTCTTAAAGTCACACATCTTTGAATCAATAACAACCTGATCTATCATTGATACATTTTTTTCAAACCAGCCTAAACATCTGTCACAATGTCAGTTGCCCACTCCTCCATTGACTGAATCAAACATTACTATGTAGTTTTGCTACAGAATTAATTCAGGAAATAGCGCAGTAATTTAACAATCTCCCTTCATGAATATCAGAACAAGATCACAACCTTGGCAACTGTCTGGGAAGCTAAGACCAGCATTAATATTATTAAAAACATAGGGGGCTCAGGTTGAGGGTTGCTTAAATAAATGTCCTGGGATTCTATCAAGACTTAAATCTTTAATTGGCAGTCTGCTCCACTATCGCTGATATCACCTCTCCTTTGGAGAATGCCATGTACTCTGTCTCATTAACCTCTCATAGATGGTTGAGGTCAATCACAACAGTTGGTGTTGACACTGGCTTACTTCTGTAAAGCTCAAGTGAAGGTAACACTAATGATGAAGCAGGTACAAGTACAAGAGGCCACAACTTCAATTACCCGGTGCGAACCAATAGCTTCCAGGGCCGAAGATGTGGAAACAGATGCAATCAAGGTAGAAGGGGTAACATTGAGCATTTCTGAGAGAGGGGCAATCAAACATGGGACAGAACCACGGATAACAAGAAGCACTAGAGCCTTGTGGTAAACCTCTAGAAACATAATTTAACCGTAGAGGAACAGAATACCTTGGAGAAAGGTATGGATTTCTTGGCCATACCTTATTTAGGGAATGCATGCACTTTTACAGCACCACATATATGAATTAGTGGTTAACACCCTATCTTGCATTATGTTGTTGCAGGTTTGGTTTCCTGCTTTTTGTATTGAAGGTGGAAGTGTTCCTCGCCATGCAATCATGAGTCAGCTAATGGTAAAGGCTCTATTTTTTTATAATGGGAGCAAATGAGGAAGTGTGGTGATTTGTGGACAGGCATTGCTGATTTTTATGTGGATTGTATATGTGCTTAGGTCATTTTAGAAATCATAGATACTATACAGGACGGTGTGAGAGGATTTGAAACAAACAAGGAGTCATCTGATGCTATATTTACTTCCTGAGGAAGACGGACATAAGCTCAAATATTTAATTGGATTTTTCCTGTCAAAACTAAGAGAAAGGGAAGTTCACACTTTGAGCATTGAGGAGCTTGTCCATTTGCAGTTTTGCTCCTCTTGACAATCTTAAATTGACGAACGTTGGGAATCGGTTTTGTTTGCACTTTAGATAAATAGTTCTTTGAACAGTGTTGTTTTCAATAGCGTACATATATTGGTATAATGCTATTTATGCCTTTAGTTTTCACATATGAAGACTGTGCATAAATCATATCGATGTGCACAATTTGAATTTGCGGATTTGCACAAATTGTATTGCACATTTGCACAATATGCCAATGTATACGGTATTGTGCCCATCCACATATTGTTGATGATTGTATATGAGTTGTGATTTTATTAAATTAAAAAAAGTTAATAAAAATATATTAGTACATTAATTGTTACTGAGCATTTGCCTACAACCACCCTCTATCACTCCTTGAGCCTCAATTGAATTAATTTATGTCCATTCTGCAAGGCATCATTTTTGTAGTTTATTAGTATTGTTCCCCAGATATCTGCTAAGAAGGGGATACCCGTCATATGGTTCTAGTAAGTGTGGGTTAGCAGACCGCAATTGCGGAAATAACCATTTATTTATTTATTTATTTATTTATTTATTTATTACATTTGTTATACGCCCAGACCTTGAGGTATCACAGCGTAGTTGCAGACAGTTCAAAAATTACAGTTCTTAACAGTTACAGACAATTCAAAAATACAATTCTTAGCAGTTATCAGCAAAAGGTGACAAGAGAAGACATGCAGGAGGGACGGGAAGAGGAAGAGCCTAGGGATGTAAGGTCCTAGCAGCAGGAGTGAGTAGAGTGTATGCAGTCTCTGTCATTTAGAATTGGTTGAATAACCACATTTTCAGCAATTTTTTAAATAGCTGGTGGGATTCTTCGTTCTTGATATTTGTCGGGAGAGCATTCCAGTGTTTTGGGGCAAGAACTTTAAAGCTACTGCCCCCAGCTCTCGTGCTTTTGAATCTTGGGATGGCAAGGAGAGTGCTGTTGCTAGATCTGAGGTGTCTGGTGGGAGCTTTTTTTGTGACTGCATTGTTGAGGTATTTGGGGGCATTGTTAGCAATGCATTTGTGTGTGATACATAAGGTTTTGAAAATAATTCTCGCCTTGATGGGTAACCAGTGGTTGTTTCTCCTGAGGGTCGAGATGTGCTCATTCTTTTTTATTCCCAGTGCTGCTTGAAGGGCCCTGTTCTTCATGAGTTGGAGTTTGGTCAGCGTGGCATTGGCAGTGCCTAGGAGGAGTATGTTACAGTAGTCAAGCTTTGAGAGTACAAGGGCTCTTGCTAAAGTAATACAATTATTTGGTGTGAGGAATTTACGACTTAAGGAAATGAGCTTGGTGGTGTACAAGGTGGCTGAATAGAGGGCATTAACTTGTTTTGTCATAGTCAGATTAGCGTCTAGGTAGACACTGAGAGTATTGACCTGTTTGAGAACTGGGATCGTGGTGCCATCAATGGTGAAGGCAGCATAATCGGGCTGAAGGGAGTTGAGTCTGGGGCGGATCCAGTTATGAGCAGCTGCGTTTTTTCGTCGTTGAGACATAGACTATTGCGGCCCATCCAGTTTTGGATTAGAGCATAAATTTGGTTAATGAGCATAGAGTACTGCTCGTGGTTGCCTGATAGGGGGATAAGGATCTGGATGTCATCGGCAAAGTTGGTGTAAATGACACCCATGGCATCCAGGGCTTCACATAGTAGCTTGGTATAAGCATTGTACAGGGTGGGGGAGAGGCAGGATCTTTGAGGAACACCTATGGGGACTGGGATAGGGTCAGCTGATGCTTTGCCAATGGAGACTCTCGAAGTCCTGTCTGCTAGGAAGGATTTGACCCATTTGGTGGCGTCCTTGGAGAAGTTAAAGTTGTTGGATAGAGTGGCACAGAGTTTGTCGTGGTCGACTAAGTCGAACGCGGCAGAGAGATCTAGTAGCATTAGCAGAGTTTGCCTGCTTCTCTGTTGGCATCCGTTTGTATTTTCAGATCAGGGAGAGCTGTTTCAGTGCTGTGGTTGGGGCAAAAGCCTGATTGTCGGTTTCCCAGTAGTTAATTTTGTTCCAGGTGGTTTGGGATCTGTTCTATTTTGTCTATTATTTTTAGTAGGAAGAGGACCATTGTTATTGGATGGTAGTTGGTGGGAATGGAGGGGTCTAGTGTTGGCCTTTTTAATAGGGAGGTTACCCAGGCCTTCTTGATGCTGATGGGGACCGTGTTGGAGTTAAAAGAGGCATTGACAAAATTAGTGAGGGGGGAATTGATCTTCTTTGCAGTTGGAGGCTTTTAGATTGGCCATAGTATCTAGTACCTCTTTTTCAGTGACGGGGGTGAAGTGAAAGGGAATGCTGGGCTTGGTGGGTGGAGCATCCTCTGGGGTGGTGAGAGGAGTTTTGCCAGCTAAGATTTGTTTTTTGTAGTAGGAGTATTTTGGAAGCTAGTGCATCTTGGATTGTGGTGCACCAGTTTTGCTGGCGTTAGTGCAGGGTGTGAGTTGACAGGGGTTCTCTAGTTCTTTGAGTATGGAGAACAGTTCCTTGGTGTTGGAGGAGGCATTAGTGATTCGTAGGTCAAATGCATTTGCTTTGTTAGTTATTATGGCTGCTTGATAGGTTTTGTTGGCGTTGTTAAAGGCCGTGACTGTGTCTGCAGTGTTGTTTTTCTTATGGGCGTGTTCAAGCACTCTTTTGGTGAGTTTTAGGGAAACTAATTCCTTGTTGAACCTAAAGCTGGTGCGTTTGTCTGTTCTGCGGGTTTTAGTTATGATGGGAGCTAGAGCGTCAATGGTGTTGGAGAGGCATTTTTTGTAACACCCTGCCTAGTCGGCGGGTTGTTGCTGTCTGGGTTGATGGAGGCTAAAGATTCTCTTAGGACAGGGGAGAGGTTTTCGGCTGTGATATTTCTGGTTTCATAGGTTTTGGGTTTATTTGTCACTAAGGGGTCAGTGACGTGTTATTCAGGGAAAAGCTAACAATGTGGTGGTCAGACCAGTCTGTGGGTAGGACGGATATGAGAGATATTTGTGAATTCAATGTAAGGATCCAGTCCAGTATTCTCCCTTTATCGTGGGTGGGGGTGGTGACTAGTTGTACAAAGCTGATGTCTTGCATGGCAGAGTAGAAAGCTGTGGCTGTGGGGTCAAGAAGGTCATTATAGCCTAGGTTTAAGTCTCTGAGTACGATGCATTTAGTGTTAGGCTTGATGTGGGGGGCGAGCAGAAGAGGGAGGTCTACGTCTGGGTTTGTATTTTTGTTCGGGGCTCTGTAGACGACCAGGAAGTTGGTTGTGGTTTTAGGGTTGGAAGTGAATTTGGCTAGTAGCAGTTTGTATCCTTGCGTTACTTCAATAGGACAGGCTCAGATTTGTAGTGTTGATTTGGCTATTAGGGCGACTCCACCTCTTTGGGTGTTGGACCTATCCGCCCTGAGAATGCTGAATCCAGGGGGGATTGCGAGCGCTAACAGAGGGCCTGAGGCAGGGTGTAGCCAGGTTTCTGTGACCACTAGTATGTCAAGTTGTTGGTCAATTATGAGGTCGTGGATTTCAATGGCATGGGCTCCGAGTGAGCGAACATTGATGAGACCACAGTATAATATGGAATCCCGCAAACTTGCTGTTGACTAACCAACACCTGTTTGTCATGGATCCCGTGATACTTTCCGATTTTTGGATAGTATCATTGGTTCCAACACTGTAGTTGATTCTGCTTCTTTGATATCTATTCCCGCTAGTAACTTGACTGAACAGGTAGTAAGTCAGACTTTAGGGACAAGGTTTGTTTTAGAAGACTATCCTAGAATTTCCTCAGACTTGTGTACTCACTTATCATTTATCCCACCACACATGGCTGTCACAAGCACAGCTACGATAAAATATTCGGATAGCTAAGAGATGTTCGCGGAAAGACTTTCATGCTATTCTTTCCATTATCACGAAAGGTCTGCTGTTGAGGAATTAACTAGGGCAAGGAATAGGCTTTCCTATGCACAGCACAGCTGAAGCACTACCGTAATACTCCAAAAAAAGAGATGGCAACTTCTTGCCGAAATAGTTGAAAATGGTGATTACAGGCTATTGTAGCAGTTGGTTAGGATGCGGTCTAAACCCCACCCCCTTATTGTTGCTAATGTTATGTTATGTTATGATATGATATGACATTTATAGCGCGCCTTTACACAAGTGTTTCAAGGTGCAACGAGGCAAGCGAGTGGAAACAAAAGGAGGACAAGACAACGATCGTACTAGGCCAAGTGACATTGAGATTGTGCAAGTGCAGGGGAGTGGGAAGGGGAAAGGTGCAAGGGGAAGCGGAGGGGGAGCAAGTGCAGGGCACATGATCAAAAAACAAGTAGTTAAGCCCTGCGAGTGAAGGGCTGTGAACTTCTTTCCTGCTGTTAGGCTGTTTGGCGAGCTGCGAGCCATACAAATTGCCGACGTGAATTATGACGGTTACTACACCATCATTACCGGCTCCATCAGCATCAAGGACCCGCGCACAAAAGAAGCGAGAGGCACCCGTAGAATCTGCTGTATCTAGCCACAGGGGGCCGACTAACAAAGTAAGTCGTTACTTTTCTTGTGTTTCGAACTCAGAGGACCTGGATTGTCCATCCTCCCCCGCCTCTCGCGACTGCTCTAACTCAAGCATGCCAGCGGGTGTGTTTGTTCTACCAAACTTGACTGAGTTACAACCGAGCGAGCACTACACAGTCGAGACGAGCGGGCCCGATGTTCATACATCACCTGGCCCGATTACAGATGTTTGCAATGTTCAAATTATACAAACGGAACTATCAACAGATGATAACCAGAGAAAAATGGTCACCGCAGGCAGAGCGGCCACAAACTTTGTCATAAACTCTGCCGCACACTCTGAGATCTCGCCTTGTGTGGAGACCACCCCTCCCCCCTTAGCATCCTCTGAGATGTTTGGGGCTGAACCGGTGGTCGGAAACAGCAGTGCATGCAGAAACTCAACATCAGGAGGGGGCGCTCGGCCTGTGGTGTCCGCGGTACTTACTGAAGCTGTTGAGCGGCTGTCAATGCTGGGGGAGTACGGGTTGCCTCCAGCAGATGGCGATAGTGGTTGCCCTGAGGGTGGCCACCCTGAGAGTGAAAATAAAGCAAGCGCTCTAACGAGCGAGCCATTGGAATCTGGGGAGGGAGGGTTGGGCCCCGCGGGGGAACGCGCAGCATTATCGACAGCTGGAGCTGATGAGGTACGTCCCCATGAGATCTCGCCCCGCGCCGCCCAACCAGTGGGATGGCCTGGTAGACTCCAGGGCGAGGTGTTGCAAGACGAAGTATTTGCGGAGCCGCTTCCTCCGACAAACTGTTCCACAGGCACATATGTCAGAGAGTTTCCCAAGGACGACGACCACGTGCACGAAGACAATAGGAGAGACTCCTTGGGAATTGTTGACAAAGTCCTGGTTAACTTGATAGCAATGAACAAATCATGCCGTCAACTCATACACAGGGGACTACTGCAGTCGCCACCTTTAACGGAAAGACTCTTAGTCAAAAGACCAAATTGTCAGCTGTCAGGAGCAAATGAGGACATTTGGCACAAAGTGTGCTATAAGCGTGCAAAAATTGACGGCTGTGGTGAGTCTAATGTTAACCTCGATGACGCATCTACTCACTTACAATCCTCTCAAAAGAGGCTAGTGTCGACTCGTCACAACACAAACATTGTTAATGATTTGTCTACGGCTATGTCAGTGTCTCCTGGTTTAAACGGGACAAACCGAGACGAATCTCAAGACTCTTCTTTCATGGAACGGCCATTCCCTAAAATCCGTCAATGTAAGGAAGGTCCAACAACAAACACTAGGGCCTATCAAGTTCATGAGTCTTCTCCTAAAGAAGACACCTGTACATCTCCGAAAGATCTTCAAGCCATCCTGATGTCATCAACAACAATTGCGTTGGCTCCATTTATGAAACTATATGAAAATTTGCACGAAGCAACTAGGGATCTATCAACAACGGTGGCCTTAGTTTTATCCAAGTTAATTTACTTGGAGCAAGTATGTGAGCGCTCATACCATACTCAACATGAAGGATTCAAGAGACTTGACTATGCCTTTAACCTCTTAAATGAGCAAAGGAAAAATGACACTCTGGACAAAAAACTATTGGCAGACGTTGCGAGAGAGGCACTCGCGATATTTAAATTCGAAGACCGCCTCTCAACCAGAGAACGTCACCCTAAAGAAGGACCGGGCGAAAAAACTCTACCGGCCCCAATCATTGACTTACAGAGTGTACAAGAACCGCTTGTGACTAATCTAGACAAGGAAGCGCATACGGCCGCTGAGCTTAGGACATTGTCGAAAGTGGGTGACAAGCCCGGAGCTCAGTCGGTACCGCTGCTTGCTTCAATTGTGCAAACGAAGGAATCCTTGAGAGATACAGATCAGCAACAAACTGACCACCAAAGTAAAGCTCCTCAAACCTCTAGGAGCACAGGATGTGACCCTTCTTTAGACATCTCCTTTAATACTGCATTTGAACAAGCGCGGAGCATCTCTAACCAAGCGCAAACGGACATTCAGGCGGCAGCTTGCTCGCAGCAGGCTTTGAGTGTAAACTCTTCCGCCGAGCCTACTTCAAAGAATTTGGAAGGGGCTCAAACAGCCATCTACCCGTTATTTAATGGAGGTCACCTACCTGTGACAAACCTACCTCATTCAAAACGGACAATTGCGAATCAGACAAATCAACCAAAAAAAACAAAAAAACAACTGAGCCGGAAACATAAGTCCTTAAATGGTGCACGAAAATTTTTGCGAAATATCAACGTTGTACAAAACGTAGCCAGCACTTTAAATAAATGCATACTCGGGTCAGCTTTGCCAAACAAGCCATCACAACAAACATCAGCTAGTCAACCATCTTCCACATGCAACACTGTTTCGGTCTTAATAGACCAAGCTCAGGACATTTCAAGCGAAATGTTGAATATGTCAACTTACGAAGATGTAGACTACATAGATCTTGAAAATGAATCGACACCACCTGAGAGAGACGTGCCCACTGGCACCGAGCATCTGACGAGCATAAACGCACAAGACTGTCTAAATGGACACCAGGCACCTGCAATGGAACCGGTCATAATAAATAAAACTCAGAACCAAGAAGAGCCTCCTCAAGAGGTGCGACGGCAAATGACTCAACATGGCAGAATATGCCAGATCATCAACAAAGACAAACGTGTGTCGTCACTCTCAAATGGCCCTGAGAGTCCACCCTTTTTAACTTTACAAGAAAAAAGGATGCGGTCCTTAGCTGTCCACCATCATGAGCTCCTCAATACTGCAGAGTCAATTGCACCAGATGTACCTAACCCTGTGACTTTGGAGAAAAGAAATGGCCAGATAGGCTCTGCTGGATCGCAGTTACCAACACGAAACATGTGTCGCCCTACCAATACAAAAGAGGTGCCAAAACACGTGCGATTTAGTAAAGGCTCATCGTCTAAAAAGAACTTCTCGACAATGCCGATTCATAAAATTATAATTGAGAAGCTGGAACTCTCGGACAAGCTAATACTGAATCGAGGTAACATTGTTAGACTTCTTCATTCGGTACCATCACTACGGTCCATAAGTTCTAACGACTTGAAGATCGTGGAATTCTACGATGAGAACAGAAATGATAAGGTAGTACTACACGTGTTGTCCTCACTAATTGTGACAACAATCTTGGAAGCGAACGCTGCATTATTTTCATTGGGCTTCGATGTTTATGCACTGAATGAATCACAGCAGTCATTGGTCATCACAGACGATGCTTCTGTTCACCATAAACCTGCAGCGCGAGTATCCATCTTGAAAACATTGCCAGAGAATAATGTGCTCGAAGAAACCGGAAAAAAAAACTCTTGCCAAAGCAACAATAAAAGCCCAACGCGCGTCATAAATAATTCACTACCAATCGATAAGCAAGCACTGACACAAACTATGGTTTCAATGACTCAAAAAGACAAGATAACCATAACAATAAATGGAAATTCATCTCAGATCTCCACCAAACTCTCAGGAGCTCAACCTGGAAATCCTAGTACAGAAGCCCTGGAGTGGCTCTGGCTGTCCGAGGCTTTGGGTAACACATCCCATCAATAACGCCAAAAACGTACTGCACGAAATGTGTGCAGGTTTGCATCCTGGAACACTCGGGGATTCATGCACTTATTCAACTCAAATTGGACTAACGAACTGCAGATTATCTGCTTACAAGAAACGTGGCTAACAGAAGCCCCGGTTTTGAATGACTTTGAGGTTGCGCTCAATCCTGCCATAAAATCTAGGAAAGGTCGCCCTATGGCAGGGTTGGCCACCATGATCAGAAGATCTTCAGGCTGGAGACTTGTAAGCTCAACGAATCACTCGCCATTCATTCAGTCTACCTCCTTAGAATGGTCTGGCCCAGCAGGTTCGCCGGCCAATTCCCTAATAGTGGTAAACATCTACTGGAACCATAAAAGGGCCGGCGAACAAGTCTTTATAGACAAGACTATGGAAATATTGGACTCTCTCGTGGTGTTATCAGGATGGCCTAACATAATGATATGTGGAGACCTTAACATTGACCTGATGAAAACATTGAACTCGATAACAAAAAAACACCTGAAGCAGTCGTGGTTAGAAGAGATGGCTGCACGCAATTTTCAAATGTTAAATGGAAACATCCATAATGACGTGCCCCCTGCAAACACTTGGCACCGGCCAAATCAGGCCTCTATAATTGACTACATGTTCGTTTCAGAGCTGTTACACCCGCGAATAGTCTCACTGAAGGTCACAAAGAAAAACGAAAGCGACCATGATGTGCTGGTAGCAGAATTTTCAACACTTGAAAAAGTTCCTACTTGCACGTGGCAGCACAAAATTCAGGCTACCTCAAATAGAGTGCGATTAACATTGAAGAGAGATGAGACGGAGAATCTTACAAGTGAATACTGCAGTGTTAGTCAGCATTTGGAATACGAGCAGCTGCTGAAGCAGTTTAAACCTAAATTAGCAGGATTAAAAAACAGTAGCTATGTGCGTGCTCACAGCTTCGACTTGGAAGTGCTGAAACACAAGCGTATGCTACGCAGCGATCTAAGACACGCGAAGTCCTTAGGTAAACAAGCTAGCTTAAAAGCTGCTAAGGCCGCCAAGCAATCGTATAAGAACTGGTTAAAATCGCACAAACACATTATACTCCAAAACGACGCCGAAGCGATGATGAGGACATTACAAAATAAGAGCACATCAGCCTTTTGGTCTCTTATTAACAATGTGCACGCGCCCCAAGATGCAATTCAAGCTTGCATGGTGTCAGAGGCTGACTGGATATCGCACTTTGGAAGCCTTTATATCTCAACTGAGCCTGTGGATGCCTCGACGGAGGAATGTTCCAAACCATGGGATCTAGATTTTCGAAAAGAAGAGATAATAGACATCATTAAGAAAGCAAAAAACTTGCGTGCACCGGGACCCGATGGTCTCACAAATTTTACAATTAAACAGTTCCCAGAAATATGGGCACGATTGTGTGAGACACTCTTTAAAAGAATAGCACAAATTCGGCAAACACCTAAATCTTGGAAGTGCGCGATTATTGTACCAATCTTTAAAAAGGGCGACAGATCGGACCCTAAAAATTACAGGCCTGTTGCACTATTGGACGTGTTAGGCAAAGTCTATGCCACAATGCTACAAAAGAAACTACTAGCTTGGGCAAAATCATCATCACATGTTGATAAACGTCAATCAGGTTTTGTAAAACAAGTGGGTTGCTCGCTAAATCTTCTATTGCTAAACATAATCAAAATGGAGGCAATCAAAACGAATACAAAGGTATATTTAGCATTTATAGATTTCTCGTACGCATTTGATACCATCGATAGAACGCTCTTGTGGGACAAATTGAAGAACTGGGGATGTCCACCAGACTTAATGGCAGCAATTAAGGAACTCCATTCAAAGACCTCCATTGGAGTGAGACTGGATCGATCTGGCTTGTTATCTTCCTCCATCGACACATTCAAGGGAGTGAAGCAGGGCTGCCCACTAGCAGCAGCCATTTTTGGGTTGTTCATTTCTGACATCGGCGACTCAATCAACGAAGTAAAATCCTTTCCACCTAAAGTGGCCAATACACATCTAAGCTGGCTGCTTTACGCAGATGATTTGATCGTAATGGCCGATCGGGTTGCAAAGGAAACTAAATGCTGTGCAACGATACATCACGTCCAATAAGCTCACAATTAACATCAAAAAATGCGAAATATTAGTCCTGCAGAATTTGAACGGCGGTGGAGTAAGGAACAGAAAAAGCATAACATTGGCTTTGGGACATGAAACGTTGCAGATCTCACAAAGTGTCAAGTATCTGGGGATGATAATAAGTTCGGCCATCAATGACGGGCCCTGGCTTGCGGAAACCAAAAGGAAATGCAACCAACTAGCAAACCAAGCCCTGATAATCAACAAGAAATTTGGCAAATTCTCATTACGTCCAGTCTTGGCCTTTTACCAACAGAAGGTCATACCGGTTGTGACATATGGCGCAGAAAATGCGCTGGGATGCCCCCATGAGATCTGGGCCAAACTGGAAAATTGTTTCTGGACAAGAGTTTGAACACTTCCTAGGGGTGTGAACACCTCTTGTATAAGATATGAACTGGCTTTAATATCCTTGCATGCAAGAATATGTTGGAGCCTGTTGTGTTTATACCGAAAGACCTGTAGTCGGGCGCAGATCCCACAATTTGAGATCTTTTACAATGCCCAACCTGGAAATCACAAAATTATCCAGATGTGGTCGAACAGATGCGAGGCAATCTTGAAAAAATACGACATAACAGTCGATTTGCTTCATGAGAATCCGGATGCAGCTAAATTAAAGATCTGGTGTACAGATTGGGACGAGACTTGTGCGGAAAGAGCTGCCGCCAGTAGTTCGCGCAACGCTCCATTAGAAGCACGTGCCTTTAACAGCCTTCAGAAATATGTGCTTCTATTTCCTAATCCACAGGCACGCAGACTATTTATACTGTTCAGATTGAACTTGTTCAAAACGAACGATCGCCTCCGCTCATGGAGGGGTTTTTCCCACCTGAATGTAGGTTGTGCTTAAAGCGAAACGAATCACTAAAACATCTAGTCCTATTTTGCACAAAATTAAGATCTGAGAGGACCATACACTTGGGGCCCTGGAGCTTAGCTCATCCATCATTGTGTGCGGACGAGTGGTGGAGCCTAATGTTCCAGGGAACCGACTTGAAACTAATCCTGCCCTTAACAAGATTGCTGGAAATTATAGAAGCACGTCTGCTACCAATATTTGAAAGTTCTCTGGTAAACGGTGAACTTGGTTGAATAACCATAGATGGAAAAAAGTTGACAAAGTTATAGTAATGGATGTTACGTGGATGGGTCTAAGGAACTTTGATAAAGATGTGTGGTTAACTTGTGTCAGATTTTAAAAGTTTGTAAAAACCAATAAAATTAAAAAAATAAAATTAAAAAAAACAAGTAGTGTGGCCAGCAGGTGGCAGTGCAAGAGTTAAGTGCGGACAAGTGTCTGATAAGTGCAGGTAAAGGGACTGTAGAGAATTGGGATACCTTTATTAGGAATACTATTGGTAAACCCTCTGAGAATGCCTCTGATCTCTGCGTTCTCATGCAAATTGGAGCTTTAGGTTAACTTGAACTGACTTGAGTACAATTATTAGCACCTTAAATAATTCACATGCGCTGTGGCCGGATGGCATATGTAATTCCATTATTAAATATAATCCTGATTGATGGGGTAATTTGCTATTCTTTTTATTTAAATCTAGATGCCTCACTAGCACAATTCCTGCCTCCTGGTGCAAAAGTATTGTTGTGCCTATATATAAAAAAGGGTCCAAGAGCGAGGCCAAGAATTGTCGCCTGCTGGCCATGCTGAATACCCCCGCCAAGCATTTTGCTAGGGCTTTGCTGATGGTATCAAGCTCTTTGGCTGCTGATTCTAAACCTATCCATACGTTCCAAACAGGTTTCTCTAAGGGGGCTGGCACCTTGAGCAAAATTGTCACATTAGTTGAACTGTTTGAATATGTCTGGCTTATTCAAAAGCAGCACACCTATGTCGTCTTCATTGACCTCAGTGCTGCGTTCGATACTGTCAGCAGAGAGAGATTGTGCCAGAGCTACATCAGTGTGGTATACCACCTGAGTTGCTTAAAATGATAATCTCACTCTATTCTTTTACTAAGGTCAGGGTTAGGATGTCCAATACCAGTGCTACTACTAAATCCTTTAATATGACCGTTGGACTTAAACAGGGCTGTATTTTGGCCCCATTATAGTTTAATTTGTATCTGTGTGACTTATATGAGGCATTGAGGAGTTTTGAGTCTAATCCTCCCCGCTTGGGGTTGACTAAGATCCCATGTTTGGGGTATGCTGTTGATCTTGTCCTTCTGGACGGGACTTCTAAGGGCTAATCCACAATGGACACGTTACATCAGCATACCAGTTTAAAGGGGCACAATCTTAATATTTCCAAAACAAAGGCTATAGTATTTTTCCTTAGCACCCATATAGTAGCCAAAACGATTGCACTAAAGCTTGGGGGACATCAAGTGGAACAGGTTACCACATATAATTATCTCGGTCTCATATTTCATTACCGTCTTAAATGAGACAGGCATGTGCAAAGTCTGGAGGTGAATGTTCATCAGCTGATAGGGGAATTGTACTTTTGCAAAGGAGCGTGCTGGCTATTCATTAATCGCTCTGATCCAGCTGTATAGAACCAAAATCCGTCCTGTAATTCTCTATGGGGCTAAAATCTGGGCAGATAGACAAGGCTGGGTAATATTAAAAAACAATATTTTGAAACATTTTTTTATTTATTGTCTACTACTCCTAATACTAATACTTATATGTACATTTAAATGGACAGGTAACTTCATTCCTAGTTCTCTGGTGTAGACAGATGTACATGCTCAAATTGCATACGGAACTTGCTGTTTGGTTTGCACGTTTTCGACCTTCTCCAGAAGAATGCTTCCATAAAACAGTGAAATATGTCCACAAAAAGATGATGTACAAGATAGATATGGAGCAATCCTGTGTTAAAATGGCCACCAAATCCTTGGCTCGAGACTACATAGCCCAATAACTGCGTTCTGTAAGTGGGTGTGACTGGCTGAGAGCTTATCCCAACAGTTAGAACATTGCAACATGTCTTCAAATAACATGTAACCTGTTTGAGTCGATACAAGAAGCTCCTTGCTCTTAGCCTGTGAAATTGATCTATGTCATGCCAATTTAGCCAGGATTCGGGCTGAATATTCTGAGGGTAATGTGGTGGGGTTAATATATTACTTCACAAAAATGTGGGACCAAATGGAATCAGTACTTAAAATGTATGTTCATGAATTTCCTAATTTTAGTGAGCTCTTTCTTTTTCTCTTTCCCCTCTATCATTGCACCAGGAACGCTCTTGGTGTATTCATGTTTAAACAGATTTTATTTTATTTTGACTTGTAAAAAAAGCTTTTTAGTTGTGTTTTGCTATTTAATAACAATTTTAAAAAGGGTTTCATTAATAACGAGTAGAGAGTAATGCCACAAGTACACAGATATTTTCCCTGCCTCCACAGAGAATAAGTGATACATAAAGATTAATGATTTCTCCCCGATTCAGCAATTTATAAAAGAAAAATTACTTCTAAAGGTCCTTAAGAAGGTATTATAGAAATATTATGAAAATTGCAACTCAATAATAGCAGTGCATAATTGAAGTTAAAGGATCATTTAATATAAAGTAAAAAAAAACAACAATCATAGAAATGAACGAAATGATTGATATCAGTCAAATGAAAATAATATGTTTTTATAGAGTCATTTCCTCTGCCAAAGTGAAATAGTCCGTTTTTTTTGTCAGGTCTATACATACAATTGGGAATCATGACAAATGATATGAGTTTTATTTAAAATGTTTTGAGTTTTATTGTGTTATACTTGTCTCTTCTACTTGAAGGCTTAACCATTCATAATAAGTGTTCCATGTTCATGTATTGACAGACAAGTGTTCACTTATTTATGTTTATACTTTGACTACAGAAAAACTATGCTGTATTATAAATAGATTTGTTTGTAATGAATAACAATGTCCATTCTAATGACATTTTCAGCCTTGAAAAACAGGAACATGCACTTCTAATAAATGCATGTAACTTTTCATCTAATTCAAGATTCTCTTTGTATATATTATCATATTATCATTCTCCCGTAGAAATAAGAAACCCAAGATGGCCACCACCACAGTAAATTCTATGATGGACGCCAAGGATTGGGATGGAGGCTGCAACCACAGCAGAACGCTCGTGTTCAGCATGTAAGTGTTTAGGGTTGGAGGAGTGGTGAGGCAGGGGTGCAGGGTGCCTTGCCAGTCTGGGCAAGATAAAATGGGAAGAGCCTGGGAGCAGCGAGGAAAAAACATTTAAGGTGCTCTGTGGAAGTGGCTCAGGTGGCTGATGAAACGCAGGCGCTTTACTTGTAGTTCTCACCTGCATTTCCAGTCACCTGACTGGCTGAGTGCCATTCCCTGGCTGCGAATAATAATTTTTAGGCAAACACCTGTGGTTTCCATGGGTTAGACCCGTTTTGGAGTATTGGTGGCCTCCACTTAACCCCTGCAAATTATCGGGCAACCAAAATAAACCATGCATAGGCGTGGCACTTTAAAGTTAGAGCAACCACACAACTTTTTTCATATTATTTAGCATACATTTTTTATTTATTTATTTATTTATATACAGGGGGAACAATGCTTTTTGATCACAAAAGAATGTGCAATAGATAAGAAATCAGACTTGACAGGAAGCAGTGTGCTTCTTAGAATGTGGCGAGTATGAGGGACATTCTGACCAGGTTGTGGAAGGGAATAAATGGAACAGTCACCAAGGACAATACCTAAGTAGACATACTTAGTTTAAGGACAATGAACATTGGACATTTTCTAAGTGCAGTAGGGGGTAGGGCCAGCTGTGTTCGGGATGTGACCATGAAGGGTGAAGTGATAGAATACAGGAAGAGGAAGTGAGGGATAGGGGTAGGTTAGAGGTAATGGAAAAGGGTTACCTAGCAGGCAGATCAAAGGTAGGTTAAGAGGGTAACTCAGAGGCGAGGAGGTAGGCTTTTTGTTTGGTTTTGAACAAATCCATGTGGACTGTCTCTCGGATGTCCAGGGGAAAGGAAGTCCATGCAAGTGAAGCAAGAAGAGAGAAGGAGCGGAAGCAAGAGAAATCACAGGGAGGGTAAGGAGCCACAAGGGTAGTCGAGGAGGCAGAGTAGAGATTATGAGAAGGCTTGTAGAGTCAGATAGAGGAGGATAGATACAGTGGTGTCTTACCATGGACAGATTTGTGACCCAGGAGAAGAAATGTAAATCTAGCTCTGTTTTGCATCATCACCCATTCATCCTTGTGACAGTACGAGGAAGTAGGTGTGAAGTAAGAGAGTTCAAAGAGAATAATGGTAGCAAAGTAATTGATTTTGTGGAGAGGACAGGAAGCGTAGTTGGATAGACCAAAGAGAATACTGGCACAGTAGTCCAGTTTAGAGAAGATAAAAGTGTGTAGGAGATGCTTGATGGTTTTGAAAGGAATGAGGTGCCTGATTTTCCGAATATTTGGAGGTTGCGGCGAGCTGCTGTTCCAATTTTGGAGATGAAAGTAGAGAAGGTGTGAGAAGGGTTATAGGTGACTCTGAGGTTTCTAGCTGAAGAAGAGTAGGGGAGAATGTCAGGTGGGAACTGGATAGGCAGAAGAAGAGATGAGTGTGAGAGCTTTTTGCCAGGCAAGAAGAGCACCTCTGTTTTGGAAGAGTTTAATATCAGAGAGTGCAAAGCCATCCAATATTTAATGGCACAGAGACAGTTGGAAGTTTTGATAGAGAGATCAGAGAAGAGTTCAGGAAAAGAGACGACGATTTCGGTGTCATCCGTGAAGAGTTGGTACGAGAACCCAAAGGAGGAGATTAGTGACCCAAGAGCAAAGGTGTAGAGTTTAAAGAGGAGCAGACCCAAGATAGAGCCTTGTGGAACACCAACAGTTAGAGGAGTGAGGTCAGAGGTGTTGTTGCTCCAAGAGACACAGAATGGGTGAGGTGCAAGGTAGGATTCGATCCAGAAAAGGGCTTGATCACGAATCCCAAGAAGAGAGTATTAGGAGATCAGCGTGATTGGCAGTGTCAAAGGCAGCAGACAGGTCAAGTAAAATTAGGATAGAGGATAGGTTGAAGTGCTTAGCAGAGACGATGGAGTTGGCACACTAATGAGAGCAGTTTCTGCGGAGTGACAGGAGCGGAAACCTGCTTGTAGGGGTCTGGGAGGTTGTGGAGGTCTAAGAAATTGGTAAGATGGTTGAGCACAACCCTTTTGAGCACTTTGGAGTAGTGCAGAAGGAAGGACACAGGGCGAACGTTAGCCGGTAGGTTTGGGTCAGCCCCTTGCATTTTTAGGAGAGGGATGACTGTGGCTGTTTTTTGGAAACAGAGGGAAAGTAAGCAGATCGAAGTACATGTTGAGGAGGTCAGTGAGGTGAGAAGCCACTAAAGGGGCAATAGGCTTGACTAGCTGTGGAGCAAGAGGGTTTTATGGGGCACAAGAGGGTTTAGCCTTCATCAGTAGAGATAGCACATTGTCAGTATTAGTGTGATTAAAGTGGGAGATAAAAGCAGAGGATATGATATGATATGATATGACATTTATAACGCGCCTATACACAAGTGTTTCAAGGTGCGACGAGGCAAGGGAGGGGTAACAGAGGGAAGACAGACAGCGATCTTTCTAGGCCAGGTGTCATTCAGATCGAGCAAGTGCAGGGGAAGGGGGCAAAGGAAAGTGCGGGGGGAGGGAAAGTGCAGTACGTAGGATAATAAATAACAAGATAAATAAAGAACGGCCAGCTGGTGGCAAATGCAGGGTGGGTGAAGACAAAGTGCAGGTGGGGGGCCTGTAGGGATACAGAAAACAGTCCTTAGGTGCAGCGGTTGCCAGGGAGACAGTGCCGGCATGTTACTGGCAGGGCATGGGCCCGAGATCAGATGGGTGGCCAGGTAACCCTGCAGTAACAGCATCAGCAGGACTTCAGCAGGGGAGAGGGGGAGAGAAGGCAGAAGCAAAGAGGAAGGTTTTAAGGTGCTTCCGGAACTGAAGATGGTTCTCCTCATGTTTCAGGGAGGCGGGGAGGCTGTTCCAGAGGGAGACCCCAGCTGAAGAAAGAGATCTACCACCAACTCGTTGCTTGGTGAAGCGACGGACCCTGAGGGAGTTGGAGGCGGATGAGCGAAGAGCTCGAGAACAGAGATAATTGAAGATATAGGGGCCCCAGGCCCTAGGAAGCCTTGTGGACAATGCAAAGGGTTTTGAACTTAATCCTTGCAGCCACTGGGAGCCAGTGCAGAGATTTCAGTTCTGGAGAGATTCGATCCCTGGGCTTGAGGCCAAGGACAAGTCTCGCAGTCCTGCTTTGGATGAGTTGCAGAGGGTGGAGAGTAGAGGCAGGCAGATTAAGAAAGAGGCTGTTGCAGTAGTCTAGCCTAGAGAGAACCAGTGCTCTGGAGACAGTGAGCTTCTGGGGCAAGGAGAGGAAAGGAAGAATAACTCTGAGGAGGTGGCGTTGGTAGTGTGACTTCTTGGAGACATCAGAGATGTGAGGAGAGAAGGAGAGTGTGGAGTCGAAGATGACCCCGAAGCTTTTAGCCTCACAGGTGGGAGCAGGAGGAGGGCCAAGGGAGGCCTGCCAGAGTGTGACAGGAAAGGAGGGAGGGGGTGTGCCAATGAGGAGAATCTCAGTCTTACTGGCATTAAGGCAGAGGTCATTGGTGGCACACCACTCCTGGATAGCAGACAGTCAGAGATGAGGGAAGGAGAAGAGGGGGCTGAGGGTAGCCTTAAAATGAGCTGAGTGTCATCCGCATAGCACTGAAAGTTGGGGCCGAAAGCGGCAATGTGGTGGGCAAGAAATGCCAGGTAAAGGGTGAAGAGCCAGGGAGAGAGGTTAAACCCCTGGGGGACACCACAGGTAGAGAAAGATATAGCTAAGAGGAAGGACCCAAGTTGGACCTGGGAGGAACGGTCAGAGAGGAAGGAAGTCAGCCACGCCAGGGCCTGACCGGTGATACCAAGGTTATCACGGAGACAATTAAGCAGGATGGCATGGTTGACAGTGTCAAAGGCAGAAGAGAGATCAAGCAAGATGAGGACACAGGGGGTGTTAGAGTCAAGGTTGGAGAGCAGGTCTTCAGGGATGTTCAGGAGAGCAGTTTCCATGCTTCTGTCAGCTCTGAAGCCAGACTGATGGTCATGAAGGCAACCAACAGATTCAATGTCGAGATTAAGCTGGGAGATGGCCAGTTTCTCCAGGAGCTTGCCCAGGAAGGGAGTGATGGAAATTGGGCAATAGTTAGCCGGATGATGGTAGAATAGGCATAGTTTTAAATGTAGGAAGATGGAGTGTGTGGAAGGTGATGAAAGAGTCTTCTATTTTGAAAATGTTTGCAGCAAAGTATTCAGCTAGGTCATTAGCTGAGAGAGTGGCGTTCATGGTCATAGACCTAGGAGGCCTGAGGAGTGGGTTTAGGGTGCTCTGTAGCCAGCAGGGATGATTGAGAGAGAGTCAATGAGGGTTGGGCAATTCCCTTTTCACTCTATCAGGTGTGGACTTGAGAGAGTTTAGGGCAGAGAAGAAGAGTTGCAGGTCCTCATGCGAGTGGGCATTCCTCCATCTGCGCAGCAGCCAATGCATGTCTATGTGGAAAGATCATATGAATGGGGTGACCAATGGCTGGGTATGCTGAGGCTTAGGGGTGAAAGTAAGCAGTGGGAAGTGAGAGGAAAATGAGTAATATGGTAGGGATTGGAAGCTGGAGAAGCAGTGTTGCTGGAAGAGGCAACGGGTGTAAAGAAGGAGATTGAGAACTTTAGGTCAGAGGGAAAGGGGGAATGGCAGAAGAGTTAAATGTCCTTTTAGTAATAGGTGAAGCAAGTTGTGAGGAAAGGTCAAAGGGTGGAAAGGAAATGGTGAGTAATCAGATATAGATGGTGTGACATTAGTATTAGTGGCTGAGAGATAGTTGAAGATGAATAAGTGATCCAAAGTTACCCCCTGTGTGGGTCGGTAGATAATGGATAGAGTGGAGAGCGTGGTCACTAAGAAAAGACTGAAGTTCAGATTTCTGAAAAGTGGTTGCAGAGGGAAGGTTAAAGTTACCTAAGAGAATGAGGTGATGGTTAGTGGAAAGAGAATCGAGGAGTTGCCCAAGATCATCAAAGAATTGACCAGTGGGACCAGGAGGGCGATAGATGGTGAAGATATGAGCCGAGTAAGGCAGAGCAGTAGTAGAGAAGGTGAATTTAAAAGAGGTCCGAGAGGGTGTGGCATTGGAGATTTGTGAGGCATTGAGGCTGGAAGAGAGTAGGTGTTCAATGTCTGCACCTCTGCCAGTCAGTCGAGGAGAGTGAGTGAAGGATGGTTTGGAGTCATGTAGGGCCACCAGAGTGGCAGTGGCAGGTGGAGAAATCCAGGTTTCATTGATAGCAAGAAGATCTAGGGGAGGAGAGCTGCAGTGAAAGTCAGTGATAAAGGATTGTTGTTGCATACTGAGTGAGCATTCCAAATTGCAATGTTCAGTTGATGAGGTAAGGAAGAGTATAGAAGTTCATTCGCAGGCAAGGTGGATAGGTGTTAGAGGAGCTATGGTTAGCTTGTTAGGTGCCTATTTCATCACACACGGGAATTTTTAGCAGAACAAAATTACTGTTTCAGCCTCTCCCATAATCTCCACTTGCCAAAACAAATCATGAAGGGGAAAATGTTTTGAAAGTATAAGTTGAAAGATTGGGATGCCAAAATGAGCACTTACTGTGGTCCCCTCCACGTAATGTTTGTGCTTTGTATTACAAAGAGCAAAAAAGTGCATGTTAAACCTGGGGAAATCAGGTCAACACGCATGTTTTGCATTTTCTAGTGCAAAGAAGTGTAAATTCCTCGTGCAATATATGAATGCGCAAGGCATTCCAAATGGAGTCCTAGCATCAGGTTTAATTTCATGGGAATTCTATGCATTAATAACAGCATGGAAATGTGATGAGTCCATTCATTCATTCCTTTTTGGGAGATGGAGCATATGAGACAATGGGCCTGATTTACAAAATCATTTTACAGTGGTGTAATCCCACTGAAAAAGTCTTTGTAAATCAGGCCCATGGTATTTTCATTCTGTGCGCCTCTATGCCTGCCAAAACAATTAAAAAAATCCCAGCAGCTCTTGCTAGGTGGTTTCCCCAAGTATTCGAAGAACATCTCCAGTTTTAATAAATTGGCGTTCCTCTTAGCTAAATGCTGTATCCTATTGACGTAGACAGGAGGTCATACCCTTTCAGGTGCTTCTGGGTCCGCAATCTTACCTGGTGCAATGAATAAGAGGATGAACTCTGGATTCTGCTTCCTCTAAGGCAGCATCCCTGGGACATATGAACTGCCTTCTGGCCAGATCCCATTAATTCAGCCCCTGGCACTGTCCCAGTGCCTGATGATACTTAAGCCCATGCACTGTTTACATCTGTTTTGGATCTAATCCTAACTACACACCTCTCCCCTACATGATACCAAAGTAAAAGAAAAAACACACAGTCAAAACTAAACAAATATCACTTGAATTACTCGGTGCACAGACATAAACATGGCAAAATACATTATATGAACATGTCCTGAGCCAGCTGGTTAGAGGTTACAGTGTTTTTTTACAATATTTAGAAGTTGTTTTGGTCTCTTATCCAGCTACTAATGGTGTGCACTGCACTGATTTACAATGTATTTCAGCCTTGTCGTTTCTTACCATAACATGGACATGCTACTGCCCTTAGAATTGTTGGCCTGCGTGAATAAATTAACCCAAACTCCGAATCACCTGAACTTTAGGGTTATTCATTGTTCGTTGAACTTCTCAAACCTTTAATGTGCTTGGGTGTTAGCTTTGTGCTAAGCTTATGATAATTTCAGAATTATCATCATATATGTCAGCAAAGATTTGACACTGTTACAGGCTTTCCTGGCAGCTGATATTCAAAATAAACAAAGGCCCTGATTCATGGATTATTTGCGCCGAAAAAAAATGGATTTGTGCTCCATTCTGCCCGCAAATTCCCATTTGTTAAACAGGTTTTTGCTGGCAGAATGGCGCGCAAATCCTGTTTTTTTCGGTGCAAATAATCCATGAATCAGGGCCATAGTGTCGGCTTACAGCACTAATAATGACTAAAAGCAAAGGTAACTCTTTCCTTTCAGTGATCAAAATACATAGATAAAAACATTAGTAAAATAACACTGAACCAACAGATTAATTATGAGATGAGTTTTATGAAATATCGATAATAGAAATATTTTGCACAACCCATATTAACTGAATATTTTGTTATTGCACAAACCCTCAAATAGCCTATATGTGTTTCACTCCAAATGGGAACTTCTTCAGGGCCTAAGACATATCTAGTGAAAATGACATGTAACAAATTGTATAAAGAGATTTGATTCATTGTCCAAAATCAGTTATCAAAGGGACCAAAATAATGTCACCAAATATTTGATACATAATCCAAATGCCAAAACGAATGTACATATTGACAAGAAAAATTCAAAATAAAGTATACAATTCCATTCAGGAAGGGAAGATTGTGCCACTCTGCCAGCCATTGCAACATGCCTTTGTTCAATTATGTATTTATTGTTTGCTTGTTAGGCGCTTATACAGTGAGAAAATACTGTTTCAAAGTGCCCACAGGGCAGGGAGGGAGCAAAGGTGGGAAATACACTAAAAACACAATATTTAAGTGAAGTGGGGGGGTACGAAAAAGGGGCAAACCTACTATTTCCTGTGAGTATTCAGAATGTGCAAGTGCAGCAAAGAAGAGGGAAGAGGGGGTAGGAAATGGGGAGTCCGAGCTCATGGGTGAGCCACAGAAGAAGTGCTAGGAATGCTGAGTGCTACACGGACAGGAGCCGCAGGAGGTGTAAGTCTGTACCTCCAGGGCGGATGGTTTGCAGGTGCAAGTGCTGTGGATAGACAGGAGCTGGGCAGAATTGGTGAGGGAGGTCAAGGCCCCCAGGGATGCATAAGGGCCCAGGACACTGATTTAGCAACTGTGGAATTATCAGAGGAGAGAGGGAAGGAGGAGGAAAAGAAGAAAGTCTTAAGGAGCTTGCAGGATTTAAGAAGATCCTGCTCCTGGTGCAGGGAGATGGGGAGGCTATTCCATAGGAGGGAGCCCGCTGTGGAAAGAGAATGACCACCTGCCCTCTGTTTAGCAAAACGCTTTGCGGAAAAGAAACTTGGTGCCAGAGGAATGTAGTGGTCTAGAGGGAGAGTATTTAGTGAGATAAAGTTGAAGGTAGTGTGGTCCCCAGGCCCAGACAGCCTTGTGAATGATGCAGAGGAATTTGAATGTGATACGTGCAGTAACAGGGAGCCAGTGAAGAATTTTTAATGCAGAAGAGATGCAGTCCCTGGGCTTAAAGCCAAGGATATGTTTTGCTGAGCTATTTAAATTGATCGCAGCTATCACCTCTGTGGCAGAGGCGTACATGTGCACTAAGGTTCCACCAGCCCGACCATAGGCAGTCCTGAGCCGGAAGCGAGGGCCTCGGTTAGGGCTGTGGGCCTTTACTGGCCATGTACGCCCACTGACAACGGGGTGATTTCTATTCACACACACATTTGTTTTAAACATTCTTTCATAGGAAAACTCGGCACTGCACCTATTGCATGAGCCCAATCTCCCATTAAAACAAAATAAAAGCAAAATGGTCCCTGCCATAGTAAAGAGAAAAAAGGAACAAATCCCCTTTCTATGTCCATGGCAGGCACCAAGGACAGGAGGGAGTCCTGGGACCAGAGCCCAAAGCTCTGGTCCAGCAGGTAAGTGGGGAGGAAGGGAGAGGGCTGGGGCAGGTTGAGGGAGGACTCAGAAGGGTGGGGTGGAGAGTGCAGGTATGGGGAGTCAACACAGAGAGGATCCCTGTTGCCTCCCCACAATCAAGATGGCGCACCCAGGGAAGAGTCTCGGGTAGCTGGAAAATTTGGGTGGTACACAGTGTTCGCGTCTGCCTTTCCAGCCACCTGATTGGCTGAGCACCCTTTCCCGAGTGCAAATAAGTCTTCTTTCAGTGTTTTTCTGGAAGGCTCCATTTACAAGCAACTGTGTGAAAGGTGCTGGTTGGTGCATCAACAGTTAGCCTGGGAACCAAGACATACAACCTCATTGAGTCGCAAACACCACTCCAACTTTATTGTGAAAAAACTGCTTTTTCTGGCATGGCTCTTGCTGGGCCCTTTCGGAATCCAGATCATCGCACCTTCTTCTCTCAGCAGCCCTTTGCCACCTGTGAGTGCATTTCGAGAATGCACAGCACCCTTTGCTCTGTATTTCAGATGTGCCACATAGATGCCTGTGCTTTAGCTCCATCCTTGTAAAAGTGTCCAAAGTGTGATTGTCTTTTGACACATTCTCAAATACTAATCACCTCAGCGCTGCTGCAATGCTTTTTTCCACAACTTCTGTTATTTGTGGGTTGTCTCTCCCTTTTAAGCCAGTCCTGATGGTTTGCATCTTCATCACCTGTGAAGTGTCTGTTTAACAAAATACATATCCAGATTGTACCTGTCAGATAACATCACAGATGAACAAAGCAGTGGTTGCCCGGTCCTGTTACCCAAGCAGGTAACTGGGAGATATTGCCTGCACTATTTGCCTGCATACATATAAAGAGAAACAGAACCCCATCCATCCATGTTAGTATTGTTAAGGAGAAAAGTGGAACAAACCTATTCTTATTCGCTTCTGTAATCACTGAATAGACCGCATAAGCTGTATATTCAATGTATTCTAGTATTCACACACATTACACAAACAGATTAAACACTATTTTGAGTACCATTGACCTGGGAAACAATAAACATCTATTATCAGTGCGAAAAACGTGCCTTTGGTGTGAAAGTTAATTATTGTCATGATAGTTATATCTATATTTAGTACATTTCACAAATGTATTGTGTACATTCATATTAATAAATTCGAAAATCCAAACGTATCAATTTAACGCTATAATCTCTGCGAGAAATTAATTTCATTTAATTTGAGTGCTCACATAAAACAGAGCTCTGATTAACATATCTCGCCCATGAAACACATAACACATTAGGAGAGTGCTCCTCTATTGTTATATCACACCACTTCCGTGAAAGTTACCCCAGTGGAGTTTCTCCCTGGCCAACATCATTGCCACTTTTAAAGTGTATGTGACTCTGTGCACATTGCTGCTGTAGACTTCCACAGTGAACTATCTTCCTTCTCATAATAAGTCGGTCAGGTTAATGACTCTGTAATTTACGTGAGTAATATCCTCCAGTACTTTCTGAACCTCTTAAAATGAAGATGTCTCCCACTTGCAGCCCTAAAGTAGAAAATCGAGGACAGTTCATCTGGTGGTCCTCCAGGGTACACCCACCACCCACTACCTAAGTGGGATGGGCCAGACCATAAACTCAAAAAGATCCCAGGTCATGGGTTTGGTGTTGCCTCAACCTTGCTGATGTACTCGCTTGAGTTTCCACAGACCATCTTTCCCAGCATTCCAACAATCACCGTCTCCAACACTATCAGGAAACTGGCCTCCTCTTGCAGTGCCCCAGCCTACTGGAACACTGTCGCAGTAGCAGGGATGTCATTTGACCAAAATGCCTAGGGTAGTGGAAGTGAAATCACACAACCCTTGACCTATGATGACATCTCAGGAAGTGATGTAATTTGACCCCACCCTGAAGTGACATCACGGGAAGCAATGGAACACGACCATTCACCCCTTGGCAAAACAGGAAGTGGCATTACATAGCATGTTCCTAAGTAAACAATGAAAAATATGGTTACGATACCACTATAATGTGATATACATTTCATACAAGAATGGATAACCATATGTATCATTAATATCATTGTGTAAAGGCCCATATTACGAAATTACTTTGAATGCAAGTAGACGTCCAAGGCCAAATGATGATATGTTATTATATAGCACTTACACTTAAGCACTTCATATAGAACAAATATACATACAATAATCACCCAACCTGTCTTGGTACTCATTTATTGACCTCAGGAGGATGAAAGGCTGAGATGAGGGGTTTAAGAACAGACTAAATCAGTGACTCACCCCCTGGTGTGCCTGAAATAAACCTTTAATGAATCTAGCAGTTATTGTATAGAATTCCAGACAGACACATTATTTGTTATTCCTAGTCTTTCTTATTTAGGGTCACTGCTCAAAGTGTTACAATTGTGGAACCGCCTGTTTTTTAAGAGGCCTGAACAAAAAAGCCAGCCACTCCAGAAACAAAGACCTGCATTAAAAAACAAAAAACAAAAAACAACTTTTTTTTTTTAGGGGTAGCAAGTGAGACCTCGGGGGTACAGCTGCGACCCCTGGAGACCCCCACATGACGACCCTGCACAGTAGGAATCAGGACTGCTCCAACGCGCCTGCAGTTAAGGAATTAAATCAAGGCCCTGCTCCTCTGAGAATACGTAGGTGTTACTTAGGACCTGTCATTCCTACATCTATGCATCCGCTCGAGTATGAGATATCCATTCTACTCTACACTGTAGTCTACCCTTCCACAGACCCCTGTTAACCCCAAATTACCTGTACAGCGCTATGTTCCTTCCTAGCAAGCAGCGCTATAAAAACTTAAAGACAAGTACTTATATGTAGCTCTCAGACTTACCGCTCACATGAGCCTGCATGTGCATGTCCCACACTATCATAAGATGCCATTTACAATCTAACGGGACTGCACTTGCCATTTTAATAAAGAGTGGCATCCTTAAATTAATATTCGAACAGACTGAAGACCTGAACTGAACAAAAACATAGCACAGTCATGCAGTTAAACTCTGGCCACCATTAAACGCGGGATGAGTCTATGAGCAGCCATCAGAAATTAACCCCACGATGACCAAGTGTCACTTTACTTTGGTCCTTTTTTAGGACACAGCCTGGCCAGTCGCACCAGCTTAGCCGTCAAGCCCACTTTCTTTAGTGGCTGTTTTCCTCCATGGACTCCTCAGCATGTCAGAAATAGACTGGCGTCCCGTGTGCAGCAGATGCCACCTGCACCCTGTCACTTTCGTCCTCCTCCTCCGCTACTTTGCCCTATTTATTCGGGATGCCTGGGGTTACCATTATAATGCTGCTTCTTTGGCCAGAGATATCCGGTGGGAATGGGTTATTTTCACTTCTTTGCCGCACGTCATGGGCATCTTTGAAGAAGCGGGTTCGCTGCATCTTTAAACAAGCAATGAACGTTAAACTAGGCCATGGTATCACACGCGGTGTTACTTCGCTCACACACATTATATTTTTGTTACATGTATATTTTTACTAAATAGGGCTCAGACGGCTGAGCCGCTTGTCACAAGTGTCAGAAAAGAATCCATGATGAGCTGTCACAAGAAGGCAGAGATTGAGTGCGCAGCTGAGTTAATAGGGTTCCCATTGGATCTCCGTCACCGGCACAAAAAGCAAAGGATGTCATTTTGGTTTGGGCGGTGTGGGAAATGGCGTTTCGCCTCCATTTTCTGCTCCAGCCCATGTTCGTGCCCAGACAAGGCCGATAAGGGGCGCGGAGCGAGTTAACCTCTCAAGTGCTCTCCTCCTGCGTCTTGTCCTAGCACTTTGTTTTAGGCCTGCATGAGGTTTTCATGCAGGCATAAAACAAATGGCTTCCAAAGGAATCCGCCTTGAATTGGCACCTCCTAATAAACAGGCAGATTCCAGAAGAGTCCATTAGTAAACGCTGCCTGCAAAGCAAAGCGTACTTTGCCGGCAGCAGTTACCTTTCTGCTAAATGGCTCTTAAAGTGATTTTACTCTTCAGATTGGCACTACGCAATGCAAATGATGAACATTGTGTGCAGAGGACTCAACAGCACGGCCCTCTGCATGCAATTTGCATTTACTATAAAGTGAGCACCGAACAGTTAAAAAATCACCCAATGTATCACTAGTCACCACACGTTCTGGCATTTGGACATATTGGGCCTGATTCATGGAAGTGTTTTATAATGGTGCAATCCCATAGAAAAACGTTCCATGAATCAGGCCCATTAACTATTCAATTAAAACGTTTATAACACTGCTTAAGATTGGACTTGAACCTGTGTTGCTCTGTGTTGTTTTGCTTCTGTTGCGTGACTGATGAGTATGTTGTCCATAGCTATTTCCCCTCCCCGGTCCAATACTGTGCAGGTGAGAAATGCTATTCCTTACGACAACCATACCGCCCCTACCCCAGGCAGGTACAAGAAGGGATGAACACGATGTAAGCTAAAGATGGCAAGAACAACTAAAACTGATAATGGACCCATACATGCAGCCACTAGACATGAAGCGCACATGCATTCAACATGAAGAGTACACACTAGGTCAAATATGCATTTATACATGAAGATATTAACATTGCAACCATAAAGACATGAAGAATACTAACATAAGCAATATATTAGCTGAATGCAATAGGAACGACACACAAGTATAGCTCACTAACATGGAAATGCGAGAGTAATGGGCGGACATCTTTTTCAAAATGGAAGTAACAGCACGCCTTTCTAACACATACAAGCCTCAACACTTTCGGAGAGCACATAATGCTGAATTAATAAAATACAGATCGATGCAGAGCCCAGACAGTAACTTGAAGCCCAAGCTAAGGTTAATGAGAATTTAGGGAGGGTCTGTACGTTACCGAGAAGGTACGAGATAAGGATTTCCAGGGCGCAAGAAGTAGTCTCCCAAATTAATTAAAGTTTAAAAGAAGAATAACCAGCCTTTGCAAGCCAGGTGCAGAATAATTATAAGCCCAAAGACTTCTTAAGGAGTGGATTAAGAAAGTTCTGAATGATAGAGAAAAAAATAACACGTGCACTAATATTTGCTAAAATCCCCACAAATGCAGGCTGAAATAATTCCAATTATGATCTCATCAAACGTGATCCATAATTGAAGAACACTATCTATTCATTAGCAAAGAACACAGATGGGACACCTGCCTTACCCCTGACACATATTCCCAGATATGAGGCGCCGTACAAGGCCATCTACAGAGGAATCACCCTGGCTCATGGCTTAGGGATATGGGATGGTATCTTTTTTAATTGAAAGGAAAGCAGTCCGCGGACCTCTTTCCCCCTACTCTCATCTGGCTCATGTCTTGACGAACTGTCAGTTGCCCTAGATTGGTCAGTAGAATGCCAACCAATCAAGACCATCAATGCTAGGCTGCCCAGTACTTATTGTGACAACCAATAGCCAATCATATAAGTGATGTTTTATTGGTTGTATACTAATTGACCTTTTCACAATTGACCTCGGGAGAATTGACCTCAGGAGAATTGACCTAATGTCAAAGGTCAATTAGGGCATATATGCGGGGGGAAACCCCCCACAACACTCCCACCCAATCCAAAACCCCCCTGCAAACCCCCAACCAATACCCTTATATTATTTATAATCCAAAACCAACCCAATACATACATAAAATAACTAAAATAATATAAAGGTCAATTGTGCAGAAGGTCAATTAGGACCACTATAATTAGGTAAATTGTGCAAAAGGTCAATTGTAAAAGGTCAATTTGGGTAATACCGTTTTATTACTGTCATCAGTTTACTGGTGGTTTCAGGTGAAGCCATCAGATAGGTAGTATACAATCAGAAGTATAACCTGTATAGAATGTGCACATAGTCAATTACCTTAGCCAATCGTCTTACCCCTTAGATTTTTGTAACTAAGACTATAGTGTGACATCAGTTATGATGAAAGTTTGCCTTAAAACCTGTTGTTTTGTATGAGAGCTCATGAGAGCTGTGACCCTTTTACTTGTATGCGGTTCCCGCTTTATTTTGAGTGTTAATAAAGCTGGGTTTTGCCTTTCACTTTGTCTATTTCCATCATTGAGTCTGAGTTCTTCTGGCTCTTCATCCTCTGCCTAATATTGGGGATTCCCAGGCCGTTTTATCACTTCCAAGACAACCACCTTATCCCTGAGCTATCCTTCCAGCCTGACTCTCCCGTCGTATGGCATCCCAAAGTATCATATTCTTATAGGGTGCATTGACAAGGGGAATGGATGGGCCCCTCCCCCCCCCGAAGGTGAATACATTGCAGTTGTGAAAATGGATTTCTGTTATGTGTTGTATAAACCACAAGCCATCTGTAGCAAGCAATGTATTGAGCTAGGCCAAGAAAGAAGTCAAATAGGCTGCAGACGTTGTGTAGTCCGAACCAGCTGCTATGAAGCAACCTCAATTTACCAGGGTCAACTTGTGTTGTTCTTTACTTTGCCTGGAGCTTATTTGTAACTTGTATGAAGCAACTGGCAAAAGGTAGGCATGCATTTTCAGCATACAACAATGCACACACATAGAATTGGCCATAGGGCACAGCATGGGGGATGCTAACAATAGCTTATCGGTTATTTGTGATGCCCCAAATGCAGTTTTCCTTTTCAAGCGTGTTGTATTTAAAGGGGCCTTTTCCACACTATAAGCACAGGAGAATCGGGAAGCAGAACTGCATGCATCAAAATCCATACAGGGTTTTTTTTCATCAGAAAGGCAATGGGTCCTATTGATCAAAAAAATAAAATTGACATAAGATGCAAAATTGCAATAGTGTGCAAACCCACGTGAAAAGAGAAGAAATATGCACATTAATTGAACTCACAATAGGCAAGTGTGTGTGCGTGTTTGTGTGTCTGTGTGCACACCCATATTGACCACTAAAGGAATGCATTTCTCTGGTTGCACAATTTCAGAAATAAGTGCATTTCCCAGAGAAGTCCTGCCCCATGGCCTTGCGGCCTTCATTCAAACAAACCTCATGAGCAGCTTTTACTCAGTGCAGGTTAAATTGTATGGAATGGCACCCATTGGTGCCATGTTGATTGATTGATAGTATTTATAATGTGCAGATCTTGAAGAACCAAACAGAATCAACTGTATGTGTGGACAGGGTGGTCTAAAGCACTGTCAGGGTGAGAGGTAGTTAACAGAAAATGAAGTCTTCAAGACTTTATTAAAATTCAAGAGATTAGGCATTATAAGGGGTGGCATTCCATGAGCAAGGATCCATGGCTGCAAAACTCCTGTCCCCTTTGGTTTTAAATATGGGTTTATGAACTGTAAGGAAAAGAGCATTGGAGAAGCAAAGCTAATGTTGCAGCAGATAAGTAGAAGTCGTGTTGGGTACAGAGATAGTCAACGAGTCATGTAAGCACTTAAAGACCAAACAAAGAGTCTTGAAAAGGATAATCTGACGCTAAAACAGTGTAAATTTGCATATGCTTTTGACACAGAATGGAATTTAGAAAGACTGAAGATAAGGTCAACGGATGCATTTTGAATAAATTGCAGGCGTTCCGACTGATATTCTGGAATTGCGAGATACAGGGCGTAATCCAAATGTAAGTTGATTAATGCTCCATGACAGTGGCCCAATTGGATCGAGCAAGAAAGAGCTGAGGCAGGCAAAGCTGTCACAGTCTAAATTAGCAACATTTAGCAACCTGAGAGATTTGTCTGCCTATGCTCAAATCAGCCTTCAAGTAGGCCCCGAAGTTCTTCACGGATTTCGCACACTCAGTATAAGTGAACCAGATGTCAAGCAGGGGGTCAGCTAAATAGATCAAAGAGTGACTTTTTGAGCCAAGAAGGAATAATTATGTTTTTTGGGGTTTCGCTAAAGGCAGTTAATCACCATCCAGCCTTGGATACAATGAGTACAAGGCCAATGGTCAAAGAAGAAAGATCTTCCAAAGAGGAGCACATTTATGTGCATGGGTTGCCATGTGGCTGATGTCATTGAAATTGACGTGAGCAGAGCCCTTCTTCAATTTCCAAGATGCAGGGGGGAGTTTCTACAAAGGAGTGGGATAACAAATGAGGCCGCTGGGATCTGCGGGAGGAGGTAAGGTTTATGCAGCCAGAGGAGGAATGTGGTTGGTGGGGCAGGGCGAGCAGTGTGAGGCATGTGAAGGGGGGGGTCAATGGGCCAAAGCCGAGAAAAGGGGCCTTGGGGGCTAAAGTCCCAACCAAATCAAGGAATATCAGATTTCACCAGTAGGTTCAGCCCATGTTCCAACGTTTGTTTTTGTTTGGCACTAACTTCCCTGCTAATAATCCATCTTGTATAGAAATAATGGATCTCATTGGGAGTTTGGAGTAATTTCCTATAAAAACAACCTGAGGCTTCTGTGCTCAGTGGACACATTATGGGTTGGGCAAAGTATGACAGTTTTCCTGCCCATTTCTGCTGTCAGGTTTCTCTATTGGATTATTTGATGATGGGCTATGGTATTCAGCTCCATCACCTTACGATGCATTACATTTAAACATTTTGTCATGGTTTATACAGGGCATAATATGTATCAAATATGTACCAAACACTCAACAGCATCCTAAATTAGAAGATTGTCTCTCAAATTCACGTGGTCAATTTGATCGCTGGTTCTCTTGAAACAATTCAATGAGGTCTCCTTAAACAACTGCAGGGTATTCTAGAGTATTTTATGGAGTATTCAATTTAATCATATGACAAAATAATAATACAAATGCATTTGATAATAACAACTAATGACATTATCTGGATACTGAACTACTATGGATTCTGGAATGCTGGTCACTCAAGCAGCAGCTTAATCCTGCAGCTCCTGGGCCCTCTCCTTCAAGATATATAATCATCAGATAATGAACACCAAGAAGAAAATTGAAGTGGCTGAAAATCCAATCCCCAAAAAACTAAAGCAGACCTCAGAGATTCAGAGATGGGTGAAGTCCCAAGCTCCCATGACATTTATACACTGCTATTAAAGACGGCACAGGATGTTGGGCAAGTCAAAACATCTGTGGCTGAACTCAATCTGAAGGTATTACAACTGGACATCAGGGTTGCTGACCTAGAAAAAGGATCTACATCCATGGGAGCAGAGATTGCGGGAAGCTTCAGAGCCTACAATAATTTGAAAGGAGAACTTCAGAAAGAAAGAGATTGATCTTTGGAGCTGGACGTAAAACTTTGAGGAAGGAATCTAAGGCTGGTGAGAGTTGAGGAAAAAGCTGAGGCTGGTGATATAATTACCTTTGTGTTACAGATCCTTAAAGAATGCTTTAGTTGTGAATCTACTTTAAACAGTGACATTGACTCCATTTAGTTGGGCAACCCTCTGGTACCGCGGCTACACAAATCTTAATAGCCTTTATTAATACAAGGACAAAGGAAAATCGTCTGCAGGCAGCCAGAGCCAAAGGCAGTGCCAGTTTTAAGCCGATATTTTTATACCCAGATTATCCCAAGGAGATCCTGCTAAGGAGGAGATCTTTTAAGGGGGCTAAATAACTGGCTAAAGAACTGAGAGTCAAGGTATACCTAAATAAATCCAACATCCTGACTGTTTGCCTCCCAGATGGAGACAAATCCACTACTAAGCACAAAGAAGCATTGCAGTGGCTTGATTTTATAAAGAAGAAATTTGTATCTGCAACTAACATGGACTAATTAACTGCTGGTGCCCTCCCACTGCCCTGGCTGGTACTCTAATACATTTTCTACATGAACATTTTTATTTTTTGTTTGAATTTTTCTTTTATTAATCAACTTACTCTTAATTTAATTTAATTTTCTTTGAAATTGAGCCCTTTAAATGACACCTGAAAAATCCGTCAGTTAAACAGTGATTAATGGAATGTATAAACCGTATCACAGAATGCGAAATGGACTAGAAGAAAGGCCCTATTGACGTGCTGCACGCACGCTGTTTAGGTCAGCTGACCGCTTCCAAGGGCCTTCACAATGCTGTAAGGAATAGGTCTCTATCTGCCGCGTCTATGTTTCGGTCAGCTGACCGCTTCCAGAGAACTTCAGAACGCAGCTAAAAGTAAGCCTCTGTCTGCCGCATTGCTTTGGGCTATAAAATATAAAACATAAAGTGATGAGTCATCAAGTGAATTACATCCGGAACGATGAAGACGTTCAGATTTACGGATACAACAGGTAAAATGCACTAGAGGGGCCGGAGAACGGTAAGTACGCTTTGTTTGGACTCACAATGGGGATGCTTCAAGTATTCCTGAGGCAGAGCTTGCGAATAATAAAATCCTGCCCAAGACGTAGAATGCACATCATTCGAAGATAACAGTAGTACATTGTTATTACACTGGCCCTGACGCCCACCATAAGACAATATCTTTGCCAGAGAACTATTGCTGAGTGGGGATAATTTGACAGCTGCTGATTTTCATTTTATGGTGGAGGGGATTGGACTTTGGTTAACCCTTAAATAGTGGGCTCTTTACTATGTGGCTAAATAACTCGGACAAACTATTATATTTTATGGATCTCCAAGTCCTTTTTGAATGTTTTTGAAGTTGTGATGGGCTAACCTACCTTGAAAGCCACTTACAGAGATTTGACAATGCCAGTGAAGGAGGCCATGATATGATTGTCAACCGCTACACTGACAGGACACACAGCAACCATAGGGGGAGGCCTGTAGAAGAAGCAATGGTTCAACATACAAACGCTGCACAGAGGAATGTTAATCACCTTAAGTTTCCAATTATAATGACCACCGATATGATCAATGTGGCGTATATCAATGTATGTGATGTGCAGATCAAGGCAATCTTTTTCACGAATTGCGCAGGCGAATTATGCGTAATGGTTCTAATACTGTTACTCTCATCTAACCTGGGAGTAAAGGACTATAATCTTCCAATGCAGCAGAGTGATATATTATTATGAGTGAGGCATAGCGATGTTGGCATTTTATCAGTCATGGAAGGTATTAAAGCCACTCTCTCTGAACATATTCATTCATACCCCTATGGATGGGGAAGGATGAAGAATTCCCTGGAGGTGCTGATCTTGAGGTGTTTCCCTCTCGCCCAAGGAGGGTACACTGTCAATGGCTACGAACTAAAACCACCTACATCGATCTTTAATGGTACTACCGTGGTGACTGGTGTCAGTAACAAGGAAGGTTAGAGGATTTTTTAATATGACTCAAAGTAACATCATCTTGAGTGTAGAGTGATTCATATGAGGCAAGCGCTGCTGATGTTTTGTATGTTTTGTATGTCACTGTTTCCTTTGCTGTTTTTCTCCTCTGGCCAGACATCCATAACTGATATAAACTCTATAGCTGCCCAAACAGCAAAACATTGTGCTTACATGGTGTGCGAAGGATGGGATTAGTTCTATGATAGGCCTGGATCCTGTTGTCACTGTCCCATTTACCCAAGCAGCCGGCGGCGATATAGGGGACATAGTGATTAAAAACCAAGTAATACATGAAGAGAATGCTTTATTTATATCAAAGAGGAACATGTTATAAAGAATTTTGATTAATATGATTGTGAGGTTAATTTCAATGACTCTTCTGTGCATCTTTGAAATTAAGTGGTTGATGATGCTATGCCCCCTGTGTTGCCGCTTGGTTTTTCTGGAATTCTACATATACATACACTAATGTATGATACTCCTAAGATAATGTCTATGATGTAAGCTTAGATCTTGATCAACTTTGTAAGGGAGAAAATTAGGTTCTAGATATTTGCAAATACTAGGAAAGTTAGAAAGTAGTTGCTCCCGGCGGATGGCTGTTTCGGGGTATTATCCAAATTAGGAACAATGGGCTACAGCTCGGAAACAGTTGACAGGATATCAATGAATTCAACATGTCCAGTATTTATTTAGGTAGCTGCTGACAGACTCATACATTGTACACTCTTGATGTCTCTGATTTAATGGTCAAGTTTGTAATAGAGCAATTGGACGATACACAATTTCAGTAAGCCTAGTGGAGCTATATGACCTTTTGAAAATATATAATCTTTCAATGCAGCCTATTTCATGCTTTTAATAAGTCTAAAGGTCTAAGATTGGCTTATAGCTGTTATTGAAGGCTGCTGATGAAATGTATATATCTTAAAGGTGTGAATTATTCATAGGTATCTCGATAACTTGAACAAGGGATATAGACAGTTAATTAATAAGCTCATGAGCTCTGTGAGTCAAATATTGACCAATGCCTGAATGTAAGTGTCTCTGAACCCATGAAACTAAGATATGATGGTGGGAACTGGCCTATTTCTAAAAGAAATTTGCGATAAGCTCTGAAAACTTGACTTTAACATCTAGTATCATATACTATGTTTGTTTTAGAGCGTGACGATAGATGCGAATGGAGATACCTTGTGATACAATAAAAGACCAGTTGTCTACCGAGAAACCGGTCTAGATAGACTACAAAGCCAACATTTAGGAATTGAGCTGAAAAGGACTAGTGCTGATTGATATTCAGTCATGATTGTTACATTCGATATATATGGTAGCTGAAGAGACATAATAAAATGAAATAATATTATGTGGTTGGATCATAAGTAAGAGACAGATTTGGAAGTGTGTCAGAGACAACAATATACGACTTATGTTAATATTAGGAGGTAGCAAAATATAAGGAGTAGATGTGAGCACTATTTGGCCGTATATATATATAGAAATGTGGGTAGGGATAACAGCAGATAATTTTCCTGATATTAAGATAACAATGATATGAATACTATATCGGTTGAAAGGTAGCCATTAATTTATGCCAGAAAGTGTTTGATTCAAAAGTCTCTAACGAGATATGTTCAAATGGTAACTAATATTAGGTTATTAAATTCTTACACCAGCCAGGAATGGGGAATGTTTTTTAGGGGAATGGGGAAGGGAATTGTATAGTGTTTATAGTTCAAGGAGAGGAGCCTGGAGTATAGGAACCTCTAAAATGTTTCAATTGTGTGAGGAGTAGAAGTTGGAGCTTGTTACTAGTTTTTCCTTTAGGGGTGGATTAGGGGGTTTCTTATGTGTATTCTATTGTTGGGACTGATAGATTTCCAAGTTTGTGAAAGACATGGATTGTGTCTTGGAATGTGAATGGAATCAATAATCAATTAAAAAGAAAGACAGTATTTAATTACTTGAATTATTTGAAAGCTGACATTTGCTTCTTACAAGAAACTCATTTGATCCAGGAAGAATTAAAAGGACTACAAAAGGAATGGGTGGGGAACGTATTTGGTTCCTGTTTAAACTCTATATCTCGAGGGGTTGCAATTTTAATTCATAGGAATGCTCCAATATATATACTGACAAATTATGCTGACAAAGAGGGTAGAATAATTGCCCTATTAGTGAATATCCAAGGTGAAATTTTGTCATTGTGCAATATGTATCCGTCAACAGTGGACAATTGTTCTTTTTATAGACAAGTGGCACAAGTCCTCCAAGATTTGAAATCAAAGAATATACTATTTAGTGGGGATTTTATTGAGATTCTAGACCCACAGTTTGATAAAAGCAAATGTAGAGTACAGAGAAGTAGAAATGATCATTTCATGTCACTCCATGCTTTACTCAAGGAATTTAATCCAAAGGATAACTGGAGACTAGAAAACCCAGCAGCACGTGAATGTAGCTTTTATTCTCATGCGCATGACACATACTTCAGGTTAGATATGCTGCTAACAGCAGGCAAGGTAACAGAAAACTATAAGACAGGAAAAATAGGCAACACACTCATAACGGATCATGCCCCAGTGGAAATGCTCATGAGTCTAAATTTCCAAATTAGACAGACATTCACATGGAGAATTAACACATTATTGAGGGAAGAGGTGCTTCTTGGTAAGATCGTATCTGAAATTGAACATTTTGTAGAGGAAAATCATACTGGGAACTTGGATGCAAAAACTGTATAGGAGGCCTTTAAATGTACAATGCGTGGCTTGTTGCTGAGTTTATCGAGCAGTAAAAAAAAATAGGATTGAAAGAGAGAGGATGGACATGGATACACAGATCAAAAGGTTGTCGCAAGAAGTGATGAATGATCAGAAACAGTCAATTAAAATTAAGGAGCTAGGGGGCGCTGTTGCGCACGGAACAAAATGGCGGCGTCCGTGTAAGCTCCGGCGGTATCCTGGGGCACAAAGCCTGCTTACAACATTTATACACTCTGGTTCGGCGCGAATTTTAAAGAAAATATGCTTCATTGAACCAAGACTACCCATATGAAATTGTGGGAAAAAAGGAACAGCGGTTCGCAAGATCGGGACCCTGTGGCTGAACGGGACATGACGTGGCGCACTCGCCCAAGATTGAGAGGAGGAGCCGGCGCTGGAGCTGCTGGAGCGGCGGCGGCGACCGATGCAGGGAGATCTCCCAGTGCGGCGGGAAGTGTCGTGGGTGCTGCGCTCCTCATAGAGTGCCCCGTTGACCCCCTGCCGCTCACAACGAAGTGACATCCCCACGCAAAAAGAGAATATCCGAGCGCCCAGCCCACAGCAGAGAAGGTAGGCCACACGTCCGTTGCCACGTATCACCGCGACCGCCGCTGGGTTCGCGGGTGGGGCCTGTCGATCTGCCGGCGCTTGCCTTAAGAGACTGATGATTGAAAACCGGAGCAGGGCCGGCTGGAGGTCGCTCCCCCGTATTTAAAGTGTAATTATACGCAATAACACTGCAGCGCAGGCTGGCACCATATGAAACCCACCAGCTTGCAAACACAGAGACAGCAGAGGGTCCCATTTGAAGCGAATACACAGGCACCCACACGGAGATAAACGTTGACACGGAGGCGCAAATAACAGAGACAGCAGAAAATCTTGCTGAAGCGGGGGTACACGCAACTACACAGGAGGAAACCATCAAATAAGAGGCACAAATAACATTGCCTGCCCTACCACAGAGGCGACACGGTACTATACAGAACCCACCCCTTGGCGACCCAACAGGAAAGCCATGGACAGCACGGAGTTAAGCCATTCCAGCCCACTGTGGGGGGTGGGCAAGGGCACCCACACTGAACTGTGCTCAAACAAATCCCCCGGTCGGCCGGTAATACCCAGATCCTAGCAGAGAACTGCACAAGGAATATCGAGACACCAACCAAACCCATACTAAGTGAACATAACAACAAGGTATACAGAGGAGACATACCCTGGGCTCATTGCATCAGCGATCCTCCAGCTGAGGACACCGACATAATTCTCAGACCAGAGACAATGCCCAAAAGCTTTGGCCCGAAAAGGAACAAAGGTACAATTGAGGAATACACAACCACAATGCCAAAAGGCTCCAAGCCCGAGGGACAGGAGGCAATGCTAACACAGGTTGAACAGACACCTATCGCCTCCATGATGGACCCACAAGCGGTGTTTCAGGCTATGCAACAGGGATTTGCGACGCTAACAGACAAGTTGGACGGAATCACGGCAAGTGTTGCAAGCATCAAAACACAGCTTGACAAAACAACGGCTCGCATGACGGAGGCAGAAACCAGAATATCAGGAGTAGAAGACAAGATGGAAACACTGCAGAACACGGTATCCACGATGGCCATTGATCTTGGGACAGTGAAATCTAAGTGTGAAGACTTAGAGGCGAGATCAAGGAGAAACAATGTTCGTATAATAGGTGTTCCGGAAGAGGCAATTAAAGGAACGATGGAGAAAGCGGTGGAAGATCTTCTGCAAACCCTGCTAGGAGAACCAGGATGGTCGCCTGTATTCATGGTGGAAAGGGCGCACAGATCATTGGCCCCGAAACCGAAACCTGGAGCATACCCCAGGCCCATTATAGCTCGCATACTTAACTACAGAGACAGAGACCTGATCCTAAAAACTGCGAGAGAGAAACAAGAGCACAATACGCATCTTTCCAGACTTCACCCTAGCAGTCCAGCAGGAGAGAAAGCTTTTCACAGGAATCAAAAAGATGCTACGTGATCGACAGGTACAATATGCAATGCTCTATCCTGCCAGACTCAAGATCCAACATCAAAATAAATCTTTTTTACATTCCCTGAAGAAGCCACGACCTTCATAGAGACACACATACCGCTGAATAAAGGACAATCCTGAAATGGAAGTAAAACCACTAGGAGAAACCTAAGTCAGCTTTGCAGACATTATGATCAAGAAGAAAATAGGACCAACAAAGAGACGGCTCCAAGTTGGGAGCCACATACTACAGTTGTCGAGAAACAATGCAAAGAAAACATAACGCAAATGCTGATTTGAAGATGCCAAAATAAAGGAGAGTAACAAGCCAGAACTGGAGACAACGCTTATAATTATGGATGGCTTGGGCACAGGAGACGCCGCAGCCCCCCCTGTAGCAAGTGCTAGAGAAGATGTTGAGTGGGGTGATGGGAGGAAATCAAGGCACGGTTGAAGTTCGGGGAACTGTGAGGGAGGGGGGAGGGAAAGGTCTGGGAGAGTTTGATTATTGTTTAAAAAGCAAGGTTGTAAGCACAAAAAGCACACAGGTTCTGGGCACAGAAACTTTCAGGCAAAAAATGCAGACACATCGAGACACACAACATGACAAATACTACATAGATAATCGATAAGCCTAACACTGAAATTATCAATGTTCTGAACTGGAATGTTAGAGGGTTGGGATCTAAGATTACGACAAGGAAGATCATGGCTTACCTCAATAGACAAAAAGCTAAGATAATTTTCCTCCAGGAGACACATATAAGCCCCCGACAAGGTGACCAATTGATTGCGAACTGGGGCACTCATAAATACTTCATGACTTACTCCACTAGGGCGAGGGGGGCGGCGATACTAATGCACAAAACGCTTCTGTTTGTATGTAATGGGACTGAATGCGACCCTGAAGGGAGATATGTTATAGTACATGGTATGCTTCACGATAAAGAAATAGTTTTTCTAAACATATATGGCCCAAATATTGATCAACCCGAATTCTACTCCACAGTGTTTGAAAAATTAGCGAGATATCCTACTGCTGGGGTGTTATGTGGTGGGGATTTCAACACAATTCTGGACGTGCAGTTAGACCGTACGTCAACAAAAACCAGAACACTAACCAAGGCAGCACAGACAATAAACACACAAATGACAGATCTGCAATTAAAGGATGTTTGGAGAACATTAAACCCTAGTGGCAGAGAATACACATACTATATGCACTCCAGGATTGACTTGTGGTTAATGGACACGGATAGCATGGCCTGGGTAACGAAATCTCACATATACCCCAGAACTTACTCCGACCATTCCCCGATACAACTAACATTGCAAATCCCGGACAAGATCAGTCCAATACCACCATGGAGGTTTAAACCAGCAGCCCTAAGGGACATAGGGCCTCATTACGACCCAGGCGGTAAGTTACCGCCTGGGCCGTGACTTTACCACCATGGCGTAAACTACGTTTACGCCATGGTGGTTGGCGGACTTACCGCCCCATTCCGAGGTCGGCGGGGCGGTAAGTCCCCAATCCCCATTTACCCTTCCCCATTCCCATTTTTGCCCCATAGGGCATAATGGGAGTGGGGAAGGCGTTAATTACGCCACCGTAAATTACGGTGGCGTAATTAACTCCATGGTCCCTTAGCGCCATGGATTTTAACACCTGCTAAAAGCAGGTGTTAAAAGCGCCATGGCGCTAAGGGACCTCGTAGTTGGCGGTAAGGGGTCAGCGCAGCTAACGCTGGCGTTAACCCCTTACCGCCAGGGTCGTAATGAGGCCCATAGTATATAAAGATTCAATGGCGCAATATGCGCTAGACTACTTCGAGATCAACGAACACTCAGTCTCAACCCAGGCCTTACTGTGGCAAGCGTTTAAAGTTTGTATAAGGGGCCAATCGATATCCATCAAAGGGGGAATCCTCAAAGATATCAGGGCCAGACTAGAGAGGCTTGAGATGCAATTAGCATCACTACAAACCCAGTATGCTGCGACCCCGACCCCCCAATTGGATACTGAAATTAAGACTAAACTGGAGCAGTATCGAGAAGCGGAAGACCAAGAGATAAGATATTTTGATAGGCCCATAGCAGCATGTAGATACGGGGAGGGGGAGCGTCCTGGGAAACTACTGGCCAGAGCAGTATTTGGAGAAAGAGGACCCACTAGTATACCCTGTATACAAATAGAAGATGGTACGGTGTCCACAAACCAAAATGAAGTGAAAGACACGTTTTATAAATTCTATAAAGAATTATACTCCCCCCAGGGCACGGTCATAGACATCGAGATACCTCTCCAAGACAACGCTTATTTCAGAATCGACTAGGGAATTACTAGAGGCACCCATTACTGAGGCCGAAATATATTGAGCAATAAAAGCTCTTCCCAATGGAAAAGCTCTGGCGCAGATGGGCTAGGAGCAGAATTCTATAAGGAGTTTAGTCAAATCCTTACACCCAGACTACACGCTGTCTGGAGGGAAGCTCTGGAAATAGGAGAACTCCCCGAAACCACCAGAGAAGCAATAATCACGCTTCTACTCAAGCCCGGTAAACCCCCCGCAGAATGTGGATCATATCGCCCATCATCATTAATAAACACTGATGCCAAGATCCTGGCAAATATACTAGCAACAAGACTCACACCATATATGCCATATATGGTACATGAAGATCAGGCCGGGTTTATAATGGGTAGATCCACAGCCACAAATATTAGACGATTGCACCAGATAATGACCTCCATACCCGTTACCACTCAGGGGATAGCGGTGTCCCTAGACATGAGAAAAGCGTTTGACACAGTCTTGTGGCCCTTTCCTTTTAGAGTGCTGCGAAACTATGGGTTTGGCCCACAATTTATAAAGTGGATTCAGGTGCTATATACTCGGCCACATGCGAGGATAAGAGTGAATGGAACCCTCACAGACATACTGGAGCTGCTGGGAGGTACCAGACAAGGCTGCCCGCTTTCCCCCTTGCTTTTTGCCTTAGTTATAGAACCACTGGCAGATATTCTCAGATCTCGTTACAGCTCGTTTGGGATATGTCTCGAAGGCAAATTGCAAATTATAACGCTATATGCGGATGACATACTTTTATATCTAAAAAACCCGGACAGTATGCTTGGCAAGGTCCTGGCAGAGGTTGGGACATGAGAAATCGATAAACGGAGTAAATATTTGGGGTGCAGAACAAAAAGTATGGCTCTATGCCGATGACCTATTGCTTGTCTTGAAAGATCTGGAGAAATCATTGCCCTATTGATGGAGATAATTTCAAACTTTCATACATGTTCTGGATATAAAGTGAATTGGACGAAATTAGAAATACTGCCACTGACAATAACCTGCAACAAGAATTGAATTAATTGTTGGGCTTTAAGTGGTGTACAAATAGGATGAGATATTTGGGGGTCTGGTTAACACCGAGTTTAGAAGAGATAATATCTGAAAATTTGAAAGAACTCAGAGTTTTTTTCGACAAGATTTGGAAAGATGGAAGGTTCTAAACCTCTCCTTGTGGGGAAAGGTAAACGCTCTGAAAATGAATTCTGCTCCAAAAATAAACTATGTCCTTAATCTCCTACTGCTGAAGATTAATATACGATACTGGAAAGAATTTGATGGGCTCATCCAGAGTTTTCTATGGGACAACAAACCGCCCAGACTAAAATTATGGAAATTACAGCTACCACTGGAATAGGGGGGTCTGGGAGTTCCAAACTTTTATGCTTATCGTCTTGCTTTCAGGACTCAGTTTTTTATCCTGTTCTTGGTGAATTAACCAGATAAATGGGCAGATAAATGGGCAAAAGCTGAGGCAGGATCTGTAGGACCATTGTTACCAAAGGCTTTTCTATCAACAACATCAAGACCTAAAAGTAAAACTAATATGGTCACAGAATCTCTACAGCTATCATGGAGTTTTTGGCCATAATAGGGAGAAATGCTCTTAAGAGCCCGGATGCTTCAATTTGGCTTAATTCAAAAATCAAAGAAAAGGGGAGAACTTTTTTTGACCAGACTGGTTTCTGGGAAGGGTAAAATGGATTGGAGATTTGCGCAAAGATGGGAAATGGCTCACAGCGAAAGAAGTTAGAAGCAAATGGAACATAGGCAACTTTTCTTCCATGGAATACACACGTTTAAAGAAAGCAATAGGAGAGGTTGGTTGCGAGGAGGTACTCAACTTAGAAGCAATAACTATCAACGACAGAAAGGGGGAAGGGCAGGGGGATTGGCGAGTCATTTGTATAAAGAAAATGTCTCCCGATTTAAGGAGAATGATTCATTTTTGTTAGAGTGGACTACAAAACTTCAATGCAAAATTTCATCAGAGCAATGGTCGAATATGTGTAGAAATGTTCAGTTAAGCTCATTAAGTTTAAGTGAACGGTCTCGCCAAATTAAAATCTTGAATAGGTTTCTTTTGGACCTCAAATCAATTATACAAAAGAGGTCTTTCTGATTCAGATTAATGTTTGGGATGTATGAATGGAACACTGAATGGAGCATATGTTATGGGACTGTGTAAGAGTACATGATTTCTGGTTGGAAGTGTGTGAAATATTTGATGAAATATTAGATGAAAAATGAAGTTATGATTTTAAAATCTTAATTTTAGGGGATGACGAAATGTAGGAAAGCTTTAACACCTGCTAAAAGAAATTGATATTTAGGGGAGCTTCAACGGCAAAGAAAATAATATTGAGAGGGTGAAAATCTAGGAGCACCCTGTTGCTGAAAGACTGGTCTGATGAAATGTTCAAATTAGCCGAGATGGAGAGAGTAATTTAACGTAGGGAAAAGAAATACTATTAGTCTTAAATAATCTGGTGGCTAAAGGAGTGTGGGTGGGTTGGGTAAACTGAATTGTATATATGGGTTATGATTTATATAGTTAACTAAATGAATGTTTTGTTAGTATAATTTATTATTTTATAAGGTGTTTCTGTATTTAGACGATTAATTTCAAGATTTCAATTATAAGTCAACAAAATGATTTGTATAGTTAACCAATAAAATGAAAATAAAGAATCTAAATAAAAAGAAATACTATGTATGCTTGTGACTACTTTTACTGGCATTCAGTTGAGAGAGATAAAAAAGCAGGGCATTCCATTGTTTCTGAACTAATGAACTGGCTATATCGTCCTAATTAAATTTCAGAACAGCAATATTTGTCTGCAGAAATAAAAAAAAGTCTTTGCTATGTGAGTTTAGCCACAGGACGCAACATCACTAAACTATGTCACACACCCAATGAGAACATTATTACACAAATATATTCAGTCCATGATCCTGATTTAATCATGTCATTGCATTCCTCAATAAAAGGATTTCTTTAGCTTCCTGTTGTCTCAAAGTTCACTGTCGCCCCTCGCTTTGTGGGCTTGATTTTTCTCTATACCAAGAAATATTAACTCCTCTACTTTGTCCTTTGTATGGTCATTTTTCTAATGTGAGATCAAAGAGTGACAAACATCCTTTAAATTAATCGACCTTGAAAATTCATACATATTTTGCACAAAGGTGAGGTTTCATACTGTCCACATATTGTGATTGGCAAATACAATAATATACACAGCACAATTACTCTTACAAGTGATGAAATGGTTAATATTGATTTTGTTACCATAAGTATCACTGTGTTTATAGAATTTATTGGGCATATATTGACATAAATTCCTTGATTTTAAATAAATGATTCTGGATTGTTTGACTGGAAACATATTTCTTGATGCCTACCATTTTAGTGCCCTCAATTCTACTTAGTAATTTGATCAGACTGAACGTCTTTGGCCTTGTATTACTATGGTGCTCTATTCCAAATTGGAGAGTGGTGTGTTGGGGACACCCTGGGGGAGCTGGGTTAAATTGGATTAGCCCTAGGAGAAATTGATAGTTGATTAAATCTATAATTAACTTAGTGAGTGTTAGTGGGTGGGGTAGGGAAGGGTTGGGTTGTTAACGATTTACAGAATTACTCCGGACACTAGACCAATTGTGCCATACCCTGTTACCATAACATGGTATTATAAATGGATACTAATAAAAGCTGACAAATTCAGTTTGTGCATATATTCTTTACTGATCTCGCCAAAACGTGTTTCAACCGCTTCAGGGAGGTCCTCATCAGGCCGTGTATTTTATGTTGCTGAAAGCTTGTCATGTCTTCACTCAATCCAAAATGCGTATCTACGCCGAACCACTTCTCTCATAGGCCCATTCCAACCCCTCTGCCTCCAATTTCCAGAATGCTATCTACCTGGTGGAATTCCTGAAAGATCAGAAGCTGGTGGATATTTGCTGATTCCTACATTCGAGAACAGAGAATTATTCTCATTGCTCATATGTTCACAAAGAGCTTTCTAGACACAATCTGGTCTTGATTTCAGCATCATGGGATCCTTAGACTTTGAGTCCGATATTGGATTAACAACAAAATATGATCAAGGCCTCCACACAATCTCCACCCACAACTACTTGATCAAATAATTTTTAGCAAACATTATCTATTTTATTCATATATCAAAAATATGTAAATGTTTAAGAAGATATCAAGACACTGCAAACAAGGGCAGGTCTACCCCCAAATAAAGACTAATACGATTTTAAAGGTTCCCCTACGTGTCAGGGGTGTTTTTCTGAACTCCACATTTATGTTATTGACAGTTTGTCTGGAGTTTATGTTATTATATAGGTTTGTATGGTTGATGTACTCCAGTATATAGATGTTCCCTTATGCAATATGTTGAATCATGTATGAATTGTCTGTGGTTCACATATGTACACTAGCGTTTGAAAATATTTTAATCTTTTTGATATATGAATGAAATAGATGTAAAAAAAAATGTTTTTGATCAAGTAGTTGTGGGTGGAGGTTGTGTGACATGGAGGCCTTGATCAAATTTTGTTGTTGATGCACATTATTAGCCTGGAATATCAAAGCCTATCAGGCACCCAGAGTTTAGTGATATTAGAGTAAGCATTGGATTAAGCATCTTCCATAGAGTACTTAAGGCCTAATTCTAAATGATTGGCCAGTACAGACAGATATGGCTTCTATTATTTCCAATTACTTTAGGGAATATTCTTCCTCAGAAAACAGCCAGGAAAATATTTGTTGCAGGTTGAAAGGGGTCTTGAGGAGCACAGTTATAAGTCACTTGGCAGTGTTCATTAAATCTAAGTACAATTAACAGAAAAATCTTGCATCTGAAGTTAAGGAAAACAAGTTAAGACATGGATTTTAAAAAAATGGCCTTTCAGCGTGAGTTACGATGGGCCAGATCTAAATTGGAGGCACTGTTGGCTGGTGGGGCGGCATTGGCTCTACTTAAAACCAAACAGTACTACTTTGTTAACATTAATAGACCCAATACATTATTGGCCTATTAACCTGAATTGTTGAAACCCATTCATTATTACATTTTACAATTCAGAGGGAGTTCTACAGTATGGAGAAGAACAGAAATCCAAAATTTTGCATGACTTTTTCGAGGAGATCATGACAGGGAGACACTCTCAGTTCCCTCGCTCTAGAAATCGTATGTCTCCACTTCCAATTTGCTGTATTTATCAGATTCAAATCGCAAAGGGTTGGAGAAAACACTCGCAAAAGAGGAAGTGGAAGCAGACATAGCATCTCTTCAAGGAAACAAAGTTCCACGATGAGATAGGTTTCCCCCTATTTAATTAAACATTCATGAAGATATTACTAGCCCTGATGACAAAGCTTCTTAATTCCTTTTTGTTTCTAGAAAGGTTACTCCCACTATGGTTCAATCTGTCATTACACTACTTCTCAATACTGTACAAGAGGCCCCTCAAGGTCTTATAGAACACCTGCATTGATGAATGTCATTTCTAAAATATATTTTTAAATCTGAGCTAACCGATTTACAAAGGTTCTTCCATTTTTGATCAGCCCAGACTAAGCAGAGTTTATTATGTAATGGAAGGCACAAGATAATATCAGATAACTTACTGAAATAATTGGAATTGGAAAAAATCATGTCAACCTTAAGCATATTGGCACTGAATGCCAATAATGCCTTTGTAGAATATAATTGACTTTCATCTTTGAAACCCTACAATCATTTGGTTTTGGCCCAATATTTTTTGAGGGAGTTTGTCCATGCATATACTAACTACCACTGGCCTACCACTAGAAGAATCATACTTAATGGCTCAACAATGGAAGCCATAAATATGTCAAGAGGGACTTTGCAGAGGTGCCATCGGTACCTCCTAATCTTCCCACTCTCAATGGAGCCATTTTCCCATGAATTAATGGAAGTATGAACATGGAAGGATTACAAGGAGAAGAACATAAAATATTTCTCATTGCAGACAACATTTTATTTGGTATAAAGGACTCTAAAAAGGACCTTTCAAAAATAATAGGTGAATTGAAGAAACTTTCGCAAGTGTCTCGGTTCTCAATACATTTATCCAAATCTATGGGTCTTAATATTACAGAACATCTGAATGTAACAAATGCACTAAAACGGACACCCCTTCTCCTGCGCAGAAAAAACTCTTAAATACTTAGTGGTAAAAATATTTGTTTTGAGAAATTATTTAGTTAGTTTAAATATTATTCCCCTAATTAAACTAATATTGCTATATGTGGAACACTGGTATAATCAGGAAATATCCTGGTTTGGGGCTTGTCTAAGATAAACAAAATGCCCAGATTATTTGATGTCTTTCAAGCTCTCCCCATGGAGATTCCCAATTCCAATAGCCATTCACCACAGAACAAAATCCAGTTAAATTAGGGTAAAAAAAGAAATCATATTCCTCAGAAAGTCTCGATAGGAGGGATTTTTAATGGAGGATTAGGGGTTCCTAACATCATGATTCATTACACGGCTCCTCAAATTTAACATATATTGAAACGGACAAACCTGAGTGTTACACCAATCTCCCTGGTTCAGCTTCCATTTTTAGAAAAAGCAAGCAGAGCAAAAAAATGTTTCCCTTTGATGTACACCATACTGTTTTTTTGGGACAGCGGGATTACAACTTTTAGAGTGGGCTTTGGACTGCTGTTCCCAATTCTTGAAAATCCATCCTTTTCAGCAGGCTTGACAGAGGGGGAATATGGGGCTTGGTTAGAAGGGCACCTCCACACTCTTCCCTAACTCTAATTAGGGGGATTCCCCTAACATTTCAGGACTGCAAAGACAAATGTAAAATAGGGAATGCTGAACGATTTCACTACACCCAGATAAAACAATGGATTACGAGTCTCATAACATGTACTGAGGGGGTGAGACAACTCTCAGAGTTGGACATTGCTATCTCTGAGGGGATGCCAAATACAGGTTTACAAATTATACAAACTATACAGATTACTGAATAGCACCAGCATCGCAGTTAAACTAGAACATATGCATAAATGGGAGGAAGAGTTTGGTCATCAGACTGACGGACAGTCTTAGTGTCAAATTTGGACAAAAACACATGAAATATCCGATGTTCGAAGAATAAGGAATGTGTATAGTAAATGTAGTACAGATGGCACATGTCCACTGTTAGATTAAATAGAATATACCCAGAATATTGTATAGGTGGAGCCAAGTACCCCCGCCCAAAGCTCCTCCTCCATGGAGCCACAGTGTGAGACACGTGTAGTACGGTGAAAATACTGATACCGAAAAGGATCTTGGAAGTAAGATTCCCATTGAGGAAGCCATACAAGCATTCACAACACTATGATGGCCATTTGAATGAAATCCCAGAAGAAGTGTGAAAACTGAGAGAATTCTGGTGACATCACACAGAGCAGAGCTGACGCACTCAGAGGAAGAGGCTGAAGAATATAGACATTCTATAGAAACAAAGGAGGAGGTGTTAAAGATGAGCAACATTTCGGGCTCGAGATGAAGATGCTCATGCTACAAAAATAATGAACAAGATATCAAGTCATTTTACAAGTGTACAGATGCAGTAACCCAAGTAGACAAATTGTTCTTAAAGGCTAGCTATGTAGTGAATAGATTGCAGTGATGCGCCAACCTATATGCATAGGAATGTATGGATTATGGATTACTCTACAGCGCATTACAGCAGAGCTACATCCAGTGAAAAGAAATTCTTTCAGTGTGTCGCAGTTGGAAAAGCAATTGACATTCAAAGATGAATCAAGAGAGGCTTGGTTAGCCCAGCCCCACGAAGTCAAGGCCACCTTGAACCTGAATGTTCCTGCAGTAGTTAAACGTGTGAAAAGAACAAACTCCTCTCTTGGATGAGGAGTGAGAACATTGAAGACGTCAGAGGTTCATTATTTAATAGTATTTTAGAAAAAAGAAAGACTGTGAAACATGGTCTGCAGTCACGTGGATGAATGAAAATAGATACTGAGTTGAGCTATATCGAAACTAAGAGACAGAGTATGCCTATACTACTATTCTCAGGCACATAGAACATTTCCAAGACCAATGTGCAAAGTGCTAATTAACTGGCAGACTACAAGAGTGATGATTGACGACAGGCTAATTGGTGGGAAGCTATGGTTTGTATAACCAATGGGACGTTGTGTATTTGATGGCTTTCATAGTGACCTGCATTAGAGGAGGGCTTAGTTGCGCCACCTGATGATAGAGACCCAATCACCTTCCCAAAACGTATGGAACGTGTACCTAGAGATTCCCTGTAATCCTATCACATCCCCAGGTAGGTTTTTTGTAGTTTGCAACGAAGAATGACGTCAATGAGGGCGAGTTTTTAGTATGTAAGCTATGTTTTTTTATGAAATGCATTGAATGAGAAGGTAGAGCAAGTTCGTTGATGTTTGTTACACTCCCTGTTTTAGATAATTCATATTAAAACTGACGCATTTTGCCAACTTCCTGAGTAAGTTTGATTATTGATGTTTGAGTATATTCTGCAGCCCCATCTATCTCAAAGTATTGTTACCTCGTCTTAAAGGGCTTGTGTAGGTGCACAAGTTCAATATCATAATATTCTCTGATTTGCTGGAAGGGCTATAGCCAGTCTGGATCAACTGCCTAAAGCTCAAATATTTTGGGAAGAAATCCTAGCAAAAATTCAAGATATAACAAAAATCCAATTACTCATGAATACAGTGGTGATAATTCTGGGTCTGAAGTAGAAGGCACTTACCTAGCTTTTGCATGTTTTAATGGTGGCTGGAATAACTCTATATCAGAGTTGGAAATAGACAGAAGGTTCTCCCATGGCTATACTGTGGTGTAAAATATTGAACCTGTTATTTATGGGGGAAGAATTACAGCTGCTCCAAAAAATAGTTTTACGATATACCTCAACATTTGTTCTCCTTTTAATGCAATAGCAATCCCACCCAGAAAATCTTTAAACCTCCATGACTAAATCTGTTCTCCTTACTTTGAGTAAAGATATCAATGAAAGTTGTAGGAGCACAGATCGGCGGACAATCGGATTTGGAACCATAATACTTTGATAAAGACTTATCTGAGCTCTGTTGCTTTGTCTGGACTCTCAACATTGTTTCTATAGTGAATTGTATCGCAAAGGTCATTCTTCTTTAATATTCTGTTCATAAAAATATTAATAAGAGATTTGAAAAAAACACTAATAGTGACCATGCCATTTATTCCCTTTTGCTATTTCCACTTCTAAGCAGGAATAGTCTTGATCAACCCAAGACCGTAATGAAGGGAAACATTACAAGGAGCCGGCTCAAAATTAAATTGGATAGATTTATGAACTATAATATAATTAGTGTGCTACATCATTCACATGCAACAGAGATCTAGACCTAAATTAAGATGAGGACCAGTTTAATGCTGCACTGGCTGATTGGATTTTAAAAACACCTATATTGCAAAACAAAACTAGTGATATTTGGCGTAGCGATTGTGCTAATTATATACCCAGGTTAAGGATTTAACCAACAATAATGTTACAATATATTGTTTTCTCCATGGAATGTTGTCCTCTTTGAATAAACTGACTGCCAAACAGAAATATAAATATGTATATTTGTCACTGTACATTAAGAATAATCTCTTCATCACTAACTTATGGTTCAGTTATCTGCTCTTCAGGCAGCTACTGCTCAGTGGGTAGGTGATTATGTGGGCTCCTTTTTGCCCGTTTTGTGACAATATGATTGAGACCTTCATGTACTTTCTATTTGTTTGTCCTGTGTATGTAACAGCATGTAAGTAATTCTTTCTCCTTCTGTGATGTAAATTTTATTTGAGCGATGTTGCACAACTCTGTTATTTGTACTGGTAATGTATGAACCATATGGTACCTGAATGCATAAGCACTTTACACAGAAGGTTTTTTCGAGACGAACTAAACATCTAAGGTTAGCCTAGAGTTCTGTAAGATTTATAGTTTTGTTGACTGTTGCCGGGGCTTGTCTGTTTTTTCTTTATTGCTTTTTGAAATCGCTAACTGAACTGATATAAGAGGCCTGTTTTTTCCTTCATCCAAATATCCTACACATTAGCCACACAGAAAGAGTACAGGGTGGACATATATAACAGGTACCACTCTTCTTCGGAGAGTTATTGCAGCAGCATCAATTCTTCCCTGCAATTTAAGTAATCAAGGTGTCGACTAGCTTTCTAGGTGACATTATTTAAAAAGCAAACATTAATTCCCCTGTAAACCATTTACGAGTATGAATTGCTTTCCTATGCGTGCACAAATAAATACATCAAAAGTCAACAAAACTAATATGATCCTCACAGTATTTTAATGTTCCTTTTCTGATATTTCAGTAAGATGTGACTGATTAAAACCTGAAAGTGATGTTTTCTAAGGACAAGACCAGCCCATATTATAGTCATGATTCACAGTCACTCATTTTATTGTTCAATCCACCCAATTAAATAGCAGTATCTTGGATCCATATTTTGACTTTAGAGTTGTCAGTGCTAATCCTGGTTATTGTTATCAGAACTTTAATGCAGCCACCAACTGTCAACAATGAGAACCTTTACGACTTTGCCAATCGCCCTAACAGTGCACAGTGTAGGCAATGATGAAGGACCACCATTAAAGACGGAATGGTGTGGGCCTGACCTCATGCATACATCTACAGCTAATAATCTCAGTTCATGTCTCTTGTGTAACATATTGAAAAGTATGCTCTTCACAGTTCATGAGGAACTAAATGTGATAACTCCTTCCCTGACAAATTCAGCTAAATGTATTAGCTGTTACTCTGTCAATGATTGCCCTCTGGCACGGAAGCAGAAGCCCTAGATTTCGTGATTTTTTATTCATTAAAAAATGATGCGTGTAATCGATCTGGGAATGGGTGGTCTGCTAAACAGACATCCGTTTCATAAAGATCCATGCCAAAAGCATAGTGTTCACCTGTGCCCTGCTGCATCAGTCTCCTGATCTGTAGCTCCTGCTCTTCAGTGGCACAGAGATGGTTCAAAGGTGGCAGGAGCCATGTTTAACAACTACTGTGATAGCAAGTTACTACTGACAGAGGTTGTATTTAAAGCTACACCCCTGATCCAAAACCATAATAATTATGAGAAACGATCAGTTTGGTGGCAGGGTAATCCGTAATAATAAGCCATGCTTTTATTTTGGTATGGTGACTGGTAGTTCACGCATATATTAAAGCCACATCAGATCTTGATCACACAAATGTCAACCCTGCAAGCTCAGGCCAGCTATGGAAAGGCTATATGGATTCTAACCAGACTTCCTGTCTCTCCTCAGCTTTAGGACAATAGGCAAGAAAGCTTTGATGCCTTGGGATGTTGGATAACAGGTCTCCAGCCCAGGAAATCCTCAGCAGGAATACTCATGGGAACCATTTTTCAAAGGGCACCCATAACAAAGGGCCAGCCTCACACCAAAGTGTTGCATACAAAAGGGCTGCTTCCTTGGGAAGAGGGCTGGATTAGAAGAGTCAGGCAGAGTAGAAGGTGCTGAAGAAGGAGTTTCCCATCTTAGTTTTCTGTCTTCCTCCACTTCCTGCAGAGCAAATCACTTGGTGTATAATGTAGGAAGGCAAACTTCCCTTACTGGGAGCGTGGCCAGCCGTGGAAGCCTGCGGATGCCTCTCCGGTGAGCTCCTGCATTCAAGCCGGTTCCTTATGCCCTAACCCCTCTGAAATGCCTGATTCCAGCTGAAAAGTTGGGGAGAGGTGTCTGAACCTGTGACAGGGCACCCCTAAAAAAGTGGAGCAGTTTGGCTGGTGAGAGGCGAGAACGGGCCACCGACAATTTTCAGCCCGTAACTGACAAAATGGCAGCAGGACACTGTTGATGCACCTAACGGTCGAGGTGCCGCATGAATGAGGGTGCAGCTGAGAGAAAACCCTGCGGTCGGGAGGTCGCAGGCGGTGCCCCGGCCGGTGCTGAATTGAAGGGCTGGGGTCCTCACTGCCTGCTCCTGGTGTTGGAGGTGCACTGGCAGGACCAGCGTCAGAGTGGCACCTCATGCAGGTGGTCTTGGGCTGCTTGTATGCCCCAGGGTGTTCGCAGGTGTAAACACTACATGGCAGGAGCCATCCAGCCAGCCCGAACAAAGACCCGGAGCGGAGCCCATGGTGTCCTTGAAGTGAGCAGTTCGGGAGGGCATGATGAAATGGTAGAAGCGTGTGCCAGCAGACGATTTGAGGTGTGGGTGAGCTCCGGAGAGCGCTCCCATCCTTTGAAAGTGCCGGCACCCGCTCATGACCATAGGCTGCTTAATACATGTGCAGGGAGCAGCGCTTTGCCCGAAATAGATGCCGTCTGTAATATAATGGTAACCGGAGCTGTGCGCTGCCAGAAAACAACTTAAATACATACAGAATCCAGCTCTTGACTTGGCAGAGTGGGGAGGTGGGGTCCCCTGCTCTCCGTCGCAGTGCTCCAGCATTTTGGCTACACCATTTTCCATTTCCTCTCCTGCACTGGCGTGTCTGCTCAGACTCCAAAAAGGATTTCTGGAAAATGTATCTCCCTGCACCTGCTGGTGGAGGTATGAATTGCTTCCTGTCTGCCCCCTACACTGGAAAGACTGATGCCTGTCTGCTATAAAGGAGTGAGGAAATGAAAAAGCCTTCATCTGGTGGCTCTCAATCAGGGGGGCTGCATAAAAGAATATGGACGCCATCAGTGGTTGAAGAAGTTTAAGGGGTTCAAGGAGGGTGGGCTACTCTCCAGGGTGGGAGCCCACTGTCTCCACCTAAAGATATCGAAGCAGACATCAGGGGGAAGCCACATGGCTTTAGAATTGCCCTGAGTGGGAACGGCAAATACGGGGCACCCTCCTTCATCGCGGCTGGTTTCCTCATTGCAGGCAGGGGGCCTGGGTGCTCCTTGGGGGCAGCATTGGAGGCGGAGGTCTGATCCTGGGAGACGTTGATTGTGACAGGTGGAGAGGAGGCAGAGAAGACCCGGAGTCGGGAGAGGTGGCGGACAGCAGTGAAATGTATCAGGAGGCAAGATTGGAAGGCACAGCATCCACCTAAAGGTTGTAGGTCCCTGCAGAGGCAAGTTGGGAGTGGGGCTGGTGGTGCTGGCCATGGTTTGGGGGTGTCTGACCCCAGCAGGGTTGGCAGAGGCAATTCTTTGTGGCTTTGAAAGATTGACCCCCTGGAGCTGGCATGGCGAGGCAGATGACAAAGCAGAAGTGGCCTATGTCAGGGGACATAAAGGCACTCATGCAGGGGTCTGAGGCACAGAATCACCAGCAGCAGTTGACGGCAGCTCAGATACACTTGCCTCCCCCTTCGCAATTGGATGCCATTGCCCCAGCAACAAGGAGATCAGACTTAATGGCTATGCTGCAGGATCTTAAGATAGACATCAAGGACAGCAATGCTGTCCTTACCAAAGCTATTGCAGACCTTAATAAAACATTTCTTGCGGTGGTGAAAAGGATGGTCGAAGCGGAAACTGCAAAAGCAAGAAGGGGCATGAACAGGACGAGCTAGCATGGGGAGTGATCTCCTTGGAGTAGCAGACTGAGCTGGTCCTTGACAAACATGAAGACCGGAAAATAGATCCAGGCAGAACAACACATGAATTTGTGGGACCCCCAAGTCAATACTGGATGTGGATCTGCAGGAATATTTGGTGGTGCTGTTCCAGAACCTACTGGACTCTTCATCTGAGCGAGAGATTCTCCTGGATCGAAACCATTGCTTGTTCTCTTCATACCAGCTGAGCAAGAGTTTGACTCCTGATGTTTTGACTAGAGTCCATCCATATCAGGCAAAGGAGGAAATTATGTGGGCATTGCGAAAATGAGAGCCGGTTCGGTTCCGGGAACCCCCGCTAGCACTCTATTAGGATCTGGCCCAGGCAACATTGCTAAAACAGAAATTACTGTGAATCATCACTGGCTGGTTCGAGTCGAAGGACATATGTTACCGGAGGACATGTCCATGTGGCTTGCGTTTTGAGTGGAATGGTCTGCTATACACCAGCTCCAAGGCAGAGGAGGCCACCGAATTGATGGAGGAGGATGGAGAGACGAGTCCTAAGGACCCGGATGGCGATCCAGATGATAACCTTGCCGCAGTAGCGCTTACCAAGAGGGAGAAATGGATGATGAGACATCTGCATCCGAAAGGAAGAAGGAAGGCCGAAACCCAGCCCTCACCTGACCAGCATTGAACAATATCAGACAGGGCATTCTTGGTGGGGCACACACCTCGGGAGTGGCTTTTGGACATTTACTTGCTTATCGGCCATAACAGCACCAGCAGCACTTGGAGTTAGGGTTAAATTAAGGGTTTCTCACATTAGGGAAATTATTTGAGGATGGGGAGTGGGATCGGGTGGGGGGCTGGAAAATAGTTCCATATTACCTGTGCGGTGCAGAAGAGCCCGGTGAATGGAAATGATATTCATCATGTTCAATTATGAAAGTTTAAAGGGAGTTGGGGTTGGGGTTATTTTGTCGGTTTACGGTTTACGATATGGCGACAGTATATATGAGTCCTGGTCGCATTTATGGCGGGGAGTTTCTGTCTGGCTTTTTGGGACACAAAGGATTGGAACTGGATGATGGCGGCTCCAGTACAATTTGTTTCCCTGAATGTTCAGGGCCTAAACTCACTGATTAAGAGACGATCAATCCTGAGATGCCTGATGGAGTTGCACGCCTTTGTGGTATGGCTGCAAGAGACACTTTTGCTCCCCAAAGATGAGGCCCGTATGAGATACAAAGAGTTTCCCAAACAGTACTTTGCATCTAGTGGCACCAAAAACAGGGGAGTTGCAATCTTAATTGCAAAGAACACAGGCTTCAGCAAGCGATTTCAGTATAAAGATCCATAGGGTCATTACATGGTCTTGGGTGGGGGGGGGCAGTTACTGGGTCAGCTGGTCACCTTGACAGCATTGTCTGCGCCAAATGAGAAGCAGGACCAGTTCTTAACAGATCCGTTGGGAATGTTAACAGGGTGGTGTGTGGGTGAGGTGTTGGTTGGGGGGATTTTAATGGTTTTATGGATGCCTCCTTGGACAAAACACTACCGCCCACACCCAACGATGGTAAGAACAGGCAAATGATAGCACGTTTTCTCAGGGAGCTGCACCTCATTGAAACATGACGAGTCTTTCATCCTCAAGTCCGGACATACATGCACTATTCTGCCACGCACAGAGGGTTCTCATGAATCAACATGGTTTTAGTATCAGACGCCTTCATACCGCAGGTGACCGACCTAGAGATTGGGGTGAGGTATCTGTCTGACCATGCCCGGTCATCCTCCGGGCGGAACCCTTGACACCTCCCTCAAGGGTCCATAGACCATGGAGGCTGAATGACCTACTACTAAGGGACCTCTCCCTGAGATAAGGAAACAGTTATGAGAAACTATTTTCAGGAAAATGATACTGGGCAGGTGGACTATAGTACGGTTTGGGATGCCAGCAAGGCTGTAAAAAGGGTGGCGTGTATCTCTCAGGCGGCCGCTTTCTTGAGGGGGAATGAGCCTCAAAGGGAGGGGCTGGAACAGGAGTTGCAGGAAGCAGAGAACTTGCACAGGGCCCGGGGTTCCCAGAAGACTTGGCAGGACTTTTTGAAGGCTAGGGCGAGGCTGGGGGTGCACTTGGCAAACAGGTCGCCGTAACTCCTAATCCAAACCAAACAATTGTACTATCTGAGAGGGGATAAAGCTAACCTTTCTCACAGCAAAATTAAGGAAGCTAAGAGCCAAAACCAATATTTATTTGTTTATTTATTTGAATTCTTATTGAGTGCGCCACATGCCTGCAGGCCTCAGGGCGCACACAAATAACACAAAACAAAACAGAAAAGCAACGTAATAAAGAACAGGTGGACGTAAATCAGATTGTCAGGGGCAGTAGCAAGAGGAATAAAAAAGAAAAACATATATCACCCAATTGACAAATCCGGCTGGGATTTAATAAGAGGGGAGGCAGAGAAAATGGGAATTATGCAGATATTCTATGCCCAGGCCTTACAAAGTGAGAACTTAAATGCTGAAGCTCAGCATGTGTTCCTTGGGAAAACAGAACTACCCTGAATAATAGCAGAAGATAGACTGCTTTTGGAAGCCCTGTTTACTGCGGAGGAGGTGGGCATGGTTTTTGGGACTCGCCCTTTAGAAATCCAAGCGATCACAACCAAAGGGGACACACATAAAATTACACTATATGCAGATGACGTATTGTTGTTCCTCCGAGATACTGCATGCTCACTCCTGAGGGTTATGAGGCACCTGGAGGAGTTTCCAGAGTTATCTGGATTCCGCATTAACTATTCCAAATCAAAAGCTCTCACTGTCATGGAAGACCCAAACCTGGTGGATAGTTGGAGTAGGAGATTCCTGAGAGCTGGACAATATAGAATATTTGGACGTAAAGTGGACTCCGACCTATGGCTTGTATGCGGCCAATATCCAGGAACTCTGGAAAGCTCTGCTAGACGATCTTAAGAGGTGGGAAATGCAAGAACTCTCAGGGTTTGCCCGCATAAGAGCCATTAAGATGACCCTACTCCCGTGGTTCTTGTATACAGTGAGCTCTCATCCGATCCTGATCCCAGTCCAAATGATCGAAAATATACAGAGAGATATCCTGCACTTCTTTTTGGGGAGGGGGAGCCAGAGATTGCTTGCTACTCACTGGCAGCGCAGTTGGCCCCTATGTAGCAATGGTCCTCAGCATAACTCCAGATGGATTGGAGTACTTTAGAACAAGGTGCCACAGACATACCACTGGGGTATTTGGGGTTTCTTGGGCAATCGGCGAGGTGGCCGGGTGGCCTATTACTCAAAACCACAAAGTGTTCCCTTAACTACCGGGATGAAGTCCTGCAGGACAAGAAGCTAAAATTGGGATTGGGTCCATTCACACCGATAGGGTATAATGTGGACTTTGCGCCAGGCAGATGTCTTAATTTTTGGGCTAACTTGGCAGGACAAGCAACCTTAACCCTAATGGGCTTCTACCAGGAAGGGGGTTCAGCTGCAGTTTGAGGACTGTAAAGCAACCTTTCTCGTAATGGAACAGGAACAGTTCCACTACGTCCACATCAGACACTGAACCACGAATAGGCTGGTCAGGGAGGCAGCTATCAGAGAGCCCACAGGCTTAGAACTAACGATGAGAGAGGGGTCACCAAAACCCAGAGTAGCAAGAATGTATCATTTGTTGGATGGGGCTACACCCAGCGACACCCTGCCTTACATGTCTAAGTCAGAGAAAGACTTGGGGTCACCATAACGGAGGAGGAGTTGGGCCAGATCTGTACTTAAGAGCTCTAAATGTACAGCTATTAAAGAATCGACATATAAGATATGCTTCAGTGGTATATGACCCCCACATCGATTGCATTCTATTAACCCTGACATTTCTCCCCTGTGCTGGCAGAATTTTTGACAGGTTGAGAATCTGGGTCATATGTGGTGGGCTTGCCCAAAGGCACACATTTACTGGAAAGAAATTCTGTGCCATATCAAGGACATATTGGGGATACAACTACCTCATAGCCCCACAGTAGTGAAATGGGGTAGTGGCAGAGGGTTTATATGCCTCAAGTGGAGCCTGTGCCACACTTATTACTCATAGGTTGACAGAGGGCAAGGATTACTCTAGCCCATGGTTGGAAACAGATCAGGGCCCGATTGGAGCTATGTGGTGGGTAAGAATGTTGGGCATCATGGCGATGGAGAATGTGTGTGCATTGGCCAATGGCACATATCAAAAATTCCTTATTGTATGGCATCCATTTCATGAACATGTATCGGACAGAGAGCAGAACTATTTCAAGCCTGGTTTGTTGTGGAATGTTTCGGTCTTTTAAATGGGGTGGTTGATGGCACGGACAGAAGGGTAAGTCCACGAAAGAAGGTTTGAATGTAAATCGGAGGTACTCAGTTGCACCAACCCTGGTTTATATTGTTTGGTACAGATTGGGAGGTGGGGGGTTTTTGGGTTGTTGACATAATAAGAAATGTGTGTGAACTAAGACTATTGCTATGCTATATTATATGACTCTTGGCTGTATGCTACAATGCTTGTCTAGTGATCACTGAAACTTAATAAAGTCCCTTGCTTTCTACCTTCTTACCTTGTTACCTTCACAGGAATTCTACCCCTTGAAGCAGGCTTGCTTTTACCCAATCCCAAAGGCCTTTTTTATATCTTGTTTTGGCTTATAATCAAAATATAAACCTTTCACATAAAATAATTTAAACTCATACAATTTGGTAAAATAGAATAAAACAGAGCATAACTGGTCCATGCGTTATACATTTTACATTGCTATACATTTTACATTGAACACACTGGGCCTCATTACGACCCTGGCGTTAACCATGACGCCTGTATTTTACCAACCCCGCCATGGTGAATGGAGGAATTACCGCCCCATTCCAAGGTTGGCGGGGCGGTAATTCCCCATTCACCATTGGCCCTTCCCCATTCCCAGTTTTGCCCCCATAGGGCTCAATGGGAATGGGGAAGGTGGTAATTACGGTACCGCAAATTGCGGTACCGTAATTACCTCAAAAGTCCCTTTGCGGGTTCCTTCCTTAACGGCTCCTTCCTTACTGCCTGGGTCGTAATGAGGCCCACTGTCAAATATCAATTTAATTTAGCACATCCGTAGTCAGCGCATAATTAGTACATTCATTCTCGGTAATTCCTATCCCAGAACATGATGATATTACTCACCGTCCCACCCGCTGTTATATGTGACCATTTAGAAGGGCAGGGAATCCCATTTAGAGGGGCAAAGGGAACTTGGCTAGAAATGTCTGAAGGGCCTCCAGCCTTATCCTAATAATCCTTTGAAGGCACACAGTGATAGAATTAGGCTTTGACGATTGCGCCACAATAGCCTAATGCACGTTGACTCAGTCAACTGGATTAATCCCAGAAATCATAATCTTAGTTCTCTGAGTGCATGACAGTCCAAGCCCAAATGCTTTAGGCTTTCCATTTCATCACCATTACTACAGAGCCTACAGTGCATTTCAGTTCTAGACTTATCCGATTTCCCTATCCGCTCCAACGTTAGGAATTAATTTACTCGGAAACGTGAATATAGTGTCCGTGTATTGGGACATAGAAAGAGAGATATATATTGCATGGTATCCTCCCTGTTCCTAACACATTTTGCATATTCTGTATAGAGAGTATATGATGGCAGCAAGTCCGTTGTCTCACACCAGTCGTATTTAAACAGCTTCTTTTAACATTACATGTATTATTGGTTAGCTCCTCCTTCGTGGAGCCAATTAGTATTAACATTTCACTCATACACGTTTTGAAGTCATTTAAGGTTGTTGCTGTGATTGAGGTCTGGTCTCCCCCCACCGCTGATAAATAGAGTTTTTTGGAGCATTTAGCAATCTGGCAAACTCTGCAAGTTTTCTCCAATTTGCTCCGGAGATCAGACCAAACTTGTGTATGATAACTGCATTTGGAATGGAATTTTTCAGTCCCAGAAATTTCTTCCATAACGGCCTTTGAAGCGTGTTTAAATAAGCTCCCATTTAAAATGATGAAATGTCTAGGCCGTACACTAACGTAGGTTCCACCTTTAACTGGTAGAATTGAACAAGTGGCTGCAATGGGGTGCCACAACTGTGAGTAGATCCTCTTCATCTCAGTCAAGAGTGGAATGTATTTATCCTTGAGGTACAGTTTCCAACCCACTATAGAGCTTCTGTTTGTTAGGCAGTAACCCAGATATCTCAAGGATTTCACTGTTCCCAGAGATTGGTCTCCCACTCACCAATCAAAGGTCTTTGGCTGTCTTTTGGTCATGAATATCATAACCTTGGACTTTTGTCAGTTAATTTTAGGTTATTGTCTACTCCATAGCTATGAAAAAGACAAAGCTTCCTGTGCAAGCCAATTGAGGTTTTGTCAAACAGTACAATGTCATCAGCAAAGGCGATCCAGTCCAGTTTAACTGTACCCATTTTCACCAGATTTGTTGTACCCGCCTCCCATAATCTACCAATGTCAGACATATATAAATGATTATACAGTATGGGAGCCAAGACACATCCCTGAGGCAGCCCAGCATACGTAGGTATAGAGTTCGTCAAGGCTCCCTCCCGGCTCAACCTAACCGTCACAGTGGTATTAGTATGTAACAAGGCCAAAATCTGCACCATCTTTACTGGGAGCTTCCAGGCAAGCAACCTTGACCAAATGGTATGCCTGCTAACCGTATCAAATGCATTTTACAAATCGATGGAGGTCATATATATGATCCCCACCATTCACTTTTTAACAGCAGCTAGCAGATAGGACATGGTGAAATCATTCAGCGAGATCCCCATTCCGGAGTGAAAGCCCACGTGGTAGCATTAGAGTAGATTTTTTGACAGAATGTGGGTCTTAAGATCTCTCAGTAATAAGGTTGCCAATGTTTTACTGGAAGAATCCAGCAAGGAGATAGGCCTATAGTTCTGTAAGTAAGGGGTCTCCTTTCTTGATTCATCTTTAACTCTTAAGAACAAAAGAAATCAATTTGACCTATTGCAAGAGCAGTCATTTCCAAAGCCCTATGGCAGAGGCAAAGACAGGTGTTCCAAGGCAGTAGCACGCTCTGCCCCCTACACATCCACATGGAACATTGGGGCCGACATCCTGTTGGACAAAGACCTACACTCTCTGCCAGCTGTACCGGGACCAGGCTCCTCACTAGGGGTTAAAGGCTCCTGCAGATGTAAGCTTACCTCTGTGGACTGGGAGTTCAGAGTGAAAGGACTAATTGTATCCGTAAGCCCCTGGATTGGGGCTCACAGCACCAGAATAAGCCAAGATTCCTGTATTCTACAGCTTTGAACCATCATTGCACATGACTCAACCGCGTCTGAATGCCTTTGAACAATCAGGAAATGATGTGCTGCTTTTGGCACTCTCTTTGAACTTCTTTGAACCGCTATTTAGCATTCATCAAACTGGCTGGAAGCTGCTTCTTACCTGCAGAATGCATCACCTGTTTGGCTGCAGACAACCTCAAACCGCCACCTCTTTGAGCAATATATTGAACCATCAAGGTCACAGCATTGAACCGCTCCAGACCTTGACTCGAAACACTGAAAGTGTTGTGTCACTCATCGACCTGACTCAGTGGTAACCATCAATTTGAACTGGCTTTGAGCCAACCTGGGTGACCTCACTGAATTGCATCGCTGGAATGCTGCCTTTGAAGCACATGGAGCTCTGCATCGAACAGACTAGATGTTGACTCGCTGTCAAACAGGAAATTATATCGTGCCTCCTATTGTGATGAATATATGTCTATTGGCCTACGCCAAGCTGCTTGTAAGCCACTTGCGAAGAAATCCGTGTTGCAAGGTCCCGACCTTAGAATCAATGTAAGCCGCCATTTTAGGTCAATCCGCCCTTTTAGGTTCTCTCTGCAAAGTCACCCTGTGAGCTAAAATGGTGGACAGTGTCATTCCGAAAATGTAACATGGCCGTCTTGACCTCTATGTATAAACTAATGTGTAACTTGCCTGCAGGCCACTTTTTAGGGTCATGAACTGAGACCTTGTCCTTCGTTGACCTGTGTGTAAAGGATTACTCGTGCCAATGAAGCTAATCCGCGAGCATTTGTTACGAACAATGTATTCAAATACTGAACTGAGAACACTTGTTTAAACTATATTGTATAGATGTTTGAGAAGGTCTCTATAAGAAATCCTAAAGTACATTGCTGCCATTGAGGCTTGTTGGCGAATGTATTAAAAGTAAACCCTAAACGTATAAATGTGTGAACTCGGCACGAACCCTAGATCCGTAATGTATTAACGAATATTAACCCACAGTGGGGTTGGACATGTTTTCAAAGGTATATAAGGTGTGACTATTCTAATGTACAGTCCCACTCACTGAGCACACCGAACCATGCTGGAGTTTGTTGTGTTGTACTGAGGGCCGATGGCTATCTGTTGTTCTTGTCCTTTGAAACTATTCAGTATAAAATAAAGATCTTTTGTATGTTCCTTTGTAACCCGTGTTCGGTGTATTTCCTTTTGGGGTACTCAGCCTTGATATTTTATCTTTGTTTTCACATCGAAGCATGGGCCGGCATGACTCGCTGCACCCAAACCTACCTCGACCCGCAAAGACTGCATCCCAAAAGTTAGTTTGATGCCGTTCAACCACCCAGGAAAAGATTCAAGTACTTTAGTGAGGTCCAGTATTCATGGTCCACTTTTGGATGCTAGTGATTGAGAAGCTACCCATTTGCACCTTTTTCTTCAAAGACATAGGGGGTCATTACCGGTAAGGGTGCCTATGCTGGTAATCCCTTACCTCCGTATTCCGAGTTCCCTTTGCGGGTCCTTCCTTACCTCCTGCTTTTAGCAGGAGTTAAGTACGGGACCCGCAAAGGTACCTCGGAGGTAATTACGGTACCGTAATTTACGGTGCCATAATTACCTCCTTCCCCATTCCAATTGAGCCCTATGGGGCAGAAATGGGAATGGGGAAGGGCAAAAGGTGAATGGGGAATTACCGGTCCCTCCAACCCTGGAATGGACCGGTAATTACTCCATTCACCATGCCGGATTTGGGACGGTTTCGGAGGCAACCATGGAGCTAATTAGTCCATGGTTAGCTCCAAACCCGGAATGAGGCCCATATTCTTTTAGGTGACATTTTTGCAATGTCTTGCCTTTCACGCATACTTCATTACCAAGATTGCTTGCTACATCTGCATTCTGCATTTCCTGTGTTCTTTTCAGATGGTGCATATTTTCTACTTTTTTCATAGTCTGTTATTATTGCATTTTGGTGTTTTTAATTGAAGTATAAATATATTTATAGAACCGTGATTGGACATTCCTTTACTTAGTGCTGTCAAACTATTTATCTTTACACTGCTTCTGGTATCACATTCACATCTCTCTTAAAAGTATAGCCTGCCATTGGTCCATGTTACCACAGAAGGTGAAGGCTGTATATTTCTTGACTGGGCCTGTTTCACCTTTGTGAATGGAGTCTGTGAGGGGTCAGAAATGCAAGGCGCACAAGTTGATATAGGTTTTTCACAAGAAGCCATTTTATTAACTTAAAAGGGTGTGACAAATGCCTCACTTTCCCTGACATAATGTGGGTTTCCCAAAAGGTGTCTGTCCTTCACATGTATACATACAGCAAAATCATATAGGTAGTTATATGGCTGTTCAAAGTTGGCAAAATAGTAATTAGAACCAAATACTGTTGTTTAATCAGGTTCAATTTCCAAAAGGTAACACACAAAGGTTTCTTCCAATAGCCAAGTTCTGTTTCCAACACAAAGTCCCTTTACTTCTGGAGGGTTTCACTTGGCGTCATGATTGTCTTATAATCAAACAGAATTCATCATAAAATGTCTGCAGGCTTTCGTTTATCAAACAAAATGTCTCTGTCTTCACTCTTCCAATGAATATTTCAATATGGTTTCTCTTATTTTGAGAAAGACAACTACTACACACTTCTTCTTTATACACAACAATGTTTTCATCAGGATGGTGTGAGTTGGGGCTACTCCCAGCGATCAGACCAAGAAAATACAACCCGTTAGGGAAAAAGGCTAGGTGCACCCTCCTTTGAGAAAGACAAGATTTTCTATTTTGTATATAAAAGAATAAGGTGGCAGGGTATTACAAGTCCACTGCTAAAGAGCCCTCTGACATCTTTCATACAAGATTCAGGTTATAAACACACAAATCGTCACTCATGAAGCACTCGATATACAGTGTTAACCCCCCACCCTCATTGGCTACTGCCTATATACATGCAAATAATTATATCGAGCCCATCCTCAAATTGGTTCTGCAATCTTCTAGCTCATCTTCACCACATGGGGTTAATTTCTTCATCCATCATAGAATGCTCCAACACAATTGGTTCCCCCCTTTTTTGTTCCCAGAGGACACTCTCAGCTTAACCCCGTTAAGCGCTATTGACTTGATTCTGTATTTCCATTTGTGCCAGCACACAAGGCTTCTCTACCCACTTGTTGTTATCCACTATGATGCAGCTACAAGAGGTTTACCTTTTCCTCTCTTGCTTCAGTCTGGTACCCTTGCAGGCCCTGCCCAGACATTGCGGATGTCCACCCACCACGACACCCCCCCCAGTGCCTTGCTGGCCTATCTCCGCTCGCACTACACCAGAGACGGCTTTGATGTCCTCTGGAGGCATCAACAGCATACATTCGTTGCTTATCATTTTTTTAACATGTCTTTTTTTTAACATGACTTTTTTCGTTTCAATAATTCTTTTCTTTGCCTGTATGGCGCCTTTAGGACCCGGCCAAGGATCACCATGATCGATACATTCCGGGCCTTGTCCTCTTTTGGCTCACTTACCCAAATGATCATAGCGCTTTTTTACATTGCTGAGCCCTTTTTTTACTTTTGCCCATGAACCCTCACTCTCACCTGGGCAGTATGGGCCAGTAGCTCCTGCCGATGGTCCTGCCCAATCGCCTACGTACGCGGAAGCATTCCTCAATTCTTCCGCACATGATCGCGTTCTCTGACGATTTAGCGTGTCCTTGACTAGAGGCCCCGCCCCCCCCTGTGATGCACGCGGAAGCTTTCCACTATAGCAACCGCATACACCGCAAGCTGTGTTCCTTTCCGAGCGGTTGCTTGCACAGTTCACCTTTTGGGGCGCCCCAAGGTAAGAAATCCACCGCACTACGCTGGTACTTTCCTGCACTATTCAGTTTCCTGGCATTTCAAGACACAGTGATTTACTCATTAATCCCGGCAATACGCCTTCTCCTGCAGGACGTTCTCCTGCTACCCAGCAGCAGCTTCCTGCACATGTTGACTTGACTCAGGGGCGTTGCTAGGGGGGCTAAGTGGGCTATAGCCCCTGATCTTTTGGTTGTAGCCCCGGATAGAATCTCAGGAGCTACAGCCAAAAGACTAGCTAGCCCCCAGTCCCAATAGTTCCGACATCAGCTTAGCCGCGGGTCTTTTCTAGACCTAGCAACTCCCCTGACTTGACTGATCCATGCCGATCTATTCGGATCCCAGGTGGGCATATTATCCTGTTTGTGGCCCTTGTCATAAGGTGTTGGGCATGTATGATGACTCCTGCTCCTTTCACTCCAGTTAGTCTTGTAAATAGTCCCCACCTCAAGTCCCACAGGTTATAGTGATGATGCTGTGCCATTCACTGAGTGGCCATGCATAAAAAAAATGTCATGCATATCATTATCCTAGCATTCATAGCTACAATACTAGACAACGAGTATTCATCAGCTGGTCTTTAGTCAACCAACATGGTGTTGCAGCATTAGATCCACTGATGCCTTCTTTGCCATGTTGCTTGTGTTTCCCTATAGGAAAAGAAGCAGCCCGCTGATGCTTTTCCCTCTCTGAGGCATGGCATAAGACCTATAAAATTACATTTTGAAGAAGATTTCATCCTGAAGAAGATGGTCTGATGGACAGTGCACCATCAAAACCGGTTGACCCAATCAGTTGTGGCTCCACCACAAACAACTAGATACTGCCGACTTCGACAGGAGGTACACTCTATACCAACCACACACACATGTTGTGAGCCTTTTAACTTGTCCCATGGTCATGGACACTGGGCCTCATTACGACCCTGGCGGAAATCGAAAAACGATGGCGGAAATGCAATACCGCCATCGAATAGCGCTCGGTGCGATCATGACCCGTCACCGCAAAGTACGATGCCATTAGCGACACCGTAGTGAACGCCAACGCTAACTGCACCAAGTACGCGCGCGCGCCATGCCAAACCGTAATTAGCACCATGGCGCAACGGTACGCGAATTCCGACCCTAGCGGACATGCACCTAACGCCATCAAGCACGGCGGAAAGTACCATTCCGCCATGGTGAGAAGTACGGCATCGCGAACCAACCGTAAACGGCCCTACTGAGTGCTTGTACACCGCTCCCTGGCCACATTGTACAACCCCCCGTAGGTGCAATGAAGTCACACAATGCAACCAGTGAAATGTACTAGTCATCCATGCCTGCCAACGAACAAATGAATCTCAAGAGGGCCCAATGGGAGCTGCAGGGCACAGATGGCACGAATACAGAAGCCATACAAATGGACATGACCTCAGTCTCCCACCAAGAAACGCACGCAAACACAGGCACCTGTGACCAGCAATATTCCGATAATCACATCATTCCACCTATCCAACTGGCTGACCGGCATCTGTTACACAAAAGCTAATCCCCCGCCCCTGAGCATGACATCATCAAAACAGTCATAATGGCAGCCCTCATCCCTGACCTCACTGGGCTTCGTAGGCAAACGCGCCCAGCACAGTACCACGCAACTATACCCCGAAGCTGGAACCCAATGCAGATCTCCTCACAATACATCGCTCCCCAAATAGTAATATGCCACATCACTTGCAAAGAAGAACGCTACACGGTTCATATCAGAATAGAAATTTAATGCACAACAAATTCTCCAAGCCCATACAGCCATTAGGCCATGAACTCCAAAATATATTTCATTATTGTGGGCTGCATCCGCAATAAATGACCAGCTACTTCTTGTGTGACGCCCTGTTCCTTCATGGTACACAGGGGCTACATTCCCGTACGAAAAGGCAACATGGAAGCGCCTAGAACCGCAGGGCCGTCCCAATAGGGAGGCACTAGTCCAGCTGAAAGGCCGAAATGTTGCTCCTAGCCACTAGTACTGCGTAAGGGCATGTGGCCCATTGGCGATCGTCCCATAAGATCGTAATGCTGCTCCACTGATTAACACGAAGCAGCAGGTGTCGGGAGTAAAATCCATCTGCAGGAGTGGCATACAGATGGCAGTGGCAAAAGGGGAGGAGATACCTGTCAACCAAATGAAATGAAAAAGAATAGTATGGCCATCAGAACTACATTTGATTTACTCACTTCAATGATCACACCAAATCCACAGCCATATGCATGCTAGCCCACTCCAAAGGATCATCACCACCCAAAAACCACTTGCGAATCATAACTATCTATATCGAGGTGAAAACACTATCACAAACGAGTGTACCTGTGCATGCGTCTGTTAAAACAGAATCCATCTGATGGGATTGGTAACATGCATAGACACAAGTGTCTGAAGGCGCGTCGAGACAGGGAGGGTTCAACAAGGCCAGATAGACGATGGTCCCACTATGGCAGCCCTGCATCACATAGCGCAGGGGAGGCGGATAGATTCCAAGAAGCCCTGTACATGGCAAACTCTGTATCAAATCATCTGTCCATGCATCCATACATCATTCCCTCATCCCGTAATGAAAACGCCTGTCTCCATACTCACATAACATGTGAAATTTCCATTGAGTCTGTGCGTTATGCAGCCTGCAAAATCCACTGTGCCCCAGCCCGTAATTCCAGTGTTGTGAAGTAACATGTATTTGGGAACGTCCGGCCTCATCGCCCACGTCGCTATTGCGCATCCCAAACTATTCATATCAATCATTGCATCCTCGCCATGGCCCCTGTCCCAAGGACATTGAACAATAGAACGTTATATTTGCAGTCAGACCTGTGGGCATCTCCTCGCCGCTAGCTGAAAACCGAAAGCGCCGCCCTTCGAATTCCTCATTTGCAACATCACGTCGAAAAGGCAACTGTGGCCGCTTGAAATCACAAATTAATCCATCTAGTGCGGCTGTGTGTGAAAATGGCAACTGCCTTCACTCACAAATGGGACGCCCCGCCCGTCGGTGAAGCTCGGTACAGTGTTGCATGAGGGTCCACCGTTACTCGAGTACTCCGTTCCACTGACCCTTCACAAGTCTGTTCGCGACTGCAAAGATAGTATGTGAAACAATGGGACCATAGCCGAATGAACATATCAACCAATGTTACACTGCCATCGGGTACAAATACATGATTGCAATAGCAAGATGCCATTCGTCGAATTGCAGCGTTGTGTGCGGGACGTGCTCGCCCAAAGGGGAGTGCAGCTTGCACAGGTGGAATGAATCACCACAGGTGGAGGCCATACAGCCTGAAAACACATAAATTGCACACCCAGTCTCCTCCCACAACCACACCCACTCCGAAATGCTACCGGCAGGACTAGCTATGTTGGCCCTGGGGGACCTGATAGCACTGCAAGTACTCCAACTTCAAGAAGAAGACGAACACCAACTACAACCGGCCGCACGGCGGAGACGCAGGAGGAGGAGGAGGGCAAGCCAGGGCCAGCAAGGGCCGCCAGCACAGCCACTACCACCACGCAGGCAGCCCGCAATCCCACGCCTCCGAGCACATCCGTTCAACCTCACTGATGAGCAGATCCACACCCTCTACCGTTTGGACCGGGACACCATAACCGCCATTGTGGACATGACACAGGCTGACCTTGTCAGCATGATAGATAGCCCAACTGCCATCCCACCCCTACTGAAGGTGGTGTCTGTACTCCACTTCCTGGCCACAGGCACCTACCAGCACACAGTCGGACAGTTGCATGGCATATCACAGCCACTGTTCTCACGGACACTATTGCAAGTGCTCGATGCCCTCCTGAAGCACGCAGACGACTACATCTCTCTACCACGCTCGGAGCAGGAAATTACCAACACAAAAGTGGGATTCCATGCACTTGCCGGCATACCGGGTTGCATTGGTGCCATCGACTGCACCCATGTGGAATTGGTCGTCCCACATGCCATGGAGGCCCAGTACCGCAACCGAAAACAATTTCATTCTCTGAATGTACAAATGGTGTGTGACTCCAACAGGATCATTACACATTGTTGTGCCCGATTTCCTGGATCAACCCATGATTCTATGGTCTTGAGGAACTCTACTATACCACGCTACATGGAGCGACACGCAGGGAACAGATCCTGGCTACTCGGTGAGTCTCATTTCATGCATGATGATGTGGGGTATGTGATGCGGCAATGACCTGGCAGGAAGGGGGGGGTGCGTACGTAGCAATGGCATTCCTCAAAATTCCTTACTTGTCCACATACAGGTGATGCCGGGTATCCACTGAAGAGATGGCTCCTCAAACCAGTCCGGAACCCACGGGACCAGCATGAGGAGGACTACAACCATGCCCACTCACGTACCCGTGTAGTCATAGAACAGGCATTCGGCCTACTGAAGACTCGTTTCCGCTGCCTCAGCAGGTCTGGCGGGGCACTCCTGTACCGCCATGTGAAGGTTGCAAAGATGGTCATGGCATGTGTCATGCTCCACAACATGTGCGTACGTAGAAATGTGCCCATGCCCCCTGACGCAGAACTGCAAGCACCTGATGATGGTCATGATGAGGGTGGGGATGTGGCAGCACCTCAAGGAGTCTGCGAGGCACAGGAGGGCCGTGACATTCGTCAGCATCTCATAGATGCATGCTTCTAGCACTCACGCCTGGTGGCTGATACATGGACACGGGACTCGTGGCACTGTGTGTGTCTGGAACATGCACAATATGGACTGTACGCCTATAATGGCCTTGTACACAAAGATCAATGTCCACACATCTCATTGCATGATCGTGCATTGTTTATGGCATATGTGATATCATGTTAAACACCCTATCGACCCGCCACCCAAGTGAGCCCAACACACCCCCTCCACCCTCCTACCTCCCCCCCGAACACCAGTGTCCAAAGATGCTCATTGTCAGTGGGCTGTCGCTATTGCAAGCCCCCTCTGCGGGTATCAGGGGCACCCCTGCCTGTGGAGCGCAGGTTCCTCCCAGATCTACGTTGGGGGCTGCCCTGGACGGAACTTGCAACGGATGATGTCTCTGCCTGCTCACGTCCATGCATGTCCCTAAGGGTTTGTGAGAGCTCAGTGAGCACACGGCGCACTGCGGCAAGTTCGGCACATACGTCTTTGGACGTCGCATGCAGTTCCCCCCTCAGGCTCTCGGTGCTTCTCTCCATTTGTACTCTCAGGCTCTCGGTGCTTCTCTCCATTTGTACTCTCAGGCTCTTGGTGCTACTCTCCATTTGTGCCCTTAGTGTCTCTGTACTTCTCTCCATTTCTGCCCTAAGTGTCTCAGTTGATGTTTCTATGTCTGCCTTAGTGCCCCCACATTCATCGGCATGGTCCTTGAGGAGCGTGGCCAGTTGCTGCTGTTGCACGATTACCTGGTCGAGGGACTGTTGCCTCTGCTGGGCCATGGCCATTTGCGGTGGTGTCACAGAGGGGCTGATCACCTCATGTTGCCTTGCCACAGGGCTTGTGGGGGATGGCCAGTCGTCGTATTGTGGGTGCCCCTGCGTGGTATCCCCATGGTGTACGGGATGGAACAGACAGGGGGATTGAGACAGGTCATGGATGGATCTAACTTCGACATCCCCGTTTTCTGTGTCGGAGCATGCTGCCATTAATGCAGTATCACCTATGGTGCTGCTGCCACCAGAAGCAGTGCCTACTGTGGCATCCATTGGGGGGACCTGTGGTGGTGGTGTTGTGGGCATGCTGGCTGCTGGGGTGCCTGTTGGAGTTCCCTCCTGTGTGCTGTCACTTGATTTGTGCTGCTGCCGTGTCTTGATGCGTGCAGCTGAGGTGGAGGGTCTTTGGCCGTTGGTCTTGGCCCTCTTTGCAGGTGTGCTGGTAGGGGTGTCCTGGAGCTCGTCGTTTGGATCGGACCCTGTGGTGGAGTAAAGGAGGGCGAGCGTTATTAATGGGTCTGTGGGAATTGGAATGGCAATGTATCACATGCATTGGGGTGGTACCTGAGGGTGATTTGGGTCGGGGCCTTGGAGGTGGTTTCATTTGTGTGTGGAGTGTGGGTGCAGTTGTTTGGCAGCCTGCAGTTAGGGTGTGCCTGCTGCACGTGTAGAGGGTGTTTTTAGGATTTTTAATTATTTATGTATTTGATGTGAGTTTTAAAGTGTGCTATCAGGCCTATGTATGTGGACGTTCTCCTGGACATGTGTTCCTGTTGCACTATGTGGGCACGTGGTACTTCACATGATTGGACGTTGTGGTTTTGGCATTGTTTTATTTGGGACACCTACCTGAATCTTCGGATGTCTGCACTCCTTTCTCCATCCCTCCGACTCCCTCTATGCTCTCCATTCCAATGGTGGAGGCACAGATTTCTTCCCAGGGGGTCAATTTGATGGGTGATTCCGATCCTCCCCCGGTAGCTGTGGCAATGTTGCGGTTGGCAGAAAGTATGCTACGGACGCGTATCCGCAGGTCGTCCCATCGCTTTCTGCATTGCTGTGGGTTGCGGGGTGCGGTCCCCACCGCACTTACCCGCTGTGCCACCAGGGCCCATATGGCCTTCTTGTTCGCAAGTGCCGTCCTGGTCATTTGCGTGGAGAAGACGGCGGCAGCATTCTCCTGGATGGTCTCCGTGAGCACGGTGAGTTCCTCACGGGAGAAGTGGACCTGCCGCTTGCGGTCGCACGCTTTCTTCGCTACTTTTCCCATTTTTCTTGGTTTCACTAGGGTGGATGACGGGTTGGGATGTGTCTCAGGGTAGTATTTTTAATGGTTGTGTGGAATTTGTGGTTTTATAGGTGTACGGCGGGATGTTTCCCGTTCCGGGACCATGCTTTTACTTCCGTTTCCGTATATTTACGGTCACCGTACTTTCCGGTTGGCGCTCACTGCGGTGTCCGCTGAGATGGGTGGCGGTATTGCACCTAGGGCGCCGTACGGCGGGGGTGTGGGCCGTTTTGGGGTCATTTCCGCCATCGCGGACTTTGCACTTCCGCCATGGCGTGGTGCTCGTGCCCGATGGGTCGGAATGAGCCGCACTTTGCTCCATCGTGCAATGGCGGAAACGCTATTTACGCTATGGCGGTCCGGTCGGTTGATTTCCGCAAGGGTCGTAATGAGGGCCACTGTGTTTTAAGTAATTCAATTGTTTGTTACTAGTATTATCGACAACCACCGACATGTGTCAAGCAGTAGCCATTAGGGTGAATAAATATGCAGACGTAATTCCCATGGCACCAGTTACCATATGTTAGTCGCTCAGCCTTTTTCTCTATGAGATCTAATTCCACAACTCCCAGAGGAATCTTTTTAGGTGGTTGTTGCCAGGCTGCTGTCTTTGCTGAGTGTTAGTTACACTCACCCCTTTGTACACATTGAATATAGTCAGGGACAGTCTTTTTACCTATCCCTTTTAGATAGGCGTTGCATCATCCGCCATCTAGGGACAGGCACCCCCGCTAGGACTAGGGTGTTCTTCCTGAGGGCCAGATAGCTCCCTGTCTTGTCCCATGTGGTTACCTCAAAGTCTTGACAGTCATTTGGTCTGATTTCAAATACGTGTTTTCTCCCAAAGAACCATTTACGCTGTTTACCAGTACTGTTATTTAACGGTTAGGGAAGGCAGTTGCCCTTCTGGCTTTTGAGCCTAATCAGCCCTGTTGTTATTTTGTGTAACATCAACTGGCACCACCCTGCCTTCGATCCTAACCATGTGATGTGCACCTGGCTATCAATGTGAACTCAGTGGGCTATTTTGAAGTCAGCCTGGTCCTTGTGGACAAAGCAGCCTTTTTTCTCATCCCAGACACGTTGGCGCCCCCATCATTCACTCCCTACTGTATGGGCATCATTCTTAGCTCTCCTTGGCACAAAACATAGATCATGTCATTCTCTGTTTACCCTTTATCAATTCCGCTCCCCAAGAGTAAGCCTAGCATCCTACTAATCAATCCAGTTCACAAAGGCTTTAGAGTCCATTTCCCTGCACATCTGGTAGTTCAAATAGAGTGACCGTCATTCTGGGGGGCTCTCATGTCTTAAATCTTAGTTCATGTTTGGCATCCCAAGACCTCTGCCTTCGCTCTCAGGAATACAACCTTGGTACTATCTATCTATCTATATTTATTTTTTATAAAGCGCTGTTCACCCACAGGCCTCAGAGCGCTCAGAAGGACAGACAACATAATACACAAGACATTGCTACAGCAGCATTCTGATATCCTAAGAATGGACAGAGTTAGCAGTTAGCTAGATTGCCCCTTCATCGTACAGCCATGTCTTAAGTTGTTTCTTAAACACGATAAGAGACCCACTGTTCTTGAGAGTGGGCGGCGGGGAATTCCAGACCATCAGTGCCTAGAAGGTAAAGTTCACTCCACCAACTCTTTTAAGGGTTTGTTGCGGTTGATACAAATCATGATTATTGTTGGAGCGGAAGTCTCTTCTGATGGCTGATTTATTTCTCTTACCTACAAGGTAATTTGGTGCAGTGCCAGCTAGGCATTTATAAACTATAACTGTGTCTGTAAATCTGATCATCTGTTCAACTGATAACCAATGATGCTTCCTCCTTGCTGAAGAGATCTTGGAGCGTCAGCTTAAACCAAAGACAGCCCTGACCGCTACGTTCTGTATTGTTTGGAAATTTGTGATGTTAGTTTTAGAAGTGCCCATCAGTAAACTATTGCAATAGTCTTATTTTGAATTTATTATGGCACCAGTGATCAACGCAAGATTTTGCTCAGTCAGATATGGGCGAATTTGCCACAATAGATTAGAGTAGAAGGCACAGGCTGATTTTAGATATGACTTGTACCTCTTAAATGAAAGATGTGAGTACATAAAAACTCCTAACGTTTTTACATGATCTGATACCAGGATGTTATTATTTATTTTAAAACTTCTGTATTGGTCATCCAATTTTTTAACTTTTGAGATGTTCCGACTATTAATAGTTCTGTTTTTTCTTCATTTAACACAAATTAATTTGTCACCATCCATTTTTGCATAGCGCAAAACACCTCCCTGACTCTTTGAGCTTCCTTTTCATATATTCCTGACAGCTCGAAGACCAGTTGGGTGTCTTCGGCGTAGTTGGTAAACCGGCCACCAAGTGTTTGCAACATATCACACAGAAGCTTAGAGAAGATAATAAAAAGCTGGAGGGACAGGCATGACCCCTGAGGGACACCACAAGTCAGCAAGATTTTTAGTGAAGTAAAATTCCCTTTTGCAACTGTCGCCATTTGGGGTCCCAAACACCATTCTGGGTCCCAAAAAGGACTTAAACCAGTTGGCTGCTGACGGCGAGCATTTACTGACTGTTATTACTCTCTCTGCAATGAGTTCATGATCTATAAGATCAAATTCAGAAGAGAGATCCAACAACAGAAGTAGGGCTGTACTCCCGTTTTCAATAATATTGTCAATTTTCACATGAAGGTCTGAGAGGACCGTCTCCGTGCAATGCTTTGCTCAAAAGCCAGATTGTTCAGTAGCCAATATATTGGTATTTTCCACAAATGTCTGATATTGTAAATATGCAATCCTGTCAATTGTTTTGATTAGGAACGGCACATTTGTGATTGGCCTAAAGTTTCATGAGGGCTCTAGATTGTCCTTTTTGAATAGTGGAGTAATCCAGGCTTCTTTTATGTTTCCTGGAACTTATGCCTCATCAAAGGACTGGTTCACGAACTGGGTGACCCATGGAGCCAGTGTGTCCGCAAACTCCTTAAAGAGCTTGGCAGGAAAAATGTCCCCTTTGCATGAGGAGGGTTTTAGATTGTGAACAACATCTAAGACCTCAATCTCTGATAAAAAAACCTTTTTGAAGGCAAAAGCTTCAAGATGGTTATGCTCCAGAGGAACCACAGGCTTAGATGTTATTTCAATATCCAAAAGTAAACTTATCTGGTGTCCCTGATGGTGTTTTTCAGTTTTTTTAATAAACCAATCATGTATCGCTTGACACCAGGCATTACTCTCTTTTTCCTGACAGCTAACTGGGGTGTTTTTTAACTCTTTTAAGATCGAGAATATCTCGTTTGGCTGTGATTTGGCTTGTATTCTCTCATTATATTGTTTTGCCGTAGCTTTGAAAATTGTAAGTTTATAGACTTTTACGGCCTGTTACTAACTCGAGATTGACTCAACTGAAGGAGCCTTTCCACAAGGACGCTCCGCTTTATGTTTGACTCTCCTAGCGTATAAGATTTCCCTAGAAAACCATTTATTTTGGTCTGTAGATTTATTGATATTGGTGGGTTTAAGAGGGGCCAGCATATCAAAAGCTTGTTTGGTGACCTTTCTGAATAAATTAGCAAAATTATCAAGGGAGGTATAGTCCTGTAGCGAGGGCAGGAGCGGTGATACTTGCTCCTTAAACGCCTCACTAGTCACATTTTTATAATTCTGCCAGGTCATAAGTTTCTTATTCTTGCCTGTAGGGATGGTATGAAGCATAAAAATTTACAAGGCGATTATGGGACCAGGCACATTCTATAATTGAAGTAATTGTTATTTCCTAATTTTTGCCACTATCCAATCAAAGATATTACCACCATTATGTGTTGCGGCAGAAACCAACTGTTGCAGCCCTTCACTTGTCTGGCTGCTAACATTCATACCTAATTAGTTCAAAGGCCTAACTGATGTGGGGGCATATGTGTGTTCTTTGCTGCACCTGGGAACTGTAATTCAATGGTGAGGTGAGGGATGAGGCCTCGTTGTTCTGTGTTTCTGTGAAGACACAGCCTGAGAGCATTCACACCTACTCGTAGATGCGGTGTTAGTTTGTGTTATGACTGTCATGTATATATGCATACTATATCCTGTATTATTCAATTGCAAAACTACTGATTAACTCCCCCTTTATGATTTCCTACTCCCATCAATTATCCCCACCCATAACACACTCCACTGTCCCGGGCACATTTCCATATTTTAATATATTTGTTGCAATTTAAATTGTCTAGGAGGAGCAGTGGTCTCAATGTACATTCCAAAAATGGTTTTACCAAAGTTCATCAAACACATTAGTGGCTCTGCCACTTTCTTTCCATCACAATCTTTCACCACAATGCAGTACTTTAAGGTCTTCTTCCTGGTTCACTAACCTGCCAGGAATACCATTAACAATCCCTTTCCTGGTGAACTCGCCTGCCAGGATAAACCTCATACCACTACTACAAGTACTGTGCAATGTGGTTTACTTCAAACATCAGTAAAGTCTTTTGAATTTCAATAACAGTACAATTCACAACTTATTCCATAAGTATACAACACCCATTGATGCTGATTGTTCCAATGATTAATTGGCCGCATGCATTGCAGGTTATGTCCCTTTCCCCTTGACACTCTCCCAAAGGAGGGCAACTTTCCTGCCACCTCTTAGTTTCCACTATCACACAAACTATTTGTTGGCAATGTCTCTTAGTCAAGTTTTTCTCTCCAATAAAGAAGCTGTTTGCCCTTTTACTTCCAATGACCTTGCCTTGGTTTAGGAAATGCTGGTTGTTAGCTGGCTTCTAAATTGCCACCTCTTCGCTTTGGCAATACTAGCTACAGTTTTGGTTTAATACTGCACACTCTTTACTTTGCCAATGCTGGTCATATTGTGGGTTTAATAGTGCCCCCTCTTTCCTTGGGACATAGCATGTACAGCCTTCTTTAGTTATTGCTCTTTCTTTACTTAGATAGTGACAGTTATAAACGTTCTCCTTTTGTTTTCTCTTCGTATGTGTATTAGACCAAAATTGCTTTCTTTCATTAATTCGATATGCAAAAGATCTATCTGCAGCTGGCGGTTTACTACGGAGCACCCCAGGTTCACCTGTCCAAAGCCAACTCATTGGTTTCTCCCTGCGTGTCTGCGTATCCCGCTGCTGTAGCTGCTGCTTCTTTCCTCACCAGACTCAGAGCATCTGCCAGCTCTGGTTGCCGTCCTGTGACTCGTGCCTTCCCCAACAGGAGCTCACGTTGCTCCTTTCGTTACCCGGTGCTCACCAGCCATTGGAGACAGGCACACAGATGGGTGCTCTCTCCCACAGGGTAATATGCAAGAGCAGTGCTTCCCACTGCGCAACCTCTGCAGTTCGGGCTTCTCCTGCTCACGACTCTCTAAGCACCATCAAACAGCACAGACACAGCGGTGGTCTCAGCGTCTTTGTTCTGCCCCTGCTGCATACACGGCCGCTGATGACTTCTCCTGCTACTACTACTGTTACTGCTCTTCAGCTGCACATGAAGGGGGTATAAATAGTCAACATTCCTGCTCAGGTGTAGATTTTCAGGAACACTAGACTGCAAACTGCAGTTCTGTACCTTTGAGCCCCTCTTCCTCGTCTCAGAACCTATAGCATTATGGGAGTCCCCAACGCGCCTGTTATTTTGATCTAATATTTTGACTTTACAATAGGCAACTAAGGCTGCAGGGTCACTAGGGAAGTTGTTTAAATAGTTCTCCCAATTCTCCTGATCTGAACCCCCTCCCATATGGTCCTCTGGCAGAACACCACCCCCAGGGCCAGGATCAGGAAGCGTCTGCCTTTCCCACATGAGAAGGGTCCCAGGCCAGGGTCTTTGAGATGATCACCTCTGATTCATCACAAGTCACTGTTGATTTGTAGTAGTTGGAGGGCTGAGGAGGCGGGTTAGACACTACTCATCCTTGTACTCCCACAGAGCAGTAGTCACTTTGTCACATTGTCTATACAGCCAATAATTGTCCATTGAAGTAAACGTAAGTGCTCAATAAAGGAACATAAAATGAAAAAGAAGATTCCACTTCATGTCTGTTTCCTGCTTGACAACATACGTCATGTCAGAACTGGGAATCAGTCACATATTGATCAATGCCTGAAACAAGAGCTACGACACGTGAGAGGTGCTGATGGCTATCCATAGGCTTCCTGACACATTTGTGTCAGAACAACTACCCAAAATACATCATTACTAACTACAAAACATAGCACTGCACTTTGAGATGTCGCGATGATGCTCCATGTGTGGTTACCCTGCCTGGGAAAATTGCAGTGGAAAAGGAAAAAAAAAGCGCTCTGTCACTGGCATTGGAGGCAAGAAGCCAACAGTAATGGATAACTCAAAAACAGTGCAGCAGTAAGCCCCACTTTTTCCTCCTCTGGCCTGTGCCTCCTTACCCCTACCAACCAGACGCATAATTGGCACCTTGCACGTTTATGATCCACAACAATTTAACTACATGGTTAATTTGACAACCATCACAGTCAAGGTGTCATACTTCGTATGGGGCCAGAATGCTGCCTATCTCCTTATATATGTTTTGTTAGCAACACATTTTGAGCAGAATGCGATTCTTCATGGTAGAAAGGGAAGTACATTTAGCATTGACTGAGAAGCCATAGCAAAGCAGATGTATTCGACCAGCAAAGTCAATGTGTAACACTTCTGAAGCCCATTAGCAAGATTCGAATCATATTAATGGGTCAGCCAGTCAGACACGAGATGAATGTTAGCCATACTGCTTTCTTCAGTACTTTAAACTTACAAACATTATAATGACAGCATGATGGAGCCAATGGCAGATTGTGCTTCTGTCTTGTTAAGACATGGGTCCCCAATGACGGCAGGGCATGAATGTGAAGAGGATGAGGTGTGGCCAAAGTACTGGCATGTACGTTTCAAACCAAGAATGCCAACCACTCCTCTTCACAGTGAAAGCATGACTTTTGGGCTACAGCAGGTGTCTTTCTGCAAAAAGCATGAGCCAAAACCTAAAGAAAGTAAAAAACATTGAGTGACCAAGACAATTAATCAAAGAGGTGATCTATTTATTTAGATTCCCCAAATGTCGCTAGCCATACAACTCAATATTATTGAAATCACCTGCACCAGTAACTCTATCCCATCAATGGAGAGCTATGAAATCAATGTTGCTCAATATCTCTGTGACGCTTTCAAATATGAAGCTACGCCATTTTCATAGTGTTCCCAGTCAAGCAATATGCACATAGACAACAACACAGCACGGACTGATTTGACTTGAACATGTATAAATAATGTAGTTATCAATGCAACCTACGTGTTTGTAACAGAATCGATGTTTGTGAGTACAGGTATATATAACTTAATTGCGTCACAAAAACTACTCATGCACAATGTTATATGAATGATTGGCCCTTTTAGTAAACCATATTTTCTTCTAATTACACCTATGAAATCATAAGGAAAAACGAGCGCCAACAACACATTCTACAATGCCCTGCCAGAATTCAGTAAATCTAGGAATTGAAATATGACATGGAACAGGGAAAAACAAACCTGCAGCCCTGTTGAGCTCATCTATGGCACACATGTTTACTCAAATTTTACAAGGTGTGTAGTTTCTTAACTTTGGGGCATTAACAGACTTAAACTCCAACAAACAGATCAACACTATCAGCCTCATTACGAGGTTGGAGGTAGCCATGCCGGTTTTACCGACATGGCTACCCCCAAACCCGGCTCCGGCTACCGCGAAAGGGGAATCACTGGGCCATTCCGACCCGGGAGACCCGGTAATTCTCCTTCAACGGGAGCCAGAGCCGGTAAGTCCCCATTCCCATTGAGCCCATATAGGGCTCAATGGGAATGGGGAGGATTTTGGTAGCAGCAGTACCGCTCATAATGGTACCGTTGCTACCATCTAGTTATGCTCGCGGGTGCCAATATGGCCACCTGGTCAGACCAGGTGTCTCCAAGGGCACCCTCGAGCAGAACTCGTAATGTGGCGGTACGGTAACAACGGTGCCGGTAGCACTACCGGCACCGTTGTCACTGTACCGCCAAAGTCGTAATGAGGCCCTATATTACACGGCCACAGTAGTGGCCGTATAGTTATGGTTAAGTTGCTAATCCCATAGTAAGAGCACTTTTTGGGCGGCTTATAACTTCGCTCCCCCTGGACGAATCCTCACCAAACTTTGCAAAGTTTGGTGAGGTTTGGTCCATGGGGGGCAAAGTTATATGGGGGGTCCCAAGATGTATTTTTTTCCCATAGACTGAATGGGGGAAAAATTTTGCACACGGCTACAGATCAAACCGCTGGACGGATTTTTACCAAATTTGCAGTAGGAGCAGCGGTTTGGTCCCGAAAGCGTGCTTTTGCAAATTTGGTGAAAATCCGTCCAGTACTTTTTTTTTTAAACGATCAAAAAGTAGGTCGAAAAAAATGTGTGATATCTATGTCTGCTCCGTGGTCACACTTCCCTGTTCGCTCTGCGGACAAGATAACGATTGGCTAATCGGGTGCGTCATGTCCGCGGACATGTGATGCATTTGCTCATTGGATGGTGAAGAGCGTGAAGTGCGTCAGATTGCTCTGATGCGCCCGCCATCTTTCATCCATGTTTTGATGTCCGCGGACATCGCCGCAAAAATATATGAAAAAACACAACATTGCACTTGTTAAACTTATCAAATACTGTCTCGGAAGGTGAGGGTTGATGAGGCTGGGATGGGATGTGGCAGCAAGAAGTAAAAAAGTGTCATTTGTGTATTGTTTTGACAGTTTTGAAAAAATAAAACGTGGGTGGATTTCCAGCAAATTTGCGTAAGGCTCATTGGCAATGATCGAAAAGCATGGTTTTGCAAATGTGGCAGTGTTTTCTTATTTGACGGTAAAGCTTTAGTGACTGAGGGGTAGGCTGTAGCCATGGGCAGTGGCCAAAATGTCGGGGTCATGGTATAAGGTCATGATCCGGACAATGTGGCTACTGGCCATGACCAGAAGGGACAAAACATAGGATTAAAGTGGCCATGTCCACCTCGAGCTGGCTTTGTGGTAAAGTTATTCAAAATTAGGATAGTTTTGAAAGGGAAGAAAGATGTACTCATGGTAATATGGTCACAGGGTTTTGTTTTTGTCTTTTCCAGGCTGCCATGGAAAGCGAAGAGGGGCCCTGTATGAACCCCTGCCTTCCCTTTCCATGGTGGCCATCTTGAAAAAAGATTTTCCTTCCTAAACTCCCAAAGGCGTCCCGGTATACAATGAAAAATCCTCTTTTTTAGTAGCATGGGTTACCGCTTTGGAAACTTAGCCTGCTAATGGCATTCATCCCCCATTTTCGGGGCTGGAATGGGGGGTAATGGTCCACAGACCTCGTTATCCACTCTCGTTTCGATTGTGCTGATTACTTGGCCTGCTGGCCTTTTATCCACCATTCTAGTCCCTGGAACGAAGGATGAACACCACAATATTCCCATTACCATAGCACATAATGCAAATGGAAATGTTGGAAAATCTTATTGCGTCTATGTACTTTACTGAGATATATAAAGTAGATGGAGTCTATGCGGTTTTTTTTTAGTTCTATTTTTTAACTGTGAAAGGTGGTTCCTAAAGGAACATTTATTTTGTTTTTGGATGGCTTTTTTTTGGCAGGAGAGCTAAGAACGAAAGTTGGGGAGGGAACTGAGGGAAGAGGCACCAAACAGTAATATGGAGGGCCAGGTGGATGGGGGAAAATGTTACGCGTGTTATTTCTAAGGTAGGGTGCAGTGTTTCTCATGCTCCTTCGTTACAGCAGTGGTGGTGTCTCTTGGGGAGGAGGGATGGCTTTAGCTGATGTCGTTTTAAGATAAATAGCAGTTTTGCTAAAAGTATGTACTGTGTACTACATTGTTGAGTATGAATAGGTGTTGGAGCTGTGCAAGGGAAATGTTGAAGTTGCAAGTTCCTAGTTTAGTAGAAAATGCAGTTCCGAACTGTCTGCCAAGCAAAGATCTTATCGTGAAGTGCGAACGGGTTCTCAGGCACGTCATCATGGCGCGCGCCAGCGTATGGTCATGTGGCACTATCCGGAAGGTCCACTATGAAGTCAGATGTTTTTAGACGTCTACGGGTACAAAACTAGTTGAAATAGTTGCAAGAAGTGTATAGAAGTGTTAAAAATTATTCCAGAAGGTGGGAAATGGCAGAGTTTTAAGCTGAAACTTTGGAAATTGGACACAAATATTGCTATATCGGGTAAGTATGATATTAGTAAGTTGTAGGAAAATAGCATGCACTGGTAAAAACCTATGACAGTCAATGAAAAACTTTGTTAAAGGGACGTTATAGTTAAGTTGCACTAATAAAAACCTTTGAAATTCACTGAAAAAGTCCAACTTAAACATAACGGGCCTCATTACGAGTCAGGCGTTAAGGGGTTAACGGCGCCGTAAACGGCGCCGACCCTTAACGCCTGATTACAAGGTCCCTTAGCGCCATGGTGATTTTAACTCCTGCTTTTTGCAGGCGTTAAAATCCATGGCGCTAAGGGACCATGGTGCTAATTACGCCACCGTAATTTACGGTGGCGTAATTAGCGCCTTCCCCACTGCCATTATGCCCTATGGGGCAAAAATGGGAATGGGGGAGGGTAAAATGGGAAATGGGGATTTACCGCCCCACTCACCTTGGAATGGGGCGGTAAATCCGCCATCCACCATGGTGTAAACATAGTTTACACCATGGTGGTAAGGGTACGACCCAGGCGGTAACTTACCGCCTGGGTCGTAATGAGGCCCAACGTCCCTTTCACAAAGTTTTTTCAGAGAATTTCAAAGGTTTTTATTAGTGCAACTTAACCATAACGTCCCTTTAACAAAGTTTTTTCATTGAATCTTATTTAAATGTAGATTGCCTATAAAATATTGTAAAGCTTTGTGTCACATAAAGCCTGTGAGACTGCAGCATATTGCATAGCTATGAATGATTATCACACTGTAAGGGTTACAATCCTATGCCAGGCATGGGGGCCTGGATCAACAGAACAGAGTGGCTGAAGGCTGGACTCTCGAAGGCTATTAAACTATGTTAGCCCTTCAAGGACACACACAGATCCGAAAAAGAATTACAATAATTACAGATACAGTAGGCACGTCAGAAAGTGAAGTAAAACATTTACTTAAACAACATACTTATTCCATGTAGGAAATGTATAAAAAGCCTTCATGTGACGTGGAGCTGTTCGAAAGTTATGACAGTTTAATGAGTATATAAACCTTTCGAAAGCACAGCAAAACCTTGGCCTACTTCCCACAGCCCTCTGATACCTTTCAGTAAGAATTTGATTTCAAATGATGCTGAAAGAATGCGCCCATGACGAGATAACTAGCAAGAAACTAGCAAGAAAGTTTGAATACAAGTCAATTGGAACGCTGCTAGAGGGAAGGAAATTAACATTGCATGCTGTCAATCAAACCTGTTGTCATAGGCTTACATTGACAGAGAATCTTTTTTAATTTTGTATTTATTGTTTGTATCATATATCCGACATACATCAACTTTTAATACAAACACATATATGTTCCCAGCTCAAGTACAACCATAGGATCTAATAAGTAATTACACACTCATCAAAATATCAATATAAAAGGCATCACTAACGAAAAATAAGTAATTGTAGTATAATTAAACTTTTCCTAATCAGTGTCCAAAGTTGCGTAAAATTATGAATGTACGCATCCACTTTACCATTCATAAAAATATCCCAATTGATGTCTATTTCTGCAGGAGCTCAATTTAAACTGGCAGATGCCAAATATCTGATTCTTAAACTACTCAGAGAGCGGCACTCGAATAGTAGATGTTTCACACTTCCATTCCTCCGCTCCCCACAGAGTCTACAGTATCTTTGTTTCTTAGCTATGTTACACCAAGCTCGGATCAGTTCAAGAGTGATGATCGTGTTAAATAAAATGTGTATGCATTCCCATACAGAATAGTTTCCAAGATAGGCCTGAATACACCTGAGAATACTCTCACGATTTGCAAAGTATTGTATAAAGGTGTGTGTGCAAAAAGGGTGCATCGAGCAGTGGTTCTAAAAAAGGATGCAGACATATTTAGCATTTCCTCCGGTAGCCCTTTGCCCCAATGCTGAAATGCATTACAAATGGCAAAAATCGTGCACTTTTACATAAACAATGGGACTCATTCTAAGTGTGCCGGCCGGAAACAACGGTGCCGTTAAGCTTACCGGCACCGTTGTTTCCAAACTGGCACACTGCAACTCTGCGGGTGGGTGCCGTCTCCCCCGGCAGGTTTGACCTGCCGGGCAGAACGGCACCTGCCTACAGAGTTTTCACGGAAGCACTGGCACAGTTATTAATGCTGCTTGTGCTTCTGTGGTCCCTACTCCCATAGAGTTCTATGTGACTCTATGGGAATGGGCATTAACAGGATTACCAGCGCTTGATTTCCCGGCCGCCGGTGTTGTAATCCCCCGGTGTTACCCGGAAGTCAGGCGCCAGTAAATCATCACGGGTCTGACGGCAACCCACCGGTATCACCAGCACAGTTACAGCTGGACCCGGAATGAGGCCCACTGTCTGAGTCTCTAAAACCGTCTTCACTAACCTTAGTAGAGAGTCACAATCAGCATTAAAACGTTTCCCTTATAAACAAAAGACATCAGACAAGGAATTTGGCATGTATGCTCTTTACATGAAATTCTATATAAATGTATTCCACCGGAGTGGATTTAGAGAGCCATAACATCTTCCTCAAGCTCATACACTCCAATTGTTCAAATTAATTAAGCTATTCCGATGCCCAGACTTCAGATCCATATAGTATAATTAGCAACAAGTCAAGTAAAGCATAATGATAGCTCCTATGGGGTAACCCCCACAATGATGGAACATGATCCTGATAACACCTGTAACCTGTGATGTCTTAAGCAGAATCATTTACAAATGCAACATTTTTCTTTTTCTGTTAAATTTGTAAATTGAAGCTCTGGGGCTGTGGCCAGTAGTACCATGTGGCTCTTTGTTTTTGGAGTAGCTGGCTTTTCTTGTGCAGGCCTCTTAAAAAATAACAGGGGCAAGCACAAGTGTAACACTTTGAGCAGTGACCCTAAATAAGAAAGAATAGGAATAACAAATAATTTGTCTTTCTGAAATTCCATACAATAATTGCTAGACTCATTAAAGGTTTATTTTAGACACACTTCAGGGGGCCAGTCACTGATTTATTCTGTTTTTAAACACCTCAAATTCAGAATGCAGACAAAAGCGTCCTAAAAGCACTTAGAGTATAAAAAGCATCCATTTCGCACTATGTATTTTGTTTTTCGCAAGTTGAGGTTATAACATGTTTTTTTCTGCCTTTGTCTCTGTTGCGACCATTACAAGATATTCCATCTCAGTGTCTTGGGTCACTTGACAAAATCCTTGTGTCTAAAAGCTTCTTTACAGTGTAGAAATGTTTGACTACAGCATATAAAGTGGCCATTGATTTCATTCTGCCACAGTTAATGCTTTGTTGTAATATATTTCCTATCTCCCTGGCATGCTGTTCAGGATGTTTGTTTGCATATATGAGGTAATGAGTGCCCAAAGTATGGGATGTCGTGTGAGTGCGCTGCTTTCCCTGTGCTACTCTAAATTCTTTAATACACAGTTATGAACCCTCCAATGGTATGTATTTTGCCAGCCTCTGAAGCCTGAAAAGTAGATCCACGCAGGATTGGCATGGGGCCAGCTTTGCACCGGACCTGCAGATGTAATGGCCTGCTGTTAAATCTCTGTTACCAGTTTAATGGTATCCACTACAGAGTGTCATTAGCTTTCTGACTTTCAGAACATTCAGACATGTAATTGCTCATTTTACTATAGCCAGTAAAATAGCAGCTTTAGGTGGTAAAATAGGTCAGTGGGTTGAGCGCTTGCTGCTGCGATGTGTGTGTGATCTGTAGGTTGCAGGTACAAATTCTGCCAACTCAGCCTTTCATCCTTCTGAGGTTCATAAATGAGTACCAACACAGGTTGGGTGATATTTATATTTGTTCTATACAAACCGCTGAAGCATAAGTGCTATATAATAACACATCATTATCATTTGGCCTTGGACCTCTGCTTGGAATCACAGAAATCTGGTGACATGGGCCTATACACAGTGATATTAACGACACATATGGTGATTCAGTATTGTATGAAATGTATATCACATTACAATGATATTGTAACCATATGTTTCGTAGTGTACATAGGAACAATGCTATGTGATGACACTTCCTGTTTTTTCAGTGGGTGAAAGGTCGTGTTCATCACTTCCTGTGATGTCACTCCAGGGTGGGGTCAAATCAGAGGTCAAGAGCCGTGTGATGTCATTTCCACTACCCTTGGCATTTTGGTGAAATGACGTTCCTGTTCTGCAACCCTTTGGGTGTACACTCAAGTATTGCCACATAATCAGTGTAGGAAAAAAACACTGCAGACCCACATCTCACAATTTAGGTGAAGAGGATGCAGGACTTGATAGTGCCTCGCCCAGATCAGCCAAAAAAAGCTAAAATAATGTGGGAGCTAAAATACAGCCTTGTTTAAGGCCCAAGTTAGTGTCTATCCAATCAGTCGTGGAGCCCTGCTGATCCATTCTTACTTTAACTCTGGTATCACTGTATAGCTCAATGATTATATTTAGCAGACCCAGAGGTATTTTCAATTGTTTTATTTAATACAAAACATATGTCTAACTAGAGTGTCGAAAGGATTACTGTAGTCAATAAACGCTACATAAACAGCTTGTTTGCGCACCACCCAAGACTGTTGGATAGAGGTAGAGGTAACCAATACCAACACATTAATAACCGTACTGAACCCCTTTACTGAAACCAGTTTGGTTCAGCAGGATAATATGGTGGTCAACAATCCAGGAGTTCAGCAATACCCGAGCAAAAATCTTGGCAGAGGAGTCCAACATCACAAGCATCCGGGAGTTTGCTGGATGAGCAGGACACCCCTTTTTAAATACCAGGACTATGATGATCGCAGCAAAACAGGGACCTCATCCAATTTAATGGGTCCGACTTAATTGCAAGGTTAGAAAGCCCATCGGGAGTAGGGGCCCTCGAAGACTGAGTAGTGCCACTGCTTCTAACCAAGCCAAAGTACCCCAGGGTGTAATGTCAATGAATTTTCCTACCCTCAAGATCCATGAGGGAGGTATTGCTGAAGTTCACTATGGGATGCAACAGAAATGTTTTTCATCTTTCCTCACAGATCGTATGCACACTGTTTAACTTTGTCCCTATCGCTCTACCCCCACTACACTCTCATGCAGCATCCCACAGGGATCTTCCGTGCCTCTGCTTCTTTTTCATGTGTGTGTGCTTTCACTGGCTGACCTAAGTTCTGAACATGGGGTGCTTTTCTATACCTATGTCGACGACATGCAGTTTGTGTTTCCATTGACTCACCCACAGCAGAGACTCCGCACAAGCTGAGGGAGTGTCTATCTACTATTGGGGACTGAATGTCAAGCAATTGGCAGAAGCTAAATGGGGAAAAACAGGGTTCTTGGTGGTCGTCCCTCCTAATGCTAATACTTCTTAGAGCGCTGAGTATTGGCCAGACTTTCTGGGCTCCTGCCCCCAGCACCTCAGTGAAAAGCCTGGGCGTGAAACCTTTGTCAACTGTCTCAAGGGAAGCTCAGATCTCTTCAGCGTGTAATGATGTTTGTTCAAAACTAAAAGTCCTTAGAACAATTCTCCCTTTCCTGCCTGAGGAATGCGGGCAAAGGTGGTTACATCTTCCATTATGGGATTGCTAGATTACTGTGATGGTAAATATCTTGGGCAACCGATCTATCAGATCAGACGTCTACAAATTCTGAAAAACTCGGCAGCTCGACTGGCTCTAGATATACTGACACTTGCTTCTTCTCAGTCTGTTTTGCGGCTGCTCCATTGGCTGCCTTTGAAATCCCAAATGGAATATAAAACCTTATCAGGTAATTCGCAATACAGGTGCAGACTATCTGCAAGCCAAACTAGAATGTTATCGTCCCACTAGGTGCTACGCTCAATGTCACAAAATGTATTAAAATTCCTTTGCTACCTCAGAGCTCGGTCATATGGATGCTCTTTCTCGGTTCTTGCCCCAACTTTGTGAAATGCTTTTCCCCCTTTTTTACGCGAGATTGACGATCACCTTCAGTTTCACAAAGCGCTGAAAACTCATTTATTCTAGTCGTGGCTCCCTTTCCTACCGGTTAATCCCCCATTAGCACCTCGATGCCCTTGAGCCTTAGCTTGCACTTTATAAAAATCATACCATACCATACTATACCATACCAAATGGATGGAGAGTTACACAATGTAGTGTTGATGTGCAGAGCCCAATCCTTCTGAGCAACCCCACATATTACATTCTTATTAAAAGTATCCTTATTAATACATTTCCAGAAGGATTTGGCATTATTATTTTGTGAGTGAAAAACTAAGGCAGCCCATTTATATTTCTCCAGTTCTATTTTGTGTGTTTTGAGCTATTTCTGGTAAGTAGCTTGTAACATGTTCCCCTCTATTACATAGGTAGCTAAATTATCGCAGGTCAAAACAGTCTTGCGTAGGTCAGTACGCCACAATATTTTCCTATCACTAAGCTCCTTGTCAAATCGATGACTGTGAACAACTTTGTATGGACACACCCCTGACCTTGCCAAAGTGCTAGAGTTAATCTGAGTACCAAACTTCACCGAGGCCAAACAAGCCTCCAATTTATGTATAATGGCATACTGATCCATTGTACAGTTTATATTACTATTGAATGCATAAGCTCCGAAAGGAAAGCCGGCAGACTAACACAAGCTTGTGATTTAGCTTTCTCCCTCCATGAGATTCCGTACAACTGTGAGTTCACATTTGAAAGACCACCCTCCTCCCGTCTCATCTCCAATCTACAATGATCAAGACAGGCCATCAGTGGAAAGCGATCGCTCTCGCCTCGCTGCAACATGATCATGTCAATGAACAGAGATGAGAAAGCAGTAGTCCCAAAGATATAATCAATAATACCGGCACTCCTGAAAGACACTCTAGTATAGTTAGGGGGATCATCTGAGCGGTGAGTGCCATTTATCATAGGAAACCTGCAGGAGTAAAGCAATCTTTGCCAACTTATTCCCCGTTTACAGGTATCAGAGACCTGAGTATACCACACAAAGACTGAAGAACCCTGAGCGTCTTCTTCATAAGTATTTCAAGGAATTCTAACATTCAAATCTCCACGCACTAAAATGGGGAAAAGTGTCCCCAATATCCTTGCGGAGCATTTTAAGTATCTTAAAATTATTCAAATGTTCAGCATCATTTGGGGGTCATAAACATTAATATTTAACATAGTCAAACCACCTTCACCTTTAACCCCGCTATTAGGAAATGTTGCTATAATAGTCAGTTCCTCTATCTTCATTCTATTGGGGGCACTTATAATCAGTCCTCCTTTAGGTCTGCCACTCGCGCCTTCAAGTGCAAGCCTATTGATGGTGTTCCTTACATCAAAGGCCAAAGGTGACGTATGCCAGGTTTCTTGTAATGCAACCACCAAAGAAACATCAATCGAATCCCATAATCCCCTTGGGCAAATATGTAAGAAGTGCCTCTGGAGTTCCAAGATAATAATATGGTCAGGTCATTAGGAATAGGTGGTCCCATGCATCGTAAGCACAGTGGGCAACCAATCCCAGGACTCATTCAAAGTTTTCACATCTCCCGAAATTGACCAGCTTCCATCACTGGACTTGGAGATGGTAATTGAGCCCTCGCGCCTTTTCTTATTTTCATCTCAGATTTCAGATGGTCCCCTTGGGCCCAGAGAATGCCAGATGGATCACTGGATTTTTTATCTTTATTTTACTGAGAGCCGTTGAGACCACCATCAATAAAGCAGTTATTTTTGTGTTGCTTTCCCCGAGAGTCATCATTCACAGGGCGAGTTTTAAGGGCCTCCTTAACACCAGCCTGTTCCAGAGAGTGTACAGCCATTTCTGTAACCATAAAGTTGTACCCTAATTTATCTAGTTCTGCATTGAATCGCATTATATAGTCAATTACATCTGCGGACAAAAATTGAACAGTATAGGTGGCCAATCTGTGTATCCCTGCAGCTAATATAGTGCAAGGGAATAACTGTGTTTAGAATGTCAAAATACCTAGCCCTGTTGATGTAATAAACCACACGTGCACAGAATAAACTGCTAATCTGTAGCGCTTTGGGCAGTAGAGTGACTAGGGTTGGTTTTCAACTATCTAGACGCAGTGTTTTCACCAAAACGTTGTGCATGGTATCAATAGTAGACACAGACAAAATGGATGCAAGTTTCAAAAACTTGTATTTATACTTTTGATTGGGACGGTAGAATTCCTAACTGGCCCTAACTCTAAAATGGGAGAATCTCGACCATTACACAATGACAAATATGTCCAAGTCAGTCTGGTCAAAATAAAAGGCCTATACTAAGAAAACCTAACCGTGCCCTCCTTCTTAAAATAACAAATGTGTTAAGGGAATACAAAATGAAAATAGTGTCTCAAAAGGAAATGTCAGAATTGCTTCAGCAAAAATAATGTCTGAAAAGGAAATGTCAGAATGGCTTAAGCACAAACTCCCTTCCCCAGGTTCAACCCCATGGGTCTAGAGAGTCTCTCGAAAAACAAAGGATGACTGGATGGCACAATCCTCTCAATCTTGCACAATTTGGCTTACTGGTACAATTGAACAGTTCACTCTTAGGCTTTCCACTGCTGGTAGCTCAATCACTTCTTTAGGCTTTGCCCGCCTTGCCATCAATACTCAGTTAATATATGCGCAATTTCTCACAATTCTGCACAGGCTTCCCTCTGCTGGACTCGAGCCTGTTTTGTTTCACTATATCACACAAGTTCTCACAGTTCTGCGTAGGCTTCCCTCTTCCAGGCTCTAGCCTGCATTGTTTCGCTTTATCCCACAACTTCCCACTATTCTGTACAGGCTTCCCTCTGCCGAACCTGTCTATTCTTCATGGGGGTTCCCTTCCCCACATTTTTATCTCATATCTTTTTCACTGTCGAAGACTTTCAAGACTGCAAGGAATTTACATTGACCTCTGCATGACCACTTAGTTTTCTCTTTCAACAATCCTTCAATTTGTAATCAACAACATCTTATGGCACCAATACTTCTTAGTCCTTATGATTCTCACTCTCTTTAGTCTGCCCCCTTGCTCTTTTAAAACATTCATGTGTAATAGCAATACCTCTTGGTATTTGTAGTTCTTATTCTTATTCTCTTTTAGTTTCAATGTTCATATTCAACACCAATTACCTCTTGGTACTTGTAGTTCTTATCTCAGTGTTCTTTGTTCCTATTCTCTTTCACTTGCCTTCTTAGCATTTCTCCAAGGGTCTTATATTTTACTTTTGCCCTCTTAGCATATTTCACAGTTCACTTTACTTTTGACCTCGTGACATATTTCACAGTTCCCACAGTCCACTTTACTTTTGCACTCGTGCATATTTCACAGTTCACAAATGTCACCCCTCTTTTATTCAACATTCTTTCCTTATTGCGGTTTCCTTTGACCTTTGCTTGCAATATCTTTCAAATTCCCCAAAAACATTTCACAGAGACTCGCGGATGCGCGACTTTCACTTTCCGGACTACTCTACCAATTTGTATCATTGTGTTTTAACAATTGTTGTCTTGATTCGCGTTTTATCGGCACACGTGCAACCTTCAACTTTCAAATTACAGTCACTTTCCATTTAACATCAACCAAACTTTTGTTTCCCTCGATATCTCACCGGCTATGTTAATTGGATTTGTTTCATCTCTTTTCTTCAGCCCAAGGCCATTACCAACGTCTCTTCTGCTCCTCCCCAACTCTGCCGTTCACCCGGGAGGGTCGCGGTCCACTTTCTGGAAACTTGAAGGTTTGTTACCTCCGCTCGCTAGGATTTGCTTTTCGAATGCTCATGGCCTCCTGAAAACATGTAAATCTTGCCTGGTCTTCTCTTGATCCTCTCTACTGCCGATCAGCTCATTGGCCTTCCACCTTCCACAGCCTGGTTCGCAACAGCCTCAGAAGAGCTGTTCCTTCTTGTACCCAGCCTCACTCAAAGTGTGCTTGTCTGTGCCACCTTTTATCATCACAAGGAGTGCTAATAAGTGGCAGGTGTATATTGTTGAAGTTAAATGCCTGACTCTGCCTGGCCTCATTACAGGGATAGGGCCAATGCAAGTCAGGGGAGGTAATTCTTCTAACCTCATTCCTCATCTTCTTTGGTGCAGTACTTTTGTCAGGGAAAAGTGGGAGGAATTATGTGAGTTGTAGTTGCCCATAAAATAAGCATGGATAGGGTTAAGAGGGTTTAGACGGGTTGTGGAAAAAGGAGGATACCATGTCTCACAATTGGGTGTTTTTCCCCCACTCACTGACGACCCCCTACCCAGTTGATCCTCTCTTGCGTGTCCACCCCCAGGATCAGAATCCAAACGCGATGGCCTTCCCCTGGCCAACTGAGTACGGGACAGCCTATAGCCTAGCCTAGAGTGGTAGTTTGAGTAGAGTTATCACTTCTGGTACTTACTGCCAATCGTGTATAAAACAGCGAATCAGCAGGACCAAAAAGCTCCTTAACGTCACCAAAGACATCGTCTGAAATGCCTGCACTTGCTTGCAGCTTTTTTTTGACAGCTAGCTCTTTTGCCCTCCAATACTTTTTTGGACCCGATTGTCATCTTTACTCACCTGTACCTCTAGGGTTAACCTGTAAATGATCTACTTCTGCATCCTCTTCAATATGCGAAGAGTCCAGACTCACGCAACCACTCTTGATGTTACCGGGAACAATGTTAATGTTTTTACATTTGTTTTTCTTAACTTTAGAGGCTTCATCAAAGCCTCCCTAATCAATTTCAGCTAATAGTGCCATCTCCTCCTCAGTAACTGAGGCCATTTATATAGGTCTCACTGCCTGACTAAACACATTTTTCTGCCTCCTCTTTTTCTTTCCTAAATGCCTTGCCTTGGTGAGGGGTCAGAAATGTGAAGTGGAGAACCTTGGGAAGGTTTTTCATAAGGTTGTATACATGCCTTACTATCCATGCCCTAACAAGGACTCTCTTGCCTATCATAATTAACTACAGGAAACACTCTAACAAAAGGATTCTGTCCCTCACACTTGAACATACAACAAACTCAACAAGGTTATATATGGCAATTCAAATATAACATCATTAACAGTTATGTTAATTCACCTGGTAACTGTTTCTCCTTGTAACCTGGGTGAGTTCCCCTTCCCCAAATACAAACAGGATTCCCATCAAAAGTTCAAAAGAATAAGGACATTCTATCGTGCAACAAAGTTCCAGTAAGGTTCCTCTTGCTCCAGTAAGTCTCTCATTTGGACTTGACCAACAGTTCAAAATCTTGAACAAGCCTTTTATCTCTCCACTTGTGGCAGAGAGTTCTACACAACTGCTTCTCAGAAAATAAAAATATTCCCACAGTTCATCAGAATCAACAAAAAGGCTTCCGTCAGGATAATTCTGTAACATTTCACAAAATACCTGTATCAGCAATATTGATTTGTTAGGATGATTCCACAACCATTCACAATATACTTTTGTGGTCTTGCCACTTCTTCTTCAACACTTCTAACCACACCACAGTACTTCAATAACCTCCACCTCGTCCACTCACCTCCCAGGCCTACAACTACAAGGTCCCTTGCCCTGGTGTAGTCTCCTGCCAGTAATGAAACTACTACTATTCTACAAATACTTCACACGACTTCTATAGTCGTTTGACTTTCTACAACATCAATGTTGACTACTTCCTCTGGGAAAACCTGAGACACATTAGTGCTGTTTGTTCCACACTTTTGATTGCTGCATGCAAAGCAGGTTATGCTCCTCTCCTCCTCAACACCTTCTGTCAGAAGGGCAGCTTCCTGTCACTTTTGTTTTCCCACTCTTGAATTAACAACATTCTGATAATGGTTTCCTCTCACTCTTGCTCTTCTTTGGCTTAGGCAATGAGTATTTAGGTCAATTTCCCCTATTGCTTCTTTCTCCCTTTGAAAATAGGGTATATACACAACTTGGTTCTCAATTGCGCACTCTTGACTTTGGAAATGTTGGTTCTCTTTAATTTGCTTTACTATTGTGCTCTTTTGGCTTTGGCAATAAGTCTGACCTTCCAAAACACACTGATACTTTGCTGACCTGTTCACCAAGTTCTTATGTTGCCACTTTCTCCACTTCATATCAGCTTGGTATTCAAAATAATTAGTATTCTGCGTTACATCAGATGGATCTTCCAAACACATCTATTTCTGCCACTGTACTCTGTTTACATGAGTTTGGCATTCACAGTACCCGGACTGGGCCAGCGATCGTTCACGCATTGCTCCAGGGTCACAATATGTTAGTGAACTCACAAGGTTTGATGTGCGCATCCACTCACTTCGATGCCTTCCGGTCTTCTGCTTCTTTTTCCCAGCTCGATGCAGAAAACTGCTTTTGTTAGTTTCTCCAGTCCACACCAGTCTGAAAAGGAGCGCTCCCCAGGCTCTGGAGTGCTCGCCTGCCACCAGAGCCCACCTTATTGTGAGGAAGGCTTCTCAACTTCACGTTTCCCTCCGCACGACCTCTGCAACCACGGTTTTCAAGTGTAAAGCTTCCAAAAGACATTCTTCCCACTATGCGACCTCTGCAACCAAGGTCTCTGAAGGAAGAGACACTCTCAGAACCAGCATCTATTCGGTAAACAACAGCAGCTCTGGTGTCTCCACTCCCCTTCACCTGCAACTGCATTGAAGAGTCACTGAAATCACTCCACCTCCCACTACTGCTCTCTCTGCTACTCTCCATGGCCTGCACCTGAGGGGGCCTTTTATGCCTCTGAGTGTCCCTCAGGAGTGGGTCATTAACCCCATTAACCTGCAACTTGCACATCGATGCCTTTGCATCCCTCTTACTCGTCCCAGTACTTTGGGCATTGTGGGACTCAAAGTCCCAATGTTCAGTTTACTTCTGTTAATGGGACTATGTTTGCAAAATTAATGTATATCCTTAATTATCCTTTCTAAAGGAATATTATAAGGATCCAATGAAGGGTTTTGCTTTTACAGGTATTTAGATTTTTCAGAATCTAGGATGTCAATATTAAGAGATTCACGTTTAACCTTCTCCTGTTGATCATAGGAGCTTTCACCTCTATAAATGTGCATGATTTTGGAAGGGGGATTTTTACTGACAATAGATGACTGGTTGTAGTTTTCATGGCCCTCAGGATAATTAGCTTTAGGAAAGAGAAGCTATGATGATAGGTTACTTATAACGTGCTTAATACCCAGAGGTTTCTAACCGCGGACCCGGGGATCGAACCTGCGTTGCTCCTTGTCGTCTTGCTTCCAAGGTGAGCACGTTGCCCCTGAGCTATCCTCCTGAGCTTCCCCGACAACAAGCTATTACATATTCCGGCATTACTGATTCTTCCTCCTCTAAGGTGATCCTCCTGGCTAATGTTACCTGTGGGTCAGGATCAGGTAGCAGCCGCCTTCCCCTCGACACCTGGTAGGAGACATTAGGGAGGGTCTTTGTGAGGTCTCTGTAGTATTCATCGCACTTGCCTATGGTCATGTTTTGTTCTCGAATTGGCTCAAATACCTCTATGTGCTCCCCAGATACCACAAGTGTGTCGTTGTCCTATTACAATTTTGTTAAGTATCTTAAGCATATTGCCTTCATTATTAGATAACCCATTTAACACAAGAGCTTGAAAATCTAATTTTCGTTCCAGGATTTCACATTTCTCTACCAACACAATAAGGAGCTTTTCCAATATGTGAAAAATGTCAATGGAAAAGCAGCTGGTATAACTATCTTGAGAGATATTCAAGTATCCCTCTACATTCCCCCTACCTTCTTGCAAGGAACCTTGGATATCCTGATTCAATGAACAGATGCTGTGGGCTCTATATAAGGTTCAGTAGCCCCAAGTATATCAATTGCATCAACAATGATAGAAAATGACTAAGAACATAACAGACAACCATCATTATCTTATTCCGTAATGGGGGTTAAAGCAGCAATGGCAGACTCATTGACATTGCTAATGACATTGTTCAGAACCTGTCTTTCCCCAACCACCACATTTGCCTCCTCAAGGCCTCCATCCAAGATGGAACAACTAGAATAAATCACGGAGGGCTCAAGTGCATCAACAATGTGTTCAACAGTTTTAGTGCCTAAGCAGTTCAAGGTGGTAGTGAGCTCAGATATTAAGTTTGAATGCAGCGATGCCACAACAGTCGGTACCTCTTCCTTTCTGAAGTAGTTTGTGAATTTGACTGCAGGTTTACCCGTCGTGGTCACTGTAGTGCGAAAGGTTCTTTGAGGATAGGACCAAAGTTGTCTCAGATGGTAGGTTGTATGAGATCCAAAGCTTGAGCCGCTTTAATAGGTTCAGTGTCTTCAACTTCCACTTTCATTTCAGTATCACCAGTAACAGAACCATTCACAGGAGGAGAAGGAGGAAGTATAGAACAAACTGAAGCAGTTGCCATATCCGCCTGACCATTTGACGGTGTGACAGCGATGTGGTTCGCGTGCACCGCACACATCGCTGTTGTGCTGCTGAAGAACCAATTAAGTGTAAGGCACTCTATTAGTACTCCCAGCTGGAGGCAGTTCTAAGGGGCAGACCAACCCACACAGTCACCACTGGGAAAGGCTGGGAATCGTGGTACAGAGACAGCGCCTTCTCCAAATTAAGATTCTGACAGCTCTGGCTGGAGAGAAAGGGCTGTACGATATGTTGCCATCTCAAGGCACCCAAATGCTGGTCAGCCTTTTATTGTTGAGAGGGATGTTTCATGTTAATTTGAGCCACTCTTTTTCAATCAAATTCTATTAATGAGAATGTTCCTCCAATAGCATTTTGGTCCAGACCACGTCAGAAGAGAGATTCAGTATAACCATGGGAACTAGTAGCCGTTAAACAAGTCTTAATTATGTGAGTGGTCAGAAATGTGAGACAGACACAAAGGTAAAGTTTTCTGAAGGTTTGCCATTTATTCAAAGTAAAGGGGGTTTTGATAACCAGGACTAACCACTATAATCCCTTTCCTGGTATACTCGCCTGCCAGGAATAAAACCCCTGCAACTAACTTCAAACTTGATGGCAATATTGATTCCAAGATTCTGCACACCAATATTCCGGTATGGTTTCACACTCTTTTGGCAGTTGGCAATGTTAGATGTAAACTTTCCCAAAAATATCTCATAAGAGGGGATTTATTCTTTGTTTGCTTTATTAGGATTTTCTCATAACTTTTTGCTTCCGTTAATGCTGCGTATGAGCTTTTCCCAGTGGAGATCTTGATATGGTTTTCTCGTAGCCTCTTGGCTGTAGGTAGTATTGGTTAGAGGTGTTTCCCACTGATAGTTTCCGAAAGTCTTTTGACATCCTCTTGGCTGTGGGTAGTACTGGTTCTTAGCTTTCCCTTCTTGGAGTGCCTTATAAGGGAACTTTCTTCTTTGCCACTTAGCTTCATTTTCTTTAACTATTCAGCTTTTAGAAAAAATGTTTTGCTTTTATATATCAATTGTTTAGTATTCAAAATTGTTGCATCATAACCGCTTTTGTGTAAGGAGCATACTGGCAGCTCTGCCAACTCACCGGTTCTCTGAGGCAGCTCCCTCTTGCTGTCAAGCTTTGCAGTGGTTCTTCAGCATTCAGCCTGCTTTCTCTCCCACTTCTGCAAGCCTCCGATAAGTTACGCGCCGGTCTTCATGAGTGATGACAGCTCCATTGATCTACCGCTGCTTCATTTGTCTGCCACACGCTGCTCTGGATGCACGTCTCCTCCTCAGCTGGCTTTCTTCTTAGTATGCTGCTTTCCACTGTACGTACTCTGTAGTTCTGCTGGATTTTACCCTTCATGGTGACTTCTGCTGGCAGCCTTGCTACATAATTGGAGCATTGATAATTGCCAAGGCTAAACAATCAACTTTGGAAAAGGGGAGCAGTCTTGTGAGCTGGGTTCAAGCCTCTCTACCAGTTGTCTACTTACTTCTTTTACATATATTATGTTACCCAGGGTGGGCAAAAAATTGGTTATTTTAATGTGTTTGACAAAAATGTATTTGAGGGCCACAGGGATAGTACAGCTGTGTTTGAACTTCTCGTCTATGGCTCATATTCTTTTTTTTCATAAGGTTGGACCTATTGCCTCCTGCAAAGTTTGGATTTGCCCCTTGTGGACGTGCAGTAACTGTCTACCTGGGATGGATAAGCCAAGGAGCCCCGATTAGAGCGGCATCAAGCCTTGATTCCTGGACTCAAACAAGTTCTCTATTGAAGAATTAAACTTCAGACTTTAGAACACCTTGTGACTCCCAACTCACCATTTGCTCCAACCCCATCAGTCCTTTAAAAGCCCCCTTTTACTTTATGAATTTCAAAATGTGACCTAACTGCATCTGGTTTCACTTACTATGTAATGAATGGACAAGAAATGAGCATGAAGCTGAGAGAGTCTTTAGCTCCCGGGCATTTGATTAAAGAACTTCAGCAATGGTTCTTCACTCTTGCAATTATCCCTATGAGATCTGCTATCTAGAATCATACCGGGAGAAGTGCTCTCAAAGAAGGGGTTAGTTAAGCATTAAGATTGTAAGTACTACCTGCCCTTGTGTGGTGGGCTGCACTGCATATGAGAAATCCTATGTCATGTTTGGTTTTGAATGATAACAATCCCTTTCAACGTGCCTTCCAGTACTTGTGGACGCCTTTGTGAGATCATTGATTCACTTCTTCAAGAAGATGATGAAACAGCAGTTTCACAGCAAAGGTCCCTAGTTTCCTTAATTCACATTTAGAGTAATGTACCATGCCTATAGAGCTCGGGGTTTGAAAGGGCACCCTGTAATATGAGCCATATTTAACGTTGTGTTGCCATGCACAACTTGGTGGTATACTGTACAGTATATGAAGTAAATGAAAATAATACATTCTATATTTCTTCTATATTAATTTTCTCTGATTGTTCTTCATCACCTGTTTGGGGACAATTTCTGGCTATATGTCCCCAATCTCAATTAAATAACAGAAGCCCAACACTGGTCAAAGTTTCTTGGGGTGCCCATATTCCTCTGTGGGTGATCTCAGGGATTCTATAAGTCTTCTTCACCCTTAGCACACAAAGGGCATAGATTAGCTTTTTCTGGCCTGAAATCGGTATGGGATACAAGAGGCTATATTCAATGCTGTTCCCTCATCCAAGGCTTCTTGTTCAGAAACGTCATAGTGTTGCCTCATCCACACCTTAATGAACTGCTACAAGTATATTAAGCTCGCAGGTGATTCCTTTCTGTATTCGTCAGATTGCATCCAATGATCACATGAGTCCTTACTGTGATTGAAAGGGGTATGCAGTGTATAAATGAGCATGAGCTATTTGGCTCGAGACTTTTGTCAGTCATGTTCAGGGTCAAGCACAAACCAGTGCAGCCAAGTCTTCTTCACAGCAAGGTGTTGAGACCACTAGTTGTATTATTTGATTGATAAGATAAGTAGACGGCGGGGACTCCAGCAGCAAAGAAAGCAATGTAATGAACTCACCTTACCTAGGTGGCTACTTAATTCTACATCATTAAGAAAAAGAATGCTGAAAGTACTGTAGTCGATGTTAGAGATGTTAGAGAACTTGGTGGTGTAGTGCAAACATCGGAAAAAGAAGAAGCCACGTTTTCAAGAACCTAGTTACTTGATCTTGGCTTACTTCACTGGTTTGATGAGAAGCTCATAGACATCCCAAGCCTCTTTCTTTATTGAAGTGTGGGGAGGTATTCAAATTTGGGTTTGTTTTGGAATCCTTTTAACCTGGTGAGTTAAGGATAAAGACGTAAGTAGACTATCATTTGGTGAAGGGAATGATGATGGATGATAGGCCAGCGAGTGGAGTGCTCCTTCTCATGCATGAAATTCGGCATGTACAGGTTGGGAAACAAGCTCAAAAGAGAGGCTGTCACACATTTCCACTGTATATACTAATCCAAAGCAGTATTTCTCCAAGAGACCCCTGTGTTGGCAAATGTTGGCAAATTAATGTTGCTTCATGGGGCGGCAACTGTATAACCGGGTATATCACTCAAGATTATCCCATTGGCCAGAGGAGTATCAATCATGAACAAAGAAAATGGTTTCCTTTCCAGTTCCTTAGCACCCACATAGTTAACACTTGGAGGTACCTGATTGTTGTGGGAAAATGGGTCTAAACGTCCTTAACACTATTTATTTATTTCGTTTATGAAGTGCACAAAGCCCAAGGGCATCCCGGCACTGCTACTGTGATCAGTCAAATAGAATTTGATAATGTTGCGATATGCAGGCAGTGTCGGTGTAGGTATGGTACATTCAATGATACCTGACCTAAATAACATTATGGCCCAGGTCTAATCGAACAGCCAGGTTTTGAGGGCTTTGCGCAATGCCCAGAAGGATGGTTCAGCTCTGGGGGTGGGCGGCAGGGAATTCCACTGTTTGGCTGCAATGTAGGGGAAACTGGCACCTCCCGCTTTGGCACGCCTAACTTTCCAAAGTGTGTACACCATGTTCCAACTCTCTCACACCCTTCTTGCAAAGTCTGAAAATAAATAAGTTAGGAGCTATCATTCTAATTGGCGTAGAGTTCAATGATGTGTGGGAGAGAGTTTCTTCAGGTCTAGTGAATATCTCAATAGACAATATTTGTTCAGTAAGTTTGATTGGGTTATATCCAGACAGGACATCCACCCCCAACAACACATATCAAGATTATTTTCCTTCACTCAGGCCTTAGAAAGCAGGGATATGTGTAGGGAAACCCACCCCAAGGCCTGGATTTCCTTTGTCATATTTCTCATTGGTGCACACAATCTCCAGACCGGATTGTTTCTTTACTCACTACACAGTATTGTATAGAGTGAACATGATGTAATACTCAGCAAGGGGAACTTGAGACCACTCCCCACTGTTCCTCACCCTTTTCACAGCACACCTAGACAACTAGGATTTGGAGCCATAACTCCTACTGCCTGGGTATTGACCAATTCACTGATCTTCTGAAGGCACAAAAATAGGAATACTCCACTAAATGATACTTTAGTGGAGTCTAGAATTACTATTCGGGAAGCCTATTGGAAGTTATTACTGCAAGGGCCATCAGCTCCTGTTGGTGGCACTTAAACTGCCGTGTGGTACGCATCGTCACTCCCAGAAATGAGGAAAGGTTGCTTTTTTTATGTGTAAAACATGTAGATCTGCCTCCTTGAAATCCAAACAAAAGGTTGTTTTTTTAGATGCTGCAGGTTAGCACTAACGAGGGCTTTAAAGAAACAAAGCCCAGCTTTGGTAAACACAATAGCTGGCTTGTACAGGCCCCAGGTCATTCCCCAAGTTTGTTTCTTTGATGTCTTATCTTTTATTATTGGGCTGGGCAGACACATGTGCTAATGACCCTTTTCCCTGACAAGCACAGCTCACTGGGAAGGGGCCATAAGCATTCCAAAGCCCCTCATGCATAAACCTGAAACAGTGTAATGCATGCACACATGCACATGTTATTCAGGAGGTACTCGTGTAAAACAATTCTGTGATGTAAAGACAAGCAGGGCAATACAAAGAGATGTCTGGTTGTCCTGTGCAGGTAAGACATTTTCAAGCATCATTGAGTGGTCAGTGTTTGTGGACTCTTTGATTATGAGAATAAGGGGTTTTCAAATTAATGTCTGTTACACACTTACGAAATTCTCTCTATACGGGGACTCGCCATAACTAATGGCGGCAGATTCTGTGGCATACCTGAAGTAGTGGAGTCCATCCGCCACTTCTCTCCTGCCCAGGTACTTTGAGGATCAGATCACTCTATTTGAGGCATTTTGTGCTATGTGACGAAGACCTCTGCTGGGCAAGGATGTTGGCAGGGGATAGACCTTGTGGATGCTGGCAACATATAACATCTTATAACACATCCAAAAAACCTTTCCGGCACCAACAGAACAGGTGGTCGACTGCACTACGACAATGGTCGCCTTACAATAAAGTGCCTTGTGCCACATGTGCATGTGTGCATGCATTAAGGCTTAGTCAGCGCCTTTTATTTCCCTTCCTTCAAAGACTTGAGAATTAGAGGCTACTTTTTTTTTTTTTTTACAATTCTTCCTATTTCTTCTGCTACTTTTTTGTAAAAATCTAAAGGATTAAAAAACAAATAAACAAAAAAAACATTATTAATGTTGAAAACAAGGAAAGGGGTTGTTCTAAAAAAAAATGGAAACGCGCCTGGGTACAACTTTAAACTGAGAGTGCCACCACCAGGCATCAGTTATATTAAGTCAAAGAAACAAACAAGACAGAGAGAAATTGCACAGATGGAAGAATACAAACTGAACCTACACAATGAATACCTAATTGCAGAGGCTCTAGTGGAGGTTGTCTAGGACCACTGATTCACTTGAGATTAAAATGTAAGATGAAGCTTTGCATGCAGAGTGGTTGAAACAGGAAATGTTACTTTAATAGGCGGACAAGGACATGAAGATTATGGCACGGATAAACGGGCATGAAGGAGCCATGGCACATGTATCAGAGACACGGGGGAAGGAGTGATTAGTCCAGCGAAACCTGCAGAAATGGTCAAAGCCTTTGCACTCCGTTATGTGAGCCCCCAGACGGGAATAGGGAAAGTGCAGGTGGAAAAACATTAAGCTTTGTGCTAGACCTGAGAGTTCAAACATGCTTGGAGGGGCAGAAGTTGAACCTGGAAACTCAGCTTACCCTTACTGGGATGTAAGCAGGACTCAACCAAATTCAATTGACCAATAAGCTACCAGCTGGACTATGGAAGAAGGTGAAGTGTCACTCTCTCCAGCACATGATAACTATGTTGACTGAGGATAAACAGGTAAGGAAACTGCTGCCTGATCTAAGACAGACCAGGTTGGTGGTAATTCATGAAAAGGGTACACCACAAAATGTATGCTCCATATGCAGACCAATGTCACTAATAAACAGTGAGGTTAAGTTCCTTGCCAGTTGTCTGCTCGGGATCATAGAGTTCCTAATTAAGATTCTCTCTAGGCAGATCCAGGACCCCCGCACAATCACCACACCTGATTCTCATAAGGATTTTGATTCCTGACAAGGGAATTTTATTACAGCAGTCCTGACCAAGATCGCATTTGGATTAAGATTTGGGAATTTGTTGTGACTACTATACATGGAGCCAATGCCCCAGTTACTACTGGTTAATGGGTACTCTGTGAGGTCTCACAAGGAATTTAAAGTGGGAGTATTTGACTCCATATTTTAAGAAGTTGGGAGTAAAACAATTTTCAGGGAATACAAAAGTAATTTAATTTCCTTAAAGGGGGATTTTGTAGGCAAGTAGAGATATATTTTAAATCCTTAACATATTGTTTGTGATCCATACTACTCTGCCTGTAATATTTCATGCAAATTAAAACATGCATTTCGACCTAAAAGTTCCTCTTCAGATCAAGAAGTGGTACAATTACAACTCCTTTCTGTGGCCCTTTTTTTCGACTTGTACCACTAATCAGAACCTACGCCTGGAGCTGTGTGGGTGAAAGACGGGGCAGGCTCCTACATGGAAGTTCTTTTATTTGTTGAAAGTAATTGCCTCTTTTTAGGACATTAAATGTTTAGCACACTACTTATATGTGGGGCTGGACCCATCTCAAGATTGTTGACACTCAACAGAGGCACACAATAGGGCTGCCCTCTTGTGACACCTATTTTCCTTAACATTAAAACCCTTGCCGTCTCGAATTTGTGATCCTCCACTGGCTGGGTTTCAATGGGTGAAGGGTAGACAAGACAATATATCACTGAACACATATGGTCATTATAGTTATTGGGCAATCCAGTCTTTTCAGCTACTAGGCATATGGGCATTATAACGGAATGCAGGCAGCGGAGAGGGCTCAAAACTAGTAGGCAGGCTCATATTTTCTGTAAAAGTCACAGATTCCCCACTTACAGATGAAAGTGACCTTTTCGATACATTGGATTAAATATCTCAATCTATCATGGCCAGCTTTGCGCCACGAAATATATTTCCTATCCGAAATGGGTTTGAATCAGTACTATACACTGGTATATGAGCACCATTTGAAATGTGCAGGAAGCCTACATTTGTCTCAGCTCAAAGTAATCTCTTTAAGGAAAGTTCTAAAGAAGTTAAGTTAATTTGGAATCATAAAACCTCTACAATGGCCTTCTGAAAGTAGTGCATCTCAGTCTGGGAGTCTGGGAGGGGCAAGTGACACCCTCTGGGATGGCCAACTACTGGGAATTATAGTTAATGATCACTAGTGTCTGGTTGTTCCATTGTGAGATTTTACCCAGCATTGAGACTGGAGCTCGACTTGGTGGGGTTTGCAAAAGTCTACACCATAACACATTAGGAATGTAGGGGAGAGAATATCCTCACCAACGAAGGGCTGTGTTTGGAGCATGGCAACATTTAACATTTAACAAAAAGTGTGTGGTGATAGAATAAAATAATGATGCAGTCCGCCGCACGTGTAATGGTGAAAGAGCGATGGAAGCTCATAAACTCCACGGCTTTCCAAGGTGGAAGGCTAGAGGAATGCGCCATGTGAAAGTAGGGATAAGACATGCCAAGGTTTAGCAGCTGTCCAACTAGACGGTAGCAGCTGTCCAGCTAGACGTCACTCTAGATGGGAGAAACCTCTTTAAATACCTTCAGTTTAGACATGCACTAACAATACAACTAAAGGGGAACTTCGACCTCGCTGATTGCTCGCCAATAGAGATGACCAACAGAATCTTGAGCCTCCTCTAGGTTCAAATGCACACTCTGCAAAGCATTTAGGATCTTTTCTACAGAATCCAAAGAAAAGTTAAATACTACAGCATGTGGTGAATATTCAGGATAACAAATGACAAGGAGCAACAAAATGCCCTTGGTTATTGCCCATCACCCCTGGACGTCATTTTGGGGTGGCCAGGGGTCGCAACTGCAATCCCTGAGGTCTCCCCTGCTACCTCTGTGATCTCCTTTGCTACCCCTAAAAAAGCGTTAAGCTTTTTTTTAATGGAAGCTCCTGGGCTGTGGCCAGAGCCATGTGGCTCTGTTTCTGAAGTGGCTGGCTTTCTTGTTCAGGCCTCTTAAAAAAACAGAGGGTTCCACAAGTGTAACACTTTGAGCAGTGACACTAAATAAGAAAGAATAGGAATAACAAATAGTCTTTCTGGAATTATATACACAATAATTGCTAGACTCATTAAAGGTTTATTCTAGGTAGACTTCATGGGGTGAGTCAGTTAGTCTGTTTTTAAACACCTCAAATTAACAATGCAGACAAAAACTATATGTATTTTGCTTTTCGCAAGTTGAAGTTATAGCATGTTTTTTCTGCCGTTGTCTATGTTATGATCATCACAAGACATTCCATCTCGGGGTCCTCAGTCACTTGAAAAATGTCTTGTGCCTAAAAGCTTCTGTACAGTGTAGAAATGTTTGACCACAGCACATCAAGTGGCCCTTGATTTCATTGTGCCACAGTTAATGCTTTGTTGTAATATATCTCCTATCTCCCTGGCATGCTGTTCAGGATGTTTGTTTGCATGTATGAGGTAACGAGTGCCCAGAGTACGGGATGCCGTGTGAGTGCTTTGCTTTCTCTGCACTACTCTAAAATATTTAATGCACAGTAATGAACCCTCCAATGGTATGTATTTTGCCAACCTCTGAAGCCTGAAAAGTAGATCAATGCAGGCTTGACATGTGGCCATCTTCGCACCAGTCCTGCAAATGAACTGGCCTGCTGTTAAATCTCAGTTATCAGTTTATTGGTATCCACTAAAGAGTGTAATTTGCTTTCTGACTTTGAGACCATTCAGACATGTAATTGCTCATTTTACTATAACTGGTAAAACAGCTCAGTGGGTTGAGCACTCGCTGCTGCGATGTGTGTGTGATCTGCAAGTTGCAGGTTTGAATCCCGGCAAGGCCAACTCAGCCTTTCATTGTTCTGAGGTCTATAAATGAGTACTAAAACAGGTTGGGGGATATTGTAGGTATATTTGTTCTATATAAAGCGCGTAAGCGTAAGTGCTATTTATTAACACATCGTTATCATTTGGCCTTGGACGTCTGCTTCCATTCACAGTAATTTGGTAATATGGGCCTATACACACTGATATTAACGATACTTATGGTGATTCATTTTTGTATGAAATGTATATCACATTACAGTGATATCGTAGCCATATTTATCGTAGTGTACTTATGCACAATGCTATGTGATGCCACTTCCTGTTTTGTCAAGGGGTGAAATGTTGTGTTCCATCGCTTCTGCTGACGTCACTTCGGGTGAGGTCAAATGACATCACTTCCTTTGATGTCATCAGAGGTCATAGGTCGTGTTATGTCATTTGTGGCATATACGTGAAATGACGTCCCTGCCGAGCATCACCTACCGCCTTAAATTAATGCAGTCATAATACCTGTTACTGTCCCAAGACACGGTTTAGGTGAGGAAGAGTGTGGATGGGAACTGCCTTAGATGCAAGACTAGATCTGCTACAATTTTAAGACTGATGTTGATCATTGCAAGAAGGGACATTGCAGCTCCCTGGAGAAAGAGGAAAGGTTTGACAATCTTCAGGTGAAGAGAGGGTTAGGAGAGGCTAATGAAACTTGATGAAGTTGTATATCAGCTGATGATTACAAAAGTCAGCAAGATTTGAAGCCATTGGGCTGATTACACTTGAGGGGGCATGAGATTAGGGTCATTGTATCACCCATGGAACAATATTACACTTAATGACTTGGTGCAGAAGGGAATATAGTCCAGAAAGGCCAGGGCTGCCATATGAAGAACATGATTCCACCATGTTCAAGCAAAAGCTTCTTGGAATGATGTTCGATGATAGAAAAGAAAGAGTCCTTCAAGTCTAACATTTGTTTTATTTTATTTCACATTCTAATTCCTGTACCTTAATGGAGCACAGTTTACAGTCTACAGTCTACTCTCGCCGGGCTCGGGTTCGCCCTTGGTACATTAACCTGTCTGCAGCTGGTGCATTAACCTGTGAACAGTTGGAAACTCTCTAACTGGGATTGTGAAGAAGTGAAATAGCACAGGTGTGCAGGAATATGAAGCGATCAAAGTAATAATGTGCGTAAAGGATCATATGATGATAATATGTTCAGATCACATGAAGTGTTTTTTTTCCACGGTTACATGCTTTTGTATTGGGCACTTCAGTGCATTTGAGCCTAGGGAATTCAATCAATGCTATTATGCCTTTTATGTTTACAGATTTTCTTTGACAACTGGTTGTTGTGATTGGAGCCGAGGAGCCAGGGTATTCTGTTTCTAAAATCACTCTTCCTATCGACTTCTGTCTTCCTAACACCCTGTCCTGTGTTCCTAACTTCCATTTATCCAACCATCAAACGTACCCCAATACTCTTCCTCCCTTCAGGCTACGGGCTAGACCATCAAAGTACTTTAGTTATCCTGCATGAGGAGGTGGTTAGACTGGGTGCATGACACATCTGAGAGAAGAATTGAAGCCTCACAGAATAACAAGCCCAAGCGTCTTTCCTCTCCCAGGTGACAAGCATGGACCCTGCCCAGGCCTTGGCTGTGGTTCTGAATTCTCTGCAGATCCTGCAAGCCTAAACGATGGCTTCACAAGCACATTACACATCTTCACATGGAGGACTGTCAGATTCCTGGGCAGACACAGCCGCCATGGCAACGTAGGTCCAGGCACTGACTGCCTAAAATGTGCTTGCATTTGTTTACATCCCACTAGCAACAGCCCACCAGTCACAGCAGCACAAGCAACCCATGAAAATGCCCAGGATACTCAAGAAGCAGTAATTGTATTGGCTTGTCACAGAGCTGTTGCTAAAGTAAAGCCATTCCTTACGCAGTGTCAACTGCTTGTTTTCACTTGACTGACTATGTTTTCTTCCGCACGAGCTAGAACGGCGTTAGTGGCTTCATGCTTGGCTGGGGACACTGCCATATGGCAGAAAGCCCTGATAAAACTTGCTAATCCATTATTGTACGATTGGACGGAGTTCAAAACCAATTTTGGGAGAATTCTGGACCACAGGCACACTTTAGCCATTGATCAAGAGTTGTTAACCCTATAGCAATTGAGCACCAATTTGGTGATGTATGTCACCTACCTGCTTATTATATGGTCACATTTCCAATGGAAAAGAGAATGGTGTTGTTTTAACAGTATTACATTAAGAAATTAAGGTTCTTATCACACAAGTAGGCCCAGAGAGTTACTTTTTCCCATTTTCTCAAGTCTAAAGTGACACCCTCCCGTATGTCTGAACCTAAGCCTAGGCTAATATGCATAGCGACAGGGCCTCTACAGTTTGAAGCAAAGGAGAAGAGGAGGAACCACAAATTGTGTTCAAAGTGTGGAAAACAGGGCCACTTTGTGAGGGAATGCCCTGGAAAAACAAGCGGTATCACACAGCGAGTCGAGGACGCTCAGCCATAGATGGGAGAACTTTGTCTAGTAAAGCAGAGGAAAACCCTTATGCATTTTGAAATATCAGTGAATTTAGGGCCATGAACGTAAAGGCCAACCTAAAGTTCAGAGATCAAACTCAGTAGAGTTTTGAGATTTGTACTGAATGAACCTTCATATTAGACTTCCAGAAAAAATCTCAAAGCTCTGCTGTTCGCCTAATGCTCCTGACTGTTTGACTCTACCATAATGTAACCTGTCCACCAGCGCCTGGATGCCTGAGGGTTTAGCGCGCTTTATATAAATGCAAAAATGAATTAATAAATAAATACCAGCCAACCTAAAGTTCAGAGATCAAACTCAGGGAATTACTTCAAGGGTGGATTCTAGAGCCATGAGAAATGTTATGGATCTAACTTTAGCAGCACAATTGGAGAACCAAACTAAATCTAAACCCAAAGCTGAACCAGGAAAGTATATGGATGGTAAATAATTGGTATTAGGCCCAATCAACCTACAGAGATACATACTATTGCTGGATTGTCACTCATGTCATATGGAATGGACGGTATCACTACATATTATCCCCACCAAAAATATTGCTGTATATATGGTCGTCTGGAATGGCCATAGGTGATATTTTTGGGAGGGACCATTTTGGGGGGTTTTGGGAGCGGGGGTTGGCGGGTTGTCCTTAATATTGCTGCAAAATATGGCAATATTTTTTTTATGGCAATATTTTTGCGGGGATATTAACACATGGAACCAAATGGACCAGGTTTACTTTCATTGTATCACCTCAGTTTGGGGTAACATGTGGCAAGCCCTGCCATGTTACATGTGGCAAGCCCTTCATTTACAGGCTGCAAAAGACAGTATCAATTGATTTGCAGTTTTGCATAGGGAATTGTTCTCATCGAAAACTCAAAGGAAATCTGGCCATTTAACTTGTGAAATAAGGACACACAATTTGCTGTATTTCTGAAAACGAGCCCATCGTTCTTCCTCGGCAGTAGGAAACATATGTGGACATGTTAAGCACATCCAGATAAGAAGTTAATGCCGTTTAAGCAGTGCAATTGTCACATAGGTTTTGAGCTGGATGCAGGGTATACTCACTGAATAAAAAGGAGAGCCAACATCATGACGAGTACGTAGACACGTACGCTGCCAATGGTTGTTTACATCATTCCACCTTTGCCATCTTGTCGCCACTCTTAATACCTTTGAAGTCTTGTGACAGTAGGTCCTGTATCGACTGCTGTGCATTTAATAAATTCACTATTAGGAATGGCTACCTTATAATGCTCTTTTTGGTATGGTTAGATCAAATCAACACCCCAGCTCCCATTTTCCCTCCTACACTCTGGCTGCCTTCCTTGCACCCCCTCCCCTCACTCTCCTGTGTGGCAAAATACCTTGGTGTCATCTTCGACTCCTCTCCTCACATCACAGACCTTGCCAAGAAGACCCACTTTCAGCTGCCCCTCCTCAGAGGCATTCTCCCTTTCCTCACCTTCCCCCCGAAACGCATTGTCTCCAGAGCTCTGGTCCTCTCTAGAATGGACTACTGCAACAGTCTCTTCCTCAATCTGCCTACATCCTCCTTTCGCCCCCTTCAAATAATCCATAATAGGACTGCAAGACCTATCCTTGGCCTCAAACCCAGGGACTACATCTCTCCAGCCCTATAATCTCTCCAGTGGCTCCCAGTTGCTGCGAGGATCAAGTTCAAGACCCTCTGCATCATCCACAAAGCTGCCTGGGGTCTGGGACCCCGCTGCATGCAACTCTCTTGCGCGAAAATACCTCCCTGCTGGAGCCCTTTGTCTTCTAGCTCCAACTCTCTGGAGATCAGATGCTTTTCCAAGCAGAGCGTGGGGGGTAGATCTCTCTCCTCTGCAGGTGCCACCCTCTGGAATGGCCTCCCTGCCCCTCTCAGACTTGAGCTGGAGCTCCTTAAGTTCCGGAAAGCTTCTCAAGACCTTCCGTTTCACTTCTTCCTTCCCTCTCCCCCTACCCTGCTAATGTCCCCTCTGCCTCTTGACTGGCTGCCTGGTTCCTTCAGAGTCTTGCAGGGCACCAGGCCCTCCTCTACCAGTCTATCCTTGCACTTGGTCTCCCCTGAAGCCGCCACCCTGCACTTGCTCTTCTGGGATCCCTCCCCCTGCACTAGCCTGGCTGCGCCTGCTTCCTGTTCGGCATTTCCAGCCCCTTCCCATGCACTCTCTGCATTCCCTGGCACGTGTCCACCTGGCCTCTCCTTGGCACTCGCATAACCCATGGGCCCTTCCGCCCTGACCAGAAATGTCCTGCTCCCCCGCACTTCTTGTTACTGCACTTGCACGATCCGAATGACATAAAACCGTTTTAGATTTTTCATCCCTGCCCCCCCCACCTCTTTTGTCTTGTTGCTCCTTGAAACACCTTTTGCTGTATAGGCGGTGGCGTAGACAGGGTAGGGCCTGAGCGGGTAAGGCCCACCCAAAATCTTTAAATGCCCACTAAGCAGTGCTGTGTGGGCATTTACAGATATTAATGTCAATGCGGTGGGCCCATCTATCTTAGCTTTAGTCCCCACTTGCTAGACAATCCTGGCTACGTCTCTGTACTATAGGCGCATTATAAACACCAATGAATAAATAAAATTAAAAAAGGTCCAAGCCGAACACCTCTACACCACATTGGATCTTTGTGGTGCGTGCCATTTGGTATGTGTAGGAGAGGCTGACAAGTGGAAGACAGCTTTTCAGACTCTAATGTATCCTGTAGTTAACAGTGAGGCTCTGCAATGTGCATGCTGCATTTCACATTTTTTCAGAATTAACTTCTGAAATCCTTGGCTTGTGTGTCATTATTTACAGGAATTATATTGTCATCAACGCATCATCTTTGTGTTTACTTTTTATCCAGGAGCCAGAAACATAAAAGGCAGGCAATTCGTCTAGGAATTTACAACAAACAAAAAGTCAGAAATCAGTAGAGCCATGAGGCAAAGGTTACTGTACCAAGGGAATGCACTATTTTTACCAGCTAAAACCTTGAAACCCTAAAACTCTGCAGCAGCAAGGGCTCCAATGCAGTCATCATTCTCCCCGGCAGGTCACCCGGATGCCAGAAAATCCCGAACTGGTTAAGAGATATTTCTGGTGGTCTTTCATGTCTCCAGACGTTATCACATTTGTGGACATTTGTTCAACTTGTGCAGGTGTAAAGGCCAGTTAAAGCTCCGCAAAACCCTTGGCATACAGTACCCACGGATGTTGTAGTGTACCTGCCTAGAGGTTACTACATGCTATACAACTACATGTACTCAGACCGGGCAACACAATTCAGGTTATGATTTTGGAAGGCATTGTGTTAGGCCATCAGACTGAAATACTAGTCATATCCAGCCATCACCCAGAAACAGATGCTGAAAGGAGAGCCCACACCAGGTTGTAGAACACCATCTCATGTGTTTGAGGGTTGAAGGTAGCTATATGCGGTAGATTTAATCTCAATGGCCAATTTTGCATCAAAAAATGGCCAGCACAGCTCCTCAAAGGCATTTTATGATTTCTCACCCTGCATGTTACCCCTTAGAGATGTACCAAATAACATCCCTGATGTCAAGAAGGCCATATCACTGAGGCTTTAAGAACAGCCCAGGAAAATGCAATAAAAATATGAGGCTAGGAAAAGAAGCATTGTACCCAAGTATCAGTTAGAGGATTAGGTGTGGTTATTCACAAAACACTTGCAATGCCATGACCTGTTTAATTACACCAGTGTTTAAATGGTTCCTTCCCACTTTAAGCTAAGTGGGTCACATAGATAACCATTTAGGTCTATCAGTGAAAATGCATATACATTCCATTTTTCAGAGGATAGATCTGATTTTTTTGCAAACCTGAACAAGTATGGTTGTTCCCAAAAATTCTTTGGGAACTCCCGTCCCCTGCACACTGTCGAATATCTGACAAATCAGATCAATAACTCAAAGGAGTTTTTTGTTTAGCATACTCTTTTAGGCAAAATTTGGCCAACAGTAATTTTGACAAACATTTTTTCTAATACATAAACCATTTTTCTTAATCAAGTAAGAGATATTTTGAAGAAACAAAGATTTCGGTGAAAGTGTCCTTTTCTTTATTGTACATAGTACATGATGATGCCCAACGCGTTTCGAGTTAATCAACTCTTCTTCAGGGGCAATGGCACAATTTTTTCAATTTTTCTACAAAGTGAAAAGAGGACATTTGTGGGAAAAACAGCAGGAAAAGCAAAAGAAGGTTGGACGGAGCATAAATCAAACATCCGTACCAAAAATACAAAATCCCCAGTATATAGACACTTCAGAGACCACAAACATAATGTGGCCCAAATGAGCGTTGTAATTCTTGAAATCGTACATCCTCTCCCAAGAGGTGGTGATCTACAAAAAATGTTGACACAAAGAGAATTATACTGGATACACTGCCTTGATTCTCTTACCCCGGTAGGGATGAATGAAGAGTATTACTTAGGCCCTTACTTATAATTTAGCATCTCTTTACATTGTTGTTGTTCTGCCGCTGTAATATTATGCAAATTTCAGAAATTGTGTGTACCATGGTCCAGTCTACAGAATTAGAATGTGCATCCATTTGGAGCAGGAAAAAATATACATCCATACCGATTTCTTTGCTGATGTAACACAGCCTTATTGATATCAACAGAAAGGTCAATTTGTACACATATATAGAAATTCTCACATCCATGATTAGACCAATGTTTTTTTCTGTTTATATCATTATGCATTCGACTCAGATTGACTTGTTGACTCCTTTGAGCATAGTACACCAATTATTGACTATTTCTTCTCCTCTTATGCAAAACAACTTTCCTTTCTTCTGAGTCCATTACGCGACTGACGCTGTTTGTCTATAGAACGCCACACCATCTTAGGTTAATAACACTATTTATCATCTAAACAGCATCCGAGTGCGTTTACTGAACCGTACGGATTTTATAACATCCAGTCTATAATTTGTACTACAGCTTTATTTTCGAGCATCCCCTTGCTCGCCTTTCCATTTCTCTTTTACTTTGTTTACCTTTTCTTGAGAAGCGTGAATGGGACGTCACTCGGCTGACGTACATAACGCAACATCTCCGTTCTGATAAATGTCAGTAAACATGACGAATCATATCTACACATGCGCATTACGACTATCTGCCGCGCATGTGATTTTCCAAACAAACGGCATTACCGTCAGTATAAAAGGAGACGTTTCACGGGTTGGACGCATCTCCAGACCGGCAGATGCGACCATCCGAAGAACGCCTTCTATAAAAGACTCGATGTAAGTACTTGCCGCCACCAGGCGCCTTTCAAATTAGTTGAAGGCTATTTCTAGATACTTACCTCCACCTTGATCTTTTTGGTTAACAGTAGTTTTCCGACTTTGAGCGCCTCCTACAATCCGTCCGTATTTGCTGATAGCGACCAGATGCACTATGCATTCACTACACTTTATCGATCCTTTTAAGATATGTAGGTTTTCGCTCCTCTATACTTCTTCACCTATCACAACGTAAAACGCTTTTTAAAGGCATTTTTGTACATACTATTACTTAAAATGGTTCTAGATACGACCGCAGCAACAAAATCTTTTTTAAGAATTTATGATCTGGTTTAAAGTATATAAGTTTAGCTGAATAGGAGCTACATTTTTCTTTTCTTTTGTGTAAATCAAGAACATCACTATATGTTTTCCAAGGATTTGCTTTCAAATCAATATATGTATGCCCACTACTTCCCAAACTGTTACTATTTGTTGAAAATTGTCATCATGTGTCTAACGAAATCGCCACTTGTTTTATTGAGTTAAAAACAGAGACAAGTTATATGAATTGTTATAATGGACCAAAAAATATGATTTATGTCCTCTTTTCACTTTGTAGAAAAATTGAAAAAATTGTGCCATTGCCCCTGAAGAAGAGTTAATTAACTCGAAACGCGTTGGGCATCATCATGTACTATGTACAATAAAGAAAAGGATACTTTCACCAAAATCTTTGTTTCTTCAAAATATCTCTTACTTGATTAAGAAAAATGGTTTATGTATTACAAAAAATGTTTGTCAAAATTACTGTTGGCCAAATCTTGCCTAAAAGAGTATGTTAAACAAAAAACTCCAAAAAACTCCTTTGAGTTATTGATCTGATTTTTCGGATATTCGACAGTGTGCAGGGGACGGGAGTTCCCAAAGAATTTTTGGGAACAACCATACTTGTTCTATTTTTCCAACCCAGATGCCAAGGTTGAGCCTTTCTCCCCCCGCACCTCAAATTCATCCTCAATTTCACCACTTCATCTAACTAGTTTTGATGAGATAAACATCATAAACAGGTGTGCCTTTAGTTTCTATATATCTTTCTTTTTTGCAAACCTGGACAGACGACAACTAGGGGAAGGGCCATTCATAGAGGATAATTCCCTGATAGTAGCCACAGCAGCAGGAACACTGGGGCCAAACGGACAGGGACCCAGTGGAGCACCATCGCACATGGGACCCCCACCGGCATACGGTCCCTTGGTAACGAGGAGAGGGACGATATACGAAAGGAATTCACCTACATTTGAAGCTCCACTCAGACAAGTGCCAGTTGCACAGGGAGATGGGGAAATTCCACAGGCATTAATGATAGTTCATATACCATGGGCATCTTGAGACCTTAGGGCATTAGCAAAATAATTCCCTAATCTAAGGGAAGAACCACATTGATTTGTGGAGGAATTAAAGACAATAATGCAGTGTTTCAACTCATCGGGGGCAGATATGAATCAACATGAGACTAGTGATGCCACCGGAGATAAGACAACGATTAACGGAACAGGTGGATTGGCGAGCCACCGATCCAGGAACAGGGGATGCCCTGATGCAGGCATGGGATAGGACAGTGACCATGGTCGCTGAGATATGCCCTCAAAGAACTGATTGGGCAAAAATATCAAATTGTTAGAAAAATGAGTGTGAATCACTGGCTGACTAGTTAGATACACTGAAGGTGATGTTCACTCAGCACTCAGGTATTACAAAACTGGAAGATAGAGTGCAGGAAGCTATAGCAACTCTTTTGTTGCAGGATTACTCCCAAAAGAACGTGTTCATTGGATGGCAGACTAAACCATTAACAGAGCGAGCTAGTGGCAGATGCAAATCATTGTGTCGCTTGCCAAGATCAGAGAAAGGAGACGTTTGATAATAAAAGTATGACGTTACAGATGCAAAGTCTTCAGGGAGAGGTGCAGGGACAGCAGCAGGGAACGGGAAACTTTTAGGGGAACCAGGCCAAAAGAGGGGGACAACCTAGAGGCAGAGTGGGAGGTCAAATGGCCCTGCAGACATATCAGAACCAGCAGGAAGGATACGAGATGCAGCCGACGCAACCGAGACAACGGGTACAGTTTGACCAACAACAGGCAGAGCGAGGACAGGGTTAGCAGGTGCAGGGGAATTGGAATATCCAGCAGGCTCCCAGAGCTATGGTACCAAGCCCATTAATTGTAATTATTGTAAGCAGCAGTGCCATTGGAAAAATTAATGTCCATTCAGACCCTAAGTAAGACAACAGATACCGGGTGGAACGTTCCCAAGTAGCACATAAATGCAACCACAGATAGGACAGGTCCAGGGACCGACTGTGCCCATGTGTCATGTCCTGCCCATTTTCAGCCATTCCCCAGTCAATAAACCGGCCTCTGGTATCTTTGCGGTCCTGGCGCTTACCGTGGCATCTTATGCAGAGATCACAATGGTGTGTGCGGCAACGCACATGGACTACATTTCCCTGCAGGCCGAGGGCAGGGTTGTTACGTCCACTCATCGCAACATTGCTGGCAAGCCCTCAGTACCTTGTAGGCTGTCTCATAAAAACCGTCAGGGGGGTGAGACGCAGTGCTCTTTGACTGTGTTTTTACATTTAATGAGCTCCGTTTCTACGTTCTGCATTTCTTGACTTTTTGACTCATTTTGTTCCCCGATTGCCTCCGTCTCACCCCTTTCCTTGTGGACTTTTTTGGCCCGTCACCTGTTTTTTTGTATTTTGAATTTAGTAGTTGTGCCCCCAATTGCTGTGACGCTTTAGAAAGCTTCTGTGTGTTGGTACTCTTCTGTATTGGATTTCATACTTCTATCATCAAATTGTGATTTCTAAGGATATTTCTTCTCTGGCTCTTTAGTGGATACTGGATGAACTTTGAACTGTGTTGGTTTGGACTCGAACAGAACTCTGAACTGTTCCTTATTCCCGCGAACTAAACATTGTGTGTGTTTGTCCTTAGAAAGAAATCAGAATTGCCCAGTGGTTTCAGGTTATACAGTATGTGCGCCTGGAAAAGTAGTGAAGAGCTGGAAATTGCTGCAAGTAACATCAGCACAAGTGGCCGAATTAGTGGCCCTTACGAAAGCCTGTTGAGTGGTGGATCACCAATCAGCTAACATTTATGACGATTTGAGATGCACCTTTGGCACTGCCCATGACTTTGGTCAATTCTGGAGGCAAAGACGATTCATGACTTCAACCGGTACACTCATTCAACACAGCAATTATGTGCTAGCATTGTTAGATGCCATAATGTTGCCAGAGCAAATTGCCATCATCAAATGTGCTGCCCACTGGGCACTGGTTGATCCTATTAGTTGCAGAAATGATTTTGCTGATCGAACTGCCAAATTAGCTGCCACCTTAGAGAGCGACCAGGTGTACATCTTGCCAGTGCAAGCTATACAGGAGGGGACTTCATATAAAATGTTAGGGGGCATTCTGCAAATGCAAGAGAATGCGCTTACAGATGAAAAAGACAAATGAATAAGAAAGGGGTGCCGGTAGCACGAGAACTCTCTGTATCAGGACGATCAGGGTTGGTTAGGTGAAAAAATATTTTTTTGGAGTCACTAATAATAATATATCATCGGCAGGCACATATCGGTAGAGATGAAATGACAATGCTAGTGGGACAATTCTTGTTTGCACCAGAGCTTACAGATATGGCTCAAGAATACTGTGAAACATGTGTAATATGTCTACAAAATAACATGGGGAAGAGTGCACTAATCAGCCCGGGGGCATTGCCTGCACTGCATGATCCATTTGTGGGGCTACAAATTGATTTTCTCCCAACTGCCAAAATGCAATAGGAGGCAATACCTGGTAGTAATAGTGGATGTTTTTTCAGGATGGGTAGAGGCACATCTTTGTAGAAAGGCAGATGCAGTGACTGTCGTGAAAAATGTTGATTCGGGAATTTGTGCCTAGATATGGGATGCCAGTAGGTATTAACAGTGATCAGGGAACTCATTTTGTTACTGATATTATCGAAACACGGTTGTCCACTTTGAAGGGCCAGCATCATTTGCATTGCCCTCACCATCCCCCATCAGCTGGGGTAGTTAAGAGACGAAATGGAGTATTGAAAAATAAATTGGCTAAATTATGCCAAGAAACAGGGTTGAAATGGCCAGAATCACGTGTGCTAATTCTGTTTAGCATGAGAAGCACACCCTCCAGGAAAAATGGTTGAGTCCATATGAAATCCTCTGTGGAAGACCTATGACATTACCACCTGTATCACCACCTGTGAAAAGTGTACTAGATAATTTGCAATTATCAGATGATGGATTGCTTGAATATGTTAAAACACTAATGTCCTCTGTAAGTCTCATTCACAAGCACGTTCAAGCTGCTCTGCCAAGGGAACCAGATTCTCCAGCTCATTCCTTACAGCCCAGCGACAGTGTCCTGATAAAGGTCAACCAGAGAAAGACTGCTCTAGCCCCAAGATGGAAGGGGGCCTACTGGATTCTACTGACTTCTAACTCAGCTGTGAAGGTTCAGGGGCAGCCAACTTCGTGAAGCCGCTGCAAACGGGCGGTAGCCTCACATTGTAGCTGCTATTTTCATGGTGATTTGTTTCTCTGTATTGGCTTATGTTAATGTAGTTTTAGGAGAACCTGATTCTATTGTACAAAGCATATTAGCAATGAAAAACATGACAATTGTTGTGACATCGGCACATGCAAAGGCTTAGCTGTGGTCTAAGAAATGATGGATAGTGCAGTGGCAAAGAGGAACCTGCGATCTAAACGGCTCATGGGAATATGGAGTAGATCTTTGGTTGGCATTTATACCATGCCCAGCCGAGTGTCTAGTTGGGGTAGTACCATCTCCCTGTAATGCTCTACCTAATTGGGTGAGTGATGAAGACTATTTGAATGTTTTGAACTGACCAATAAAAGAACCCACAAGGAAACCCAAACCTAACCTTAGAGATAGAGATGCGAGTCCTGTTTAATTTACCTACTACGGTATCTGAAAAACTAACGATATTGTACGCTCAACCTGTTTCTGATTTGACATATTATTGTAGCAGGAGAAATAAAATGATATCAAAGATTATATATTGGTGTAAGTAGTGGACTGGGACCACAGTCCTGACAACATGTAGAGAACTTGCTAATAATGCTAGCATAGTTCCAGATGTAGTAAACCTGTCCATGGCAATGCACCGGGCAGTGATGCCAGCATATTGTGAGATGGAAGATCTCAGTGCTATTATAGGGAAAGAAAAGGGGCAGCAAGTACAGTTGGAGTGTAATGTATTAACCATAGTGGATGGGTGTAACAGTATCAGGTTGGTGAAGGTGTGTATGAATTCTACAGCTCAGTATTATTTTTCAAATAGTTTAGAAACTATGATTCAGCATGTACAATCACCAAAAGTAGAACTGGAAGATTTTATAAAATACACTCAAATATTTAATCAACGGTTATGGTGCAATGCAGTGTCAAACCCAGAAAGAACGGGTTATAGATACATGGTGTTAAATGCAACTGTAGCAACAGTTTTGTTTACTGTTCCTTTGTCTGCCTTTCAGGTGACCGATCATTATGAGAATTGTACTCAGGGTTGGGGGGATGTGATTAGTGCAGCAATAAGAGGAGATGTTGGAAGGAACAGGAGAAAAGGGAGGTATTGGACAAAAAGTGAAGTGGGGTTAATACAGCACTTGTAACGTGAAGGATATACAAGGGTTCAAATTTAGGAAGTCAAAATATTAGATCAACTAGAGAAGGACACTGGGCTCATATCTGTGGCAGAGCTTACAGGCAGTGAGGCACACATTTGTGAGCTCCATGTCATAGGGATCTTGAGTCAGCTTACTCAGGGGGCCCTCTGAAAACGGATGGAAGGCATGCTAGAATGTGGACGGAATCTGGAATGGGACATGGCATGCAAACAGGTGCAAGATTATCTAAACGCTCAATTGATATTGATCTGTGAAGAGGTGCGACATAAATGTTAGCCCAGACTGTTGAAGAATGATTCTGGCACACCAGAGCACTTGTGGCAGTGGAGGAACTTCTGGAAATACAGCAACTGGTATTTTGAGGACAAAGAATGCTTATTTGGACTCATAGGCCACTACAGGGTTTATGGGCATTGGCCAGCAGAAACACATCGGGACCATGGGCAGGATGCACTTCGGAATGGTTGACACATCATGAGGTATGGGAAATAAAGCTACCCAACAATGCCTATCGATATTTTATCTCTGTCCCGGGACTGACTCCCGATCTGTGGTTTAGCATTGCCTCCAATTGGAGTTTTGACCTATACAGTCCCCACCGCTGAAATGCTTACGTAAATTAACAGAAGAACAGATAGTATTGGTCGGGGACAGGGTGTATTGGCAAAGTGAAGGCACTGGTTATAGCATTGTAGGAAGAAGGTTGTTTCGGGTAAAGGATTAATGCGTAGAGTTAGTGGAACTGCCAGAGTTTGATTTGCATTTGACCATTCATACTAGCACTAAGCAATTTTCTGTTTTTGGCCAGCTATAGAAAGAAGGAAGATAAATATATATGTGGAATTTTTAAAGGGGTAGCCTAAATTAGTGCCACAAAGGTTTCAGGATCTTGAAAGAGTAGAAGCAATACAACATGTGACAGATATTATAAAGAGTTTGCAAGTGTTTGAGACATTGTATAGCTATGAAAAGAAAGTGTTTGAAGTGGCTCATCGCACAGCCACAATTTGTCTGGAGGCAGATATTGTATGTGCTGTAAACAAAGAAGTATTTGAGCAACCATACATTACGACCATAGTGTGTCTCGCAGCAGTTTTTCTTCTATGACCAGGGGTCATTTGGTACTGTACGCAATGTTGTAGCCATTCTGGAGCAATGGTCATACAAAAAAGACCCACAGCTCGCCTTCTCACAGTCTATCTTCAGTTCCAAACCCTCTTTTGTTCTGATAGAAATGAGGCTAGAAAAGTATGATGCTGCAACAAAAGCTGGGAAAACTAACAAAAACAGGATGATGACTATGTATTGTGGAGATAGTGTGACAAAAGTAGATGGTTCACCTGCAGAAACGAAAAGCAGGAATGGGCCATGATAATAGCAGGTATAGAATACAATTCTATGTGCAAATGGAAAACAGGTGAATTGGGGATATCATTGGGGTTTTAGATCAGCAAGGTTAGTTGCGCAGTAAGCGCAAAAGAGGGGTCTGTTAACGCTGATGGCCCGAGGGAGGTGGAATTTGATTTGTACTATAAAATGCTGTCATAAAGGCTATTGGATGACTATGAGCATAATGGATGAATAAACAATGATATGGGAGGAGTCCAGGAAGAGTATTCTATGTCTACAGTATTATAAATATGCATGCTCGCAAGAGTTTGTTATTTTTCTTTTTTGGAAACAGACAGATAGTGATATCCCCGCCTTTTGGCTGTTTGCAATATTTGCACTGAGAGCTTCTACTAAACCAGACATGCGCTAACGGACTGCTGAGACCGCTTTTGGAAGCTCTCAGGTGCACTGGCCCACTGGTAGCTCCATCCTTGATTGCACTGGCCCAAACTTGCTTGAAAAATGGCATACTTTTCTTGACTGGATGTGCGTCGGGGGGGGTGTTGGTCCCAAACGCCTCACCTGAGGAGGGCGACACCGGATATCGTCAGATAAAAGTGACTGACCCAGAAGTGAAGGACCATATGGTCCCAGGAGGAGAGACAGAAACCGAACAAGGACTATGATTGAGTACAAACGTTGTCCATGAATAGATCAAATAAGAAATGTTCGAGGGAGAAAAAAATGAGTCATTTGAACGAGAATGATTTTCGGTTTTCACTCCCCCAAACACTTCTGGTAACCTGCACCGCCACTCCCTTACTTACCTTGTGGTGGCACACCTCCTTGTGTGCCACCGTCTCCCACATCTCTGCGACACCGAGCTCCCTTCACTTATGTGAATGGGAGGCGGCGTGACAGGGTCCTCTTTATTTAATAGGGGGAGGGGGACACCCCTGCAACACCTGGTGGCATTATAGTGAACGAGGGTGCGGGAAACACCCCCGCAGCCCCTGCAGTTCTTGTTCACTATAATGATACCGAATGGGGGATTTATTCTAAATTTTCATCTGTAGTAATTCTCGTACAGCCGATTTTCGATTAAATCTCCCATTCTTTTTTTTCTGACATATATACGGATTCCTAGTACACAGTGTTCTATTGTAATAAAAGTGTGACAGGCATACCTAAACGGATGTATAACCAATTTAAGGGGACAAGACCATGTTGCGATATAAGGGAAGGTGAACTGGAGGCATTTGGGTTATTAGTTTGGGTGGTGGGTAGATAGGATCCTATCTGTTTATAATGGTTGCAACTAGATAATAAATGTAGTCTTGCTTTGTCTATTTCCGATATGACTCCTGAGTCCTTTTGTCTGATTTTTACATCATAACCGCTGAGATGTTTTACACATTTGCGGATGCTCCCTGCCAATGTGGCTGAAAAGGTCAACTGTAGGATCTAGGCTTTAGTTTGGTCCAGTACAATGCATTAAGAAGAAATGCAGCTTTTAAATGTATGATCACTGGCATCAACGTCTCAAGTATTCCAGGAAAGCAGTGCTATGCATTGTGGAAATCCTACTACTGTAAAGTCCATATTTATGTTCAAGCGCTTACAGTAGATTAAAACAGTGTGGTGGCTCTAATGCTAAACATTTCAGATTCCAGTACCAGGACAATGCATTGTGGCCAATGTAGTGTATTATCTTAAGCATGCCAAGTGGAACAGATAATTGATAAAGTCTTCTACTGTGAAATAAACTTGACTTTCCAGTCCTGAATTCTCAAACTATTCCACCATATGCAGGAGATACGAATATTAACACACATGCCTGCTGCTACCAGAATTCACTCTGCCTCATGTAGACTACATGCCCTATAATACACATAGCTCAGTGGGGAGGGATGGTGACCTCTTCATCCATTCCAGTCACACCCGTAAGCCCACCACCAACAGTCACATTTTGAGTGCAGTGTGCTGGGCTTGAGGGGTGACGAGATTGCTGGGGAAATCAGATACATTCAGAAAAAGGAGGGGGGTGGGGCTACAACTAGATATGGGCATTGTCCGTCTTATCTTTTCGCCTTACCATTTTGTCACACAAACAATGGAATACTGGAATAATGGAATAATGGAAGCATACAAATGGAACAACCAATCACAACTGGTACACCACCTGTAGGCATTATGTGGATCAATATTCTAGTGCCAGGCCCTTTTTCTCCTGAAATGCTTCCTAGTGCAATAGCGCTGGCTGATTTCAACCAAATCTATGCATGCATGCATGTATGTATGTTTGGGATTTACAAAGTGTGAATCTAGCTGGGAAGCAAAAGGGTCCTGTACATACGGGATGCACCCAGGACATCATATGAAGGGTGAAGACGCATCAGAGGAGCTAGGATGGGTAGGGTGAAGGAGTTGAGTTCCAGAGGGGGAGTAGCAGAGTTTAGTTAAACGATCACAGATTGACAAGATGTTGTTTATAGAGTAGGCTCTTCAAGTCCTTCCTGAAGTGTAGAATGAGGGGACCAGTCTTATGTGTATTGGTACTCATTGCAGAGACATGGTGCAAATCAGGAAACAGTCTGCTTGCTGCTTTTTCCCACCATCAGTTCTTTATTTCCAGTCTGGAGATGCTGTGGATTCTGATGGTGTGCTAGTCTCCAGGGATAGTGAGTTCCTTGGCTTGGTAGAGTGGTGCTTTGGTTGTGACTGACCAGTAGGTGATGCTGACTGTCTTGAACATGATGCATTCTTGAAGGGGTAGCCAGTGGATCTCCTTGAAGATGGGGGTGATGTGTTTGAATGTTATTAGGCCTGTTATGAGGCATGTTGCAACGTCCTGTGCAGATTTCAGAGGGGCCAACATATCATTTGGGGCTTCTGCAAGTAGAGCTTGGGCATTAGGCAGCTGTTCTGAAATAGGGCACAGATGAATTTGCAGAGGAAGGCAAGTTGGTACCAAGCTACTTGGGTCTTCTTGGAAATGTGTGTTTTAAATGAGAGGTAGCAATCAATAGTAAAGCCAAGCAAATTGGGGGGTTCACTTGTATGGGAAGGTAGGAGGGCACCGCCAGCCCCCATGTACAGTGACAGAGACACACTGGTTAATAAATAAAGGGACCACAGAGCATTATTGTAAATTAGAATTTGGTCATAAAAACAGCCCATAATACGGTCTTTACTAAAGACACCCTTTTCTTTCACTTCATGGAATCCACTTTTTCAGCGTGGAGACTGTTTATTGTTCAGGTACCATTTAATGTGTGGCCTCAGAGAACATTTCTTATGATGGAGCCCTCATAACATATGTGGTCTTCTGTCCTTAAGAGTGGGGTGTGCGGACCGTCTGCCCATTAGGGCACTGCATGAAAATCATGGTTTACAAATTTGGTAAACTGCATGCAAACCAATGCAAACTATACGTTTACAAAGGTTTACGAGTGTTTCAAACCTTTTTGTAAACCTTTGGTTTACATTGTGTTTACACATAAGTAAACTTTGTAGTTATGCAAGTCCATTTGGACCTAATGTTCCAGAAATGCGTAAACCCTAAGTTTGCCATGGTTTACAAATTTGGTAACTGCATGCAAACCAATGCAAACTATATGTTTACAAGTGTTTCAAACCTTTTTGTAATACATTGTGTTTACACATAAGTAAACCTTGTAGTTATGCAAGTCCATTTGGACTTACTGTTCCAGAGATTTGTAAACCCTAAGTTTGCCATGGTTTACAAATCATGAATACTTTGTAAACCTAATGTACACGCAATGTTTCATGCACAACTGGACATTCCATTTACAAAGAAGACTTATTTGTAAACCTTTGCAAACCTAGCGTGCACCTCAAATTTGTCAAGATTTGTAAACATTTAGTTTACACCATTTACTATTGTTTGTAAACCTAGTGTACACCTCAAAACTGCCATTATTAGTAAACATTTGGTTTACAGAATTTACGCTGTTTGTAAACCTTTGCAAATGTGGTTCAGTATTTTGAGTGCACTTTTACTTCATTACATAATAATGTTGTATACCCCTTAAAACACAATGTTTTAAAGGTTTTGTTTTAGGAGTTTACTAACGAAACCTTGTAAATACAGACCTGGAATGTACTGCAATAGCTGTTCTCCCCTCTCTGCAGTGACTTAAAAAAGGCACATATGATTTGATGAAGATTGTGCATCACTGGCAGCACACCTAAAAAATGTTATACAAATATATATTTAAAGCCTCTCAACCATGTGATTGCATGCCAACATTACACTGCAGACATCACATAAAATGTAGATTCATATAAAAACATGGAAAATAAAAGCAGGGATCGAAATTGCCAGGAGCTAAGAGTTATTTGGCTCCTGGTTATAGCCAAGGAAGAGTCTGGTTACCTCGAAACCAAGAGCTACCAGGAGCTTCTTCCAACACCCCAGGCAAGTGGTGCTATACAAATACGGTAATGTAATATTAACTGTGTAGGTTTGGGTATGTTTATAAAAGAGAATCATGGGCACACTTAAGAGACATTTAAAGCATATTGGATAATATATAAATGGACAATAAGCTAGAGTTGTGTCTTACGCAAAGGTTACATTTGCTGTGCTCTATGCACTAGCTCCTTGTTCCCCCGGCGTAGCTCATGCCTAATTGGTGATGCCAGATAAAAAGGGGTTGAATTTTGCTCCTGGTCAAGAAATCCTAATTTTGTCCCCTGCAATTATAACCACCAATTTTCTCCATGATGCTAGTCTCTTGCTACACCACACCTACATCACCTACATGTCTTATGAATTGTTGGTTAATCCTCCAGTTATGGCTCTTTACTTGTCTTTTATCTAAATTCACAAGTCGCTCAAATGTCAAATGTCCACAGTGTGCCAGAGTACCAAAAATAACTAACAGGGCAGATTAATTAAGCAACAGCTACAAATCATGGGTTTAAAAGTTAAAGAAACTGTTGTATGCTGACCATTAGGAATATAGTGTCCACTGGCAAATGTTAGATGAGGTCCCACAGCACATAGAAGAGAACTAAAGGGTGAAGGTAAGATATGCTATATTGGAAACCCGCAATAAAAGCATTTTGAAAAACAAGGTCCTATATTTAGACAAGTCCATCATATGCTTCTCCTAGCCTGTAAAGTACTGTTATGCACCTCAACCCTGCTTCGATGCAGAGCACCAACTCTCACCTCCCAGAGGTTTCATCAAAATCACAATTCTAATCCCAGACAGTATCCAACATGATTTCACATCTTTTTGATTGGAGTAGGGAAATCTGACTAAAACGCAAGCAATTTACAAGGCACATGTGTTCAAAACAGAATAATGGCAATTACAATGTGCATGACTGTCTTCAAGTAGTACAAATTAAGCCTTCCAGGTATTGGGGCATGTTGAATGTGGTCATTAGAAGTATAGAAACAAACCTATGGGCAGTTAGATGCATCTGGTCTGCCAATTCCCTGATGCAGCAACAATATAATCATCTTAGCTTCTACATTAGCCACCGATTACAAGAGTTCATAGAATTGTAATGTGAACCACTTACAAAGCAAAAATAGCTAAACATTCCCTCTTGAGTTTTAAAGTGTGATAGTATTCGATTTTTCAGAAGAATATTTCCTGTTGGAAACCAACATCATTTGTGGCATAAAAGGCATTACAGATGGCAATTTGGACAAGATCAGAGTTTTGTCAAGTAGGGACTTAAAAATAAAGTCTGCTAATTCTACAGTTTATTGAGGCATGCCACTATTCCTCCGGAACCAGGTGGCCACAACAATGTGTTCCAAGTTTGGACTCCCCATTGTGAAGGCGTTACTTCTCTATGCCCTCAACATGGAACTATGGTTCCCTTAGCCACTTTTTGAAGCCCTGTATCCCCCTTGTGTACGTGGGTATGAAATTAGCATGTGTGAATGACCACATACCCATGCATAACTCAAATTCTAAAAAAGAAAAATGAGGACCATTAGCTAATTGTGACTTACTGCTAATAATGAAAAGGAAGGTAGAAAGAGAAAAAGAAAGGGAGAAAGAGAAAAAGGGAGAAAGAGAAATACAACCATTAGCACAGAGTGGCTGACCACTTATAGCGAGCGCCTCCTCCATGGCAGATTGTAAGAAAGTAGGCTAACCATTAGCAATGAGTGGCAGACGGCTTGGTGCGAGCGCCTCCACAGTGCCTCTGATTCAAAGAAAATAAGAAGATGACCATTAGAATAGTGTGAGACTGCTTTAAGACAGATATTTATTTGGGATCCAAGGGAGCGGAGGGAGGACAGAGAATCCCAAGTTGGAGGTGCAAGAGAATTGCATAAGGACGGCACAAACAAGACCGAGCTTTAAATGCTGATCTAAAGATGTTCACAATTTCGAACAGTGGTGCAGTTTACATCACTAAGCCTAAATGCCTATGCATTGTCAGACATTCATCACCAACATAAGTCTGTGTGGTGCTGCTGTTCCCTCGGACATGATCAGAATTCCAGAAACCTGACTCATGCTTGTAAAACACAGAAGGCAAAAACCTTTGCGTGCAACTAGATTTCATCTATTTCCAAGTACCCATCCTTACACTAGCAGTTGTGTAGCTCTCTTACCGGGAAGCTGGAATGGCATAGAAGTAACTCTTGGTACACAGACTGGGTAAAGGCAATCTGGCTTGCAACTCAAGTCATCTGACTATCTACTACCTGTTATTACCAGTTATGAGATTGTGACTGGGGACATGTTCCTACTAATCAAAATAAAGATTTGATGGACAGCAGCACCTAGGAGCAGCTCCAAGGTATCTGGCATTGCCTAGTATACAGGAAACATATCTGGAGAACTAGCAAATGGCATGCCACTAATGTAACATTTGAGATCCAATCTATTGTCTATTATATATGCCCGATTGTAATGTGATTGCAATTGTGTTTGATAATGTTTTTCTTTTTGTTATGGTGCGATTGTTTTGTGGAAAGTTTATTTTAAGCTATGCACTAGGTTTTATTATTAATATGCTGCATTTTACTTTAAAATGTCTTATATGTGACATAATGCTCCTTTATATATGTTCCCAAAACTAGTTATTTTCACATAGGTATATTTAAATGGCAACGGTTCGAATAGGGAGTCAACTGTAGCTCCTGGTATTGCTTGGTGTCAAGCTAACTGGGCTCTTTGAATCTACAAGGATGAGATAAATAGCTCCCAGCAATTTCACTTGCTGCATTCCATTTGAGGAGGACAAAAGAGAACGAAATGGTAATTCTTACACATTCTCATGCAGAATACACTATGTATGTATTTCTTATTTATATAGCCCTTATACATCAAATGGTGTTTCAAGGCGCCACAAGACAAAAAAGTGTGTGGGGGGGAAGGCAGGGAAGAAAACAACAATAATGGCCCTACTAGGCCTTGTGTCATTCGGATTGTGCAAGTGCAGTAACAAGGAGTGCAGGGGAGAGGAGAGTGTGGAGGGGTGCAGTTGGGGGAAGGGATCATTCTGGGGTGGGAGGGAAGTATGGGGTAGAGCGGTGGCATACAAGTACATGGGGAGGAGGGGAATTGGGCTAGGCAAGTGCAGGGAGTGAGGACCACATGCTAAGTGCAAGGACGTGGTGGACCAGGCTAGGTAGGGAGGCACACCCCGTCGGGCTAGAGAGGGGAAGGGGGCCTGGAAGGGCAAGTGCAGGTTAGGGAGACCGGAGTGCTGGGGAAGACTGGGTGAGGAGGCCCTGGTGCCCTGTAAGACTCAGAAGGGACCAGGCAGCCAGTCCATTAGGCAGAGTGGGGAATTAGCAGGGGAGGGGGAGAGGAAAGGAAGAAGAGTAAAGGAGGGTCTTGAGAAGCTTCTGGCTCAAGCCTGAAAGGGGCATGGAGGCCATTCCACAGGGAGGTTCCTGCCAAAGAAAGAGATGTACCCCACCCACTCTCTGCATAGAAAAGCATCTGATCTGAAGAGGATTGGACCTAGAAAACCGAAGGGCTCTAGCAGGGAGGTATTTAGGGAGAGAGATTTGGATGTAGCGCGGCATGCCCCAGAAAGCCTTGTGAATGACGCAGAGGGTCTTGAACTTGATCCTCACCGCCACAGGGAGCCAGTGGAGATTTTATAGGGCTGGGGAAATGTGGTCCATGGGCTTGAGGCCAAGGATAGGTCTCACAGTCCTATTCTGGATTAGTTGAAGGAGGTAAGGGATGATAAAGGTAATTAAGAAAGAGGCTGTTGCAGTAGGCCAGTTTAGAGAGGACCAGAGCTCTGGAGACAATGAGTTTCTGGGAAAAGGTGAGGAAATGGAGAATGCCTCTGAGAAGGTGCAGCTAAAAGTGGGCCTTCTTGGCAAGGTCTGCGATGTGACGAGAGAAAGCGAGAGAGGAGTCGAAGATGACGCCAAGGTTTTTAGCCTCACAAGAGAGGGGGGAACCTATGGAGGGTGGCCAGAGAGTAGGAGGGAAGGAGGAAGCAGGGGTCCCAATGAGAAGAATTCTTAGGGCCTCATTACACGGTAGGCGGTAAGGGTTTACCGGTACTGGCATTTTACCGGTACCGGTAAACCCTTACCGCCTTACTACGAGGTCCCTTTGCGGGTTGGGGAATTTAATGCCTTTTTGCAGGCGTTAAAAACCAACCCGCAAAGGGACCAGGGAGCTAATTACAGTACCGCAATTTGCGGTGCCGTAATTAGCGCCTTCCACATTCCCATAGAGCCCTATGGGGCAAAAATGGGAATGGGGAAGGGCAATGGGGGAAGGGGGAATTACCGCCCCACCAACCTTGGAATAGGGCGGTAATTCCCCTTTCCACCAAGGCGGTGCCGGTATTTTACCGGCATGGACCAAGGTCATTACACGCCATCTGTGTAATGAGGCCCTTAGTCTTACTTGCATTAAGGACGAGATCATTAGCAGTGCACCATACCTGAATAGCAATCAGACAGTCAGGAATGAGAGAGGCAGAAGAAGAGGAAGTGAGGGAAGCTTGAAGGAGAGCTGCGTATCATCCGCATAACACTTGGAAGTGAGGAGAGAAGTTGGAGATCAGGTGGCGACTGCAGTAGGATTGGTGAGTTCCTTGCCGTGTTGTTGGTGCCCCAGAGATGCAGGTTTGGATATGAGACCTCTTGTTTGAATGGATGGGGAGTCTGTATTGCCATTGGAGCAGGCGACAGGCCAGTCTATCAGTGGATGTGCTTGAAGCCAGCAACTCTGCTCTTGCGTTTGAGAGAGGCTAGGTCAGAATCATACCAGGTGTGGATCCTCATCCTTCATCTGAGGTGTGTCCAGCTGAGTGGGTCAGACCGGAGGGTAGAATGCTGAGGGAAAGAGTCAGAGGTTGTGGAAGAGTCCAGTGGCCGCATCAGGAGAGTCAAGGTGAATAGTGAAGTCTCTGAGGAGAAGCTTGTAGGTAGAGGCCAGAAGAGAAGAGGGGAGGTCAGACCACTCTGAAAGGAAGTAGTAGACCAGACAAGGGGTCCTGTAGAATGTGGAGAGAGTCAGTGAGAGGACAGACGAGACAAAGCCTGCAGAGGAAGCATTCAAAGCAAGAGTAGGACTGAGTGGATATGATAGTAGCATGGACTCATTCAAGGAAGATCAGGGCCACTCTGCCTCCAGCCCGGTTAGGCCTGGACTTAGAGAGGATCTTGTAGCCCTTAGGGAGGGGTGTGTCAAAAGCAGTGACAGAGTTGGCAGTGAACCACGTCTCAGTGAGAGTGAGGACATCAAGGTCAAAGTCTTCAAGGAGGTGACAGATATAGGAATGTTCAACAGCAGAACGAGAGTTAAGGGTAGCTAAGTGAAGCTGGTTGCCACCTTTTGAAGAGGTCTTCCGAGAAGGGGTAAAGGGATGTGGTACACCTGTCGGTGGTGGCAAAGGTGTCAGGGAGGTGGCAGAAGGAGGAGTGGCAGGAGAAAGGAGGAAGTTGATGAGAGATGGAAGACACCTATCAAGAAGGGAGAGGTTGGGCTGAGAGCCGTGGGCCATGAAAATGCCATTCTGGTAAACATTCATGATGCACCTAGAGGATGGGAAATGTGCCAAGAGTCTGGAGATGGAGCGACAAAGAGGTCGTCAGTGACAGTCTGCCTGGAAGAAGCGCTGACGTAGGTATCAGTGATGGGTAGGCCTGTATTGGAGACCAGGAGATCAAGGTCGAGTTCTTCCAGGAGGCGGCAGATGTCAGAGGAGTGTTTTACGGCTGAGCAAGAGTTCAGAATGGCAATATGGAGAAGGTCAACCTTGCCAACCTTGAGAGACTTCCAGGGGGGGGTACAAATCAGAGGTACGCCCTGCGGAGGTGAAGGAGCCTGAGGGAGGGCAGAAGAGTAAGGAGGAGATGGCAGGGTAGCCAAGGAGGAGGCAGAGAGGGGAGGCAAGAAAGCCAAAAGAAGGGAGGGAAGGGACAGCAGGAGAAGAAAGGAAATTGATGAGGCGCAGGAAACGTCTATCAAAGAGGAGCAAGATGGCAGCAAATCACTTGAATGTGTAATTAGAGATGTACACACGCAGACTGCCTGATATCTAAAAATACAGGTAATACATACATGACCAAATAATGGCACAGAAATGAACAGATAATGTACACACACCACACATTGCACATGAAGATACAAAAATAGCCCCATGGCACCAATCTACTTCTCCTGCCACAGCATGGGTGAATGTGTGGATGAGTGACTGTTTATCAGTGCACAGAACAGTGATAACTTACATGGGGTTGTATGGTTGGATGACAAGGGATACTAAGTTAGTACCTAAATCCAAGTTAAATCCATTATTTTAAACCTACCAAAGATGTCAGGGTCAACAAGAACAAGAGAGTCCTTTGTTAGCTGGTCTTCTATTTTACCTATAGGAAACACAAATAAAGAAAAGCTTTTCACTGTGCAGCCGTATGGGACATTCAAAAGTAGTAATTTAAGTGAGGAAAGGAGTTAACAGGAAATTGTACTTATCTGATGGGAGCTTGGATTTGCAACACCGCCATCTCTTTGATGGTCAATACATGTATGGGATTTGGAACCTGTGGAGGTAAAAATTAATATATTGGGTTTTGATTCCATGATATACTTAACATACCTCCATCTTCGAACAAGACTAGTTGGTGGTGCTACACAGTCCTTAGAAATACAGATCTCATACTGAATTTAGACATCTGCGATGAAGCACCCCACTGCATTTAATCCCATGGTAATCACGGTCCCCGAGCTTACTTAGCCATCCATCACAGAAAAAACACCTCCAACTCCCTCATGCCTACAAAATATTCAGCATCATGTTGGTGGCGACCCTCCTTTTGCTCTGGATTTGTTCTGGAGGAGAAAAACTGCTTAATCCACTTTTGATTTATCTTCACTATTGCTAGTACCCTTCCCCACCAGGTTAGGTGTTTGGGCACCCAGGCTTCTAATTCATCTTTAATTATTTAGAGGATCTTTTCACTATGTGGCTGGGTCAGGGTCTTGACCCCTCCCAACCTCTCATAGGCTTACCAAGGGGTATGTCAGAGCCAAACCTATCACAGAGAAGGGTTAAGGGAGTTGAGGGGCTTATGCCCTGACCCCCCTGGGCATGTACTACAAAGTGTCTGGGTTTCACCTGTTTCTGGCCCTACGGATAAAACCCAGTACAGAACAGGAGGAGCAAACCGGTTACCCTAATGGACATTAACTATCCTTCCCCATTCAGGAGCAGAATGGGAGTCCCAACACTCCCTGCACGAAGCACAGAGCTGCTGAGGAACTGGAACTAGCAAAAGACTGCACAGGAATAGGGTAGACCATGGAACACTCCACAAATCTTGTTTGTAAAGTGAGGCACCAAGGATAGAAGAAGAACAGAAAACAAGATCAGTGACCTTATGGCTGGCAGTAGAACAATGGAGATTGAAAAGAGATGCGGAAAAAGGCCCTAATGAAGACTTCCAGAGGAAGTCCCAAAACAGAAGGGAAAGGTATGGGGTAAATTACAGTAGATCAGCTAGTGAATGACAAGGGAAAACAAATGAGCCAAGTGTCCAATGGAAGCACAAGGAAGTATCTAGACAGGAAAGGGAGGGCTATACAAATCAAGGAGTGTCAGCTGGCAGTGAAAGATGCTTAGGCGAGGTTGGGAGGAGTTGGAGTAGGAGCAAAAGACCACAGAGGCATGTGCAGTAGGTGGAGGATTTGTAGGAGGGTTTTGGTTTGTTTGTATGGAGGGAAAGTAAGGCTTTGGGACTGAATAGATAGTACCCGTTTGGTCGTTTGTATGTGCTTGAATGAGAGAGCAAGAAAGAGAGAATGAGAGGGGGAGAGGTTACATAAGGATAGTAAAGGGCAAGTAGATATAGGAGAACAAAGTAGAGAAGGGATTCATGGAAAGGAAGCACAGTAGACAATGTGCAATGTACAATTTCCAAATAAATATAATGAACATCCATGTTCTGAATGGTATTTATGTACCTTTTATGGCTTCTTTTCTGCCTATTCGCTACATTCAAGGTCCAGCAGGTAGCGCGCTGAGCTGCTCATCTGTCTTTGTTTTGCCATCATCACTGTCTCCCTTGGTTTCACAGGGTTCACCAAGAAGTCTGTAACAAGAAGAAATGTCCTCTGTGCATATAAGAAATGAAACTGAAAATCTATATCAAGATATGGAAATTGTTCAAATATTTAATAAAGTCACATCCACAAGAATATTCTCTCTTTTTGGTGGTCTGTTTATCTTGTTTACTTACTGCTTTTCTATGTTTCTGCCTAATTGGTAATTTATTAAAATTGTATCGTGCTTTGGTGAAACAAAACAGTTTTGTAAGGACAATACGTAAAATTATAGCGCTGTAGGCTTAAGCATATAGTCTATTGCAAATTTTACTAGGGTACCGGCCACAAGATGTCTTCACAGGAATGCCGGGGGAAGAGGTGAGAGATGGGGCAGGAGGAAGACTAAGATTTCACTTACATATTGATTGAGAAAATAAAGCATCACTTTTAATAGGGGTGTCAACCGACTTTCTTTTTTACTCAAGGGGTCCTTACTTCTGATACTGTTGCCAGACCAGGACCTGGATCAGGCACTCGCTAGTTTCGGTACCCCTCTTTTTCCACTGAAGAGCCAGTTCCAGGCAGTGTTTGATGGCCAGCTTCTGATGCAAATCCATTCTATCCCAGTACACTGAAATAGAAGAACAAACATTAATATGACAAATTCTAATAGCAACAAATGGCACTTCGTTTTCTGACTTTAATTAAATCTGTTCACCATTTTTGCCCATGTACTACCAAGTCCCCTATTAACGGGCTTCACCAGTCATCTTTAAACCTGGTTCATAATACCCTTTTATTTGCCCCCATCTTGCATTTCATTATTTATATCGAACACTTGATAGTGTGTGAATCTAGTGAGGGGACCGTGGAGCACAGAACAACCAACGAGTAATCATTAGACTATAAATAATTTTATTCCCCAGGCTGGTTTGCAACAACAGCCCCCGCCTTCCAGTCGGGCCAAAAAATGACTATTTTTGAAGTGGCTCATTTTTTGACTTTGTGTTCGCCCTGGTAGATTATTATTGTGCTGGAATTTCTTATCTGTGGGTAAAATGGCTGCAGTGTTTGAAACTCAAGGAGATTGTGATGGACCAGTCAGGGCACAAGTCATGCGAACATGCGAGTGGACAGCGACCACCCACTTATTTTCTACACAGATTTAGGGAGCAAGATACTTACCCACAAGACCACTTGAAAGGTAGTTCATGAAAAATGGGAAAAACCTGTGAAAACACTCATTAGGATTTTGACAGCCTTTCTGGACTAAAAGGTGGGCACCTTTTATACTTTAGCAGCAACAATATAGGAACGCACCCCTCGGTTTATTTTTTGGGTGTTCATATTAATCTTGAGTGAGGCAAATTCATACTTATCATGTGCAGTTTCTTTGGTTGGGAAAGACCACACGTCTAGCAAACGTGAGGGCCTTCCCATCTTGGTGAGTTGAGCATCTTCTGCAGTGATCCGTGTGTAATCTGAAACGCAAAGGGAAGGACCAGGTCAAGGGGACTGTGCTTCTCCGGTGGATAACACACATTTCGTAGGGGTGGCTAATAACATAAATACCATTACACTGGATAATAACACCACCAAACATTAAGCGCAAACAAACAAATCAATTTTTGTTATGCTAGATAAGGTTTTATTTTTTTATAATGTTGTTTCAATTGCTTACTTATGCTGACTCAGACTAGTGTCTCCACTCTGTGCCTGTGCCCAGGAGTGGGTGCATTCCGGGTGAACACATGCACTGACATTTCTGTGTTTGTCATTCTGTGATGGTACCCTGGCAGAGGTGCACTCAAGTTGAATCAACAGCATTCATTTCAAACGGCATAAGCTGTTTTTATGACTGTATCCCCTCTCTTACCGTAAGAAAAATGCAGCCCATCCCTCCGTGTAGAGCTCAATTAGACATAGCAGTGACCAACCTGCTTTAAACATGCATTGAATTAAAGGAAGTATAGGAGAAAAGTCAAAGCTGGAGACTACGGACCTAGCGTAGCGTTTGGAGGTATTTCCTAGGGATTCAGAGTCATAGAGACCCTTTGGTTATTCTCCATTTCAGAGTACCATGGGGTAACACTATTACCACATGGTGCAATCCTTTTGTGTGAAGGAACTAATGAGTTTCAAAAGTGTAACTCGTAATTTGGCACAGTGCAGGAACTACTGCACGTTTTCCATTACTGCTAATGTGTTGCTCATTCGGAAAAGTACTTCAAACTGACCAGAAGCTGCTTTTTTCTACCTTCCCGGCACTGCGAGCTGTCTGAAGCTCCTGCCGGCATCGCCGCACCATCGCGCTTCCTGGAGGAGGTGGGGCAACTGACAGGTGACCTGATCATGTGACTTCTGTGCTCCCTCAAAGGACCAAGGCTGCCGCCCGCCCTGTGTGTTGCTCATTCGGAAAAGTACTTCAAACTGACCAGAAGCTGCTTTTTTCTACCTTCCCGGCACTGCGAGCTGTCTGAAGCTCCTGCCGGCATCGCCGCACCATCGCGCTTCCTGGAGGAGACGGTGCAACTGACACGTGACCTGATCACATGACTTCTGGGCTCCCTCAAAGGACCGAGGCTGCCGCCCGCCCTGTGTGTTGCTCATTCGGAAAAGTACTTCAAACTGACCAGAAGCCTCCCACCCGGCTGTCCGCAGCTCCCCCTCCCTCTCTCCTAAACATCCAGTGAGAAACAAACTTGTGCCTACACTGAAACAATTGAAACTTCCCTTCTTGACGGATACACATTCATTGGAACGTGAATTTGCAATGACATCTGTCCCCCAGGATAAGCAGATCCTGAAGCAGCCATTAACATCGGATAAAGCCGATAAGGAGGTATTTACTCACAACGATATTCCGTCGGTCCTATGGATGGGACCCTCTGATAAAACGAACAAACCTCCGAAGGCAGCAGGCAAAATACAGGAGACAAAACCCCCAGAAAAAAAAATGATGAGGGAGGCACCGGAAAAAGAAGGGGTTGCACTTGCATCAGGAAAGGAAATAGATGTAAGTGAAAATCCTTTCCACCTTACTACACCTAAAGATGTTACCCTAATCGGGGGGAGTAGTCCGACCACACGGGAGAAAGACCTTATTCTTTCCGCTATCACAGATACCTCAAATTCTGTAGAGGGATCATCTCCTCTGGCTGACCAATTAGGGGACAACCCCCGGACACCTGGAAGGACTAATTCAAACAATGACAACGTGGAGATAATACATCCGACCACGCCACATGTACAATCGACGGACTTAAACTCAGATTTGGCGGAATCTGATATTTGCAAAGTGGATTCTACTCTAGGGGCTGATATTGTTTTGGAGACACGATCGGCAATACTAGAGATATCTCTTGCCCCTAAAGATCTGACAAGCAGGGTGGAAAAAAGTACGGCTCTGCCAACAAAGGAGGGAGACAAAGACACAGCCACTGCACCAACAGTGAAGAATATTATTCCTGCAATCCAAACACCCACTGTCCAAAACAGTGTGATCTTAATAGAAGGCAATGCTCTAGTAAGCACAGTGACTGGGTCCAAAACTTTCACACTGGATCCCTCGACTAGTCCCTGTACCTCGTCGGATCAGCCCGGCTTTGAGAGTCAACTATGGCAGCCGTCTAGCCCAAGTCAAGAGAGGAAGACAAAGAGCACTCAGGGAATGAGTTTTGATGAAATGGCAAGAGGCCAGACTGGTAACATCTCGATAAACTCATGGCAGGACGAGTCCCCCTGGTCGGAATAAAGGAAGTCACATTGCTCCATTGACCCCAAGCACTACCAACATAAAAACTGTAAAGGATGCTAGATTAGGTGAACTAAATCATACCCCCCAGTGGGACTCAAGTAACCCATGGACACCAGTACACGCCCCAAAAGGGATGCCCAGAGACGAGAGAAATACCCTTGAAAAAGCACTGATAAGTAATTCTTGTCTGGCAGCGAAACTCATACAGGATATCTCGAACCTTACTGGGAAAATCACATCGGAAAAAAGGAAAAGTTTATCCTTTATTAAAGGAAAAATTGATGCCCTTGATATAGAAGATCCCCTGGAGACATATAACCAGATACATGGTAAAAAAAAGGTAAAGGATTCTTCTATTTCACTAAAATCACCAACAAAGGAAAATTAAGAGACGATAACAAAGGGTCAAATTAAGAACAGGGAAATGAAGATAGATGACCAATAAAAAAATAAGTGAATTATGCAAGAAAGGCAGAATGGAAGATCTCGCACACATACAAAATGGAGTGATGGTGGCTTTGAATATTACTCTCGCCCCATATTTGAAGCTCTATGAAAATATAAGCGACTCTCTGCAAACTATTCTCGCATCAAATTCGAAAACATGGGACCACTCAATAGAGGTTGACGAAACCCTGAAAAGACTTGAAAAGAGGATGGACTATGAAGCGGAGAAGTCAATCAGATGGCAAGACAGGCTAACAGAGCGGGCCAGTCGAGATTCCAAAGATAAACAAGTGCTGATGGAGGCGATTTTGGAAACCCATAAATGGCAAAGACCGGATCCCCAACAGCCCTCCGTGAAAGACCCAAAGACCACCTTGGAATTACTTGAACCTGGGGATACAGAAGATCAAGGAATAGGACCCCCAGAAGCATCAAAATCAAGCTTATCACGAAGTGGACCCTTGGTACTCGGCAGGGGCTTGAAGAAACCAAAATTAAATCATGGGGGAAATGGCATCCCCGTGCCGGATATTTCTTCAGACATGGTAGAAAAGGATCTAAATGAAGATCAAAATAAGCCAAACTATGAAATGTTCCAAGAACCCCAAAAGGCAAATAAAAAGATATCTACCGTAGATAAGAAAGACCCACCTAAGATCGTGGGGAAAAAAACCAAGAATCATGTAACCAAGAGGAAGGAACACGGTTCAAGAGCCTTCCTAAGAAACATTAAAACACCCGAGAGAGAACTACCAAGTAATCCAGCTAAGAAACCGAGAGTGGAGCTGAAAATAGCCAACCCCGTGAATGAGAAGAGAAATCAAAGAATGCCTATTGAAATACAAAGTGAGGCAGAGCTTGAAGGGAACTTAAGCAACTTAATTGAAGTATTTGAAGAACAACGGGAGGAAGACTGTTGGCTCAATATAAGTCCTTCAGAATGGCAGAATATTGATAAACAGCTATATCCATATGAATTGGAAAGAAAATCAAATGGCGAGAATAGAGGTGAAAGAGATAAAAAAAAAAGAGCACCAGAAAACCCGAGGAGAGGGCAGGGGATAACGTAAGAAAACGTTTAAGGAGCATAGACTACAAAGAGAAATCTCCAAAACCACGAGAGGAAGGGCGGTTTAGATCAGAAGACAGGGGAAGAAGACCCCAGAAAAACGAGACAGTAAGAAATCAACCAAGAAGCAATGAACAGCGAGAAATACCAACAAAACCACGTGACAAAGGCCAGACAAGAACAGTAGAAAAGTCTAGAAGCTCGTCAAAATATGAAAAAGCAAGGAAACACCTTAAGAGTAAAGACCAAAAAGAGAACTCTGCAATGTCTAGGACAGACTTTTGGAAAAACCTGGAAGATCGCCGAGGCAGAAGGGAACAGGCATAGAGAATGAATCGAGACTCCGAATCTAAAGACAAACGGAACCCACAAAGAAAAATCTAAGTGCCAAAGCAATGAACGCCAATTCGAAGTAAGCGGAAGGAGGCATGCCTCTCAGCAGACATGTATCCTCAAACTAGAAAGAGTACCTAAGAACTCAAAAAGAATAATTTTGAACACTAGTAATGTGATGTCCATTTTCAAACAAATGGCAACTCTTAGAAAGATCACGACAGACGACATCTTGATTATTGAATTCCCAGAGGAAAAAAGGCCGGATGTGATATTACTCCATCTTGCCTCCCAAAGGATAAAAGAAACCATACTAAAAGCAAAGGAAAGGTTAGCCGAAGCGGGCTTTAGACTGTCGGAAATCGAGGGGAACGCAAGAAGTAAAAGAAAGGCCCCCAATGAGCATTCTTGTTCTGAACAGCAGAGCCCGGAGAGGACCACTCCGATTAGAGAACCAAAGAGCAGTTAAAAGTTTCCAGCAAGAGAACACAGAACGCCGCAGCGTGAGTACAAGCCCAGGGATAAAAGCTCTACTCACGCCAAAGCCAAGAAGACGACTATACCACTAAGATCTATCCTGAGAACGAAACAAATAAATGAACATGGGAGCGAGGACAAACACCTAAGGCCAACGGACTATCAGGACTGGAGGAGGAGAAGCAGAGAAGTCTATAGACCTAGGTCAAATATCAGACTTGAAAAAATGCGATTCACAGTGGACAACACAAAACTATATGGATCTCACAGGGAGAGTGAAACTGCAAAAGACACAACACAGAGAAGTAGCAATCAAGTCGCAAAAAAGGAGAGCGAGTCTCTCAACCTGATAAAAAGAAACAATCGGTTGCTACAGAGGCAGTAAGGGGCAAATCCCTACTGGCCTCATGGAATACTAGGGGTTTTTCTAATCTCTTTTCTGGAGATTGTGCTTTCTTAGGGAAGTATGACATCATTTGTCTACAAGATTCATGGATAAGAAAGCTCCCAATATGCGAAGGATATGTGGTATACATGAATCCAGCGAAAAAGGGTCCATTAGGGGGACCTTGTGCTGGCCTACTGATACTTGTAAGAGAAGATAGCGACATAGATGCTTTTCAATACTGTGCACCAAATCCATATGCCCAGATGTTAAGAATAAGGAAAAAGAACAACCCAAAGGAAAATGGAATTCTTATAATAAACACCTATTGGAGTCAAACAGACTGTGAAATTGAGACATACCTGTCTGATATTATGAAGGAAATAGATGAGTCAATAATAAAGTAAAAAATCAACCGATTGTTCTGTGTGGAGACCTGAATATAAAGCTAATGGACAAGACAGGAAAGCTCAAAATCAATTCCGAGTTAGAAGGAAACGCTAAACGATGGATGGAAGAAATGGCAATAAGAGAAATGAGAATTCTTAATGGAATGATAAAAGGAGACCTAGATGGTGCAACCACCTGGTTCAATAATATGACCAGTGCCGTTTTAGACTACTGCTTTGTGGCAGGAAGCACTTACAGCTGGATTAACTAAATGAAAGTCAAGAAACAAACTACCAGTGACCATGCCCTGCCGGAGATTGAACTCAATTGGGAATCTGGGAGAACATCAAGTCTATCTAAACCCCAGGTGAAAGTGACGGGAGGTCGAAATTGTTTGCGTATAAAGCAACCTACAATTGGAAAACTAATGGAGGGCTATAAAGATCACGTGGGAATTAATGCTAAGGAGGTGGAATACATATGGTTACTAAAACAGTTTGAAGTCCAGAACAAAGGGCACACTAAACCCTTAATAACTCGGAAACATGCGTATAACGCAGAACTGGTGGTGAAAAAAAGAGAGTACAGAGCATCGCTCAGAAGGTTAAAACAAAGTCTGCATCCCAATAAAGAAGAACTTATTTGGAAATGTAAGCAATCTTACAAAAATTGGCAACGTTCATCGAAAATATGGCGCACACAATGTGACGCGGAAACGATGCTAGCAGTGCTACAAACAGCAAATACACGCAGCCTCTGGGAGATTATTAACAAAGACGCTGAGCTCCAATCAGCTGTGACTATCTCTCAGATCTCCAAAGAGAAATGGGTAGAGCACTATACTAACTTGTTCAAGTCAAGCATAGGAGACGAAATACATCTAGGCCCTATCAAAAAGGAAAAAACTCCCTGGAAAATTGATTAGGACTATGAAGACATCCAGGGCATCATTAAAAAGCTAAGCACCTCGCGAGCAGTGGGCCCTGATGGTATTTCAAATCAATTATTGAAAGAAAACGTGGACGAGTGGGCGAGTTTCATTATGCAGCTCTTTGATCAAATAAAGAAAACTAGAACCATTCCATCAACATGGAAGGAGGCGTTGGTAGTGCCCATATTCAAAAAAGGAGATCGAGAAGATCCCAAGAATTATAGGCCAATTGCCCTTCTGGACTCAATCGGAAAAATCTTTGCCTCCATTCTCCTAAGAAATCTCAAAAAGTGGGCAACTAAGGAAGGCTTATTAGATAAACGACAAACGGCCTTTGTGACAGGGGTTGGAACCTCCCTGAACCTATTCATCCTTAATGTACTAAAGCTCGGAGCCCTCGAAAGCAAAACAAACTTATATCTTGGCTTCATAGATCTGGAGCAAGCCTTCGATGGAGTCAGTATGGACAAAATTGAAGAGCTGGAATTGCCCGGAGGATCTTGCGGAAGCAATTCAGGAATTATACTCGGTCGGATACATCAATTCAAATTATAACAACAAAAGGAGGCGACAGCACGGAAAAAATTCCTACATATAAGGGAATCAAGCAAGGCTGTACCTTGGCACCTTTCCTGTTCATTTTATATCTGGCTGATATGGTGGAATCCCAGAGCAGGATAAGAGCATTTCCACCGAAAATAAACAATGAGGAGCTGTCTTGGATTCTCTATGCTGATGACGTGTTCTTCATTGATCAAACAGCCATTGGTCTGCAGCGCCATATTACTGAATTTAAACATTACCTGGATAGAAATAAAATGAAGGCAAACATAAAGAAATCCGTGGTCTTAATAATGAAGTCATCCAGAGGGCTGAAATCAAAAAGAAAGACCTTTGTATGATCAATTGACAACCAAAACCTGGAAATGGTTGAGTCAATAATCTATCTCGGAATAAGAATAAACAAAAATGTAAACGAGATTGGCCAATATGACCTGATCAGAGACAAACTGGTAAAATTAACAAATCAGGGAATAACTCTCCATAGAAGATATGGGAAATACTCCACAATCCCAATTTGGACCTTTTACAAACAAAAAGTGGTGGCTACCCTGACATACGGCGCTGAATCTCTGCTTAACTTGAAGTGGGAAACCTGGGATGTCATTGAAGCTTTTTTTTTGGTGTGGATCCTAAGACTGCCAAACTGTCTGGCAATTTCAACAATAAGGCAGGAACTAAGACTACAATCTCCAAGATCGATAGTACTGTGGAAAACCATTTCCTTTTATAGGAAGTGTATTTTAGACTCTCCACCAGCGCCTTTTGAGATCTTGGCAAAAACATCGGGTGGAGAAAGAAATAAACTTCTGCAACTATGGAAGAAGAAATGTCTGATGGTTCTAGCGCAGTACAATATAAAAGAAGAGACTCTCAAAATAAATCCGAACAAAGCAAAGAAAATGCTACAAGAAAACGATTGGGATGAGACGAGCATACGGAAACAGTAAAATAAATGATGCCACAATATCATCTGGGAGCAGAAAGCACTAAACAACCTCCCACCTTATCTGAGGAGATTTCCGTCGTCCCATTATAGAGACCTTCTGATGCGCTGAAGACTCAATATTCTACCAACCAAAGAGGTGCAACTCCAACAAAAATTGATTGAGCCACAAGACGCAAAGTGTCGATACTGCGAAAATCCCAATCTAATTGAATCAACTAGGCACCTGGCGTTATCCTGCCCAAAACTAATGGAGAAACGAAAGCTATGGTTGGGAGACTTTGTCACACGCATTAGCGCAGATACAGAAGAAGAATACTGGGAGAGACTGATGACAGTGGAAAAGCTGGGAAAAACACTCGAGGTGCTCAAATTTATTGAACATCTTTTGGTAAGGAAGACAGCAGATTGACTGGGCATCGACCAGATGGACAATAGACCTGGCCAATTACAAAGGTCAATTAACCGATCAACCCAACTTAACTGAAACTCATCTCTATAGTCTTCCTACCCAGTCTATTATGTTCCCTCCATTAGGCCAGCAAGAGGGAACACAAAATTTAGACGGACTAAGATGGAGGCTTGCTTTTCTTCTTTCTTTTACAAGGATGTTTTGTATCATCTTATGTTAAAGGTTAAGAAAATTTTAACCATAAAATAATAAAAAAAATAAAAAAATTACTGCTAAACTCTTAATAAGGCCCTGGGTAGCATATACTTGGTTACAGCAGACTGGGAACAGGAAAAGTACATGGCCATAGTGAACTTTATTTGCCATGATTTTCTCTGTACCTGTCTGTGTTTGCACTTGCCACTGCCCTGTCCCCACTTGCTCTTTGGCCCGTTCAAACTGGTCATGAGCAGTGTCAGTGTTGCAGCTTGACCGCACTTTTTGTTATTGTTTTGATCCCATGTACAGCGCTGCCCCCTCCCCTTTCCCTGGCACTTTTCTCCTCCGTCTTCCCCAGCGCAATCTCAACGTCACTTGGCCTAGTCCTCCGTCTGTTCCCACTTCCTTGCCTTGCCTTGAAACACTTGTGTATCGGCGCGTTACAAATGCCATATCACATAACATTAACGTCCCAGAAAAAAAAAACATCCCTACCACAAGCTCCATTCATTCTCATTTCTTATATGTGCCTACGCCATCAAAATGGCAGACTACGCTCTAAATAGTACCTATAACATACCTCTGGGTAGCGATGAGTTAAGGCAATGTAAATTACTAAATCTTTCTTCCGACCATATCTGAGTATAGTAAGTATTTTTTTGTTTGTTATAATAGCACTACCATGGTGCAAACTTCATTGACACTGGAATCTACCAAACGATGCACAACGCAAGACTGTGACAAAATAGACTGCTGCCCGAGTTCTAATTAGCAGGAGAATAACAGATTAGTGAAAAATACAACCGAAAACTGCAGAATCAGCAATACCGACTTACTTCCAAGCTCATTCTGAAAGTCCTTGCAGAGTGAGTCGTAAATGCAAGGAATAAGCCGTCAGCACCTCATATTTACACTTTGCGACATTTTCCCTTTATTTGAAGGCAGAAAAGGGGCGGAAACATTAATAATATTTCAGTCCCTGCAGCCTTCCTTTGCCTTGAAATACTACATGGGTTAACGTCCATATGAGATTTTAAACTAATGGATTCATGTGGAATCCGCGTGAACAGCAAAGACGATCTCACATGTTTTAAAACGTGCATTTCTCCTGATCTCATGGCGCTGTGTCTGGCGGTTGGAATGTTCAACCGTAGGCACGCAGCAGAGACGCTTCCGATTCTCTATGCGGTCCCCACATTTTGATGCTCTCAACTTGCCATTACTTATCAGCCGCCACAGGCGCCACTTGCTTTCTGTGCCTCTGAACTCCAAACTGCTTCTCTTCCTCCAACTGCTGCCCGAACTCCCTGCCCACGCACACAATGCGACAAGAAGGAAGGGGGAAACAGGACGAGAAAGGGCCTGTGAAGCACACTGACCATGAAGGCGTAGCGCAAGCAAGCAAGGGAATTAAAGCGACGGGTCTGGAGAGAAAAGATCACCAACATGCGCCTCACTATAACATGAATAAACCTAACGTCTGTACAACTGCCTTTCGGATCCCCGGACCCCATGCTGGAATCTCGACCACCATTGCTGCCTAGGTCGGAAAGAAGAAAACGAGATGTGTGTCCTTCCGAAACAAGCCCAAAACAACACCTTCAAGCACTGGCATAAAGGGGCCCTGCTAGCACATGTCCTAGGAGGGGGCACCCACTTGGAGAAAAACAAATTAAAAAATATATTCTTTCAAATTTTTTTAAAAATGTTTCTTTTTTAATTCACTCTGACTTCATAAAGAAATTTTCCGTTATGGTTCGGTCCTTAACAAAATTATTTCTTTATGAAGTCAAAGTGACTTCAAAAAGAAACTTTTTTTCTTTTTGAAGTTATAGGACTCCCCTCAACCCCATGACATGTGCATGTGTGAGTGTATGGTGAAAGGGTGCACCCTTAAATGTATTGGTGGCTGCCTGGATGTGCTTGTATGTTGAAAGAGTGCACACTTAAATGTATGGATAGCTGGGTGTGCGTGTGTGTGTGTGTGTGTATATGGTGAATGGTGTGTATGCTTGAGTTCAGGGGCACAACAAAAGCTACAATTTGGGAGGGCTAATCCTTCAAACTAACTTCACGGGCGGTGGTGGAGGGGCACACTTATTTGTATGGGGGCATCTAACTTCTTTACACATTTTAATGGAGACTATTCTAGTGCAGCTTCAATGTTCCAAGCAGTTAACTCTCTCCTTGTCGTCTGAAAGCACCCACTTATGACCTGCTGTGAGAATGAAGGGTCTCCTGTTCCCTCTGTACACTTCCAATCACTCCCCTGGCATGCCAGTACTAAACCCACATCACGATTTAAATTGCCTAAAAAATGTGGCATTTGAATGCAGGTACTAACAGTGAAATGCTTTACGTTAGTAATTGCTGGGCCCTTCTTAACAATGAAACCCAGGTGCCGTTTAGCGTCTGTGTCCTGTTCTGTCCGGCAACTGCTCAGAAGGTTAGCCAGGTTGAGTCAACATAGCCCAAAATTTCAGGGGGGGAGAGCTGAAGTCCAGTCAACTCAATGGTGTTACGTCACTACTTGTGTTTAATGCCTTTATTACTTATTGGCAATCGTCATTACTCCTAGCCCTATTCTTCCTCGTCCCTCTACTTGTGTATGAGGCAGTACTTGTGTATGAGGCACTCTGCCTCACACACAAGTACTGGGATGAGTCATAGCTCTCAACCATTTTTGTCGCAAATGCGGGTGAAATCACCCGATTTTGTTTTTGGCGGGTGAGACGCCCATTGGAATGAATGGGCGTGCAGGAGGCTTGGCGGGTGAGTCAGCCCTTAACAAGGCGGGTGACACCCGCCAAAAGCGTGTGAGTTGAGAGCTATGGATGAGTTAGAGGTACATGGAGGTAATGCCTGACTTGGCTACCTGTAATCTTGAATACTCCTAGTCCCACTCTTCCTCATCTCAGTACTTACCTATGAGGCAAGGAGCCTCATACGTAAGTTCTCTGACAAGGAAGAGGGATGTGAAAGTAATTCTGGGCCAAAGGGCTGATTTTGTAGGTTGGAGTAGGGGGCGGGAAGGAGAGGGGATGAGTGGGGTGCAGGATTGAGTGATAAATCATAATGGTAGTCCATGATTGTGCGATAAAGCATAATGGTTGTCCATGTCCAGGCTAAGCAGGCGATATGTGGTATTAGTGGCTAGAGAGGCATTTTGGTGCAGACATGTTAGTCGTTTTTCAGTTTGGTTTGACTTTTTTTTAACTGCACTTTGCTGATAAAGCAGTCCTGCTAAGTGTAATTGCCTCGCTAGATTGGCATTTAGGTGCTGCCAGTCTAGCCGTTTCTTACTGTGGCATTGTATATTTATTTGGGCATCTGTGATAATAGGATATGATATAAGTCATTTATAACATGCCTATACACAAGTGTTTCTAGGCGCGACAAGACAAGGGAGGGAAGATAGTGAGAGGACAAGACAAACAATCTTACTAGGCCTTGTGTCATTCAGATTGTGCAAGTGTGAGAACGAGAAATGCAAGGGGAAAGGGAGGGGGGCAAGTGCAAGGAAGAGGGTAGGGGAATACAGGGCAGTAATGCTCTGAGTAAGTGCAGCCAGGGCAGCGTGGCTCTGGGTAGTGCAAGGAGAACAAGGGACTGTAGAGTTACAGTTACAGCCCCTAAGTGCGTGGTAGGCCCGGAGGCAGTGCAAGGGTGACTGATCAAGGAAGAGCCTGGACTCAGTGAGACTCTGAGGCATACATGCCAACCCTCCCGATTTAGGCGGGAGGCTCCCGATTTTTCAGATAAAAATAATGCTATTTTTAACTGTCTCCCGCGTAAAATCATTATAACCCTAATGCAGCCTTATGGGAAAACTGTATTCTCCCGATTTCTGTTGTGAAATCTCCCTCTTATGGGCTCCACAATGTTGGCATGTCTGCTGAGGGTAGCCAAGCAACCAGTTGGTACAGTAGACAGGTAGGTCAGGTGGGTCAGCAGAGGATGGAGAGAGAGAAAGCAGAGAAGAGGAACGTTTTGAGCTGCTTCCGGAACTTCAGGTGGTCCGCTCAAGTTTGAGAGGGGCAGGGAGGCCTTTCCAGAGGGAGGCACCTGCAGAGGAGGGAGAAATCTACCCCCCACTCTTAGCCTAGAGAAGCATCTAACCCATAGAGAGTTGGAGGTAGCTGGGGGGAAGGGCTCAAGAAGGAAGGTATTTTGGAAGAGAGCGTCAGATGTAATGTGGGCCCTGACCCCAGAAAGCCTTGTGGACAATGCAAAGGGTTTGGAAACTTGACCCTTGCAGCCACCGGGAGCCAGTGGAGAGATTTCAGGGCTGGAGAGATACGATCCCTGGGCTTGAGGCCAGGGATAAGTATCGCAGTCCAGTTCTGGATTAGTTGCAGAGGGCAGAGAGTAGAGGAAGGCAGATTGAGAAAGAGGCTGTTGCAGTAGTCCAGCTTAGAGAGAAACAGGGCTCTGGACACAGTGAGCTTCGGGGGAAAGTGAGAAAGGGAAGAGTACCTTTGAGGAGCAGCAGCTGGTAGTGGAACTTCTTTGCGACTCCTGAGATGTGAGGAGAGAAAGAGAGCATGGGTTTGAAGATGACACCAATGTTTTTTGCCTCACAGGAAGGTGAAGGAAGAGGGCCCAAGGTGGGCAGCCAGAGTGAGAGAGGGAAAGCAGAGGCACGGGTCCCAATGAGAAGGATCTCTGTCTTAATGGCATTAAGCCAGAGATTGTTGGAGGCACATCAATCCTGAATCGCGTATAGACAGTCAGGAATAAGCTTGAGAGGAGAGAAGCCTGAAGGAAAGCTGAGTGTCATCCGCATAACAGTGAAAGTTAGAGGAGAAGGTAGAGATGAGGTGGGCCAGAGGGGCCAAATAGAGGTTGAAAAACCAGGTGAGAGGATAGATCCCTGGGGATCGCCACAGGTGGAGAGAGAGGTGGCAGAGAGAAAGGGTCCAAGTTGGACCTGGGAGGGGCAGTCCAAGAGGAAGGAGGTCAGCCACTCCAGGGCCTGATCCGTGATACCCAGGTTCTCACGTAGTCAATTGATCAGGATGGCACAATAAAAAGGCAGGCAACAGTGCAAGTGTGCACAAGGGTGCTAGTGACCCATAACAGAAAAAGAGGTGCAAGGTAGCACGAGAAGAGTAAAGGAAAAGTGCCTGGGGCACAATAAAAAGGAAGGCAACAGTGCAAGTGTGCATGGAAAGGAAAGAAAAAGTAAAGGGGTGCAGGAGGCGCCTGAAAAAGACAGAAATAGAAGAAAGAAATATACAGAGTAGTCATAGGTCGGAGTGGTCGCGCTGAGTAGGAACCTATACCCTTGCATTTTCAAAAGTATCTGGCTTCACCACATAAGTGAATGATATGTGTAAAGGACTATATGGAAAAGGCAAGTTTCATCCTGACAACTTGAACTGACCTATTGAACTTGTGTTTGAATCTGGACAGGGGGCTGAGCTTGGGGAAGGGAACCCTGAGAAGCCTATTGGAGAAAGCAAAGTACATCCCGATAAAACTGGCTTTGTGTTGTAAGTTGGAAGGAGCCTGAGCTTGGGCAATGGAACCCTGAGAAGCCTATCACAGAAAGCAAAGTGCATTTTGATAAAAAAAGTTGAACTGTGATTTATTTTGTTTTGTGTTGAAAGCTGGAAGAGACCTGTGCTTGGGTGAAGGGAACCCTGGGAGGCCTACCAAAAAAATCAAAGTGCATCCTGATAAAAACGGATTTTGTGTTTGAAAGCTGGAAGGGCCTGAGCTTGGGGAAGGGTACCCTGAGAGGACCAACCAAGGTGGAGACTTATTGGTTGTCTTTTCAAGGTTGAAAGGAGTGAAGCGTGGGGAAGGGATGCCCGAGATGCTTCAAAAGGAACTGCAGTACATTTCTTTTGTGATGTTTGGAAATTGAATAAGTTGAAGCTTGGGGGAGGGAACCCCAAAGAACTCAGACACACTGAAGGTATTTGAAATCACAGCAAGGGCCCTGTGGAGGTCTTACGAACAGCCCTGTTGATTGAACTCATTTTTGTGACATTGACCTAAACTGCACCTAGTGAGAAGACCACCTGAAACCAACCTTGCTTTCCCACTTTTTGTTTAATCACTATTTTACTTTTTCAAGAAGAAGTCCTATCACATTTTTGTAAAGAGTGAGGGCAAGTATAGGTTTAGACACAGACTTTTTCTTTACTATAGCGACAGCCATTGGAAGCATTAGTTAAGGGAACCATTCTTTTAGAGTTAGGGACAGACGGACATTACATCAAACCAGGAACCTTAGTAAATAAAGGTTTTAAAATGAACAACCTTGAGTCTGTGTCTCTCTTGATACCATGGGGGTAATTCATGGAATCAAGCGCAGAAGTGGCATGTGCGCCAGCCGCGTGTGCCAAAACCCATTTTCACGCACAGCGTATTCATGGATACTCACATCCATAACCAGCCATGGCGCAGAGTGGTGCAGCGACCCTGCAGCAGCTCCAGTTACGCCCCCAACCCACCCTGTGCGCCAAAAACATCGCACAAATCCCCCACATGGTGCAAAAGCCAGTGGTCCAGCATACAGCCCCCCACCATGGAAATGCACTAAAAACGCCATTCAGCCCTCATGCGCCAGCGAAATCGCATGTAAAACTCCCTGCGCACCCCTCGGAATACGCATACCCTGCTTGCGCCAGCGAATTCGCGTGTAAAACTCCCCGCGCACCTCCAGAATACGCATACCCAGCTCACGCGCGTGCAAACCTCCCTGCGCACCCCTCGGAAATACACGTAGCCCGCTCGTGCCAGCGAAATCGCATGTAAAACTCCCAGGGCACCTTCGGAATACGTGTACCCCGCTCGTGCGAGTTTAAAACTCCCAACGCACCCCTCGGAATATGAGTACGCCGCTCGCGCCAGCGAAATGACATGTAAAACTCCCTGCGCACCTCCAGAGTATGCATACCCCGCTCGCGCGTGTGTAAAACTCCCAGAGCACCCCTGGAATACGCATACCCCGCTCGCGCCACCAAAATCGCATGTAAAACTCCCTGCGCACCCCTGGAATACACATACCCCGCTCGCGCCAGCAAAAACATGCATAAAACTCCCCGCGCACCCCTCGGAATACGCGCACATCAGCCCCCATGCCTGTCTCACAATACATCAAATTCAGAAAAGGGAGAGCGGAAAAAGTGCAACCTTATGGGGTTTAAGGTACAGGGGAAAGTACAGTGGGCATTGTGTAGGCACGTCAGGAGAGAGGCAGGATAGGTGAAGAGGTGTTAGAACTGTGACTTCTGACAGTAGAATGACTTTAAGGTCAGATTCAAATAGTGGTAGAGAAGGAATTGAGCAGAGAGGGAGAGGAAGACCATTCCTGAGTAGGGGAGCGAAAAGAGAGAGGGATCAGAAATGAGAAGTAGCACATGGTGCTCGAGAGGTGTCCAGAAGGTGGGCTGAGGATGATCTTAAAGTGCAAGGGGGAGAGTAGAGGGTGAGGTGGGCAGTTAGGTAAGGAGGGGCACGGACATAGATCATTTTGAAGATATTGAGAAGAAGTTTGTATTTAGCTCTAAGTTTCACCAACCAATTTAGTGGCGGGCCAAGGAGGTAGAGGTAAATCAAGGAAGGTTCAAACGTGTGTGGACAACAAAGTTTTGGACTTTGTCAAGTGGAGAGAAAGCATGGTTGGGAAGGACGTAAAAAAGACTAGCATAGTAATCAGTTTTAGAGAGGACGACGGCGGTGATTTGGTGTTTGGTAGTGTTGAAAGGAAGGCGATGGTGTATTTTGCAGATATTCAAGAGGTTTAGTCTGGTCGGCCGTAGAAGATTTCAAGATAAAGAACAAAAAATTGTGAGGTGGGACAAATATAACAGCAAGGTTGGAAGCAGAAGGAGAGTATGGACGGTTGTCAGGGGAGAATAATAAGGGAGGGGGGGTGGAGGATCGTGTATTTGGTAGGGAAGTAGAGAACTTTGGTTTGCGTGCAGCTGAGCATGAGTCAGTGAGATGCCATCCAATATTATATGGTGGTGAGACAGTGAGAGATGTTGTTTCTCAGTTTGTCAGATAGGGAGGGAAAATCAAAGAATATCTGGGTGTCATCAGAGAAATGCTGATATGAGAAGCCGTAGAAGGAGATGAGGGCAGTGAGAGCAGAGGTAGATGGTGAAGAGAAGAGGACCTAGGACTGACCCATGGGAAACCTCAACAGCGATAGGGGGGCGTGTGGAGGAGAGGTTGTTCCAGGACACTTGAAAGTGTCTGGGAGCAAGGTAGGAGGATATCCAATCAAGGGCTTTATCTTTTGTGCCAAGGATAGACAATGTGGCCAGCAAAGAAAACAGGGTACCCCATGCATTTCCCAAAAGAGAACACCCGTGGGAATGCACAGAGGTCTGACTTGCGCGAAGCGGCCCAGGATTTATTTCCCAGAACCCCAGACAAAGTGAACATTGTGTTTTTGTTATGCTCACCTGGTATCCACAGGAACGCCACCCAGCCGGGTTACTCGCTGGTATGCTTCTCAGCTTTGCCCAGATGTGGTCTGCGGGGAAGGTTCTGCCTGCAAATACAGGAGGACTGTGTTCCAGACTGACCGACCGGGGTAAGTATCCTCCCTCCACCCCCGTATGATTTCAGCCCCTCTGGGCCCTCTCCTCACCTGGTGGTAGAATTAGGCGTGCTCTCCATCCTGCCTTCTTTGCAGGGGCGCGTTGTTTTTAATGGGCGTTTGCGGTCCAATTACTTCACTGACGCCGGCCCATTTGATATTGTTCAGGTAGGTCTTATTGCTGTTCTTTAGTTTTGTTGCTATCCTGCATGCCTTTCTTTCTTTAGAATGTCTCTTTTTCCTCCCTTAGGTATGCAGAGCTTCAGCGCGGCGAACTGGCTTGTTTGAGCCCCGCTGGTAAATGATGGCGCATTAAGAGCGCTATGATGCGGTAAGTAAGCGCTATGCACAGCGCTGCAAAGTCTTGCCTTTGCTAACCTGTGTTTTCTTTCCTTGTAGGTCGCAGTGTTCTTCAGCACGAGTAGAATGTCCGGAATGGTGCCAGCCATGAGGCGACCAGCCAGGTAAGCCTTTTGAGCAGTTCGTAATTTACAAATGTCTCTACTGCTTTCTTTAATGTTGCCTCTATCTTCCTCTTTCAGGTCGTACTGTCCGGGAGGCGTGCTGATTCAAGGAAGCTTTTCTCAGAAGCTGCAGGTAAGATGCTGCTGCTAATGATGTTCCTTTTGCTTCCTTGCAGGTTCTGCTTTTCCGAGGTTCGAGGGAATAGCTGGACACGGTGAGCGTCACGCTGCAAGCTGCAAAGTAACACGAAGCGTGTTGTCTTGTTCGGGTGTGGTTTAAATAGCCCCCAAAAAATAGTCCAGGTAAAAGAGTCCCTAGGCTACCACACCCAAAACACTAGACCGCATAGCTTGGTTCCTGGGAACCGAGCTATGTGGATGCCTCCATGTTGGCTGGCAACACAATAAGTAGTTCCCAAGCACATGTTTCTCATGGTGTATGAGCCTGGCGCCATAGGCGCCTGGAGTGGCCCCAAGAGGGTTTTGGAAAAGGATGCTTGGCTCTAGAGGCCCGAGTCCTGACTCCACCTGGCCAATGGGTTTTCCAGAAGGGGTTTTGGGCGAGGGTCGTGACAGCACTCCCTCCTAAGGCCCCTCCCATGGTGTTCCTTCTGTCTGACCCAGGTTTCTTTGCGTAGTTCCGATGGAATTTCCTGATTAGACGTGCTGCGTGGATAGTCTCACTGGGCTCCCAGGATCTATCTTGTGGTCCAAATCCTTTCCAATCAACGAGATAATATAGTTTGGTCCTAGAATATTTAGAGTCCAAGACAACTTTGACTTCGAATCCTGGTTCTCCGTCAACAAGTATGGGCTTAGGTGGTGTCCCAATTTGTGTGCCGGGTTGCATTGGTTTCAGGAGGGAGACATGAAATACCGGGTGGATTTGTAGATTAGGTGGTAAATCCAGTTTCACGGCTACTGGGTTGATAATTGCCTTAATGGTATAGGGTCCTAAGAATTTGGGATGAAAGGTCCGGGTTCCCTTGATGGGTACGAATTTAGCGGCTAACCAAACTTTGTCTCCTACTTGATAATCAGGGGCCTTTTTCCGGTGTTGGTCGGCGAATCTCTTTTGTTTTTCTTTGGCATAAATAAGGTGTTCCTTTGCCCTTTTGAAAGCTTGGGTAATAGTTGTGCGTAGAGTCTTTACCGCTGGCATTTCTAAGCTGGCTGGAAGGTCTAGTTCAGAGGTACGTGGATGTCTGCCATAAAGGGTATAGAAGGGCGTTTGTCCCGTGCTTGAATGCAAAGAATTGTTATATCCATATTCGGCTATCCACAGTAGGTCTTTCCAATTCCTTTGTTCGCGATGCAGCATGCACCGTAAATATTGCCTGAGTGTCTGATTGGTTCTCTTGGTTTGGCCGTCCATTTGAGGATGGTGACTGGTAGATAGCCGAACGTCAATCTGCGCCATTGCAAAACATTTTTTCCAGAAGTTTGAAACAAACTGGCTGCCTCGATCAGAGACCAGAACCGAAGGGAAGCCATGTAGCTTAACCACACCCTCTAGGAACACTTTCGCTAAAGTGGCTGCATCTGGGAGGCCTTTGAGAGGAAGAAAATGGGCCATCTTTGAGAATAAGTCCACAAGTACAAGGATGGTGTTGAACCCTTGGCTTGGATGTAGATCAGTGATGAAGTCAAGGGAAAGAGTGTGCCATGGAACTGGAGGAATGTCCAATGGTTGTAGGAGACCAGATGGTGTTTGTTTCTGTGATTTATTTTGTGCGCAGACACCGCAGGACTGAATATACTGAATGAAGTCCTTATGCCAGGTAGGCCACCAAAAGTTCTCTTTCACCGTAACTAGGGTTTTGGTGATCCCAGGATGCCCTTCGATCAGTGAATCGTGATAGTTTGAAATAATATGCTGTTGTAATTCCTTCTTGGATACATATAGGCGATCCCTAAAAAAGGGTAGATGGTCCTTGATGGTACATTGTTCTCCTTGAGTTTGCCATGCGAGGAAGGCATCAGGATTCATTGTCGTTGGATTTCTTTTCATAGTTCTACTTGTGTTAAGACTGTTGAGATACCCAAGAGTTTGTCTTCAGGTATAATTGGTACTGGGTCTGGAGTTGTATATACCATTTCATCTATGCCCATGCGAGATAAGGCATCCGCCTTTCCGTTCCTGACTCCTGGTCGAAATGTGATTACATAATCATATTCCGTGAAGAAAAGGGCCCACCGTAATTGGCGCGAGGACTGGGCCTTGGCTGTTTTGAGATATTGCAGGTTTCGGTGGTCTGTGATGACTGTAATGGTGTGTCTGGCCCGCGGAAGGTAGTGCCTCCCGGATTTAAAGGCGGATTTGATAGCCAGGAGTTCCTTGTCCGTGATGGCATAATTAATCTCTGGAGGTGAGAACTTTTTCGACCAAAAGGCCACAGGAAGTAGCTGGCCAGTTTCCAGGTCTCTCTCTGAAAGGACAGCCCCCATTGCGAGACTGGACGCATCAGTTTCAACGACATAAGGGAGGGCTGGACGAGGATGTCACAGGATTGGAGCGGAGGTAAACCTTCGTTTAAGTTCCTGAAAGGCTTCTTCTGCTTCTTCAGTCCAAGCAAACTTTTTATTGTTTTTTCGTCATAGTACTGTGATTGGGTGCACAACCTGAGAGAAGTCTGGGATGAAACGGCGGTAGAAGTTCGCAAAGCCCAGCATGCTTTTTACCCCTTTCAGAGATGTCGGTGAAGGCCATTTCAGAATGGCATCTACCTTGTGCACGTCCATTCTGATGCCTCCTGGAGTAAGGATAAAACCAAGAAACTCTACATCGGTGACGTGAAAAAAGCATTTTTCAAGCTTTGCAAACAAGCGATGTTGGCGGAGATTGATGAGGACTGAACGAACGTGCCTGACATGATCTTGTTTCGAGGCTGAGTATACTAGGATGTCAGCTATGTACACTAAGGCTCACACATCAATTAACTCCCTTAAAATGTCATTCATGAAATACTGGAATGCCGCAGGAGCGTTGCATAACCCGAAGGGCATGACTTGATATTGAAACAAGCCGTACTTAGTACGGAAGGCGGTTTTCCATTCATCTCCTTTTCTGACTCGGACCAGGTGGTACGCTCCTCGAAGGTCCAATTTGGTATAAATCTGGGCATCCTTAACTTGGTCTAGCATCTCAGGGATAAGTGGCAAGGGGCAGCGGTTCTTCACAGTGATCTGGTTCAATGCGCGGTAATCAATACAAGTTCTCAAGTCTCCTTCCTTTTTCGGTACGAAGAACAAAGGACTGGCTGCGGGGGACTTCGAAGGACGGATAAATCCGTTTGCAAGGTACTGGTCTAAATAGGATTTCAAATGAAGGTTTTCTGGTTCTGTGAGAGAGTAGATCCTGCCGTAAGGGATTTGTGCACCAGGAACAAGGTTGATCTGACAGTCATAGGGCCTGTGCGGCGGCAATGTATTGGCTTGATCCTTCGGAAAACATCCTGGAAATCATGGTATTCACTTGGCAAGGTATTAGTTGCTCTCATGGTTGATACTGTCACTCCGGGAGTCATGGGGATACAGACGTTGGGTTTCTCCTCTTGGTAATAGCAGGCAGGGGAGCAGTCACTAGGCAAGGTTAATTTTCATGCCCACCAGTCTGTCAAAGGGTTGTGAGCAACCAACCATGTCACCCCTTGTATTAGCCTGAACTGAGGTGCCGTGATGAGATCAAATGAAATAGACTCCCGATGTCCGTCCTGGCACAGCAAGGTTACCCTGGCTGTGCACTGGGTTACTGGTCCGGAAGCGATTTCTGTCCCATCCATGGTGGTTACCTTGTCCATAGTTGGCTTAGAACACAAAGGAAGCTCCATCTCTGCTGCCAGTTCTTGATCAATATAATTTCCAACTGCTCCGCTATCGATGTATGCTTCAACGGCATGCATTCTTGACGACTGTTGGTGATTAATTAAGATCACTGGTATTGCAAAGTGCGAGGTCAGCAACTCTTTCTTCTGACTCGACAAACTGACCTCTACGTTTGTCGAGCTTGGTAGTTTTCCGATTCCTTAGCTTCATCCTTCTCTGTGGCCCGACTATTCTTCTTGGAGGTTTTACTGGACAGTCCTTCAGGAAATGTCTTGGTTTCCCACAATACAAACAAAGTTGTTGTCTTCTTTTGTCCCTCTCTTGTTTTGTTAATGGAGGCCGTGTCCCTCCAATCTGCATGGGTTTTACAGCATTTTCAGGTACATGGGGTGTGTTTTCTCTTGGTCGAATATACAAGGTCCGAGGGTCCATCTTAGACCGGTCTGCTTTTCGGTCTTGCAACCGGTGGTCTAACTGCATGACCAGATTTATGAATTCGGCACAGTCTCTGGGTGGATCAACCACCTGGTCTAAGACGTCCTTTAATTCGCCTCGTAAGCCTTGATGGAATAACGTGGTTCTTTTGTTTTGTGGCCACCTAGCTTCGGCAACCAGTCTGTTGAAGGTAGCAATGTACGTTAACAAGTCCTGATTCCCCTGTCGGAGGGACAAGAGTTCATTGTCCACTGCTTGTTCCTGGGTGTGGTGAGCAAAACGTTTTTCCATTTCTCTCTGGAACCCCCCAAAGTCATGTAATAGAGGATAGTCATGGGTTACCAACGGTACCGACCAATCTGCTGCGCTACCACTCAGGTATGATAAGACAAAAGCTACCCGAACTTGGTTGTTTGGAAATGCTCCAGGCCTACAAAGAAAATGAAGGCGACAATAATTGATGAATGCAGCATACCTCCGTGGGTTGCCTGAGAACCTTTCTGGTAGTGCCAAGGGAACTGTTCTAGGTAACATGATCTGTACCGGAGTGGATGATATGGCAGGGTTTTGCATTGTTGGATTGCTTCCAGGTAGAGGTGTCTGTCCTGCCTGTGATTGCAAGTATTGCCTGCTAATCTCTTCAGTGCCTTCTTTGGTCAGTATTAGGTCTCTGCGGAGGGCATTAGTCTCTTATCGGGCAGAATGAACCTCAGCACGAAGCTCTCCTTGTAATTGGGCTAATTGGTCCATTTCTGATGTTTCCATGGCGCCCAGGTGGATTTTTTATGGTAGGCTTCGCATTCTGTTACGTTCACCTGGTATCCACAGGGACGCCACCCAGCCGGGTTACTCGCTGGTGTGCTTCTCAGCTTTGCCCAGATGTGGTCTGCGGGGAAGGCTCTGCCTGCAAATACAGGAGAACTGTGTTCAAGACTGACGGACCGGGGTAAGTATCCTCCCTCCACCCCCGTATGATTTCAGCCCCTCTGGGCCCTCTCCTCACCTGGTGGTAGAATTAGGCGTGCTCTCCGTCCTGCCTTCTATACAGGGGCGCATTGTTTTTCATGGGCATGTGCGGTCCAGTTACTTCACTGACGCCGGCCCGTTTGATATTGTTCAGGTAGGTCTTATTGCTGTTCTTTAGTTTTGTTGCTATCCTGCATGCCTTTCTTTCTTTAGAATGTCTCTTTTTCCTCCCTTAGGTATGCAGAGCTTCAGCGCGGCGAACTGGCTTGGTTGAGCCCCGCTGGTAAATGATGGCGCATTAAGAGCGCTATGATGCGGTAAGTAAGCGCTATGCACAGCGCTGCGAAGTCTTGCCTTTGCTAACCTGTGTTTTCTCTCCTTGTAGGTCGCAGTGTTCTTCAGCGCGAGTAGAATGTCCGGAATGGTGCCAGCCGTGAGGCGACCAGCCAGGTAAGCCTTTTGAGCAGTTCGTAATTTACAAATGTCTCTACTGCTTTCTTTAATGTTGCCTCTATCTTCCTCTTTCAGGTCGTACTGTCCGGGAGGCGTGCTGATTCAAGGAAGCTTTTCTCAGAAGCTGCAGGTAAGATGCTGCTGCTAATGATGTTCCTTTTGCTTCCTTGAGGGTTCTGCTTTTCCGAGGTTCGAGGGAATAGCTGGACACGGTGAGCGTCACGCTGCAAGCTGCAAAGTAACACAAAGCGTGTTGTCTTGTTCGGGTGTGGTTTAAATAGCCCCAAAAAAATAGTCCAGGTAAAAGAGTCCCTAGGCTACCACACCCAAAACACTAGACCGCATAGCTTGGTTCCTGGGAACCGAGCTATGTGGATGCCTTCATGTTGGCTGGCAACACAATAAGTAGTTCCCAAGCACATGTTTCTCATGGTGTATGAGTCTGGCGCCATAGGCGCCAGGAGTGGCCCCAAGAGGGTTTTGGAAAAGGATGCTTGGCTCTAGAGGCCCGAGTCCTGACTCCACCTGGCCAATGGGATTGCCAGAGGGGGTTTTGGGCGAGGGTCGTGACAGTTTTTTCCCCACCAAATATCACACTTTGTCAGGGATTGTGGCTAATAGAAACTGTGGTAATTTGCGCAAGGCAGACCTCTGTGGATTCCCACGAGTGTCCACTTTTGGAAAATGCATGGTAGTCCTTGTTTTCCTTGCTGGCTTCGACACCCTAGGCCCAAATCTGTAGGTTTCCCACATGAACAAAATGGGATGTGCCGAAAGGCTTGGGGTTACCAGTGAGTTACCCTTTTCCTTTCGTGCCCCCGGTAGGTGCACCCACACATGTGAGGGACCGTTTTCATCGGGACACGTGTGGGGATGTGGGAAGGTAGGCCATGTGTTGTTGGCAGTGTGTTTCGGTGGGTGGCCAGAGCGAAATGTCTGAGAATTGTCTTCATTTCCAGCCAATTTCAGAGACATTTCCCTGTGTCCACTCACCGAAACAGGTTGCCAACAACAAATATCATACCTTCTCGCATTCCCACAGGTGTCCCGATGAAAAAGGTACCTCACATGTGTGGGTGCACCTACTGGGGGCGCAAAAGGAAAAGGGTAACCCGCTGATAACCCCAAGCCTTTCGCCACAGCACAATTTGTTCATGTGGGCAACCTACAGATTTGGGCCTAGGGTGTCGAAGCCAGCAAGGAAAACAGAGAACCCCATGCATTTCCCAAAAGAGGACACCCCTGGGAATCCACAGAGGTCTGCCTTGCACAAATTGCCCCAGTTTTTATTAGCCACAATCCCCGACAAAGTGTGATATTTGGTGGGAAAAAACACAATGTTGACTTTGTCTGGGGTTCTGGGTAATAAATCCTGGGCCGCTTCGCGCAAATCATACCTCTGCGGATTCCTATGGGTGTCCTCTTTTTGGAAATGCAGGGGGTTCCCTGTTTTCCTTGGTAGCTTGGACACCCGAGGCCCATATCTGTATGGTGTGCAGAGAAAGTGTCAACTTCAAGTGTCGAAACAGACTTGGGGTTACCTGTGTTTTAGGCTTTCCTCTTGGCGCCCAGGTAGGTGCACCCACACATGTGAGGTACCGGTTTCATCAGGACACCTCTAGGAATGCGGGACTGTGGGATGTTTTCACCCACGCATCCGAGCCCTACAACATCACTGTGCGTTGCTGGTAGCATAAAAAGAAATGCTGCCCACTTAGCAAAAGCAATGCTGCCCACCAGCAAAAAGCGCAGTGAAAACCTGACAGATAAGCCACCATCCACTTTTCACAATTCCCAGACCCATCCTTTGGTTGCACCCAGAGCTGTTCAAAAATTTGTTTCATTGGTGTCAAAAGTTGCTAAAATCATGGCCCACAAGACCACTATAAATATCCAACTTCTGGTTGGGTGTTCTACATCACTCTACTGCAAGGATCCCCATCAAAACGATGTCAGCTAAAATCATATACTGTCAAGCTAAATCCCCTTTTTGAAAGACATTAATTCAAGACAGCTGTCAAAAATGGGTGCAGTACCGGCATTTGACACTAACCGGCGCTAGCAATCTAAACTCTGACAGGAGAACTGTATTTCAGGAGTTGCAAAAGGATCCTGAGCTAGCTGGGACTTCAAAGGCTTGCTGATTAATGAGAAGTCTCAACCCCTGCCGTTCCCAGGCCCTCACAAGAAGGCAGCCTGATTCAATTAAAAGTTCAAGAGGATGGGAAATCTTCACAACTGCTCTTACCACGAACAGTACAGGATATCGCCTTGACATGTAAATTAGGAGGGGAGGAGAGTTTCCTGCAGCCTGGCAGAAAGGAACAATAGCCTCTTTCCACTGAACAGGATATGCTGATTTGGGTGTTAACTGTCAACACTACTCTGGGAGTAACAAGACATGTGATCTCTGACTCACCAAGTTTCTGGGGGTGGACCCAGACACTTTTGTGAATTGAATTGAAGGCAAATATATGTTTTATAAGAATACTGATAACTAATTGTAAGCAGATGACAGAAATGTACAATTTGGAGATACTTAATATGAAAAATGTACCTACAATTTGAGTCTAAACTCAATTCCGTACGATTTTCTGGGACCGAACCCCGCAATTTATTCATGCTGTAGACACTGTGTTTATGCTAGAGACATGATAACTTATATTAATATGCCCAGAAGGGGGGTGTACCTCTGTGTAAATTTGGGTAAAAGTCCAATATTGGAAAACCAATCAAAAACGAAAATAAGTTGTAATTCCTGAACCCAAGCTCTTAGGAAGATCAGAGTTGGGCAAGAATGTACCTTAATTCATCTGTGATGTGTACATGTAATTTCAACAACTTGTGTATCTGGGAGGCATGTGTGGTTATGAAAAAGTAAATGCAAAGGGGAGGGACTTCAGCCAGCCATAAAAATAGCATCATTCTGACTCATCCTGACTCACTACTCCGTTCTCCAGTCAGAGGACAGAAAAGTCTATAGCCTATCAAATCATGAGAGGGTGGGGCATAGAAAGTCAGCCTCCCCACCCACTTTCAAAAGACATAAAAAGAGCCACTAAGACCCAGGAAGGGACATTCATTTTCCATTTCAAACTGATTTCTTGCGAAGCACTCTGCCGGACCAGACAATATCAAGAAGAACCATCCAGAACTTAGACTCCAGACTCCAGAACTTTAAAGCAGAGGGGCCTGAACTACAAGCTGAATCCTTTTCAGCAGGCCTCAAAATCTTTTGCAACCTGACTCTTCAACAGCGGGGATGTGCTGTTTGATTCTGGCTAGATCCCTATGCCAGAACCCAGAAAGCAGAGCTGTATCCAGTGCCGCGACCAGAACCAGAGATCCAGACCAGCAGAGCAGAACTGACCCAGGTCGCTGTGAGCAGAACCGGTACCACAGACCGTCCGTGGCGAGAGAACCGCAGCTAAACCTGTTGACCAGATCCGTGACGGAGGCCCATTCCTTCCAAGACTAGGAGTGAATATACTGAAAACTGTGCCAGAACCAATCTCTTAGTCTAAAATAATCTGATTCAAACCATTTTAACCTGTCCAGAACTGCATCATAGAATTGTGTGTCCATTCTCCGATTTTAAACCTGTAAAAGTGTCATTTTGTCATTCCGAATCATTATTTCATTTCTGAAACACTACCTTCACAAAATCGTCCGTATCTTTGGAACCGCATGTGATAGGAACGAGATTTAACTTTCATTTTTAAGCTAAGATCCTGAGCTTTCCAACAAACCCAAACCTTTCTACTCCTTATAGTTGTTCCGTACTCTCGCTCGACGCATTCGGAAAAAGTGCAGCGAATTGAAAACTAGCTCAAACTTCTTCACCTGTCAAAAATAGCTGTCTTTTGCTTTGCACTGCTGAAATCCATTTTCAACCTAATAATCCCTCATGAATCACTGATAGTGTTGACCTGCACTAATTCAAAGTAGCTGTCACCTACCCTGAATCGCCTATAGGGAATTAAAATCATTTTTAGCATATTTTCACTTCAGTACAAATCACATTCAAAATATTTCTGCATTTTTTAAAAGCATACCGGTTGCTCCAAGATTACTAGAATTTGAACTGAATCTGTATTGCATGTTGATTGTATTTCTGAAAACTGTGTGCTTTCCTTCCATCTCTATATATTGCATAGGGGGGTGAATTGCCACAAGGGGAAAAGTGATTATATTATCTCTTGTTGAAACCATATCAGTTTATTTCTGTACTGCATTCTTTTCCATCATTGAATATCCTTGAAACCATAAAGCATCCTCAGCTATCTTATTCTTCTATACCAACTTCTAAGTGATTACAAAAGTGGGCTGGTGTAATATTATCCATTGTTGATCACTGTAATATTCATGAGTGTGCGATCAAATATTAATTTATTATAAAAGTGTGATATATATATCTTGTTTAATTTTTCAATACATCTTTTAAAATACATCAATGCAAAACAAACCTACTTCTTGGCTCAGTGAGGTCAGGAGGATTCATAGAGAGGGGCGTTATATAAGGGTTTATCATCCAGATTATAACTTGTCATAAAAATATATAAATAAGGGCTTCCCTTGGGCATCCCAGACCAGACATTGGGCCTCATTACAACTCAGGCGTTAAGGGTTAACGCCACCGTTAACCCTTAACGCCTGATTCTGATTTTAACGCCTGCTTTTAGCAGGCGTTAAAATCCATGGCGCTAACCTGCCATGGTGCTAATTACGCCGCCGTAATTTACGGCGGCGTAATTAGCGCCTTCCCCACTCCCATTATGCCCTATGGGGCAAAAATGGGAATGGGGAAGGGAAAATGGGAAATGGGGATTTACCGCCCCACTCACCTTGGAATGGGGCGGTAAATCCGCCATCCACCATGGTGTAAACGGAGTTTACACCATGGTGGTAAAGTTGGTGCACTTAGCACCAAGGTTGTAATGAGGCCCATTGACTTAGTTGGAGTGCTGAATTGAAGTCCCTTAACAGAGTGGGGCTCGAGCCGGGACATCTGGATTAGAACTACCACTTGTGCAGCTTGATACAGTGTGCTAACTGATAGGATCCTGTTGGATCACCACGCTGTATTACACTGTAAAAACACTCCTCAAAGGAACGCTCTAAGGAAACAGTCTGTTTTTCAAAATAAAATACTAACTTCTGTAAATCATGAAGGAAATCAATTTCCAGAATGACTACACTGGTAGACATCAAAATAGCGAGAGAACACCTCTTACATAAGTTATTTGTGAGAGGTGAGTGGGCTTATCTTGACCAGACGGTGTGGTTGCAGGCAATCGCACCCCAGATCACTGAAACAGGGTCAGACATATGGAGAGATCAGGGTCCATTACATGTGGCCCTGAGTGAACTATATATGGCCCCTAAGGCCAAGGATGAGCACAACAAGATTGCCAGGGTAGCGGCATATTTATATTTATATATGGGAGCCATACAGGACAAATGTGCTGAAGGCCAAGATCTGGCAAATAGGCAACTGATGGCATTAGAGAAGGCCCAACCTGACCTGGTCTCTTCCGAGCAGAGGCTGCAGAGAAGCCAGGAGTCAGAAAATGATGGTAGTCAGTATATCATTAAAATAAAAGAGGATATGGGTATCCTGCAACAGGAAAAGTCTGACCAGGATACCAGATTTCTGGCCTTGCAGAAGGAGTACCAAGAAGGTTTGGACGCCCTACTGCAGAGCCACAAAAAGCTGGAGCAACAACTGAACTTCAATAGGGCAGGCGCAGAGCAGGTAGCCACCCTGCAAAGCCACCTAGATAGGGAGAAGGCAGAGAGCAACAAACTGATTCTAAAAGACCTGGATACCCAGACAGAATTTGAAGAAGAGCGCCAGAAAGCTGGGGCCCTTAAAAGGCAGAGGGACGACCTGGCGGCACAGATGCGGGCTCTTAGTCAGGAAAGGGACACCTTAGGCCAGGAAGTCTGCCAATTAAAAGTAAAAATTTAAGAAAATCACCTGGCCCTCTAGGGACTGGGTGACCTCCAAAAAGAGCATCAGAACTTGTTAGAGCACACCAGGAGGGTGGAAGATGCTCTGGCAAGAAAGGAACAGGCCAGTAGGGATGGGACTCAGGAGGTAACCCTCCTGCAGCAAAGACTGGCCCAGTATTCCAGGACCAACCAGGAGGCACAGAGAGAGAATGAGGCTCTCTGTCAGCACAATGATAGGCTCCAGCTACAGGTAGCCATGCAGGAGAGACTGATGGAGTCTAGTAAGGCCTTCACTGAGGAACTGAGAGCACAGGCTCTTGCATGGCAACAGGGAGCAGGGGCTGATAGAGATGAGGTTCACTGGGAAAGGGAAACACCTGAGCATAACCTCAGGAGCCCTAGTACCAGAGGCCTTCATCTCTCCCAGTCCTTGGACTCTGCCACCCCCATGTCCCATAGCGCACATGAGCCCAGGGCTACGGGGATGGCAGATTACCATCCAGCCAAAAGTATGGGGCTCATAGACCAGTACCACCCAGGAATGGATGGGCGGGCATCCGGGTATTGGCACCTAAGTACAGTGCAATTTAGTGGGGAACCCCAGGAGAGTAGGCCCACTAAGGGCATCCTGAAAACTTCTGCCCAGTTAGGTCAGTGGGGGGTACTCATCAAATCCTGGCAGCAAGGAGGAATCTGAAGACTCCTCTGAGCGTCACAGGACACAGGAGATCTGGTCCCCACATTCTGCCAGACATTCCCAGGTTTGCAGAATCCGGGAAAACCTGGAAGATCAGACGGGCACCTCTGAGAGCAGTGCTTCTGAGTCAGAGGATGAATGGACCAGGGTTACCCGAACCAAAAAGGCCAATAAGGCAAAAAGGGCCTTGCTTAAGGACCCCTTAAAACAGATTAAGGCAATAAGGAGTGTCATCACCCTTATCACAAGAATGCCAAGTATTCTGTTTGGGAACACTTGGAGCTTTACGAGAAAATGATGGAGACGTTCCATTTGAAGGACAGCAGTAGCTGCATTCAGTATGTCAAATGGACATTCTCCCCAGAATACTCCAGTTTCTTTGCGGGGCTGGAGGACCAAAACCCTTCAAGATGGTCCACATATAGGGCGGCCATCTTGAAACATTTTTCTGTTCACAGAAATCCTCAAGAGGCTCGCAAGGCAGCCTACAATTTGCAATGTGGGGAGGATCAGGCCCCACAAGAATTTGCACAGGAATTTGAGTGTGCCTTTGCGCAGACTACCAGGAGGGTGCGCACGGACAGCAGAGAACTTGTTAACACTTTTTTCCATGCCTTGCCCAAACACATCATGACCCAGCTAGTGAGAGATTTTCATGAGAAAAGGTCACTAGACTGGGTCATTGAACAGGCTACCCGGATCTATGAGGTGCAGAAGCCCATTGAAAATAAAAATAACGCTCAGAAAAGCCCCAAATCGACCAGCACCCCTGCTGCTGCCAAGGTGGCAGAGGTAAAGGTTGCCCCCATTTTAGATTTGGAGATGGGGGGCCTAAAAACCTGCCTGCACCGAATAATTCTCAGCCCAGAAGGCCCTCGGGCCAGTCACAGACAGGAAGTCAAGGAGGTAGTACCACAAATGGGGTCCCTCGCTCCCCTGACTATTTATGTCCCCGCTACAAGGGAAACCGACCCATCCTGGGGTATATGTGGACTCCTCCAGCCCAAGGGGGGGATCCAACCAGGCACCCAACTCAGGGAACTTCCCTCCTAACTTCCCACAGGAGGGCAGAAATTCACCAAACCTTGGGCAGAACTGTCATGAACCATCGAACTCGCCCCTTCTGGGCTTCCTGGTCCCTGTCACGTCGGGCCTTACACTCCATAGTACTACCAACATGGCGGCAAGCTCAGCACGCTGCTCGCCAGTCTTCACGTTCTACGCAGCGTCCTCTATAAAGAAGCCACACCCCCGCGGCCCTGCACGTCTCAACGCTGCTACTAGCTGTGATCGGACGTGTGTTCCGAACCTTCTCTAGTGCTACTTGCTATCCCCTGCCCCCTGGATTCCCTTCTCCCGACTTCTTCCCTCTTTTGTACTTCCCGAAATCCCTGTGCCGCTTCCGCGCGCCCCCAACACCTTCTTGAATACTCCTGGAGTTTCCCGTGATCCTGGACATCGAAGCTGAACGTAATCGAGGACGGCCAAATGGGCTTATTTAAGTCCCGAACCATACGAAAGAAGACTCCACCTAAGGAGGACATGAGGCAACATAGACAGGTGAGAACGGGGGAAACCTGTGACAGATTCAGACGCCACCTGACCGAAGTCGATACAGACATGGAGGCAGCCATCCAGGATCTTATGTGTGGCATGCAAGAACTATCGACCGAAGTACATAACTTGAAAGCGGAGAACGCCGCGCTGAAACAATTGGTACTCTCACGAGACTCTGCCTCAAAGGACAGCGTGCTATTGGGCGGCATTGTTGACAAATATGACGGCTGTGCAAAAAACCTCCGAGGATTCCTGGATTCTTGTTTGGTCCACTTTACCTTTAAACCTTATTATTTTTCCACCCCCAGGGCTAAAGTGGGCTTTATTATTTCTCTCCTCTCCGGGAATGCCTTAGCCTGGGCCACACCATTAGTTAACACCAGAGATTCTCTTTTGGATGATTATGATGGATTCATTCAAGCACTAAAGACTATGTTTGACCGCCCAGAACAGGTCTTTAGTGCTCAAGAATGTTTACTCGATTTCCAGCAAGGCTCTCAGGACATGCTCACCTACGTAACTCAATTCAAGCAATTGGCTAAAGAAGCGGGTTGGCCTTCTGAAGCTTGCTTCACCCTCTTTCAAAGAGGGCTAAATGAAGATGTTAAGGATGAATTAGCCAGGGTAGCACGTCCTAGTTCTTAGCAAGCACTTATGGATCTTGCTCTAGAAATTGATTTCCGCATCCAGGAAAGAAAGGCAGAGAAAAGGAAGACCAAGTCAACCATCCCAAAAAATCCTCTTGTGAGCCCTTCAAAATCCGAAGATTCTCCTGCTCCTACAAATGAACCCGAACCCATGCAGCTAGGGGCCTTCCGTGGACCCATATCCCCCCAAGAAAGGCTGAAAAGGATCCATACTGGCTTATGCATGTACTGTGCCTCGGACAAGCATTTAGTCAGAGAATGTCCCTTAGCCCCTCCACGGCGTTCGGGAAACACCAGCTCCCGATCCTAGATGGAGCTCAGTTTCGGGAGAGAGATGCAGGCTCCACATCTATACCATCCTTGTACTCTCCTGGACAAAACTCCCTGGTAGTCTTACAGGCTTTCTATTGTCATCTAAGAAGGAATCCTACCCCATTCTGGCACTAGTGGACTGTGGGGCCATGGGAATATTCATAGATCAGGAATGGGTCCTTAAACACCATATTCCTTACGAATCCCGGAACGTCCAGCAACCTGTAGAAGCAATTGATGGAAGACCTCTTTCTTCTGGACCCATAACCCTTCAGACTAAGGAAATTGAGCTTGCTATAAACCATCACCGAGAAAGGATAAAGTTTGACATCATAAAATCTGCCCATTACCCAATGGTTTTGGGAATGCCCTGGCTACAGAAACACTACCCATACATCAATTGGACAGCTGGTTCCCTGCTCCTAGGTTCTGAATTTTGCATGTCCCATTGTCTGCTCCAGGATCCTTCACCGACAACATCAGAAGAACATTCAACAACTCAGAAAGATCCTCTTATGGTCTCCAACATCATCCAGGTTCCTAAAACCTACCAGGAATACGCTGATGTGTTCTCTTCTGCTATTGTCCAAGCCCTGCCACCCCATAGGCCTGAGGACTGTGCTATTGAAACTGAACCTTCAGCCGTGATTCCCTTTGGAAGGATGTTCATCCTGTCTGAACCAGAGAAAAAGGCCCTTCGTGAATACCTAGAAACTAACCTAAAAAATGGCACCATGCGCCCATCCAAGTCTCCGGCTGGAGCTTCATTATTTTTTGTTCCTAAAAAAGACACCAAGGAACTCAGATCTTGTCTTGATTATCGAGGTCTTAATCAGTGCACCCTTAAGGATCGTTATCCATTACCCTTGATCTCGGATATCCTGGAAGCCGTAAGAGGAGCCGTAATATTCACCAAATTGGATCTTAGGGGTGCTTATCACTTGATTCGTATTAGAGAAGGTGACGAATGGAAGACAGCCTTCAGAACACCCTTAGGTCATTACAAATACTTGGTCATGCCCTTTGGACTCTCTAATGCTCCGGCAATCTCCCAACGCTTCATGGACCGGGTGTTATCAGATATGCTATTTCTTTTCGTCATCGTCTACTTGGACAATGTTTTGATATTCTCTAAGGATCCTCTCAAGCATGAAGAACATGTTAAATCAGTGTTACAACGGCTACATGAACACAAGCTTCTAGCAAAACCAGAGAAATGCCTTTTTCATGTTTCCACTATTCACTATCTAGGATTTGTCCTTAGCCCAGATGGCATAGGCATGGATCAATCCAAGGTTAAAGCCATACTATCCTGGCCAAATCCGACCTCCGTAAAACAGATCCAATCTTTCCTGGGCTTGGCCAATTTCTATCGGAAGTTTATACCATCCTTCTCCGAGATTGTTCAACCGATCATCTCCTTGTTGAAGAAAGATACTCCCTATCGTTTGACCCCAGCCCAGGAGAAGGCCTTCCAATGCCTAAAAACAGAAGTTACACATGCCCCCATCCTGGTTCAACCTGATATAAATCGACCATTCCTAGTGGAAACAGATGCCTCTAACTATGCCATTGGAGCAGTTCTGAAACAGGAACTAGATGACGGGCTGGAACATCCTATTGCCTATCTTTCACGGACATTGACCTACAGTGAAACTCATTACTCAGTCTTAGAAAAGGAACTTCTAGCCATCTGTCAAGCCTTCACTGAGTGGCGTCATTTACTTCTAGGAGCTAAACATCCTGTTCAGGTTCGGACGGACCATCGAAATCTCCAAGTGTTACAGGCCCTGGAATGCAGGAACAGCTGTCAGGCCCGTTGGGCGTTCTTCTTTGCTCAATACCAGTTCCAAATTTACCATGTTCCGGGAACACAAAACGTAATTGCTGACGCCTTGTCTCGGCGCCCTGACTATGAACCTCCTGATGACCGAGCATTTCCCAAGATGTTTCCCCACACAATAATTGTAGCCTAGGCGACCAGCCTCCTAGATGAAGTCCGCAGTCAGACTCAATCCTCGGAACTCTGGAAAGGTATCTCGGACAAGAACCAGTGGAAACTGAAGACCAAAGATGAATACTTGTTCAAAGACAATGCCTTGGTCACCCCAACACAAAAACTACAGCAAAGGATAATAATTCTCTGTCACGATACTCTTTACTCCGGGCATCGTGGTATTACCAATACCCTCTGATTAATACAAAGGCAATTTTGGTGGCCTGGAGTGAAAACTGATGTACAAAGGTATATCCAGGCATGCTCTGTCTGTAATCAAAACAAACATGACAACAAGAGACCAGCGGGTCTATTGCAGAAACCTCCACTTCCAAGAAGGCCTTGGGAATTCACAGCAACAGACTTCATTGTGGAAGTACCACCTTCCAGGGGATACACAACCATCATGGTCACCATTGATTTGTTCACCCATGTGGCCCATTTTACTCCTCTGTTTAAACTGCCATCCTCGTCAGAACTTGCTGGAATTTTCCTGGAACACATATTCCGACTGCATGGACTTCCTTCCAAGATCATATCAGACAGAGGGCCCCAATACATTTCTCAGTTCTAGAAACATCTTTGCCAAATACTAGGAATCCAACGCAGTATTTCCTCAGGATATCATCCCCAAACCAACGAGCCACAGAGCGCGTAAACCAAACCTTGGAACAATACCTCCGTTGCTTCGCTACCAAGGTCCAGGACGATTGGTCCCTCTTAATACCAGTGGCAGAATTCGCTATAATGATTCGGACCACTCCGCTATTAAGACCAGTCCTTTTTTCTGTAGCCAAGGATTCCACCCTTCGGTTCTACCCTCCATCCTTCCTCATCCTACACCAGTTCCAACAGTCGATTCCTGGATTGAAATGCTCATTAATGTTCAAAGAGAAGCCAAAGAACAATTAGAAAAGGCCAGGACCCAGACCAAACTGTATGCGGATTCCAAACGAAGACCAAGCCCCTCCTATACAATAGGGGATAAGGTTTGGCTGTCCTGGAAACTGTTACCACAGCATTTGCGACCAAATAAATTGGCTCTTCTATGTTATGGGCCATTCCTTATAAAGGAAATCATCAACCCAGTGGCCTACCGACTCAAGCTTCCAGACTCCTGGAAGAACATCCACCCAGTCTTTCACACGTCCTTAATAAAGCCATATGTTCAGACCTCTCGAACTAACCTTCGGCCCAAACCAGTACTCATCAATGACCAACTGGAGTATGAGGTCTCCAGGATTTGCGATTCTAGATATAGATGTGGCAAACTCCAGTACCTGGTGGAGTGGAAAGGATATCCCCCCAGTCAACGCACTGGGAACCTATCTCAAATCTAAATACCCCCAGGCTACTCAGAAGGTTCCATCTCATACACCCGGGCAAACCCGGTGGAACGAGTTTCCGGAGGAGGCATGCTGTCATGAACCATCGAACTCGCCCCTTCTGGGCTTCCTGGTCCCTGTCACGTCGGGCCTTACACTCCATAATACTACCAACATGGCGGCAAGCTCAGCACGCTGCTCGCCAGTCTTTACGTTCTACGCAGCGTCCTCTATAAAGAAGCCACACCCCGCGGCCCCGCGCGTCTCAACACTGCTACTAGCTGTGATCGGACGTGTGTTCTGAACCTTCTCTAGTGCTACTTGCTATCCACTGGCCCCTGGATTCCCTTCTCCCGCCTTCTTCCCTCTTTTCTACTTCCCGGAATCCCTGTGCCGCTTCCGCTCGCCCCCAACACCTTCTTGAATACTCCTGGAGATTCCCGTGATCCTGGACATCGAAGCTGAATGTAATCTGGAAGCCGAGGACGGCCGAGCGGGCTTATTTAAGTCCCAAACTATATGAAAGAAGACTCCACCTAAGGAGGACATCAGGCAACATAGACAGGTGAGAAGGGGGGAAACCTGTGACAAGAACTTTTTTCCCAGGTATCCACCCAATTTCCAGCCCCAAAATAATCCATCCTTATTTCCCAATCCCCTGAGCCCAGACAACCTAATCCGGGAGAGGGGAGGCCAAGGGTGGAGGGGTACCCAAATCTTCCCAACCCGGGGTACTACCAGAGAAGGGATAGCTACCCTTCCCGGGATCAACCCAGGGGAGAAAATAGAACCCTGTATCAGCCTGAGCGGGTTTCCCAGTTAGAGCGCCAGGTCCAAAATATGGCACGGGATCTGGGTCACATGCTGAGGGCTCAACAGAACCCTCAGAGGAGCATGCCTGCGCAGAATGACCCAAACTCTGGGCCTGGTGCTCAAGAACAATGACGGGGGCAGCACCCCGATAACCCACCGGTTCCCAGGGAGGAGGCACAAGGGGAAGGGGCATCTCAAGCCTTGGAGGAAGCTTCCTTCCCTACTTGTAAACAGCCCTTGGAAACCCAGGAACCAGAAACAAAATCTCCTACCCCTGAAAGTCTGCCACCCAAGGAGCAGAGAGGAGGTAGGAGAAACAAAGGACCCAAACAGACCCATTTTGTGGAGGAGGTACGGGTCTTCCAATTTGAGGGAGAGGGATCCTCAGAGGATCCTGGGAAAAGGATCTTCTCCTTCAGAGATGGGGGAACTCCTCCCAAGGAAAAATGGGTCCCAAGGGATTCCAACCCAGACTGGGTAGATGTGGGGATTGAGCTGTCGCTGCCCATCATTGATATGATATGATATGGCATTTGCAACGCGCCTATACACAAGTGTTTCAAGGCGCGACGAGGCAGGGAGGGGGGAACAAGGGGAAGACAGACAACGATCCTACTAGGCCAGGTGTCATTCAGACCGCGCAAGTGCAGGGGTAGGGGGAAGGGAAAAGTGCAAGGGGAAGGGGAGGGGGGAAGTGCAGTACAAGTAAGTAGAATAAAGTAAATAAATAGGGCCAGCTGGTGGCAAGTGCAAGGTAAGTGCAGACAAGTGCCAACAATACCGAAAACCCCTGTTTCAAACCCATCCTGGTGACTGCCTCCAAAAAGGGGGGGGCAGCCCAGAACCGGAACCAGGGGAACCCAAAACCTCATCAATATCTAATTGCCAACTTTTTCTTTCAGAGTCCCAAAACTCCCTGCCGAACTCTGCTCAAATCTCTTCTCTCTCAATGTCCAAAACCAGAAACTTAGCCCACCAGTTGTCCAAAAATGTGCATTATCTGTGCCCCCTTGAGGAGAAGGTGGGAAGATACTATGCCCCGGTACAAGTACAGGGGCAGGGTACAATTTTGGCACTGGTGGACACTGGATCCCAAGCTACCCTTCTGTCCAGAAGGGCCTTTGATGAACTAAATGCAGGAAGGGGGGAGAATTACTGTATTCCTCTCACCTCTCTTCCTGGACAACTCCAGAACTTTGACAGGAAGGAAATTCCCGTCGAGGGGACTGCAGATTTGGACATTAAAATTGGGCGACACAAGGTGAAACACCCGCTCATAGTAGTGACTCCAGAGGGCACCCCTTGTTTACTAGGGAATGACCTCCTGAGAAGGTTGTCACCCCTAATAAATTATGTAAACAAGGTCCTCTGGACCCAGACTAGCCGACCAATAAAATTAAAACAGAGTGTCAACCATGTTAGTTTAAACGGCACATGCCACATGGTGGAACAAAAATCTCACCAAGTAGAATTTCACTTCCAGAACATCCAAATTCCAGATGTGACAGTAATAGCAGTAGGACAACAGACTGGTGATGGGGGGTCCTCTCTATTTCTGAAAATCAACCTTCCTTCCAGTTTAACGTGGTATTCCACACTGGAAGGAAACACTCTGAAATTCTTTACTAATTCACAATCAGACATGCCCACTCCAATAGTCCAGAAAGATGTGAAATCAGCTCAGAGCCTGGCTGATATTCAGCAAATTGGAGAGGAGTTGTTCATCGCTGTTCAGTTAAATGTTGGGAAGGACTCTGTTCTCGCCCGAGTGTGTGTGAACAACGGTAAGAGCTTCATCAGCGAAGCCATGTTCCGCCAACTCCCAAAAGATCCAGCCATTCCCACATTCAAACTGATAGACAAATGGGAAATGGATCTGGAAACACCCAATTCCAAACATCTCCTGCCAAGCAGGTGTATGCTCAAAATCTCCATTGGCAACAAGAGCATAGTCCATAATTGTTGGGTTGTGCGAGACGTCACTGCCGCCTTTTACTTAGGCAGTGACATTCTCAATCGCTTTGCCATTAGTTTGGACCTAATAAACTTCAAAGCTTGGTCCCGATTAGCGGATAATCCCATAGGCTTTGATGATCCAGAAAAAGCAATTAGGTCAGGTCAATTGCTACCTTATGCAGTTGAAATTCAGGTTAAAGAGGAAGTCACCATCCCAGAAAGGACCCGGCAATTCTCCCTGGAAGTGAAAGTTAAAAGAGGACAAAAATTGAAAAACCCATATGCTTACATTCATCTAAATGCTTCTCTCCAACAGCAAGGGTTGGGGGTAAACCCAACACCATTAGTCAACATAGAACATGACACCATTCCAATAGAGGTGGATAACAGCGACTTAAAGGGTATTACTCTAGCCGCAGGCACCATTATTGGAATGGCGGTTGATGACCGACATTTCTCCATTGATTTAGGAAATGAACTGTTAGGACCAATTCCCAAGGACTGTTTTGACAGTGACAGTGATGACAATACAACACCAGACAGGATCTTTACCCGGCATGGGGGGAACTTCCTGGTGTACACTTCCTGCCCTTATGGTAAGGAAGATGTGACTTGTGACTTCAGAAGGGATGAGGTGATTTTCCAGGTCCATGAGGGCTGCCTTTCCCACCTGAAGCCTCCAGTCCAAATCAGCACTCTGACCAGGGACTTCTCCACCCAGCTGGAGGAGGCCGCTGAGATAGCAAAACCAGAAGTCTTTCCAGGCTTCAGGCAGATGGTGGAAGAGAGAGTCAACCTAGCTGATGCCTGTGTGACTCTGGAGCAGAAACAAAAGTTGAAACAAGTTTTCTTGGATTTCCAAGATCTTTTTGCGGTAGACTCATATGACTGTGGTCGCACTGACATCCACACAACAATTCCCACAGACCCTGGCATGACTCCAGTGTTTGTGAAGCAATATTGCTTGCCTCTCGCATCAATGGAGTCCCTTACTGAAATAATTAAGAACCTTGAGCCCTGGGGGATAATCTGTCCAGTTCACAGCACCTTCAATAATCCGGTGCTGGGAATATTGAAGCCAAACGGCCAGTGGAGACTCTGCGCCGACCTTAGGAAGCTCAACAAATGGGTCCATACTTCCCGATGGCCTCTTCCCTACATTGACCAAGGGCTGGCCCAGATCCAGGGGTAACAGGTATTCACTGCAATAGACCTGACCAATGGATACTGGACCGTGCCTGTCAGTAGGGAGGACCAATACAAACTGGCTTTTACCTTTGGGGGCCAGCAGTACACATGGACCTGGACTCCCTTCGGAGACCTCAACTCCGGCAATGAATTCAACATTTTCCTACATAAGGCCGTGCCCGACCTGGGTGCAAGGGGTACCTGGCTTATGTAGATGATGTCCTCATCAAAAGGTCATCTGTGGAGGAACACAGAGCGGAGATCCATTATGTTCTGACACAGTTGAGGGCCGCCGAAGCAAAACTCTCCTTTCAGAAAGCACAGTGGTGTAGAACCCGTGTTAATTTCTTGGGGCATGAGATTACTCCTCAGGGTCTCTGTCCCCGGGAAAAGAAAGTGGAAGCACTTCAGAAACTGAAATACCCCACAACTCTGCGGGAACTAAGGAGCCTCCTTGGACTGACTAATTACAGCAGAAAGTTCATTGAGGGCTACGCAGAGATGACCAGACCCCTGATTCATCACTTGAAGGGGGGGTCAAGTGGGAATAGGGTCCAGAACAATCTGAGGCAGTAAGACAGCTCAAAAGAAGCCTCTCACAAGTGCCCTGCCTAGCTTACCATGTCAGAAACAAGGAGTTTTTCTTGGAGACAGGGTTCTCTAATACATGCTTGACTGCAGATTATATCAAAAGCATTACAAGGTCAATAAAGTAATCATCTATGCAAGTAAAACTTTATCCTCTGTGGAGGCAAAATGCAAAGATTGTGAGAAGGCACTCCTGGCAACGGTGTGGGCATTGAAGAATTACAGCCCGTTTATCCAGGGGGAACACATCATAGTGGAGACTCCACACCAGTCTCTGCAATATCTCCAATGTGAAAGAATCCGAGCCGGAAATGTGAGTAATTCCCGAATTACTTCCTGGATTCTGTCAATGCAAGGCTTTCCTGTGGAGGTCAGATATGGCCAAAACAAGAAGAGCCCCCTCGCGCAAGGTCTGGCTGACTTGCATGATTGTGCCAGAGAAAACTGTCTCGAGGACGAAAGTCTAAAAATCAAGGACAACATGGAGGCATACCTTAATTCCCCACACAAAATCTTTGAAGAAGACAAGTGTGAGGGAATGCCCACTGTCTATGTGGATGGATGCTCTTACCATGTTGACAACAACGGGGAAAAGAACTTGTGGCCGGTGTCGGGAAAGCATGGGTGAATGAGTCCCCAGAACCCTCCGCTGGGTACAAAATTGGTCCCCGCCGTTGTCAGGTGGCAGAGTTGAGGGCTGTGCATCAGGCCATCCTCTCTGCTGTCCAACATCAACTCCACAAACTGGTCATAATCACAGATTCAGATTATGTACGTAACAGGTTTGTGGAGCACCTGGTTAATTGGAAAACCAGAGGCATGGTATGTGCTAATAACAAACCCTTGAAACATGGGAAGTTAATTCAAAACATTGATATCTGGTCACTGCTATCACTAGGTCCCAGACAAATTCTGTTCACACAAAAAGTTGGGCAACACACAACTGTGTAGAAGCTACTAGCAGCTATCTAAAAACCCAAGACTAGATCCAGTTCGTAAAACAAAACCCGAAAAAGATGTTTTACTGTGGGGTGGACTCAATTCTATTCATAAAGAGAAGGAATAGAACAAGGTTGTGGCTGAGGACAGAAGGATAGAGCGAAATAGGAGTGCTGTCCCTGCCTAAAGTGCACTGTTAGCTAGGTTGCGGTGTTACAAGGCCTGTCTAATAGTGATAGAATAAGAATAAAATTACCACTTCTATGATATGTAATACGTTCAACCTTGCGAGTCCCAACCCACTCTCTTCCAGATTACTTAGATCGGGAGAGACTACCAGTAAAAACAAGGGAAAGGAAAAGAGGGTAAGCCCAGGAAAGTGAAGAGAATCAATTTATCTCTTCAAAACCAACCATGTGTCATCTAATGGGGTAAACAGTTTTTTAATAGCCCATTGATTGTCACACTGCTCCTGGGGTACTCAATTTTAAAATTGACACAACTTAGGGAAATAGGATAAATTCCCATTCCCAAAAACACAAACAAAGACAATACAATCACTACTTCCCATGTGGAATCAACTATTTACTCATGGGAAGTGGGACAATGTAAAAAGGTTTGCTCAAACTAAAATGGGGGCAGATTGGATCCCTTTTAGATGTAACAAACACCGTCAACCGGTTTCAGTGGCCTGAATTTAGTAACGCCACATTCATCAGGACAGTCGAAGCTCCTCAACAGCTGGTGTATTTCATTGTTCAACAACCAGTTTTATGAGGAAAAGGTTAAAAACGGTAGATGGCATAGTACATTACCACCCTGCCGTAGGTGTCATTGATCTGGAACAGTCTGGGAAGGAACCTGTGGGATCAAAAAAAATGATGAACCACAGTTATTAGGTAGCTGCTAAATTCCACATATTGGATTAAGGGTGGCGCAACACTAGTGTGCCATCCAAAACAATCACAGCCCATGGCTATCTCAAGACACCACCTCATGTCCCAATCTCGATATCAGAATCTCATCTCCTTAGTGTCAAAAAATGCCACCTGTATTAGTTAACCACAATGTTATCCAAAAAATTAAACACACCATATGTGGTAATTTTAACATTGGTATGGGGTGCTCTTACAATGCTCTTAAAATTGTGTTGGAAAATGGAGAGATCACAACTCACCCTTGATGTCCACTCCCTTTGTTCTAAAGAATGGTGTGCCACAAATAAGAGCACAACTGTGCTGTCCAGTTCACATGTAATGAATCTGTAAATAATTACAGGTTTATAATAATGTTCAAAAATGCTGTTTTTTTTGCAAGATGTCAGTTTCAAACAACCCCAGTCTAGATCATGTGGCCAGTTATTTGGGTGCAGGGATGTTTTATGGGACAGAGAATCACAAGGTCCCAAATAGAACATTGCACACATCCTTTGTTTTGAACAAATCTGCAGCCAAAGGGAGAAGGTAGATACAACAACTAAGATATCCCAAAATCAAGTAAAGCATTCGGACATCCCTTCAATAAAAAGTCTTCACATGTACTCACTTCAAATGTGCATCACACGGGCACCTTCTTGATCAAGGCAAGGCGCTCAGCGTAAGCGCGTCTATCCCCTTTAGATGTAATCTCCGTATATTAAGTACGGGAAAGGAGGGCGGCATCATTTCCTAAGCGTGTCACAAAACGTGCGTTCGCGCGTCACGTGCACATTCGCCTGCCTCCGTATTGGCCGGCTCATATGCAATGGTGTGACACGCGACGTACGCGCGTCACGTGCACAACGCCTGCCTGCCTTGGTATAAAAAAGCCTTTTATTTGTATTCTGTCCTCTTTGGTTTTGGTTGCCCTGGAACTGAACCCTTCTATCATTAGATTGATCGCGATTACGGGAGGTACTCCGTTGGTGGATACCACCTCTTGAAGTGCCTGGTCTACTATCTTCATCCGAGCTGCCACTCGAGAAGGTCTACTGTGCGGGTGTATTCCGTTTCTTATTCCTGCTGTTATTTTGTCTAGGGTACCAGTTTTTCTTATTCTGGTAAGGTTGTTTTTGTCCCAATGTCGGCTGTGGATCGTCATAATAACTGTCCACTCCATACGGATAGATCTTTTCATGCGAAAAAACCGAGATATCTTTCTTAAGTTTCAAAATTTTTTTGTTCAAATTAAATTCTTTAAAGTCTTTGATCAGAACATCGATTTCTTCTAGTTTTTTCTTGAAGTTCTCAAGGACCTCTGAGGATTTAAGTAGGTCAATTTTTGATTCGATTTCTGCCATGAGTTTAATTGAGACCGTTTTGGGTGTATTGATCATTAGGATGAGCCAGTCTCGTGTACATTTATTAGCTATGAAACTCCAGTCCCGACGAAACTGGACCTGGTCTAAGAAAATTCTCGGTTCAATTCGAATGATAAGACCATCTGGAGCTGTTTGTGCACGCAGGTATTCGGTCATAATAAGGCCATGAAGCTCCGTTCTAATTAGCTTTTTTTGAAGACCCTCGAGTTCATTCCAAGAATCACCATTGGTGTCCACTTGGGGTGCCGACGCATTTCCTATCAAGGACGGGGCCGCTAGAATTGATTCTACTAGATCCTCCGCAAATGTAAGGAAATTTGATTCCGTCATCATATTTATGCTGACGTCCGCCATTTCTAGATGTGTTTAAGTCTACACACGTGAAGACAATTCGAGCTATGGTCTATAGACTCAAGGTGTAATATAAGGTGTGTCCAGAGAAGAGATATTTTTTCGAAAAAAGGGAGAAAAGGAGTGTAAGCCACAGCCTGATGCTGTGTTGTAGCTGTGTTGGTATTACACAGACAAGAAGTCGAACTTAAGTCGACTTTCCCACTTTCTATTTATACATGTGGAAAGATAAGCCCACAGCTGTCGCCGTTAGAAGGGTTATTAACAAACAATGGGGCAATTTCTATAAATTGACAGGGTATTGCCCTAAGTAAGTAATGTTCACACAAACAGTTGGGCAACACACAACTGTGTAGAAGCTGCTAGCAGCATCGAAAAACCCAAGACTAGGTCCAGTTCGTAAAACCAAACCCGGCTGGTATCAACTCCATTTTGGAGCCCTTTTCGCAACTAAAATGTCACCGTTTGAGCTGATGACTGGACGCAGGATGGTGCTTCCCCAGCATTTGCTCTACAGGACCCAAGAGCAGACATTAATCAATGCCTCCACCACTCACGAGTATGTGGAGAATTTATGAAAGCACCTTCAACATGCTTTTGCCTATGCTCAGCGGAATCTAGAAAGATCAGCCGATAGCATGAAGACCCATTACGATTTGAAAACTACCAGGAAAGAATACAATGTAGGAGACCGGATTTATCTATACAATTTCCAAAGAAACCAGGCCAAACAGCGGAAATTTCTGCCAACTTGGAAGGGACCTTTTGAAATTGTAGACAAGATCTCCCCAGTCGCCTACAAGGTCCGCATCCCCAAAGGCAGTTTGGCAGAGGGGGAAGATAAGTGGGTCCATATTAATCAGCTAAAGTGTTGCCATCCCAGGCACACTCTGAAACAACTGGAGGAATCATCTGGAATCCCAGAGGGGGCCGCTTCAGATCAATAAAAACTTCAACCCTAAAATATTCCACATATCAAAAATATAGTAACAAGAATGCAAATGTCTCTGGAATATATCTTGTTTTTTTAAAATAAGAATGCAAATGTCTCTTGATTTATAAAATGTATATGCCGCCCCACTATATCAATAGTGGGGGAGAAATGTCTACGAATAGGTATTGCCACTTTGCTTTGTCGTCCTAGGAGAGAGAAAACCTGGAGACTGGCCAAGGAGGACGATCCGGGGACCCGGAGCAGAGATCCGAGGGGCCCGGAGTACCGCCCAATACTCCCATCAGGACCGGCGAGGAGAACCGATCGATCCACCTGATGGGGGAAAAGATGCTGAACTTGTCATCTCCAGAATCAGAAGAAGATGATGCTAACATCCCAGTCTTGCGAAGTTCCATCGATGAAAGATCAGAATGGCCATCGCAAGAATGGGGGCTTGTGGGATGTTTTCACCCACGCATCCGAGTCCTACAGCATTATTGTGCGTTGCTGGTAGCATAAAAAGCAATGCTGCCCACTAAGAAAAAGCAATGCTGCCCACCAGAAAAAGCACAGTGAAAACCTGACAGATAAGCCACCATCCACTTTTGACAATTCCCAGACCCATCCTTTGGTTGCACCCAGAGCTGTTCAAAAAATTGTTTCATTGGTGTCAAAAGTTGCTAAAATCATGGCCCACAAGACCACTATAAAGATCCAACTTCTGGTGGGGTGTTCTACATCACTCTACTGCAAGGATCCCCATCAAATCGATGTCAGCTAAAATCATATGCTGTCAAGCTAAATCCCCTTTTTGAAAGACATTAATTCAAGACAGCTGTCAAAAATGGGTGCAGTACTGGCATTTGACACTAACCGGCGCTAGCGATCAAACCTCTGACAGGAGAACTGTATTTCAGGAGTTGCAAAAGGATCCTGAGCTAGCTGGGACTTCAAAGGCTTGCTCATTAATGAGAATTCTCAACCCCTGCCGTTCCCAGGCCCTCACAAGAAGGCAGCCTGATTCAATTAAAAGTTCAAGAGGATGGGAAGTCTTCACACCTGCTCTTACCACCAACAGTACAGGATATCGCCTTGACATGTAAATTAGGAGGAGAGGAGAGTTTCCTGCAGCCTGGCAGAAAGGAACAATAGCCTCTTTCCACTGAATAGGATATGCTGATTTGGGTGTTAACAGTCAACACTGCTCTGGGAGAAACAAGACATGTGATCTCTGACTCGCCAAGATTCTGGGGGTGGACCCAGACACTTTTGTGAATTGAATTGAAGGCAAATATATGTTTTATAAGAATACTGATAACTAATTGTAACCAGATGACAGAAATGTACAATTTGGAGATCCTTAATATGAAAAATGTACCTACAATTTGAGTCTAAACTCAATTCTGTACGATGTTCTAGGACCGAACCCCGCAATTTATTCATGCTGTAGACACTGTGTTTATGCTAGAGACATGAAAACTTATATTAATATGCCCAGAAGAGGGGTGTACCTCTGTGTAAATTTGGGTAAAAGTCCAATATTGGAAAACCAATCAAAAATGAAAATAAGTTGTCATTTCTGAACCCAAGCTCTTAGGAAGATCAGAGTTGGGCAAGAATGTACCTTAATTCATCTGTGATGTGTACATGTAATTTCAACAACTTGTGTATCTCGGAGGCATGTGTGGTTATGAAAAATCATTTTTCTAAGTAAATGCAAAGGGGAGGGACATCAGCCAGCCATAAAAATAGCATCACTCTGACTCATCCTGACTCACTACTCCATTCTCCAGTCAGAGGACAGAAAAGTCTATAGCCTATCAAATCATGAGAGGGTGGGGCATAGAAAGTCAGCCTCTCCACCCACTTTCAAAGGACATAAAAGGAGCCACTAAAACCCAGGAAGGGACATTCATTTTCCATTTCAAACTGATTTATTGCGAAGCACTGTGCCGGACCAGACAATATCAAGAAGGACCATCCAGAACTTAGACTCCAGAACTTTAAAGCAGAGGGGCCTGAACTACAAGCTGAATCCTTTTCAGCAGGCCTCAACATCTTTTGCAACCTCTTTTGCAGCACAAGGCAGACCTCTGTGGATTCCCACGGGTGTCCTCTTTTGGGAAATGCATGGGGTTCCCTGTTTTGCTTGCTGGCTTCGACACCCTAGGCCCAAATCTGTAGGTTTCCCACATGAACAAAATGGGATGTGCCAAAAGGCTTCTTTTTACCAGTGGGTTACCCTTTTCCTTTTGCACCCCCGGTAGGTGCACCCACACATATGAGGTACCGTTTTCATCGGCACACCTGTGGGAATGAGGGAAGGTATAACATTTGTTGTGTTTGTGTGGTTTTCATAACGTTGTGACCCATTTGCTGGTGCCCTTTGTCACACAACCCTTTCATTTCCCAAATGTGACCTACATTTAGTCGCTGCTTTAGGCACCATACACTTTTGTAACCTCCACAAGTCGCTTATCCTTGAAAAGGTCTGCCTGTGCTCTTTCGAAAAGTGTGTGCTTGCCATTCCTCACCACATTGGTTTTCCCGATTTACACATGCAAAGTGCGTCTGTTCAGGCCGTGAGCGTAAAACTCCTGTGTACCATGGCTCAGTGTTTGGCTTGTGGTATTGCTCGTTTTGTAAAACACTACATAAAATGTGTGCTTTCCTAACTGCAAGAGACGGTGAAATGTAGCAGAGCATTGCTTTTCTCAAAATTCATAGAAGCCATTGCTGTACCAAGCCAACCATATCCAACACACCTTTTTTTCGGTCATTTTCCCGCTTTTCCCCCAATCTATGGCATTTTCCCCTTCCTAGTGTTTGCCTGACCTATGCAAATCACCCCTTCCTAAACTTGGAATTTTGTCTACTTTTCAGAAATATATGCCGTTCTGTCCTCCAATTCGGCTTTCCTACCCTTTTCATCCATTCCGTCCATGCATGTCCAATTGACAAAAATGGCCAAAATCGCCTACCTCTCACAAAACAGTTGATAACCACATCAACATAATTTTTTTTCGTTTCACTCAACCTGTTCCTGAAAGCCAGGAATTGGGGAATTCAGCACAGCAAACCATTTGTTCCTAGCTCTTGCAAAGAAAAAACTGCAGGCTTCTTTGTACATCAATTTATTGGCATTTTTTGAAAAAACACAAAATTTTCACCCATTTTGCTTATTTTCTCTCACTCCCCTAAAGCAACCTAGGATTCCTGGGTGGCGTTACGACCGCCTATATGTGGGAAAAAAGGAGCCAAATTTGGCTGAGCTATCTCATGTAACAAAAAAGTTACAAGGCATTGAATGGCCACATAACGAAATCACCAAAAAAGGCCCTGGCACTGGGGGGAATACCCATGGCACTTAAAGGGTTAACTATGATTCCAGCCACAGCTACAAATTTTAGTGTCATGGATTTTGAAAAATGCTTTTTTCAGTATTCCTGTACATGTTGAAAGTAGATATTTGTTCGCGTTCACCCTAGTGGGACGCTCGGTAACATTCACTTGTGTGCCACAAGGGTACACTGAGAGTCCAAGCATTTATAGTACAGCATTGAAAGAACAGCTTGATACGCTTGAGTTACCTTCTACTTGCACGTTGTTGCAATATGTCGACAATCTACTTCTAGCTGCTGATTTTGAAGGTGCTTTCAAAGAAGGCACTGTGTTGCTGCTTATTCATTTAGCAGAACATGGGCATAAGGCTTTGTTGAAGAAGTTTCAATATTGTCAACAGGAGGTCACCTATTTAGGCTATCTCCTGTCAAAGGAGGTAAGAAGACTGACACCTGAACGGATACAAAGCATTTCTAGCATGTCTGTCCCAAATACACAGAAAGAGGTCAGAGCTTTAATAGGCATGGCTTCATACTGTAGACAGTGGATCCTAATGTTTCATTAATGATAAAACCTATGTTGGCACTGACAATGAAGGGCATTTCTTTACCTTTACCATGGAACATGGATTGCCAGAACGCTTTTGATCTGCTCAAGGCTGCGTTGTGTTCAGCACCGGTTTTGGGTACACCAAATTATGAAAAGATTTTTGTGTTGTATGTGCATGAATGTGATGGATGCGCTTTGGCTGTTTTGACACAGGAACATGGAGGCAAGAATAGACTGTGCAGTTATTTTTACTCCACGTTAGACCCTGTGACATGCACTTTGCTGAGATGTTTGAGAGCTGTAGCTGTTCCCGCTGCATCCGTGAAACAAAGTGAGGGTATGGTTTTAGGCCATTCTTTAATCGTGATGGTACCCCACTCCGTAGACGTTCTATTAAACAGAACGCAGACGCAACATCTCACATCGGCTCAGCTAAGAAGGTACAAGCTGATTCTATTTGCTCCGCATATCCAAATTAAGAAATGTTGCTCATTAAATCCAGCTGAACTATTACCTCTTCCGCAAGAAACAGAATGTAGTGACAAGATGTCACATGACTGCCTCTATACCACAGAACAAGAAACAGGGGGGAGAATTGATTTAAGTGATACACCCTTGAAGAATCCAGAAGGGGAGCTGTTTTGTGATGGCTCCTGCTTTAAAGTTCTAGATGGTACATCCACTGCTGCTTATGCAATCACCACATTAAGCACTATAGTGGAAACCAAACAAATTCCGCATTATTCTGCGATTCTGCGCAGGCCGCAGAGATATTGCATTAACCAGAGCCTGTGAACTTTCTGAAGGGCTTATTGTGAATATATACACAGATAGCCAATATACATTCAGGGTGATTCACAACTTTGGTCAACTATGGGCTGAGAGAGGTTTCTTGACCTTGCATGGCACAAAGATTCAGCATGGTACTTTAATAGTTTTGTTACTTTCAGCACTTGCGCTTCCAACACAGTTAGCAATAATGAAGTGTGCCGCACACCAGAAAGTGACAGACGAAGTAGGAAAAGGAAACGCTTTTGCTGACAGTATAGCCAAACAGACTGCCACTGATTTGCATTAAAAAATATATGTGTTAGATCCAACAAAAGGGATCGCTGACACTTGGTATGGTAGATGAAGGGGTTAGCTGTATAAAATAAATTCAGGCTGAAGCTACTCTAGAAGAAATCAAACAGTGGGCTGAGGGTCCAGTGGGTCTAGATGATGAGGGTTGTTGGGTGGATAGTGAAAACCAAAGATGGATGCTGCCCAATGCCTATATTATTGCTATGGTGACCATGGCTCATGGTCCAACACATATATGTGCTAAAAAGGTTTGTAAACTGTTAGATCCTGTCTGGTATAATACTAATATTCAGAAAACTGCTGAGCGTTTTGTCCAAATTTGCATGATATGCTTGCAACATAATATTGGAAAAGGAACACCGACACCGAAGGGTAGTTCTGGCCCCCCCCTCCATGCCTTTTGAGGTTATTCACTTTGTTTTTATTGAAATGGAACATTGTCAGAGCTATAAATATGTTTTAGTAGTCATCTGTGCCTTCAGTAATAAGGTTGAAGCTTTTCCACTAAAAGATGTCACAGCAATGTCAATGGCAAAAACCATGCTTAAGGAATATTTTCCTAGGTTTGGCTTGCCGAGAGTCATTTGGTGTGATAATGGTCCACATTTTATCGCTGATGTCATCCTGCAAGTATGCACAGGATCACAGAATGATAAACTGTATAATTCGTCCAGGAACGCCCCATAACAGAATCTTAAAGAACAAAATAGCTAAAGTGTGCGAGCATAGTCATTTGAAATGGTGAGACGATTTTCCAAAAGCCTTATTATCAATGCGGACGACTGCACATTTAAAGACATCCATTTCTAGAGCTCTTAGGTCATCTCTTAGATGACTACTTCTCAGATTGTAGATGTTGGCCATCAGTGCCTTCCCCTACATTACAGTATTTGTACTGAACCACCTAAAACAATTACAGAGGTTCCACTTGTGACTCTGAGGTATTTTGTTCTGTGATAACTGATGGCCACACGATCTAATGCTGCTGCAGGCATAAGGCTCTCTGTGTCAAACCCCTACCGAGTAGAGGGTTACTTCCATCTAGCTGCCTCCATTCCTCCAGGGGTCCACAGGAACACAGCAACACACTCCACCACGCTCCAGTGCGCTCCCCTTAAAAAAGGGTATTTGTATGTATGAAGGTTCCTCCTCCACGATGAATAGTGAAAGCAGACTGCACGGCACGTTAGGGTCCAAACGACAACACACTCCACGGCAGTCAGCCACATTCTGCTTACAAACAGGCGTTTGTATTGTACAGGAGGGCAAAGTGACCTCTGACGGGCCCATAGGATCAGAGCTCAACCTTGAGTACTTTAAGACGAGATAGCTGCACCTCGAGGTGGATGAGGTGCGGGATTCTCTTACTCCAACACCAATCAATAAGGACAACTCAATGGTTTGGCAAAGGGAAGTCCGTTTAATGACAAGTACAAAAAACGGGGAAACATGGAAATCAACAGCCCTCCTCGCTTCAACTCCCGCAATCTTCATTCAAACAGCAATAATTATAGTCAGAATTCATCATCATTGACGTCTAACACTCAAAAGTTTGTCATGCAATTCTATTGGTTGGAAAAGGTAACTTAAGTATAGGTGCTATATCTGTATATGGTAACGGGGTGTGAGGATTGGATAACTCTTATCGGGTGGGGTCTACGCCCATCCCTCTACATCACTTCTGTCAGACGTCACTAAAAGTACAACGTCTCATTGGTTCTACTAGCTATAGGACCCTAGATTATTTGTTTCATTGTGATTGGGTCGGTTACACCCCTAGGCATAAATCTCCACTTTAATCAGCAGCAAGCAGATGGTCACCCAGATGCTGTATGCCCCAAGATTCACCCTGCCTCCCTTCCATCAATCAGTACTTTAGGGCTATGTTTCAAGTAGTTGGGATAGGATGGCCTCGAAACTGTAGCTACTTATCAGGGAAAGTTATGGCATACTCTGGTTTTGGGTGACATCAGACATTGGTACATCTCCGCGCCTGGCTGGTCACGTGTGAGTACACTGTGAATCTGCTTAATTTTCCTTCTATTTGCGTATTTGATTCTCCCTTCAGCCTCGCCACCTGCCTGGGCCTCCTTATCTCGACCTTCACGGGACAGGCTGCTATGCTCTTAAATTTCGATTCTTCGAAGTTGCCGCTCTCCTCCCTTCCTTGGGTTGACGTCAAATTCCCAGGCATGAGCTGCTTCTTGCTAAGTTTCGATTCCGCTCTTTCATCTGGCTTTGTGCTGGTATACGAATCCTGACTTATTTGAACCCTAGCAACCTGGGTTAATTCTGCTTTCGTATAAAGTGGCTTTGCACTTATATAATGTGCTTCATTGAGGTAGATATATAGTTGGCACTTGCCACTCTATTCTTCTACTAAGCATAGCAAGCAAGCAGTAGTGTTTCCTTAGATTCTTGCGTTCCAAGCCTATTTACAGGCGTTAGCTAGTTGCATATTTTCATCCTGCCTTATGGTTACGTTTCTTTATATTTCAACATCGCCTCTTCTTCTAAGTCCATTACATCTTTATTCATAACATTTCGTCTTTGCGTGTCATCTTTTGGTTGTCGTTTTGTTCATCTGTATGTCTGTCCGGGCCCTTGTGTCGTCACCATTGGCCTTCGATTAAGGCCCTTTTGTTCTCTTCTGGGACAGTTTGCAAGTAGTCTTCATTTCGTGTCAGCTGCTGGTACAGTTGTCTCAATGGATACCGTACTGCCCATGGTTGTTTGATTATTGGCACTTCAACAGGTATTGCTCTTCTGGTGGGTACTGAGCAGAGCCCTAGTGCGGCTCTCTGCTGGTTTATTTGCTCATCATATGTCACATATCTCGGTGTGTACGTTCCTGGTACTTCAAAATGGGTGGCTGGAGTGCAGGCCATATCTGGGACCTCCGCTACACTCCACCCTCTGGTCAGTTCATCAACCACTTCTGCCTTCTCCTTTGGATTCGTCTTACTTGGTTCTTCTGTATCCAATTCTTCGTCTTCTAGGTTTGTACATGATGATGTGAAAGAGTGTGTCTTTGGAGTCCATATTTTTATCACTCCTTTCAAACATCCTGCTGTTTATACATGTTCGACTTTGTTCCAGGTCATTAATTGGCACTGTCCATTTGGGCTACAATAGATCCACTCTCTTATTTCTTCGTCAGTCAGGTCTCTGGGCTTCCATCCTGGTTTAACATTGATCATGATCTTCATCCCTTTGGCTTTCTTCGCAGTTTTCTGGCATTGTAATATTATTATTTTGATAACACAAAATCCTAGTAGTATCATCAATAGCAGGGCCCCCATAAACTTGAAGATGTCTGCCATCCATTGTGGGACCCATGAGAATAGTGTTCCAAACCAGCTGTCATCATCAACTTCGTCAGTTTCGTTGATCATCTGGTTCTGCAGGTTTGTTAGCATACCTATGGCTTCTGTTAAAGTTCAATTTTCTTCGTCATGCGAGGGTATAGATGTGCAACATGATTCTCCGATTTTTGCACAAACACCTCCATCCATCGCTGTGATCATGTCAAGTACATATCTGTTCTGGAGAGTCATCAGTCTAATTGCTCTTAACTCTTCCTTGATTGCATTGAATCCCTTTACTGTCGAGTTAATGGCCTGCAGTAATTCCCATCTGGTTATTTGCAACCATTTAGTGTTTGCTCCAACTTGGAATCTTGGCATGAGGATTGTCGTGAACACTGATGAGGTGAGGCTGAACAGCCTCATATGGGATTGCATGAAATGCTTCTTCTGATTTGGCAGAAAAATAATTTTCTCTCTTCACTCGTGTTGTCAGTTCCACAGATCTCCTTTTCCTCAGTTGGGCATCTGCTTTCGGGAAACTGTCAATATTCAGGTCACCTTTCGGGATCACTAGTGCTGGAACATGGACGTTTACTATTGTGCATATGCGTCCCCAGTTTTTCGGCAGTCTTATGTATGCTTTGGATCCACATGCCCAATAATGATCCATAATTACTGCGGTTCCGTGAGCCATTCCTGGAGCTTCAAAAATGTGTCTGCAGTTCTGATTCTCTCCCATCTTCCTCGTGCAATTGTTCCAGAAGCACAATTTTGGGCTTTCCAGTGGCACTATCTACAAGGGTCCTCCCCTGTCTTCGCCCCATGTCAGAAATTTTGTGAGTTTTGGCCATAGAGGTTTGCACAACCACTGTGAGTTTTCAATTGCTTCTTTGCAGGCTCCAAGGACCATCCATGCTCGGCAGATCACCACTCCTTCTTCCCATCCTTTGGGGGAAAGCAATAATCCCCAGATCTGCATTTGGTCTCTATTCTTCCATATTTGAGCTTCTTCTGGAGTTTTTCCTTGGACGTTCAGTCTCGGGTTTATTTCCCATCTTATTCCTGCTCCTTTAACCACAGGCTTTTCATACCTGATCACGTGATTCTTAGTATGAGCTCTATTTCTCATCTTAATGTCCTGGAGGTAGTCATCTTCATCGGGGTAATACGTTTCAGTTGCCCATATCAATGAGGCATCCCTCCCCATAAACTGTCCTTTGGTGTTGCACATTGCTACGTGTGACAGACAGTGTGATGTCGGGACATCAATTTCTACTGCCACGAAGATCTTGGATTTTCCTATGCTATACGGTAGAAGTGCACAAACGAAGCATTCCCCTTCTGATTATTTCTCCCGACTTCTTTCATGTGCTGGTACCAAATGTTGTTTCCTAGATGTGCTGTGCTGTCCAGGTAGTCATTCAGTTCATTGTTATCTTCATGCAGGCTTCTCTTGATCCTTAGTGTCTTTCTGTAGTTTGCTATAACTACATCCCTAAATGCGTCCGTATGACTTTTTCTTACTGGGGGACTCTCAGGCATTCTGGTCCATGGAGCAGGTTTCTTTATCTGCATCGATGAGATAGGTGGAGGTTTTGCAGTTCCCTCCTTCTCTTCTTGCATTCTTTTTCTGCCCTCTATAAGTGCCTTTATCAACCACCAGCCTGTCACTGGCCCAGTGTATGGCTGCATTGTGGGCCTGGTACTTGTCCCTTGTTTTGGAACTTGTGTGCACGTCAATACAGTCTCTGCGGTTTTATTTTTCAGTGCCTCATGCCGTTTCCTCGCTCTAGCTATAAACGGGAATAGATGATCTATTAACATTTGTGTCCTTGCAGTGAATTCTCCTGCAGCCACTTCTGTCTTCTTAAGGGCTTTTGTTAAGTCTGCTTTTGTTGGTCTTTCTCTTGATTCTTTTTGGTCTCTCTCATTATTTTCTGGGACTGGTTGTTCGGTAGGCAGCCTCATGCTCTCCGTTGCCTTCGCTTGAGGTTCTGTGTCCATTGACACTTGCCCTGGTTCATGTGCATTCAGTGTGTGTGTGCGTGCAGTTGTCAGTGCTATGTTTTCATTCATTCCGTGCTGACCCTGTCTCCAGCTTTTCTCTTCATTCGTTACCTCACATGTATATGTATCACTGCTAATTACAGTTCATTTATCTTACCATCCGATTTCCTCGGGACTGGGATAACTATATAGGGTCTGGGTGCTTTTGTGGGACTCATGCGTACATCATCAGGTGGGTGCACTGAAATTGGAATGCTTCATGCACCAATAAAAAATGCAGTCCTGATCATCAAAGACAGCAAAACAATGATAAACACAATGCATAAATACATAATAGTGCGGTAAGTCAGACGGCTGCATTTCCTTCCAGAGAAGCGAGGGTGCCCCTCTGCTTGTGGGAGGACCAGGTTACTGTTCTGGGCCCCATCTCAATCATTTACTCAATGTTAATGTTATTGTTTTCCCTCACTTAATATTGCTCTTTGCTCAGTTTATGTCATAAAGTGTCTGGTGCTTCACAAGTGTTCTCCATCTTGCGGTTGGCGATTGTCTCTTGATACTGGATACAGTTCCCTTGCTAGACTATGGAAAAATAGATTAGACTAACACTTCAGTAAGTCATTTTTACTGTGCATGCACAAAGTAGGTGAGTTCCCAGTCCACCCCCCGAATCTGCTTCAGTCCTGAAGACATGCTGGATGCTGGTCAATGTGAAGAAAGGGGAAAAAATGTCAACAATTACAACAATTAGGGTTCTTGATTCTGTTCCCTCGATCTGTCCCTCAGCGGAAAGTTTCACTGGAATCTCTTCATATATTCTCTCTGAAAGTTAGACAGCTCCACCTGCAGCATTATACCATGGAGGAGCGTTCCCATCTGTGCGACATTAGCTGGATCTCTGATGAAGGTGAGGACGTCAACCTCGATAGGTCTCCCCACCATCTCTGGAAAGTCATTGACTAGACGAAAGAGGACATTATGTGCCAGTCTGCTGTCTTCGGGTGACAGGGACATTTGTCCTGCCTTGCTGGATGTGAACAATGCTTGCACTTTCCGGACGCATGGAGTGTGACTAGAGTTTGTTCCACAACTGGTTCAAATGTTCAGTGTTTGCTGAATAGAAGTCAAAGTGTCTGTATTTCTTCCGACAATAAATGGGCACTCTTCGATTATGCGAAAGAAAAGCGTATTGATGAGTTCATCTAGAACCGCCTGTGGTGGAAGCATTTGTGTCCTTATCGCTGTATTCAGGCAGTACAATGAAGGCTTCCATGATGACGGTAAGTAGTTGCCAGATTACTTTCTTGTTGGCAGGATCTTGGATAAAGTCTGTGACACTGGTGACCCTCCCTACCAGCAACGGATATGTTACCAATACTAAATGGAAGTAATTAAGCACGTCCTTTATGATGTCTCTACTGGGGGACACCATAAGTGCTGCCAAACAAAGTCTTGGTGCTGGATGATTCAGGATACTGTATTTTGCTCTTAATGTAAAGGTCCTTGATCAATGTTTGTTATAGTCTTTTGCTCAACAATGCTTAAGTGTGACTTGGTTCAAAAGTTCAAGTTAGCAAATGTGTTGTGGCTTACATGCGCAATTTTCTTCTTCACCCTGCAACTAAGATGCACAAAGTGTCAGTTTTATGTCCTTATCCCCTTTTTTGCTTAGATGAAATGTTGAATTTAAGTCACAACTTGCAAAAGGGTTCTTTTTGTCTTAGCTTTGCTGCTCATGCGTCCTTCTTCGTCGTCATGGATCTCGTCTGCATGTGCTGAGATTCTTTCCAGTTGTCTGCAGTTTCTTTGCGGTGGGGTGCCGTTAGAGGCCTTTCTCCGATATAGGGCTTAATGTCATTGAGTAAAATCCATGCTTTCCTGCCCTGCAGTTGTTACGCTCACCTGGTATCCACAGGGACGCCACCCAACCCAAGTTCCTTGGTAAGGCCTCTGGTTAAAAATGGGTAAACATATTGCAAGAGGTGGATTCTCCATCCTGCTCCTCATGGCAGGGGTGCGTAGATGTGGGGGGCGAGCAGTGACCAAGTTACTTCACTGGTGTAAGCCACCCTGCGGGAATCCAGACCTGCTGTGACTCCGTAGGTTTGCTGCTTTACAGTCTTGATATGCAGTTCTTATGTTCCTCTTAGTTCGGATAATAATGTCTTGCTTCTTTCCTTTTAGGTATGGAAAGGTATTTTGGTGTTGTTATGCAGTTTGAAGATGAGCATAGGCCGGTAGGCTAAAGCGTGGTGTGCGCGATGGTGTCCAGTGAGTAATGCACGATGCGCGGCGCTGTTTCGCCTTTTATATTGCTAACCTGTTTCTTTTCTCTCCTTGCAGGTTGCGATGTTCCTCGCCGAGCGCCGTAATGTTCCAGCAATGATACTGACCAGGAGATGACTACCCAGGTAAGAATTGTGTGTCTTTCTTCATTTGGGAGGAAACGTGAGTAAACGCTTACTAATGCTGTCTTTCTTTCTCCTCTTTCCAGGATGCATGCGGTGCCGGATGATGGAGTTCGTACCTTCAGGTGAGTGGAACTGAAGTCGACGATGGATTGAAGACAGGATACTGTTCCAGGTAAGTTTCGTAGTGTTCTTTCTCTCTCTGCAGGTCCTTGGTTTCAGGTAAGCTGGCATCAAAGAACTGGACACGGTGAGCGTTACACTGCCCACAGCAGAATAACGCAAAGCATGTTCTGCTGTTTGGGTGCGGTTTAAATAGTCTCAGGTAAAGTAGTCCAGGTAAAATAGTTCCAGGCATGCCACACCCAAAGTAGTCCAGATAAAGTAGTCCCAGGCCTGCCACACCCAAAAGACTAGACCGCATAGCTCAGTTCCTTGTAACTGAGCTATGTGTGTGCCTCCATTTTGGCTGAACCCCCCCAAGTTAAATAGTCCCAAGTAAATAGTCCCATTCTCACGTTGGTCTTCATGATTGTTATGAGCCTGGCGCCAAATGCGCCAGGACTGACTCCAAGAGAGTCTTGGATGAGGTTTTAAGGCCTTTGACCTGGCCTTACTGGAAGGCTTACTTGCCAGTGAGGGTCAGGGGCAAGGGTCATGACAGCAGTTTCACAGCTGATGGAGTGCAGTCCTCCATGATGAAAGGACCTTTGAATCTCGGCTCATCCCACCTTTTCCTCGTGTGGTGTTTCACAAGTACAGCATCTCCAGGGAAGATGAGTGGAACACGTAGACCTTGAACTGAGCCCGTTGCAGTGTCTCCTGGTGTGTTTTGTGCTGCGCTGCACCCTTTTCATCGTTGTTGCAGTTGGTCTGAAACTACAGTAAGGCTGGATGTCATGCAATTCAAATACTTTTGCATTTCGGATCCCAGGACCTCTTGGGTTGACTGGGCATCACATCTAGCTCTGTCTCGAGGGGTTAGGGGAGTATTCATTCTCCTTCCTGTGACTATCCGAAGAGCATACAATGCCAATGCAAGGCAGTGCAACCATCCCTTCTTAAGAGTAAGCTTCAACTTGGCTATCGTTTCCTTTAACAAGCCATTGAGCCTGTCATGATGCCTACCTCCAAGGAGCCAGGTCCGACCCAGCGACCCCAGAGGCAGGCATCATTTCCCCCAGGGGAGTGCCAGCGGGCCCAAGCTGGGGCCCTTTGGACGCAGTCCTGGCGCCTTAGGCGCCAGGCTCATGTTGGACCTCTGTCATAAGCTAGACAAGTGTGCAAGTGTTTTCATGTGCACTTACCTGATGCAGACCATGCTGCCACATCCAGGCCCTCTTGAGGCCTGAATGGAACTACTTTACCTGTGGGACTACTTTCCACCCGGGTGTGGTCGGGGAAGGATACATACCTGATCGGAGGAAGGATACACACTTGAGACTTCTTCCAAAGCTATTTAAACCACACCCGATCAGCAACTCACGCTTCGCGTTGTTCTGCTCCTCGCAGCTGGACGCTCACCGTGTCAGCTCCTGCTTCTGGACTTCAGCCACACCTGTCAGTATCCTGGGACACCTGCAAAGGGAGACAAGAGACCTTACCAGCTAAATCTGCACCACGGAGACATCACCGACGATCCTGAAAGGGAAGACATTATTTTTTAAAAGCATTTCGTTACGATCGCTGCAGCGCTGCATTTCACTCACCTTTCCTGGGTTCCTCCATCTTCAGCAGCGATCATCCGGATACACAGCCACTTCCCAGAGCCTAGAGAAAAAGACAAGAATAAAAGGTGAGAGAAGGAAGGGAATAAGACTTACCACATTTCATTTCGGGTCTTGCCGCTTCCAGGCATTTTCCGGACCCCGGCCCCTATGGGGAAAAAAGACAAAGACATTGAATGAGCGTATGCAAAGTCAGTTCCCGAGCGCTCATCCAGAACTAACCTGCCATTTACTGGAACTGCACGTTTCACTTCGGGTCGGTGCCATATCTCCGGCATTCGAACCCCGGCCCCTAAGGGGAAAAAAGGACATAAACATTAGCGCTTGCTGCAAAAAGACAATGAACATTATTATTAAGCTTGGACTTTTGAACTTGCAACAGAACTTTTACAGAGCCTTACCTGTATAGTCAAGCTTACCTGAACTCCCATCAATCCTCAATCCAGTGAAGTAACTGGGTTTCAACGCGCCCCTGCATCAGAAGCAGGATGGAGAGCTCATCCTTCCTGACCCTAAGGTGAGACTTCACGGGGAATCGTGGAAGGGTATCGTGGAGGGTTGGAAGAGAGTGGGAGGCTTGATCATAACTCAGTCAGTAGGTAATACTCCCTTTTCACGCACAGGGGAATATTCCTGCGAGCCGGAGAAGCCAGAGTAGAGGGCCCTTCCTGTCCATCTTCAGAGTCCTGCGCTTCACCATTGAAGAAGCATCAGCACTCAAAGCCAGACCTGCGCCTCCGTGGGAATCAGGTGAGCGTTACAGAACGCGAAGCCAACCCACAATTTCCCACCCGGGCGCTATGGAGACTTCCGAGACCGACCAGCTGGCCCAACTTTTGGGGGAATTACAGGCAGAGGTGCACTCAGCCCGCCAGGAGACTAACGCTCTCAAAAGAGAACTGATCCAAGGAAAGAACAGATGACCTAGCCAAAAGGTTATTACAGGCCCAGGCAGGGCACACTCCTTCACCTAATTCCGGAGACATTTCCACATCAATGGGTTTGAGTAACCCGGTACAAATTAATCTACCTGGACACATGCCTTTGGCCCCGCCTGAACGTTTTGCGGGGGATCCCAAGAAATATGCTGTCTTTATGAACCAATGTCGTTTACACTTTCTATGCAGACCCGGAGCCTTCCCTAGCGACCAGACCAAGGTAGCCTTTATAGTATCTTACCTCAGTGGTAGTGCTGCCGATTGGTCTATTCCATTGGTAAATCAGGATGATCCCATTCTCCAGAATTTTCAGGGCTTCCAGGCCAGCATGGAAAGATTGTTCGCTCGACACTCTCAAGGACAGGCCCTTGATAACGAACTGCTATCCTACGACAAGGTAATCAGGATCTTCTGTCCTACATAGCCACCTTTAACAGACTGGTTGTGGAAACTGGATGGCCAGAAAGCAAAAGGATCACATTGTTTCATCGAGGCCTGCGCGGAGAGCTTAAGGATGTTCTAGCTCAGATAGTAAACCCACCCCAGGTCTGCGCAGACTACATTGACTTGGTGGTTCAACTTGATCACAGACTTCAAAATAGAAAAGCAGATCGGTTCAAGTATGAAAACCGAGCACCGATCAAAACCCACGCTAACTCCAAGAGTACCGACATATCTGAACCTATGCAAATCGGTGGTGTTAAAGGACCATTAACGCAGAAAGAACGAGAGAGAAGGCGGCAAATGCAACTTTGTCTGTATTGCGGGACTTCCGTTCACTTTCTTCGAAATTGTCCAGTTAAACCGCTTAAGAAGGTGGTTGGAGCTACTGATAACGAATTAGTGACACCTGATTCGGGAAATGACCTAGCCCGGCAAGCGTAGGGGTCCGCTTGCCGAGCTTGAAAACTAACTCTTTGACCTCGCATTTTGTCATGCCAATGGTGCTCGTGGACCCAAAACAGCCTCAGCAGTTGCATGCTATAAAAGCATACATCGACAGTGGAGCTATTGGAAATTACATAGACCGTGAATTGGCTTCCAGGATTAAGCTTCCTCTCTGCCCGAAAGTGACCCAAGATGTCATTACTACAGTAGATGGAACCGAAATAGCCTCAGGGCCTGTAACGCATTCCATTGTTGAAGTGACACTGGTGGGTCAGGATGGACATCGGGAAGCAATCGTGTTTGATGTGATCAAGGCCCCACATTTTCAAGTAATTCTTGGAATTCCTTGGTTAGAAACACATAATCCCAGAATTGACTGGCGAGCAAAGAAGATACGTTTTCCTGATTGTGAACCAACTTGTTATCCAAGAAATCCAGCTATGGGTCTAGCCTCAGCAACTTCCACCCCTGTACAGCTACCGTCAGAATACCAAGAATTCCAAGATGTTTTTCAGAAAGAACAGGCTAACACGTTACCTCCCCATCGTTCTTATGATTGCCAAATCGATCTGGTACCCAATGCTCAACTACCGTGTAGTAGGATTTATGCTCTTACGGAACCTGAGAACCTGCATTTGCGTCAGTATTTAGATCAGTACCTAGCCAATGGTTTTATTCGCCCGTCCAAGTCTCCTGTCTCTTCAGCTCTGTTCTTCGTGCCGAAAAAAGAAGGCGACCTTAGAACGTGTATAGACTATCGCGCCCTAAATCAAATAACGATTAAGAATCGTTATCCTCTGCCCTTGATCCCTGAGCTTATCGACCAGGTGAAAGACGCTTGTGTGTACACCAAGTTATATCTCCGAGGAGCTTATCACCTGGTGTGCATAAAAGAAGGCGACGAATGGAAGACTGCATTCCGCACCATGTTTGGGCTCTTCGAATATCAGGTGATGCCCTTCGGTTTGTGCAATGCACCTGCCGCCTTTCAGTACTTTATGAATGATGTTCTTCGGGAACTTATCGATGTCTGTGTCATTGTTTACATTGACGACATCCTGGTGTACTCTTCTTCAGAATCTGAGCACAGAAAACATGTTAGGGCAGTTCTTGAGAAACTGCGCCAGCACAGATTATTTGCAAAACTCGAAAAATGCGTTTTTCATACCACAGAAGTTGAGTTTCTCGGATTCATCCTGACACCTCAAGGAGTCCGAATGGACTCGCGAAAGGTGGACGCCATCCTCAAATGGCCATCTCCAAGCTCGGTGAAGGGAGTTCAGAGCATGCTCGGCTTTGCCAATTTCTATCGAAGATTCATCCCGGAATTTTCCCGAACAGTCCAACCCATCACCGCTCTCCTAAAGAAAAACAAACGCTTCGAATGGACTCTTGAGGCCGAACAAGCCTTTCAGGACCTGAAAACCAAATTCACCTCTGCACCTGTATTGAAGCACCCGCACCCAGATCTCCCGTACATAGTGGAAACCGATGCATCCAGTTCGGCCATGGGAGCTGTCCTGTCGCAAAGAGACCCAAAAACTAACCAACTACACCCAGTGGCCTTTTGGTCCAGAAAATGTTCTCCTCCTGAAATCAACTACGCAATCACCGATTTAGAGTTACTGGCCATCAAATCTGCTTTCAAGGCTTGGCGTCGCTACCTTCTCGGGGCAAGACACACCATCACCGTAATTACGGACCACAGAAACTTACAGTATTTAAAAACGGCCAAAGCTCAATCTTCACGACAACTCCGATGGGCTCTATTCTTTGCGGAATTTGATTTTGTAATTACCTATCGCCCTGGCTGCAAGAATGGAAAAGCGGACGCCTTATCCCGGATTGGCATGGAAGAACCTAATTCGAGCTTAGAACCTGTGCCCATCATACCTGAGCAGAGAATCTTAGGCTTAACTTCATTGCAAACTATTGAGGACATCCAAACGCAAGTAAAACAACTTCTAGACTCTTCAACCTTACTGGAATGGAGTCAAAAGGGTCCTCATTACACCGTGAAGGATGACTTACCCTACTTCCAGGAGCGGTTGTTTCTGCCAAGTAAAGAATTGCAAGAACTTGTTATTGCCCATCATCATGAATCATTAATGGAAGGACACCCTGGTATCGCTAAAACGGAGGAAAAAATCAAACGCCACTTCTGGTGGCCTTCTTGGAGAAAAGACATAAAGTCGTTTGTACTGTCTTGTGGAATTTGCGCCCAAAACAAGGCTCAAAAGAAAAGGCCAGCCGGCCTACTTCAACCCTTGGATATTCCACCGGCGCCATGGCACACCCTGTCAATGGACTTTATAACAGATCTGCCTCCTTGTGCTGGTTACAACACAATCCTTGTAATTGTGGACCTATTCTCCAAAATGGCCCACTTTATCCCTTTAAAGGGTTTGCCTTCAGCTTCCACCTTGGCCAAGGAATTCCTGGAGAATATAGTTCGCATACATGGTTTCCCTTCCATATTAGTCTCGGATCGTGGAAGTCAATTTATCTCACATTTTTGGAAGAAGTGTTGCCAACTAGCACAAATAGATGTGCGGTTATCCACCAGCCACCACCCCCAGACCGACGGACAAACCGAGAGAACCAATCAGACTCTCGAGCAATATCTTCGGTGCATGTTACACCAATCCGAGTTAAATTGGAAAGACATCCTTTGGATCGCAGAATATGCATACAACAATTCAGTGCATTCTGGAACCGGACAAACCCCCTTTTATACTTTGTATGGTAACCATCCTCAGACCTCTGACCTAGATCCACCTCTGACCCTGGAAATGCCCGCAGTAAATCATCTGCATTCCACAATAACCCGAGCCTTCAAAGAAGCTGCAACCCATTTACAGCAAGCCAAGAAAAAGTATAAAGAAAACGCTGATTTGCACCGAAGTAAAATTCCTCCTTACCAAGTAGGAGACCAGGTATGGCTAGCAACAAAACATTTACCCCTCAAGGGGCCGCGAACCTTCAATCCCAGATTCATAGGACCTTATCCCATCAAAGCTATAATCAACCCAGTGGCCTTTAAACTGGATCTACCGTCCAACATGCGTATTCATCCAGTTTTTCATGCATCACTTTTGAAGCCAGTACAACCAGGAACCCGATTGTCCAAGCCTCCAGATCCAGTTCAAATTGAAGGGGAATTAGAATTCGAAGTTAAAGACATTTTAGACTCCAAGGTGGTAAAGTCGAAACTCTTCTATCTTGTTGACTGGAAGGGATATGGACCTCAAGAGAGATTGTGGGAGCCTAGTAACCATGTCCACGCACCTCGATTAGTACAAAGGTTTCACCGGAGATTTCTGAACAAGCCCAAACCCCCGGAGGGAAGAACCCTGGGAGGGGCCTTGAGGGGGGGTACTGTCATGATGCCTACCTCCAAGGAGCCAGGTCCGACCCAGCGACCCCAGAGGCAGGCATCATTTCCCCCAGGGGAGTGCCAGCGGGCCCAAGCTGGGGCCCTTTGGACGCAGTCCTGGCGCCTTAGGCGCCAAGCTCATGTTGTACCTCTGTCCTGGCGCCTTAGGCGCCAGGCTCATAAAGCTAGACATGTGTGCAAGTGTTTTCATGTGCACTTACCTGATGCAGACCATGCTGCCACATCCAGGCCCTCTTGAGGCCTGAATGGAACTACTTTACCTGTGGGACTACTTTCCACCCGGGTGTGGTTGGGGAAAGATACATACCTGATCGGAGGAAGGATACACACTTGGGACTTCTTCCAAAGCTATTTAAACCACACCCGATCAGCAACTCACGCTTCGCGTTGTTCTGCTCCTCGCAGCTGGACGCTCACCGTGTCAGCTCCTGCATCAGGACTTCAGCCACACCTGTCAGCATCCTGGGTCACCTGCAAAGGGAGACAAGAGACCTTACCAGCTAAATCTGCATCACAGAGACATCACCGACGATCCTGAAAGGGAAGACATTATTTTTTAAAAGCATTTCGTTACGATCGCTGCAACGCTGCATTTCACTCACCTTTCCTGGGTTCCTCCATCTTCAGCAGCGATCATCCAGATACACAGCCACTTCCCAGAGCCTAGAGAAAAAGACAAGAATAAGAGGTGAGAGAAGGAAGGGAATAAGACTTACCTCATTTCATTTTGGGTCTTGCCGCTTCCAGGCATTTTCCGGACCCCGGCCCCTATGGGGAAAAAAGACAAAGACATTGAATGAGCGTATGCAAAGTCAGTTCCCGAGCGCTCATCCAGAACTAACCTGCCATTTACTGGAACTGGAACTGCACGTTTCACTTCGGGTCAGTGCCATATCTCCGGCATTCGAACCCCGGCCCCTAAGGGGAAAAAAGGACATAAACATTAGCGCTTGCTGCAAAAAGACAATGAACATTATTATTAAGCTTGGACTTTTGAACTTGCAACAGAACTTTTACAGAGCCTTACCTGAATAGTCAAGCTTACCTGAACTCCCATCAATCCTCAATCCAGTGAAGTAACTAGGTTTCAACGCGCCCCTGCATCAGAAGCAGGATGGAGAGCTCGTCCTTCCTGACCCTAAGGTGAGACTTCACGGGGAATCGTGGAAGGGTATTGTGGAGGGTTGGAAGAGAGTGGGAGGCCTGATCATAACTCAGTCAGTAGGTAATACTCCCTTTTCACGCACAGGGGAATATTCCTGCGAGCCGGAGAAGCCAGAGTAGAGGGCCCTTCCTGTCCATCTTCAGAGTCCTGCGCTTCACCATTGAAGAAGCATCAGCACTCAAAGCCAGACCTGCGCCTCCGTGGGAATCAGGTGAGCGTTACAGAGCCTCTCACAAAAACCATTACCTTCCGGATGATACGCCGACGAGAACTTGTGCTTTATACCAAGCAACAAGCTAATCTGTTCAAAGACTGCATTTACAAAATGAGCCCCATTATCTGATCTCATCACTTCACACACACCCATCTAGGGAACACTTCCCTCACTAGGAATTTGGCTGCACAGGTAGAGTCTGGGTGTGTACATGGACCTGCTTCTATCCATCTAGAGAATGGACACACCACTACAATTAAGTATCAGTACCCGTTACACACTTGAATCATGTTGACATAGTCGATATGTAAGTGCTGAAAAGGCCCATTTGGCCGGGGGATGACTCCTCTCACTACTTTAAATGCATGCCCAGCGGTGAATTGCTGGCAGATTATGCAGTTCACCATAAAGAATGCAACATGCTCAGCTAAATTCGGTATGAACCAATCTTCCGCAAGCATTGCTGCTAGATTCTCTTTTGACATGTGTATTGGGTAATGCAATTGCTCCAATGCTATTTTTAGTAGGGCTACAGGCATTACTGGTTTACCAGTGCTGTCTTGCCGCCACAATCTGTCAGAGGGGTTTAAAGAACACCCCGATGTTTCCACAGGTTCTTCTCATCCTGCGGTGCCTCCCCTTGAAGCTCCATTAGTTGTGTCTGCCCCAGATTGCTATAGGCTTCAGGTGTGGTTCGTGCCACCATCATTCTCTCATGGGTGCACGCCATTTCCACTTCCATGATTGTCTCACTTTTGGATGCCATACGCTTGGCTTCCATGTCTGCTGCATGGTTTCTGCATGACACAAAATCTGTCCCTTTCGTGTGGGTGGCACATTTCACGACCGCTATGCCCACTGGGAGCTGTAGTGCCTTAATCAGCCTGTCCAATAAGGCTGCGTGCTGCACTGGCGTGCCATCTGCTCGGAGATAGTTCCTCCTTTTCCTGCACGCTGTGGATGTCACATAGGCGGAGTCACTGTACGCCGTTACTTCCTGGTCTGCGTGATTCTCAATGGTGAGTATCAACGCCAATAATTCTGCAGCCTGTGCTGAATAGTGAGATGGTATTCGTGCACTGACGAGTACTCGAAATTCGCTGTTTGTTATGTCTTTCATTACAGCAACGCCTGTATATCTTTGTCTGTCTTCTTGATCGATTCTTGAAGAACCGTCAATAAAAACTATCTGCCCTCCCACCAGGGCATTTTCTTTCATCCTGGGGATTTCATCATAGAATTCTTCCGAGTTAGCACAGTCATGTATTGGCTCTCCTTCAGTGACTGGCTCAGCTGTGAACGTGGCTGGGTTCACTGTTTTACATCAAACTATTTTGATCAATGGATTAGATATGATCACTTCATATGCAGAAGCTCTCTGGGATGTCAATGTGCCCTTTGGTTTCTCTAAAATGGCAAATAATGAGTGCTCGACGTATAACGTCATGGAACATCCCATTACAATGGTTGTCACCTTCTCTATGGCGAACGCTGCGGCAGCTAAACCTTTGTTTGCATGGGAATTGGCCTTTCATTACTGGGTCCAGGCTCCCACTGTAATATGAGCGAGTACTGCTGTCATAACGCTGCCATCCGTTTGTGAAAACAGATATAATTCCTCTGCATAATTGGGAATCCGGAGAACCGGAGCCGTACAAATCGGTCTCTTGAGTTCCGCAAACCCCTTTTCCATCACTTCAGACCATTCCATCTTTTCCTCTGTCACCTGGGCATTCTTTAGGGCCTGGAGCAAGGGCTTGGTATATGAGTTGTAATCGAAAACCCATGCTCTAACATAGTTGCACATGTCCAGAAAGCTCTGCATTTGCTTTATCGTGTGTGGCTTAGCCGTGTTCAAGATGGCTTCAGCCCTTTCTGGGATCACCTTTTTACCTTCATGTGAGATTAGCTGGCCTATGTATAGCACCTCCTGTTGACAATATTGTAACTTCTCCTTGTCAACCTTATAACCCTTCTCAGGCAGTATAGTCAGTAGCTGAACAGAATCGTGCCTGCATTGCTCCTCTGTGGTACTACAGATTAAGATGTCGTCCACATACTGCAAGACGACACTTTGTAATGCAATATTGCTTAGGTCGATCTGCAGGACTCTGTTGAAAATGGACGGGGACTCACAGTACCCCTGTGGCAGCCTCATGCTTTTCAGAAGCATTTGTCTGAACGTAAATGACGGTACAACGGGATTGTAGACCGATTAGGGACTAGAGGGAACTCGGATTCAACAATAGCATTTAATGCTCTTAAATCTTGTATTAAACACCAAGACCCTCCCTTTGATTTCTTGGCAGGATAAATCACTGTATTACATGGTGACTCTGACGTCACTAAGATGCCCTGGTCCATCATGGCAGAAATTGTATTTGAGATTCCTTCATCTGCCTCTCTGGACATGGGATGGTGTCGGGCTCTCTGTAAAATTGCTCCTGGTTTCAGTTTAATTTTCACTTCTCCCACCCCCTTCAGGAAGCCTACGTCATAGGGTCCTGTAGTCCATACTGAGACAGGCACCTGGGCCATGTCGTCATCAAAGTATTCTGTACCTATCAGAGCCAACATCATTCTCTGAGGCACTTCTCTTTTGATCATTTTGACCCAAAAGATGAGACTCACTTCCACCCTTGTCTCTTCTGAGTCTGGTTGCTCTTCAAACAGATCGTCATCGGTGACGTCAGTCACTCGATACCCTTCTTCAATCGTGATAAACGCGCACCATTGTCTGCCTTCATCATTGTAGCCTTCGACCAATGCTACTTTCCCTCGAACTGCTGCAGCATGTATCATCAAGGGAAATACTTGTCCCTCCTCTTCATGCATAGGTATTCTTGGTCTGAATAAAAACTCATCAGGGGTTCTCATGACCTTGTCTGCAAGGCTTGGTAATCCCGCCATAAGTACACACATGCCATATGTGAACATTTCTGGCTCCAGTGGTATAGCTCTCATGGCTATGTGTCCTGAATCTGCTCTACTCATTTCGCACACGTTTGAATAATGCATTCCTGGAGTGCAGCATACTATTCCCTCCTCATTTCGCACTCTCCTACGGAGACTGGGAGTGCGTCTGTAAAGGGAACTCGACTGTGAGCTCCTGTAAAACTATGAGTATCTGAGTATCTATGGCCTGGCCGGACAAGGAAAACTTGCCTTCTCGTATGCACGAACGTGTTACACCCGTGTCAACTAGGAAGGAATATTCTTTACCCCCTATGACGACATTCACCCTAGGTTCCCAATTAGGGTCTGGTGTCACTTATAGGCTAGAGCGCATCAGGGTTTCCAGTGAGCTGTCCTAGTTCATATATAGGTATGGTCCACTGTACACTTGTGGGTTTTCTCCATTCCCAGGGTTGCCTCCCCTTCCGGAGTTTGTGCCCTTAAAAGTTTGCAGTGGTGCCTGTTGGGATTGCCCTTGTGGCCAATTTCCCATGTTCGGTGGTTGAACCCCTTGTTGCGCACCCTGCTGCACGCCTGGCACTTGCTGCTGCACCGTATGATTCTGTGCACCGCCCTGTGAGATTGCAGGGTGATTCGACGCGCCTGCTCCCATTCCTTGGCTATTCTGCCACGCGCCTTGACTTCTGCACGTGCGCCCCAAATGCCCTGTCATTCCACACAGCCAACATACTGGCGGTGGTCAGAATATAAGTCCATTTGACATATCTGGGTTGCCCATTTGTACGTTTTGAAAGCCTCCTTGATTACTTTGGAACCCTCCTTGATTACTCTGCCATCCTCTTCCTCTAAATCCTCTTCCCCTCGGGTACAGTCCTACGTTACCCTGGTTGTTCTGCTGTGGACTAGCCACCTGTTGCATGTTCTGTTCAGCTGGGTTAGTTAGCATGGCTCCTTCAAGAGCATACTTTGATCATTTCTTTTGTTCCAGCTTCGCTTCCTCGCCCTTTCATGTTGCCTCCTTTTTTCGATGTTTTTCTTGCAGAAATCTATAGTAATGTGCGATAGTCAACTGTATTTCATCCCAAGGTTTAGCCTCAACTCCTACCAATTTCTTGAGCTGTTTCTGCACTGGTTCTTGCAACCCTTGGCACAATATGTAGTAAAACACTGGTATAGATTTCGTCCAAGATTCATGCGTTTCGAGTATCCACGCGTCTTGGAAATTCTGGATATAAATTAACGGATCTTCTGACTCCTTCATTTTTATCGAGTCATTATAGCTCCCATATCAGAAGTGTCTGGGTAAAGCACTCATAGCACTTTCCATACTGCTGCTCTGCAATAGTTAAATGGCGCTCCATCGTGTGCAGTGTTAATTGTGGTTATGCCAGGTTACCCTGCCCTTGTCCACACATCGTCTGCTCTCTCACCAAGTATGGCGATCAGGAGACCTTTCATGTCCCCTATTGCGAGCGTGACTGCCCCCGTCATTTTTTCTAACTCATGTATCCACTTCCCATCTCCCGATGTCAGCATTGGAAGTTTATTTTTCAGGTTTTCTTGATCCATGTGTGGCCATGGAATATATTGCGGTCTTGCTTCCCCCTTTTCTAGTAGCAGAAATTGGAATGTGCAGCCTTCTTTCTCTTCTCTCATAGCTCTCCTGTCTATCGCAGATGTAATATTCCTGCATCGCCGTCTGCCTGCAATGTTCTCAATCTGTCTATATAGGCGGGTGCTGACAACCCCCCTCTGACCATGGGGTGTTCCTTCATGCTGGTCAGACTGTGCGGCAGACTCTGATGTCCTCAGTGCGGACTCGGTAGCATCTGACCATCGCACCGCTTTGTCCTTTGGGAGCCGCTCTTCGTGCTGTCTCCCTTCTTCATTTGTCGCGACCCGTGACCCAGAACCCCACTGGCATGGTCACATGCCAGGTAGGGTTAGGACTCGGGGTTCATTTGGGCCCCCAAGGGCCTTACATTATCATCACAGACTCTCCTGGAGTCAGTCCTGGCGCCTTTGGCGCCAGGCTCATGTTCAGATTGGGACTTTTACTTGAAGGGACTACTTTTTCTGTGAAGGCCTGCAGCCAACATGGAGGCACCCATACAGTCTAGGACCTAAGCACCAGACAAGACGTGAGAACGCTTGCGGAGAGCACTGGAAACCTGGAAAAGGAGATGGGCCCAAACACGGAAGCATGTGCCGCCCATAGATCAGAACTCCATGCCCTTAGGCAACCTGGAGAACAGAGCAGAGGAAGCAGAAGGACCGCTAGACGCAATAACATCCGTATCGTTGGATTGCCAGAAGGAATGGAAGGGCCTAACCCAACAGAATACGTGGAATCCATGCTCCTGCAGGAAATAACTGGAGGGGCACTGACCCAGGGGTTTGCTGTCGAAAGGGCGCACAGGACATTGACGAGGAAGCCAGCCCCGGGAACCCCTCCCCGGCCACTGATTGCAAAGATTCTGAACTACCGGGATCGGGAAAAAATACTTGAATTCTTCCGGAAGGGTGGAACGATCGAAAGGGGGCCCGCGAAAATCACGGCATACCTGGACTACACCTTGCAGTTACAACGCAGGGGGATGAACTTCAGGGCGGTGAAAAGAAGATTGAGAGAAACTGGCCACAGATATATGTTGCTTTACCCCGCTAAACTGAAGGTGTTCCACAGGAACAAAACTTTGTTCTTTGAAACGCCAGAGGATGCTACGGAATGGCTGGATATGTAGAGTCGCCCCCAAGAATCGGGAATCCAGACAGGAGCCGAAGAAGATAAGTAACATGCAGCTGTGTCACCCCTGGTGACATAGCACAAGACACTGGGACTAGAATATAACATTAAAGCTCACAGAGAATGTGTTGCTGGGGAGACACATGCTTGTAAGATCCATCTGAACAAAACAATCCTAATTATTATACAGTGGGAGCTCCTGGGAGACAACCCTTGAACCCCCTTAGCATTACGCTTAGTTAGGTCACCGTTAGTTTGGTGATGCCCGCAGGGTCCTAGCCCTCAGTTTCACGAGGAAGGACCAGACGCGGGTAGGTCTGAGATCAGGGATGGAGCTGGGAATTTGTTGGGGTTGGGCAGGGAGGGGGGAGGGGAAGAGTTGTGTGCAGTGGGGCAAAGTTGGGGAAAGGGGGGAGGGGGTAGTTGTTGAGGGCAGGAGGAAAAAGAGCCGGAAAACGAGCCATCGAGAACAACATGGGAAATGGAGAGGGGAGGGAGGACATCAAGTCAATGGAATCGGGGAACCTTAGAGTAGTGACCTGGAATGTGCGGGGCCTTAAAAGTTATCTGAAACGTTATAAAGTAATGATGTATCTAAAGAGGATGAGGATTGATATAGCCCTGCTACAGGATACCCACCTAACCAAGGAGAAACTGGAGGTGGTCAGGAGAAAATGGAAGGGTAGCGTCACGGGAGCCACGTATTCGGCATATGCAAGAAGGGTGGTTACATGGGTGGCACCACATGTGCCATTTCAGCTGCTCCAGTCGACGATAGACCCCGAAGGTAGAATGGGGGTGGTAGCGGGACTCCTGGAAAACAGAGAAGTGAACATCATCAATTTATATGCCCCTAACCATGATACTGCAGCCTATTTTAGGTCCTTACATAGTAGAATTAGCCCCCTGTTAGGTGGCGCGACACTGTGGGGAGGTGATTTCAATTGCATCCTGAACCCCGAGATGGACAGGTCAGATAGTGAGCTGCCGAAAACCGCGCCTGCAGCTAAAGTGTTGAGGACACTGTTGACAGACCTCAGACTGGAAGATGTGTGGTGGTGGTTGCACCCAACAGACAGGCAATACTCGCACTACGCGGCGCCACATGACCTGCATACTAGGCTGGACTATGTATTCACCGCCGCTGAGATAGCGGGGGAAATGTTGAGCGCAGAATACAAAGCCAGGGTGCTGTCGGACCATTCGCATTTGGTCTTGGAGTGGCGACACCAACCCCCAAAAGCGCGGATCCCGACGTGGAGGCTCAGAGCAGAGGCCCTACAGGACACTGGATTCCGAGAGGACCTGAGGGAGGCCATCGAGGAATATTTTGTCATTAACACAGGCGTAAGTTCCATGGGAACAGTATGGGAGGCATTTAAGGTGGTGATGCGGGGGGTAGCCATATCAAAATCCAAAGGGCTCCAAGGGGGTATAGAACGAGAACTGCAGGAAAATGAAAGAGAGCTGGAGGACCTGATGTGAAGGGGGGGACCACCCAGGAAGACAGCACAAAGATAAGAAACTTACAGAAGGCTAGTAGCGAACTCTGGGACAGACTATGTAAGCTAAATTATAAGAAATACACAGAGAGGCAACATGCAGGGGGAGACAAGCCGGGCAGACTACTGGCCTGGCTATATAAAAATGAGACACCCAGGCCGGTGATTAGAGAAGTCAGAGATGGGAAAGGCCAGATCTGCAACACCCAGGAAGGAGTAAACGAGGAGTTCCTCACATATTATAAACGTTTGTATGGGGACGCAGGCACAGACATGGGCCAGGAAATTCTGGAAACAATAGAAGACATAGGGTTGCCCACTTTAGATGACTTGGAACGATCGGAACTGGAGGCCCCAATCACCTCAGACGAATTGGAGGCGGTGATCCAACACCTGCCTACGTGCAAAGCACCCCGGTATGATGGTTACCCAGCAAATTCTATAAAGCATACAGGCAGGAGCTACTTCAGCCACTGCTGGCCATGTTCAATGAGGCCTACAAACAAGGGGAGCTGCCGGAATCCCTCTGTGAGGCGGTGATCATCCCGCTCCTGAAACCGGGCAAGCCGAATGTGGACTGTGGGTCACATAGGCCCTTATCGATGCTTAACCAGGATAGCAAAATACTCCCGGCAGTGCTTGCAAACAGGCTTAAGCGAGTAATAAGCAAATTGATACACCCGGACCAAACAGGCTATGTCCCCGGTAGAAACATCATGGGCAACCACAGGAGGCTACACCACATTATTGAGCAAACTGAGGAAGACCCGGGCGAGCTGGCCATTGTGTCACTGGACGCGGTCAAAGCCTTTGACTCAGTGAGATGGCCATGGTTGTTGGCGACCCTGAAAGGATACGGGATAGGCCCAGGATATATCAGATGGGTCAAGATGTTATATAGCTCCCCGATCGCAAGGGTCAAAACAGGCACTATAATTTCAGACAAGTGGCAGCTCAGCAGAGGGACTAGACAGGGATGCCCCTGGTCGCCCATGTTATATATTCTTCTGTTGGAGCCATTGGCAATTTGCCTTAGGCAACAATACGAAGAGGTGGGGATTCGTACGACAGGGAACACACACTTGATATCACTGAACGCAGATGATATGCTCCTCTATCGGCGCTTCCCGGAAGAGAACCTGCAGAACGTGCTGGAAGTGATGGATCGCTATGCCGCCCTTTCGGGCATATCAGTAAATCCCGGGAAGTCCAGCATGTTCCCTTTGGTTAGGTACAAAAGTGTTCCACCGGGAAGACTGCCCATTTTGCAGATTCCCTGGCAGACTGTGACGTTCAGATATCTAGGCATAAACATATATCATAAGATAGAGGTAGAGCACAAACAAAATACGGAGAAAGCACTTGAAGGCACTAAAATAGCATGGTATTTTGGTCCAGATTACCCCTTGCCATGATGGGAAGAGCAGCGCTGCTCAAAATGGTGGTCTTGCCCAGACAATTACACTTTTTTGTAAATGTCCCGTACCTGATCCCCAGACGTTTCTTTGTCAGACTTCATAGCTCATGCAGGGGCTTTATATGGCACAATTCTAGGAATAGGGTGGCCCTGTGGAAACTACAAAACTCGTGTGATAAGGGGGGCATAAACCTGCCTAATTTTGAGTTATATTACCTGGCAGGACAACTATTTTATGTGGCGAGGTGGCTGTCGGCGGAGGAGTCTGCGGAGGCCAGGCTTTTGCAGGGGGACTCTGCCCCAAACTTTCTGAAAGAGACAGTGTGGCTGCACAAAACGAAAGTGGCAGGGATGGGGACACTGCTGGTGCTGGGCTGGGAGGTCTGACGCAGGGCATGGAAAACTGTGGGTGACCCAGACCGCTCTCTCAGCAGGTTCCGCTGGTGGTGCTATGTGGGGAAGACTCCCAACTGAGTAAAGGGGTACGCAAATACTGGGAACCGGTGGGCCTGGCCACCCTTGGAGACATATGGCAGGAGGGGGAGGCATTGGAATTCCAGAGGTTGCAGGAAGAGACAGGGGTGCATAAGGGCCAATATATCACTTATACTAGGATCATGAAACGGGTAAGGAAAAGATGGGCTGAAACAGTATTGGCAGAAGCACCCGATGCCACAGTAGAAATAATGTATGATGCCTTGGAGGGTGGCCACGAAATATCTCGGATATATGAGCTCCTGAGTGCGAAGGCGGGGAAGGAGCTGCTCCAGCTGAGGCTTGACTGGGAGGAGGAGGTGGGCGAACCCATGAAGAAGGGACAGTGGGATAGAGCACAGAGATACCATAAGAAAGTGTCCCGGAATGCGAGACTTCAGCAGATTCAGCTATATGTCACCCACAGAGCTTACCTGACCCCTGGCCGAATAGCCAGGTTTGGGGGCTCGGTTGTTCAGAAATGCCCCAGGTGCGGGGAGGAGGAGGCCGGGCTGTTGCATATGTTCTGGGCTTGCCCAGAGGTGAAGAGATTCTGGGTAGAATTGAAGACGAGAATGGCCAGCGGAGGGTTGGCGCTGGACGTGGGATCTGCTTGGGCGTGTATGCTCGGGAGTTTCCCCAGGCCACGTAATCTAAAGCATATCAGCAAGTTGAAAGATTTGGCTTATATCTTAGCCAAGCGTAGAATTGCAATGTGCTGGAAGGCGGCCCACCAGCCTAGAGTAGAGATGTGGTGGGCAGACCTCCTGAAATGGGGTGAAGCAGAAACTGCGGTTTGGTATGAAGCAGTTACCAAAAGGGGGGAGGAAGAGGTGGGCCCTCTAATAGCCTGAGACAACTGGTGGCTAAAATGGCAAACCCCCAGCAGGTCAATTATGAAACAGAAGACTGGGATGAACTCATGACAACTCAGACACCCGAAGAGGTTCAGGTGGATGGCACGGATATGGCGTCTCGAGTTGTTGGGGATGGAGGAGGGGGACGTAGAAGTGCATTAAATAAATGTAATGTCTTAATATTGATCCTGAACGTCCTAAATGGTTGTAATGTTTGGAGTGTTGTTTGATTAAAATAATAAAAATTGTTTAAAAAAAAAATAAACCAATATGAGTGTGCACCAAACACTGCAAGCTCCAATCCAATTTTTTCCCACCAAACATTTGTATCACCAATTTACTCAAAACCATCAATTTGTGTGCGATTCCCACTCAACTATAGAAATCCCAATAAATTCTGAACAATAAACAACAAAATTCCTTACATGTGACACACAACAGAACACATATGACAGACACTTGACAGACTAGACAGACACCAGCTGTACACAAATATCTCTGCTTCTAATTTGTACCCCGACATGGATTTTAAACACACTGCGCTCACAACGTCTTTAAACGTGTTGGTAGCCTAGTCGTCCCCTATTATGTGGGGCTCTGAGTTCACGTTTCTCCTGACTGCTATATTGTAACGCTCACCTGACTCCCACGGAGGTGCTGGCCAGGTTCGCGCTGCTGTGACCTCTTCTAAGGTGATGCGCAGGGTTCGGAAGATGGACTGGACCGGGCCCCCAAATCTGGCTTGTCTGGCTCGCAGAAGTATCCTTCTTAGGGTCTGGAAGGACGAGCTCTCCATCCTGCTTCTGATGCAGGGGCACATTGGTATCCAGTTACGTCACTGGATTTTCGGATTGGTGAGAACCAAACTTGCTTGGCTTCCAGGTAAGTTTTTTGATAAGAGGTTCCCCTTGTGTCCATGCATTAATGTACTAATGCTAGTGTCTTTTTCCCCATAGGGGCCGGGGTACGGAATGCCGGGGAACAGGCACCGACCCGAGATGAGAGGTGAAATCCTTGTAGAAATCAGATAAGTCTTAATGAGCGTTTTTTGGTAATGTCTTTTCATTCGCTCATTAACGCAATGTCTCTTTTTCCCCTTAGGGGCGGGGTCCGGAAATGCCAGGATGCGGCGCGGACCCGAAATGAAGAGGGACTGAATCAACAGGTAAGTCTTAACATGGAGATTTAGCTTTCCTTATTCCCTTCTCTTTCTCGCCTTTTGTTCTTGCCTTTTTCTCCCTAGGCGCTGGGGCGTGACTGCGAATCCGGATGATCGCTGCTGAACATAGAGGCGCCCTGTAAAGGTGAGTGGAATGCGGCGCTGCAGCGATCGACGCGATGAGCTGTTAAATAAAAGTCTTCCTTTTCAGGATTGTCGGCGAGATGTCTCCGGGATGCGGATTTAGCAGGGAAGGACTTTTCCTTCTTCTGTTCTCTTCTTCTCTTCCTTTGCAGGTGATCCAGGATGAGGATGCTGGCAGGCGTGGCAGAAGTCAGGATGCAGGAGCAGACACGGTGAGCGTCCAGCTGCTAGATGCAGAACAACGCGAAGCACGTGTGGCTGTTCGGGTGGGGTTTAAATAGCCTTGGAAGAATTTCCAGGTATGTATCCTTCCTCCAATCAGGTATGTATCCTTCCCCGACCACGCCCGGATGGTAAATTAGTCCCACAGGTAAAGTAGTTCCTTTCAGGCCTCAAGGAGGCCGGGATCCTGCAGCATGGTCTGCATCAGGTAAGTGCACCCAAGCACTCCCATAATGAGCCTGGCGCCTATGGCACCAGGACTGATGTCTTTTATGAGCCTGGCGCCATAGGCGCCAGGACACTGTCCAAAGGGCCCCTATATGGGGTCGCTGGGTCTTTCCTTGGGGACTGGATGTCTGCTTTCGGGGACACAGGGCTTGAACCGGCTCCCCGGGAGAGGGCATCATGACAGCACTCCCCCCCAAGGCCCCTCCCAAGGTTGTTCCCTCCGGGGATTTTGGTTTGTCTGGGAAGAGTTGGTGGAATTTCCTGACTGATCGAGGTGCATGCACATGGTTGCTGGGTTCCCATGACCTCTCCTGAGGTCCGTACCCCTTCCAATCAATTAGGTGGAACAGTTTTGACCTAAACATTTTTGAGTCTAAAATGTTCTTCACTTCGAATTCAGGCTCCCCATCTATTAGAATAGGTTCTGGAGTTTTGAGTAGTCGGGTTCCGGGTACCACTGGTTTTAGAAGTGACACATGAAAAACAGGGTGAATTCGCATACTAGCTGGTAAATCAAGTTTAACAGCCACTGGGTTAATTATTGCCGTGATAGAATAAGGTCCCAGATATTTTGGGTTAAAAGTTTGAGGCCCTTTGAGTGGTAAATGTCTGGTAGCTAACCACACTTGATCCCCAATCTGATACTGAGGTGCTTCACTCCGATGTAGATCAGCATTCTCCTTGTATTTTCTCTTGGCTTGTTGTAAATGCGTAGTTGCCTCTTTGAAGGCTTGGGTAATTGTAGAATGCAGATGTTCTACTGCAGGCATTCCGAGGTTCTGAGGTGAGTCAAGGTTTGAGGTTCGAGGGTGATGCCCAAACAAAGTATAAAAAGGACTGTGGCCAGTTCCAGAGTGTACCGAATTATTATATGCGTATTCGGCTATCCAAAGAATGTCTTTCCAGTTGCTTTCAGATTGCTGTAACATACACCGTAAGTACTGCTCAAGGGTCTGATTTGTCCTCTCGGTCTGACCATCGGTCTGAGGGTGGTGACTGGTCGATAATCATACGTCGATCTGCGCCATTTGACAACATTTGCGCCAGAAGTGGGAAATTAATTGGCTTCCCCGGTCAGAGATTAGTATAGATGGGAATCCATGTAGCCGAACAATATTTTCGAGGAATTCTTTGGCTAGGACAGAAGCTGAAGGTAAACCTTTCAAAGGAATAAAGTGGGCCATTTTGGAAAACAAATCCACAATTACCAGAATAGTATTGTACCCCGAACAAGGAGGCAGGTCCGTAATAAAATCCATTGATAGGGTGTGCCAGGGTGCTGGTGGTATGTCTAGAGGTTGAAGGAGACCGGCTGGTCTTTTCTTTTGACTTTTATTTTGGGCGCAAACACCACAGGACATCACAAAAGATTTAACATCTTTTCGCCAAGAGGGCCACCAAAATTGTCGTTTCACCTTTTCCTCTGTCTTGGCAATACCGGGGTGTCCCTCTATTAATGTATCATGATAACCGGAAATAACTAGTTTGTGTAATTCCTTATGTGGCAGGAATAGGCGTCCTTCGAAATAAGGTAAACCATTATCTATGGTAAAGTCTGATCCCTTTTGTATCCAATCCTGTAAGGTTGTAGGGTCCAGGAGTTGTTTCACTCTGGCTTGAATGTCTTCAAGCGTCTGTAACGAAGTCATGCCTAGAATCCTCTGTTTGGGAATTATTGGTACTGGTTCTGAGTTTGTATCAGCTTCTCCCATTCCAATTCGGGATAAGGCGCCTGCTTTGCCATTCTTGCAGCCAGGTCAATAGGTAATCACGAAATCAAATTCAGCGGAAAACAAAGCCCATTGGAGCTGCCGTGATGACTGAGCCTTGGCGGTTTTCAAATACTGTAAATTCCGGTGATCAGTGATCACTGTGATGGTATGTCGAGCGCCAAGCAGATAATGCCGCCAGGCTTTAAAAGCGGACTTAATGGCTAACAGTTCTTTGTCAGTGATTGCATAATTAACCTCGGGTGCCGAGAATTTTCTGGACCAAAATGCTACGGGATGCAGTTGGTTGGTTTCGGGATCTCTTTGGGACAGGACAGCTCCCATGGCTAGGCTGGATGCATCAGTCTCGACGACATAAGGGAGATCTGGACGCGGGTGTTTCAATATAGGTGCGGAGGTAAACTTAGCTTTTAAATCCTGAAAGGCCTGCTCGGCTTCTTCAGACCATTCAAAACGTTTATTTTTCCTCAAGAGTGCAGTAATGGGTTGTACCACTCGTGAAAATTCCGGGATAAACCTGCGATAGAAATTGGCAAAGCCGAGCATACTTTGAACCCCTTTTACAGAGCTTGGTGATGGCCATTTGAGGATGGCATCCACTTTTCTTGAGTCCATTCGGACTCCTTTGGGTGTCAGGATGAAACCTAGAAACTCGACTTCTGTGGTATGGAAAACACATTTCTCCAATTTAGCAAATAGTTTCTGTTGGCGCAGTTTTTCAAGTACTGCCCTGACGTGTTTTCTTTGATCAGATTCCGAAGAGGAGTACACCAGAATGTCATCGATATATACGACAACACAAACATCGATGAGTTCCCGAAGGACATCATTCATGAAGTATTGGAAGGCAGCCGGCGCGTTACACAATCCGAAAGGCATCACCTGGTACTCGAATAATCCGTATTTAGTACGGAAGGCAGTTTTCCATTCGTCGCCTTCTTTAACTCGTACCAGATGATACGCCCCCGGAGATCTAACTTGGTGTATATGCAAGCGTCCTTCACCTGGTCAAGGAGTTCAGGGATCAGAGGCAGAGCATAACGGTTTTTAACCGTTATCTGGTTCAATGCGCGGTAATCGATACAAGTTCTAAGGTCGCCTTCTTTTTTGGGCACGAAGAACAAAGCCGAGGATGCCGGGGACTTTGACGGGCGAATAAAACCATTAGCTAGGTATTGATCCAAATATTGTCTCAAATGCAGGTTCTCAGGTTCGGTAAGGGCATAAATCCTGCTACAAGGGGGTTGTGCACCGGGCACCAGATCGATTTGGCAATCGTACGATCTGTGAGGAGGTAACGTGTTGACCTGTTCCTTTTGGAAGACGTCCTGAAAGTCTTGGTATTCCGGAGGTAGTTGCATGGATGCAGAGGTTACAGATGCTAGATTAATCTTCAGGTTTTCTGGGTAGCAGGTTTGTGTACAATCCGGGAAGGTTATTCTCTTAGCTCGCCAATCAATTTGAGGATTATGTGTCTCTAACCAAGGGATTCCAAGAATAACCTGAAACTGTGGAGCCTTGATTACATCAAACACAACACCTTCCCGATGGCCGTCGGGACCAATAAGAGTCACCTCAGTAGTGGAATGTGTTACCGGTCCAGAGGCAATTTCAGTTCCATCGACTGTGGTGATGACATCTTTGCTGGTTTTAGGACGGAGAGGGAAGTTAATCCTAGAGACCAATTCACGATCCACATAGTTTCCAATAGCCCCACTATCGATGTATGCCTTTATTGCATGCAACCGCTTAGGCTGTTCTGGATCTACGAGAACCATTGGCACAATGAAATGCGAGGTCTGAGAGTTAGTTTTCAAGCTCGGCAAGCGGACCCCTACGCTTGTCGGGCGGAGTCGTTTCCCGAAACAGAGTCTTCATAGTTTTTATCAGCGGCTCCTACTGCCTTTCGGGGCGGTTTTGCTGGGCAATCTCGTAGAAAGTGTCCAGAATTCCCACAATAAAGACATAATTTTAACTGCCGCCTCCTTTCACGTTCCTTTTGAGTTAAGGGTCCTTTAACCCCTCCAATTTGCATAGGCTCAGAGACATCAACGCCCTTGTGATTAGCATGGATCTTGACCAACACCCGGGTCTCAAACCTGGACCGATCTGCTTTTCTGTTTTGAAGTCTGTGATCCAATTGGACACTAAGTCGATATACTCTGTGCATTCTTGGGGCGGATTTACAACTTGGGCCAAGACATCTTTAAGTTCTCCGCGTAGGCCTCGATAAAACAACGTGACTCTTTTATCCTCTGGCCATCCCGTTTCCACAATTAGTCTATTAAAGGTTGCTATATAGGATAGGAGGTCCTGATTGCCCTGTCGCAGGGATAGAAGTTCGTCATCCAGAGCCTGCTCCTGAGAGTGTCGAGCAAATAACCTTTCCATGCTTGCTTGAAACCTTTGAAAATCACAGAGAATCGGGTCATCTTGAGTAACCAGTGGAACTGACCAATCGGCAGCGCAGCCGCTGAGATATGACAATACAAAGGCTACCTTAGTCTGATCATTAGGGAAGGCCCCAGGTCTGCATAGGAAGTGCAAACGACACTGATTCATGAATACGGCGAATCGTTTGGGGTCCCCAGCAAAGCGTTCGGGTGGGGCCGGCGGCATGTTTCCGGGTAGATTAATCTGCACAGGGTTACTGGAAACCACAGGAGCGGGGGTCCCTCCAGAACCGGGTAGAGGAGTTTGCCCAGCTTGACCTTGCAAAAGCTGTCTGGCCAGGTCATCAGTTCTTTCCTTTGATATGATTAATTCCCTCCTGAGGGCATTAGTCTCTTGACGAGCGGCATGTACTTCGGCCCGTAATTCCCCCAGTAATTGGGCCAACTGATCAGTCTCAGAACTTTCCATAGCGCCTGGGTGGGAATTTGTAGGAAGGCTTTGCGTTCTGTAACGCTCACCTGACTCCCACGGAGGCGCTGGCCAGGTTCGCGCTGCTGTGACCTCTTTCAAGGTGATGCGCAGGGTTCGGAAGACGGACTGGACCGGGCCCCCAAATCTGGCTTATTTGGCTCGCAGAAGTATCCTTCTTAGGGTCTGGAAGGACGAGCTCTCCATCCTGCTTCTGATGCAGGTGCGCGTTGGTATCCAGTTACTTCACTGGATTTTCTTATTGGTGAGAACCAAACTTGCTTGGCTTCCAGGTAAGTTTTTTGATAAGAGGTTCCCCTTGTGTCCATGCATTAATGTACTAATGCTAGTGTCTTTTTCCCCATAGGGGCCGGGGTACGGAATGCCGGGGAACAGGCACCGACCCGAGATGAGAGGTGAAATCCTTGTAGAAATCAGGTAAGTCTTAATGAGCATTTTTTGGTAATGTCTTTTCATTCGCTCATTAACGCAATGTCTCTTTTTCCCCTTAGGGGCCGGTGTCCAGAAATGCCAGGATGCGGCACGGACCCGAAATGAAGAGGGACTGAATCAACAGGTAAGTCTTAACATGGAGATTTAGCTTTCCTTATTCCCTTCTCTTTCTCACCTTTTGTTCTTGCCTTTTTCTCCGTAGGCGCTGGGGCGTGACTGCGAATCCGGATGATCGCTGCTGAACATGGAGGCGCCCTGTAAAGGTGAGTGGAATGCGGCGCTGCAGCGATCGACGCAATGAGCTTTTAAATAAAAGTCTTCCTTTTCAGGATTGTCGGCGAGATGTCTCCGTGTTGCGGATTTAGCAGGTAAGGACTTTTCCTTCTTCTGTTCTCTTCTTCTCTTCCTTTGCAGGTGATCCAGGATGCTGGCAGGCGTGGCAGAAGTCAGGATGCAGGAGCAGACACGGTGAGCGTCCAGCTGCTAGATGCAGAACAACGCGAAGCACGTGTGGCTGTTCGGGTGGGGTTTAAATAGCCTTGGAAGAAGTTCCAGGTATGTATCCTTCCTCCAATCAGGTATGTATCCTTCCCCGACCACGCCCGGATGGTAAATTAGTCCCACAGGTAAAGTAGTTCCTTTCAGGCCTCATGGTCTGCATAAGGTAAGTGCACCCAAGCACTCCCATAACAAGCCTGGCGCCTATGGCGCCAGGGCTGATGTCTTTTATGAGCCTGGCGCCATAGGCGCCAGGACACTGTCCAAAGGGCCCCTATATGGGGTTGCTGAGTCTTTCCTTGGGGACTGGATGTCCGCTTTCGGGGACGCAGGGCTTGAACCGGCTCCCTGGGAGCGGGCATCATGACATATATTAAAGCGCAGGAATAAGGCGTATCCTCTCTCTTTCTCTCAGGTGTCCGCCCTGGTATCCTCTCTCTTTCTCTCAGGTGTCCGCCCTGGTAATCTGTTTCTTCTCAGGTGCCTACCCCAGTAACCACTACCTATTCAATCATTCTTGAGTCATTATCTCATATATATATATATATATATATATATATATATATATATATATATATATATATATATATATATATACAGTCTTCTCTAGTTCTGATTGTTCTGATTATTTTGTTTTTCCCACCTCCCTCCGTTACCTTTTCCCTTACTTGTTCTAATGCCTATGACATTTGCCAAAGCATTACATTTTTGTTTCACTCACCGCTCGCATCGTTCCTTTCTGGACCCTCAGGATCACCGCCTCCGTTACCGCCTCCTTCAGTCTTTCTCCTGATCCGCTGCCCGTAGGAATAGAAGGGTTATGTTTTTAAAACGGGTCCCTTCAGGCCCACTGCAGTTTTGGATCGATTTAAACTATTATTGTCCACGGGAAGCTTCACAGTCTACTCAGCCGAATGGCGAAGGACTCGTGATATTGCTGAAGACCTAGAGTTACTTTGTGTCGACGGTCAATAGGTGTCTTTTTTAATCAATAATCGATGGTCAAAACCATCCTCTCCGCTACCAACTGTACAGGAGGGCAGAGTGACCTCTGACGGGCCCATAGCATCAGAGCTCACCCTCGAGTACTTTAAGACGAGATAGCTGCACCTTGAGGTGGATGGGGTGCGGGATTCTCTTACTCCAACACCAATCAATAAGGACAACTCAATGGTTTGGCAAAGGGAAGTCCGTTTAATGACAAGTACAAAAAATGGGGAAACATGGAACAGTGATGCGATCGCCCGTCTCGCTTCAACTCCCGCAATCTTCATTCAAACAGCAATAATTATAGTCAGAATTCGTCATCATTGACGTGTAACACTCAAAGGTTTGTCATGCAATTCTATTGGTTGGAAAAGGTAACTTAGGTATAGGTGCTATATCTGTATATGGTAATGGGGTGTGAGGAGTGGATAACTCTTATCGGGTGGGCGTCTGCGCCCATCCCTCTATATCACTCGTGTCAGACATTACTAAAAGTACGACGTCTCATTGGTTCTACTAGCTATAGGACCCTAGATTATTTGGTCCATTGTGATTGGGTTGGTTACACCCGTAGGCATAAATCTCCACTTTAATTAGCAGCATGCAGAATGGTCAGATGTGGTATGCCCCAAGATTCACCCTGCCTCCCTTCCATCAATCAGTACTTTAGGGCTATGTGTCAATTAGTTGGCAGAGGATGGCCTCGAAACTGTAGCGTCTTATCAGGGAAAGTTACGGCATCCTCTGGTTTTGGGTGACATCAGACGTTGGTACCTCTGCGTGCCTCGCTGGTCACCTGTATGTACAACGTGAATCTGCTTAATTTTTCTTCTATTTGCATATTTGATTCTCCCTTCAGCCTCGCCACCTGCTCCTTATCTCAACCTTCATGGGACAGGCTGCTATGCTCTTAAGTTACGAGTCTTCGAAGTTGCCGCTCTCCTGCCTTCCTTGGGTTGACCTCGAATTCCCAGGCATGAGCTGCTTCCTGCTAAGTTTCGATTCCGCTCTTTCGTCTGGCTTTGCGCTGGTATACGAATCCTGGCTTGTTTGACCCCTAGCAACCTGGGTTAATTCTGCTTTCTTATAAAGTGGCTTTGCACTTATATAATGTGCTTCATTGAGGTAGATATATAGTAGGCGCTTGCCGCTCTATTCTTCTACTAAGCATAGCAAGCAGTACTGTTTCCTTAGCTTCTTGCGTTTCAAGCCTATTTACAGGCGTTAGCTAGTTGCATATTTTCATCCTACCTTATGGTTATGTTTCTTTATATTTCAACATCGACCTCCTCTTCTAAGTCCATTACATCTTTATTCATAACATTTCGTCTTTGCGTGTCATCTTTTGGTTGTCGTTTCGTTCATCTGTATGTCTCTCCGGGACCTTGTGTCGTCACCAATCGCCTTCGATTAAGGCCCTTTGGGTCTCTTCGGGACAGTTTGCAAGTAGTCTTCATTTCGTGTCAGCTGCTGGTACGGTTGTCTCAATGGATACCATTCTGCTCATGGTTGTTTGATTATTGGCACTTCAACATGTATTGCTCTTCTGATGGGTACTGGGCAGAGCCCTAGTGCGGCTCTCTGCTGGTTTATTTGCTCATCATACGTCACATATCTCGGTGTGTACGTTCCTGGTACTTCAAAATGGGTGGCTAGAGTGCAGGCCATATCTGGGACCTCTTCTACAGTATGTATGAAGGTTCAGCCTCCACAGTGAATAGTGAAGGCAGACTGCACAGCACATTAGGATCCACACAGCAACACACCCCCCGGCACACCATTGTTGTTTGTTTCTAAACTAAGACAACACAGGAGGCGAAAATATGAAGCTTTATGTATTGCATGCACATAAATAAATAATGTTATGTTGTTGGTACTTTTTTATTTCAATTTTAATTGTGTGCTTCTTTGGAAATTGATGAATAGCAAATCACAAACACTGCACACCATTAAGCTCCTGTTTCATGCATAAAAAACATTAGCCGTACCCAGTGGCTTGTACAGAAGTCGACCAGGTCCAGGGGAATGGCCTGAGCACCGTGACAGTGGCCACTGTCAGAGGCTTAGAATAGACCCAGCGCACGGTCTAGGATGCAGGGGGCACTAGCCATGTCTGTGGCCATGTCCAATGGCCACTTGTGTGGGAAGGGAGAACTTTGACCAAATATGGGTGAGTTCAGGTTTCCTGGGCATATCTGAAGGCCCAGTATGGGTGGCCCGGAGCATAGCTTGGCAAGGTGGATGATAGGCATGGCCTCAGGCCATGCCCGGTGAGTTCATCAGGTGTCTCGGGGTGCCCGGTGATGGCTCAAAGGAACTGTCATAGGCAATGCCCAGTGTGTAATGTACATATGATACTGTATGTCAAAGAACATTGGAATCCAGTGAAAGATCTTTCTTTAAAGGGACGTTATGGTTAAGTTCTCCTTAAAAAACGAATTCAGTGAAGTGTCCTTGTGCTTACAGGGCCAAATAACAAAACCCCAAAAATATGCCAGTTATGGTTTACAATGTAACCATATCTCTGCTACCGCCATTGGGACACAAGTGTAACCATCATGCACTGCTCATGCCCTCACAAATACGAACAGAAATAACATGCAAGTGACCACACTTCTTGCAGGCCTTAAACAAAGAGAAAGATCAAAGGTTACCCGAAACAGATTAGAGTGACTATCCATTTGATGTGAGGGCCAAACACAAAAGAAAACCCATAACAACTGTACAAATGCATTTGAAGACCCAATTTCCCAGAATACTCAGCAAAACAAGAGACATCATAGGCAGTGAATGGCAGTGGCCATGTTCTGGTTGTTTTGCAGTGTGAGGTGGAGAATTTGCGAATTTCAGGCGCTTTGTTGCTTTCGTTTTTTTCAATGTATTAGAATGTTTATTTATAAGGAAACCTAAACCAGAACGTCTTTTCAGCCAAAGTTTGCATGAAGTGATATACATTTATCTATGTAAGTAGAAGACAAAATGACGTAAGACCCAGCAAAGTCTCACATGGTAGGAAAATAGGAAAAACAATCCACTGGTCGATAAACATTTAAGTCACCAGGAAATCTTGCGCTTATCAAACACGATTCTACTGTGTGTGCTTCCTAACAATGTGACTGCTTTTTATTTTATTTTTAAAAGTAGTCACCAGAGGATGCCAATGAAGAGTTGTCATAAATTTCGCAGGGATTGTTTGCCAATTAAACTGGCTAGAGAAGCTGACAATTTTGTTAGCCGTAACAACAGCAACATCTGGTGGTAAGAATGAAAAATGCATGTTTCGTTCCAATATTTTTTCATTGCAAATTCAATCAGTTAAACAAGGATAGATGTCCCTAACTAAACGCATCATTATAACTTTGCAATTGTAGTTTCTTCGAATATATCATATTTTAAGAGAGCATGCAATAGTTGCGATGTTTCTGGTTCTGTTGTTACCGAATTAACTGATTCATAAAAGGTTCTCCAGTAAGATATGATATATGATATGATATGGCATTTATAACATGCCTATACACAAGTATTTCCAGGCGGGACGTGGCAAGGGAGGGGGAAGGAAGACAGAGACAGCGATCCTGCTAGGCCAGGTGTCATTCAGATCGTGCAAGTGCAGAGGAAGGGGGAGGAGGAGAAGTGCGAAGTGGGAGGGGGTGTGGGGACAGGGCAGTAAAAGAGGTAATATAATAAATAAAACAATAAGAGAAGTAGGGCCAGCTGGTGGCAAGTGCAAGGGTAAGTGCAGACATCAGGTGTCAAGTGCTGGTGGGGGACTGTGGGACACAGAAACAGTCCCCAAACGCAGGGGTTGCCAGGGAGGCGGTTCTCGTGTGTAACTGGCGGGGGAGGGGACCTGGGCGAGAGATCAGATGGTGGCCTTGTAACCAGTACAGTTTCAGCCAGGAATTCAGCAGGGGAGAGGAGGAGAGGAAGCAGAAGCAAAGAGGAACGACAGTAGCTGTTTTCTACGAGAAGTATGTGCCTTTTAAAAAAAAATCAGACAGTAAAATACATAAACACTGTAAACCAGTAAACGTTAGCTTGCAAGCAAAATGATTCGAATCATGAAACCCTCATGGGAACAGGAAAGTGCAATGCAGTAATAACCAGTTGCATGAGGCTATCGAAATATTGCAGATCTTGAAAAAAAAAGTCCATTACTACTAGAAGGAAGGCAACAAGGAATATTGTATCTCTCTTCAAGCAGTCAATGGTCTCCTCCGCTGTTAATCTTATTTTATTGATCAAACAAACACGGTTCTGTCAATAAACCCTATTGAAGGGGCTGGCGCCCTTAAGATGCTGTCACTGCCTAAGGCAAGAAGGCCACTTTTTTTCAACGCCGATGCCCTTCCCATAAATGCCAACATTCTGTGACTAAAAATCTGTAGAAATCTTAAAGTTTCAAAAATAGTAATTAGCATAATTATGGCATCACAGGAGTGTCACATGAACTTTGACCTTATGGCATTACAGGAAATTACCTCAAGTGACATATGGCTTGAAGAGATCACAGGAAAGGACTGCCTGGTGTGGCCTATCGCATATCCTCATGAAATACGTGAGCTGTGAGCACTGTGCCCAGCTTCTTCCTCATTAACTCATATTTTCCTCTTCAAGCACACCCGCTGATTATGTCAGCAAGAGCCTGCCGTGGAGGAACCAGTGTGAAAAGGCAACAAGGTGATAACACTTCTGTATACCTCAAGGGAAGTGATCCCCGCAAGGGCTCCTGCAAAAGCAGCTTGTAAAGTGAGCGCTGCAAAGCCCCAGAACAAAAGTAATATAGAGATAAATATATTGTCATATTATAAGACTGCTGACTGGCAACATGGGGCAATTTTTCCCCCCCCATTCCCACAAGGCTCATGCATGGCCCCTTTCAACTGAAAAAGTAGAAAGGCCCTGAAGCCATCTATGACCTTGAAGAATCAATTGTGTAATATTTTTTTTAAAGTATAGTGGTGTGAAAAGTCAATGAGGTGATAGCACTTCTGTGTACCAAAAGGAAGTGACGCCCGCAAGGCCTCCCGCAAATGCACCTTGTAAGGCAAGCGTGCAAAGTGGACATTTAAAACCCCAAAAATATTAAGAGGAATATATTGCTGTGTTTTTGCTGACTGGCAACATGGGGAACTTGCCGGGGGGCCCCCCTGAGGCTATGCATGGCCCCTTTCAATTGAAAAGGTGGAAAAGCCCTGATGCTGTCCAGTGTGCCCATGGGCCAGAGAAGTACCGTACCCGGGCTCCTTCTCACACTCTCAGCGGTCCCTGCATGAGCCAGCATCTTCTCTCTGGCTTCGTCATGTAGGCATTGGTTTCATGCCTAACAATTAACGGCATATAGATCATATATTTTCAGCTGATAAAACAGGATTCAAAGGTCATTTCTGTCAAGCTTGTCGAATATACGTTGAATGCAAATACATTAGTTGCACGTGCTTGCCATGTGATTATGGTTACACCTTTGTAAATGCTTTTTTCACATCCAGTTCCCCTTAAATAGAGGATTGACTAGTGGAATACTGGTTTTCTCCATCGGGATTATCTTGTGTGTGCACTAGTGAACTTCCTTGAAGACTCTTTTTGATAAAGACTGCAGCAGTATTACTCCACAGCACTGAGCAGGCCCTTGCTGACTCAATAATCACGAGTATGATTCTTCCAAGCACAGTTGACGAGCGTGTCAACATGGCTGCCAATTCTTTAGTGTCACAATACCAGATCTTATACTGGTTGCTTTACATTATCACAGGATTACCATAATGTGACTTGCTTTAAGTCATAGCGGGGAGGTCAAGGACTGAATGGGTGTGGAATATGCATTTTACACCACTGAGTGGGTGTGATTCAAAGTTATATGCTGTACACATGGAATTCTCAACGTCTCGCGTGATTAATGTAATTGGCACTTCACCATCCATGCCAGCCTGTTGTAAATGCCCTCCATTTAGCAGGTGTGGCTATGTGGAATGCGCAGTAGCTGCATACCCTCAGAGATCCAACATAAAACCAAAGACCCCACATGAGATGTATTACAAGGGCTGTATGCAAAGAGTTCAAGAAATTGAAAAAGTGAGAGTTCCCAGAAAAGAAGCATGTCGTTAGAGAAAAGTTAAAGACAGCCAGGCAAGTGATCCCCAGGAAACACCGTGAGCACGTATAATACATTTTGCAAAGCATAATAAGTAACACAGTGATTATTGACGCCCAGCACCTGTACAGTGTGGCTCAGAGCAGTCGAAGAGTCTCTGAACCTCAATAAAAGAACAATACAGGAAGTAGGACCCACTGGCGAATCCAGGAGCCATATTTTGGGGGTTTGGGAGACGACATGGGTCCACAGGCAAAAGTTGTTGGGGGCACCTAAAATGGGTAAGGCAAAATGCTCATGGGAAATAATGAAACAAACACCATTTATAGCCTGAACTTTCTTCCCGGCATCAATATTCGAGTCGAACCGTAATCTATGTCATTTCAGACATGGCAGGTTAAGCATGAGATTCGTTCATATGTGATGGGAAGAAAGAACATGTATGGGATATAATTTTTATAAGGACATGTCTGATGCTGAATATGAATAGCTGCAGTCACACTCTCAAGTTACACAAATTGAAGACTAAGACCTTACTATGTTCCTTTACTTGGTCATTAGGGATCCTAAAATGTAGGCCTTTGTCTTTAAAATGTGCATTCCCACAGCTTTTTGTATTGACTTGATTTTAGGGAGTTATATTTTCCATTTATAAATCACCTTAATTCCCAGTGCTTTAGAAGCAGGAGAATTACGTCATGGAAAATTGTACTTTTTAAAAAATATATATATATTTGGTTGATTGTTTTTTTACAAACCTTTCACCACATTTGAGTATTCTCACATCATTACAGCATTCCAGGTTACACATTAAAAAAAAAAAACATTTGAAATGGATATTTCTATCCAAAATTACCCCTTTCATGTTTAGATCTTTATTACTCATGTGTCCCCTAAATGCTTCTGAGTCTTCCCTTTGCATATTGCTTCATCAAATGGCAACCTGTAGCCTGTAATGCTTTCAGCTCAGTGAGCTGAAAGCATTAAACAAGTTAAAATCCACGCTACCCTTCCATAGTTCATCAATTCAATACAATTACAATTGGCAATAATAGCACTTGTTAAAGCACTTAGTAGCACAAGGAAACGGCCGGAAGTGCTATATAGAAAACTATTCTAGCTGGAAACAGGGAAAGCTATGCCTCGGTATAACCCAAATATGCACTATTATGGCATATACACAAATGACAGGCCACAGAAACATAAAACAATCCATTTCACTGTATCTAAGGAGTGGCGGGTGTGTTACATCAGCCAGTCTGCTCTGCATACACACAAATCCTTTTCCCTAGCTTCAGCCTTGTGAATATGGCACATCAGCTACTGCAGGAGAGCCAACATCCATGTGAAATGTGCCAGGGGGTTGTGGTTGGAATGCCACAATGCAGCATACAGCAACTGCCAGTTGCTGGGGTTTTAGCTTCTTAAAGTGGACGAGAGGTGGTTCTTCTCCAGCTCCTGCTAACTGAATGGGGGAAGCGCACGTGATGAAAGGGGAAGCGGAGTCGGGTACCCATGCACCTCAGCCTCTCCATAGAAACACCAGTGGCAGGAACACAGGCGCCCCTCACACAAAAAATAGCATTAGCTGCTGCGGCGAGTATTATTCCACAGCATTGAGCAGGCCCTTGCTGACTCGGTAATCACAAAACCACATGCTGAGCTATGCAATGTGCAAGTCCAATGGGCCATCGAGGATGGGTCCATGATTTAGAATGCTGCAGGGGCTGGACACATTGCTAGCTTGCTGGTGGGTACAGCATTTTTCGGAGTGTTATGTATGGCACAGAGCTGCTTGTGTCTGACATAGGAGTGCTGAGTTTTCGGACGGGTGAACGTGGGCTTATAGAACTCGGACTGTGGGTGTTTGCCAATGCACACATGAAGTCAAGTGACAACAGCATGACCTTGCCCTCAAACAAGTTACAAAGTAATTTTACATGCAGAGTTTAGAGACAACCGTTTGCAGCAGCTAGCGAGCTGTATGCAAAGCAGAGCTGAGAGAACAGACGAAAGTTCAGAAGAATAGAGACTCGGAGCTGACAGCACGTCATGCAGGACAGGCAGCTCTGCTCAGAGAGAGGCGTGGAAGCTCATAGCAGCATCACACTGACGCTCTGACACTACAGACTGCCTGGACCAGTGGTGTGCGGGACAGAGTCGGAGTGTCTGTTTCACGCAGGCCAGGCAGTCATCCATCAAAATGATGATGGGCCATTAATACGCCCCTTGGAGGATGCTTGCAGTGCTCTGGTCTGGGTCTCAGTCACCCAAGCCTATAAATCTGTAGTGTTGGCAGGAAAATCGGCAGACAGTAGCACTGCTTAAAAAGCGGTAGCCTACCGCCTGAATCAGTAGGGTTGGCACGTATGTAGAGGCAATCTAAAATGTTGAAGTCTCCCAGGTTCATTCAGGCTCCTGGAATACACCTGTTGGGAAGATGCCAAGATACAGAAACTTGTCTGTCATGCTCTTCCAGGGACATTCGCCGGACTTCTGAGGCGGGTAACCGATTCACTGTATGCATGCAGAATCCCCTGGGGTATGCAGGTGGTGAATGGTGGAAGATCCCGGCTTCCTGCACACTTACATTGTTGTGTCCTCTGTTTATGTGCAATCACTTCCTCGTGAAAGAGCAGGAAATGATAAGGGCAAGATAGGGAAGAGGTAGACAGGGAAACGGAAAGTCGTCATTGGCATGTACCACAATGAGTAAATAATGAAGAAGGTTGATCCCCGTAAAGTCTGCCCAGAGGGGTAATTTCTCTGAAAAGGTTGGCGGGGACATGATGGCTGAAGGGAAGTTGTGAGGCAGGTGAAAAAGAAATAGAATGAAGGAAGTGGGTGGGGTGGAAGAGGGCGCAGTCCTGCACAATATTTTGGAATAAAGTGTTTAAACTAGTGTATTCTGGGTTCAAGGTCTTTATGGTGCCAGTGGTTCTATTCAACTTCAATTGATCCTTGGCATAATAAGGTAGCTTAGCAGGTTGAGCACCTGTGATTAACATCCAGGTACAGTAATGGCCTTAACATGTGATTGTGTGAGGACCTTGCAGTGGTGGACAGTGTGAGAAGCTGGCACAAAGGCACTGATAGGTGGTGCAAGGAGCTGTCACTGACGGACAGCATGCTGTGCCCAATCTAATCTGGTGGATAATGTGAGGATCTGATGGTGGTGGGACAGTTTGTGGGGATGCAATTCAGCAGGAGGAGCTGAACTGGATTGTAACGGTTTATTGAGAGACCACCCTCAACACAGGGAGTTCCTTCCCACTCCAATCAAAGTGTCACGAACCAAACTGTTCAACAGATTCTTTTCTTCAGCTCTACTTCAGATGCACATAATGCCCCTTGGATCTCTCCCTCTGTACTACTAATGAGGCAAGAACCAGGCTGGTGTACGGGAAATATATTTGTATTTATTTAAATTAAAAGTAATAGAAATCACACTGAACTATATCTGTCACCTTCTTTGGGGCTCACCATTAAGTTCTTGTTATGCAAATCAATTACACAAATTAGTTTAAAAAACCACAAATCACAATTCTTTACTGTCTATAAATTTCACTTCAAGAAATAATGAAACTAATCAATAACCAAAACATTTATAAATGTAGTGTTGTGCAATTTTGATTTTCCTGCAGGCTTAAAAGGCTAGTAGTAGAGTTTCAAGATTTGTACAAATACATATGGCAATTATGATTTCACCCACAGTATTGGTTTAAAATAAACACAGGGTGATTTAGCGGTTTGTTTTTGAAACTCCCCTACCTTGTTATGTTATGTTATGTTATGTTTTTGTGTTATGTTATGTTATGTTATGTTATGGGTGCTTATAAAGCACCTGCAGGCATCAGGGCACTGATAACAAACAACATGTAATGGTCACATTTAGAATTAACGTCTGTCTCACCGGGTTCTTATTTTGCTAAGCAGACCTTGGTCTGTGATGTGGAAGTCGGGCAGAAAAATTGGAATGACTCAGGGAATTTTGACTTTCATACCCCCTCCACTGAAAGGCCTGTGTTGGGGAAGATGGATTAAAAGGTTGGACTGGTTTAAGAATAAAGATACCCCTCTTCCTTAAAGAAGTCGGGGTCAGCAGGACAAGAAGGATTACCCAATGAAATTACAGGATTTAGTTTTCAGCGCACACTGGGAAGTAAGCTTTGTTAATTTCAAATTTTAACAAAATTCACCCCGTAGTGTTCTGCCAAATTGGGAATTAATTAAGTTAATATTTTTAGTTCAATGGGCTAAGGATCTACACAGTTGGCAAGCATATTCATCCACCTTTTAGTTTCCCGGTGCTCAGTTCTACTTACATCGAAAGCCTCTGTTTAAAGTTCAGGAAAGCCAGCTGCATCTCAGAACACTCTGGAAAGATTAATTGTGAATCTTGTTGTGGGACAAATGGCCATCCAGTTGGCTTCAGGCCATATCGTCTCACAGGGTCAGCCTGTAAACAGAGTTTTTATTATTCTCTTTGTGTTTGCAGCTTGCTCTTTGAAGTTGGTTGCCTCCATTTTCACACCTTTTGGTCATGCTCCAGCCAAGGGGAACTTGTCCTGCAGTCACTGCCTTCAGAGCTAGCAAGTCTGGGAAACACTGAGCTTTCCACACATTTAGCAGGATGCTTTTTTGCCTTTATAATTAGCTGGTGGGTGTAAAATCCAGACCTGCAGTTGGGGACATCCTTGTGAAGTGTCCCACAGCAAGCAACAGGGTTTGTCTCTAGCCTACAGAAGCTTTTCCATGGAAACAAAAGGGGCTTTTCTTTTCAAATGTTAGCAGTGGTGCATTTTTCACATTTAAACTGCAAACACACATGCTAAGCTGTTTTTGTGTCATTTTAAAAAAATCCTGTTTTCCATGTAAAGGGACCTTGGATTTTTCTTCCTACTTTGTGAATATAAATTCTGATTTTCCTTAGGTAGTGACAGGTAGGCCTAATTCGCATGGCCCTTCAGTTTTCATTTGCAATAAAACCTGCAAAGCCATCTTTGTTGTTAGCGTTGAACAATCCTGCTTTTCAAATGAAAGGAACCATCAGTTTTGCCTTGCAGGCACACATGCAAAGCCGTTTTGATGTTAGTGTTAAAAAATCCTGTTTTTCAGGTGAAAGGGACGTTCAGTTTGGGCCTTTGAATGCACCCCACAGGATTTAGCAATTAAGAGCATTTTCACGACAAACAGTTAAAATGTTCAAAGCACAAAGACAACAAAATGAACACAAAATGCTTAAGTTGTAAGAATACTAAAATTATACAGAAAATATGGAAATGGATACTGTCAGGAACACAAGTAGCATATGGTGCCATGCTGAGACTAGCATACCTGACTAGCATGTGGCAAAGAGTCTTTTGATAGCAGAGATCCATGCTCCTCGGCTTGGCTTTGACTCTCCCTCATCAGACGTCACTCAATGTGCAGCAAAAGGCCTGGGGGCAAGCATAAAGGCTGGGATTCAGCCTCCAATCTCACCTGTCCTGTGGATGGCTGGAATTCCAGAATGTGACAGTTTTTAACTGGAGGTTTATAGTCCTGTCTAGGCATAAAAGCTAAAGCTCCCTCAGCAGATCCACTAGACCCTTGAATTTTGTACCCTAAGGCAGTTGATATAACAGGCTGCTGAAATGTTGACCAAGGAGGACACAACCCTTTTAAGGCTTTCCAATGTGAAGGTGCCTGCCAAAAGCTCCAGGCAGTTGATATAGAGAGTTCACACTTCCTGTGATAATATTCCCTCATGGACAGACACCTCTTCTCGCTCCCCAGCCCTAATTGCTGCCATCTGACTCTAAAACTCTGCCGGGAAAGTGACCAAAATTGTCCTCCGATACCAGGCTTTCATGACCTTGAGTCACCAAATAAGTTCTTCTTTGGCGATCTGGGGATTCTTGAAATAATATACATATAACTTTGCTTTGTAGCGCACTTAGTGATCACATCTGTAAAGGTGGGCATTTTCCTGAAGGTGACTAAACAGAGGGTACGGGCAGCAGACTGTGAAGCCTAAGTTTCTTTAAAACTGTGGAGAAACACATCTCTGTGAAGCTCAGTAAGAAATAACAGTCTAGTCAACACAGACTCTAATGAGTGTTGTATCACCTCTCTTGTTTAGGCTTTTGATATGTGAGTGAATACCACACCCATAGAAGATTCCCTAATTCGTGTAAGGAAATCTAAATCAACACCTATAAGAGTTTTGAAGGGTCCTGAAGAAGGCGGATGAAAAAACAAATATGGCGAAATGTCGTAGTAACATAGACCTATTGCGCCACTGATTGCTTACGGAATTTAGAACCTTCAAAGGGGCTGTGTATACTCATTGTTAATTGTATTGTCATTGAACTGTTCCTAATTCATGCTCCAAGTTCATGCTTAGGAATAATCATGTTTTACAACTTTGAGAATAGCATCTTTCTCTACACCATAAGCACTGACACTTTAGGTCTGTTTGTGATTTGTAGCAATTATACACTTTATATTGATGTATGACTCAATCATATGTACTGTATACTTTTAAAAACAACATCTAGGGGTTTCCTATAGTTGTTTTAAAGGTTTTTATGTCTCCAGAATGAATAAGTAAATCACTTTGGATATATATGGATGTTTTTCTAAATTGTGTATAGTCTATGATAACGCAGGAACATTTCTTGTATACAACTGTCTGGGGGAGAACAACTTTTTCTTTAAGATAAGATAAATCTCTTGACTGATTTTATCAATCCTTTTCGCCTGCAGAAGAATGTTTCAGAGCTGTGAATCTATGTCGAATCACATAAACTATAAGCCTATCAAAAGAGGAGGCAAGTGTATTAATGAGGCCCCCTTCAGCATTGTCCATAGTCTTTTGGGCAACTATGGCCATAGATTTAGTGGGTGGGCAGCTGACTCTGCTCCCTGGGGCAAACCCCCATCCACATCCCATATAATAGGAGAATGTTTGGAATCCCTAGAAACCCCACTGCTAGCATTAGGCATAAAACCTTCCAAGCCCCAAGAGGATGACATCTCCTTAAACAGCTTGCTCAAAAGCTCCAAAACACCTTGGCACAACTGTATCTCATTAAGAGAAATCAACCCACTGACAGCGTTATGGCCATTAATGAGGTTCCACCTCCGATGGGCACGAAGCAGACACCTGCACTGAAGAACCCAATGCACATTGAGCAGACACAAGGAAAAAAATCCCCTAATAACTGAACCCAACCCAGTATGTAAGTGATTTCAATCCAGTACTTCAGAAAAGGCAAAACACCCTATTACAAAAAATGTTCCCACACGGTCAGGGAGTGACCTAAATATGTTGATATATAAAAGGGATCATTATACTATATCCCATTTTGCTGATCTAAGTACATATATGGAAGTGTGTGCCCCACATTCATAAAACCTGCGGTCTTGAAAAAATAGACTCAGTGTTAGTTATTTCTAAAAAATACTTTCAATTTTTAATCATTATTTCATCATTAGTTCAAAAAATATATAAAAACACTTATAAAAGTGTTTGGTATGAGTAAAACCCAACCTCACACAGCATGGTACTAAACAACAATACAAATATACAAATTCACATACATACAACCACATAGAACAATAAAAAACTTTTACAAAACAGCAGTGGATGAATTTAACAATTTTCCAAATACTGAGTATAATAACTCAGATACTAATAGCTCCCGACATGTTTCAGTTCTTGGTTTGCTCAAATGCATGAACTTTCTTCAGGGGAATAAAGATTTCTGAATTTCCACCATGCAATCCAAGGAAAGGGTTCTGGGTTCTCACAAATTTCCTAAATCAGGAAAACAAACAGATGAGGGCAAGTCACCACCCATATGTACTAGTCACCTACAATAGGAAACAAATTCCATAACTCAGTGTTATTTGTGTAATACATCACAAACCACTGATAAAGTTAGGACATGATTATATTTTATCAGTCCGCCAAAACAAAACTACATACCTCTTGACTTGGTACCAGTAGTGCCAGTGTAGCCCCACCACAAATTAGCCATAAACTCCAAAATCGAGTCCTTGTTTATTTGATAGCTCCTGGTAGCTAAGGGCTCACTTTCCAAGCTGCAAACCAAACAGTACAAACTATTCGTCACAACACACAGTAACACACAGCAGAGAAGACATTAACCCTGTTAATAAAAACACACACCCCTGTGTGTCTTAAGGCATCACCATCACCACACTGTGATGCCTAGTATACATATTACCACCAATATTAAGCTTGGTCATCAGCAAAAAAGGTGGATAATAGCGTCACCGTAGTCCCAGAAATGCCGTGCAAAGGTTGTCCCCTATGTCAAATTGTACATAATACCCTCTCTTAATTGTGTATTGGGTCCATCTTAAACCCATTCCTTTACAACCTAGGACAAGGATTACTATAATAGAGCCTGCGGTGAAACGCCATGCCTTACTCTATGCATATCTTGTTGTTTACTAGATGCGATGCGAACCACTCGTACTGCCTATATAACAGACATACCTTGTAATTCGCTTGATGCAGAGAGCGAATACTCATAAACCGGCCAAAAAGTGCCGTGCCAACATTTAAAACGCGGTGCACTATTATAAATAGTACTCGCGTGCAAGCCCGAGACGAGTGCTCCGATATACAAGACGGACTTAAGTTGTCACCAAACATAAAGGAGGGACTGATGGACTCCAGTAGATGTAAAACACAAAAGAAGGACAAAGGCAGACTTAAAGTGTCGCCAGCCATCAAGGGAGGACTAATGGAACCCGGTGGAAGTGAAAACACAAAAGAGGGACAATAGGACTAGCCTGCAGCAGAAGCTACATAACAACACAGTGGGTATTATGGAAATCTACAACAACACACATAGTATAACTGTAAAAAAGACAGGAAACATGAATATCAGCCATATTCCCCACAGTACACCGTGCTATGAAGAAATATGTTCACATTAAGAAAAAATGAAAAAAATAAAAATTAAAAAATAAAAAATGAAGGACTCCAAAATCAAGTGTGTCCCGGTAACCAATATATTAATGCCAGACAACATCAAAGAAAATAAACAAAGTATATTAAAAATTCAGATAAATGCCCGGAATCTAGTTTTACACACATCAGACACAGCTATTACGGCAGATTTACTCATGTGTATGTTGCCACTCAATTTCTTCATTAAGACCCACAATATGACTTTGACATTTGAATATCATTTTCTGTTCCAACAGTAACAATTTACTGTCAATTTCCAGTTTGTTTTTGCCTGTCACTTTCTTAAGAATTACCCATCTCAAATCCTCATGTGTATGCTTCATTTGCACAAAATGTTTAACCATGGGGGCTGTAATAATCTGATTCTTAATACAGCTACGATGTTCCACCATCCTAGTTCGACACTTTCTATTAGTTTTCCCAATATAATGCAAACCACATGGGCATGTGATTAAATAAATCACATTCTCAGTGTTGCAATTTGTCATGTCATTCAGAGACCACATTAAAGATGAATTCAGTTGAACCTCTTTCGTTTCTTTGGTATAGGCACACATGATACATTGTCCACACGGGAAATGTCCTTTGACGGGTGGTAAACCCCACAGTGTTGTTTGTCTGGGTGCTGGCAAATGTTTTGCTGATATATCATTTCTAATCAACATATTTCTAATGTTTTGACTTTTTTTGAAAGCTATTAACGGAGGCTGTATAGATTTGTCATTGTACACCTTTTTCCAGGTTTTGTTAATAATACCTTTAATTTTATAGGATAGATTGGAAAAGGTGTTTACAAAAACAATACGATTCTCCTTGTTTGTCCCTTTCTCCCTTGTCTCCAAAAGAGCTTCACGGTTGTTATTGAATGCTCTTTTGGACGACATTTTCACCAATTTCCTTGGATAACCTTTACTGCACAATTTTTTAGACAAAGCAGCTGCACTACTAACATAATCCTGTTGTAGGCTACTGTTCCTTTTTAGTCGTAAAAATTGTCCGAAGGGTAAATTAGTTTTAATGTGATTGGCATGATGACTCGAAAAATGTAATAAGGCGTTTTTATCCGTCTTTTTATTGTATGGTTTTACCTTTAATTTACCTTCGTGATGGAAAATAGTAATATCTAGGAAATTAATTTCCTGAGTGTTAATTTCCTTAGTGAAGTTTAGAAAAGGATTTTGTGCATTAAGCCATTCCACAAATGAAAGAGCCTCAGCTTCTGACCGGCAGACACCCAAGTCAACGCCTAGCATGTAGTGCATAACTGAAATCCTTATTTATTTTTGTCTAAAAGTTCATTATTCTGAACGATATACCACTCATATCACACTCTTCTCCTGGAACCCCCCCCCCCCCAGTCACACTGAACCAGGAATCAGGCTGGTTTGCAAAGGTAAATATTTATTTATGTATTTAAGAATATGTTTTAATAGGTACACAACAATCACCAATGGGGTGAGGTAACACTGAATAATATCGTTAATACACGAGGAGTAAGTAGTGAGCAAAACAATTCAGCACAGAAAATAATACTTTTGTGTTGGTTCAGATCAGATAGCACTGTAGTTAGAAGTTCCCCCTGCACACCCCTCAACCCCCAATAGGCAATGTAAAGAGATAGGAGGAGAGAGCAGGTATTCAGGAATGGCAGAAATCAAACAGAATATTAATCCCACTTTCCCCCTTTCAAACACAAGAGAAAACGGAATTGACTGTCAAGATGTCAAAATGGCTTTTAAAGTTATCTTTAGAATGGACTGGGCAAAGACACCAAATATGGTCAAAATTGCTGAAATTGTTATAAATTCTTATGGGAGCCACTTTGCACAGATGCACACAAACACAAGCAATGATTTAATCCAAAGAAAACATTTGAAATCTTAAAATTCAAGTCAGAAGCAATTAAAAGCTGTTTTACACAAGTAAAAAGTCCCAAAATGAAAATCTGCTGCAGACTTTTCACTGCGTGATATTCACGATAATGAGAGAGAGAATTTTGTTTCTATCACAAAAACTAAGGGCGTTACAGACGTTTTAGTAGAGGTTATTTTTCGAGATAGGCACGAGAATGGAAAACAGGAATGCACTTTTAAAATGATAAATGGGTTTCTTACAATAGAGGATGATTGTGTAAAAAACAGATACCACACAGGAACACAGTCACTTGATCAGGGTGACTGCCTGCTAAGGAAACTCGCCTTCTTCAGATGAGAAAAGGGTCAGCACAAAGATAGTTTAAACAATACTAGTTCTGGAGGAAAGATAGGATGGTTTGGAGAGAGGTTTCTGACAATGCAAAGGTACTCCTAACAATGCAGGTTCTGAATACAAGATAGGATGGGTCTAAGATAGGGATAAGACTATGCAAAGTACATATGCTAGTGACACCATTCTTCCTATTTATACTCACTGGATAAGCTTTTAAATGGAACTGTCAGTTCTGGTCAGGGGATTGGATCTGGTTTAGGAAAGACAGCTGGGCACATCGGACTGGGCAGGGTCAGCAAGGCGCTCTGGTCACAGCACGGCACAGGACTGGACAGGGTCAGGAAGGTGCTCTGGTCACAGCACGGCACAGGACTGGATCGGATCTGCCCTTCTTGGTTCTGAGGATATTTCACTTCAGCAGGCAAGCAGTAACAGCACAGCCCGGCTGTATTATGATGCTTTCCCTTAGGCTTGTGGGGTTCTGTTCTAGAATTTGAGGACTAGCTGAGAATGGTTCAGCTATGCAATGGGCCTTTTTCTTTTTGCCAAGTTTCTGGAGTCTGGAGCAAGGAAGATGTAGAGGTCATCAGCAGGGTGCTCTGCCAGCATCAGGAGAGTGAATGATTCTGTCTGTCTTTATGTGTGGTGAGCTGTCCCTATTTATGCTCTGAAATGACATCATTAAGGGGTTGTGTGGGCTGGTTTAGCCAAGCTTGCCCCGTTGAAAGGCGATCGGGTCGGAGTCTACTCTCTGCCTTGATAGAGAGAAACAGAGTGTCATCTTTATGGTGCAATTTTATCTGGCTGAGAATCCACCCCTAGCCCCTGGAACACAAATCTACTTTTGGCAAAATACATATTTTCACATGTGCAACCTCTATAAAAATCACATATACAGATTACATATTTTACATAGCAGCTATTCCTCAAAACCCCGTAGCTGTGGGATCTTGTCTCCGCTTTCCACAGAATTGTGCCCTTTTCACTATGAACACAATGTCCAATTTTTAAGCAAATTTCCACAAGTGTGCTTGTTTAACATGGGAATGAGTGTATAAAGTTTCACAATTCTAGCGGAAATACATTTTGCATAAAATCACATTTCTTGCCATTGCTGTCCAGAACATATCACCCAGTTCTGGCGCATCTTCACCCGTGCAGCCAGAAATTACATTAACAACTCTGTTATTTTTATATTGTTCACAATTTTGAATAGTAAGTTATAAGTCTTTTTTAAAATGTGTTCTTTGTCCATGTTAAGCAACAAATGGTTGTTTGGCTCCACCCCTTTGTCTCTCCTTGGAAGCCCAGGAGCCATCTCCCATTTTTGTTCCTTGCAGAGGCCATTTACGACCGTCTTCACACTTCGAATTTCCTGAGCTGCAGCTTGTCATTGTTCCTTTTGCTTCTGTAGACCAGGTTCTTTCCTATCCTGTAATTAACGCCTCTGTGTGATTTCCTGATGGGGAGAAAGACATTCCTTCTGTGAGAAAAACCTGCTATTCCAGTTTGGCAGCTTCAGCCAGGTTTAATTTAATTGTTAACTCTGTTGACTTTTCCTTAGCACAAAACAAACTTATTGTATCAAATAACAGCTGGAATTCTCATTCAAGATTTTAAACCCATGGGATCAAAACAATTATAATATGGGTCACTATCAGTAACAGGCCTCTTAGATTGCAAACATTTGACTTTCAGTTTATACATGTTAAAGTTTAATAAGGCAGGCCCCTGACAGCTGTCATCTCAGCAGCCCTCTGCTGCACGGAGATTTTTTTACAGGTCCACAGACAAGCCACGTTTGCTGTGAAAATCTCTTTATGCTCTTAGGCTTTCAGGACATTGTAGGTTCACATAGAATTCCTTAAACTAAGTGAACTGTAGCACCCAGCAAGAATTTTGAATGTTTAAAAGGTGTTCTGTAAGGGGATTCTGGAGTTTCAGCAGCAAGGAAAAGGTGATTTAAAGCAAGATTTGGAGTTTCATTTAGCAAAGCACTGCTTTTTCCTGCTGCACTGCGCTTTCAATTGTTGTGGGGCGCAGTGACACATTTCAGTAGTGAGAGCTCTGTTCCACCACTGACAACATGCGTGGCAGATTGGGCAGCCATCTTTTTGTGCGTTGAAAAGCACGATTCTCATGGGTTTTGGCACGCACAAGGGTTTTGCGGCCATTTTCCCGTTTCTAGCCCCACCATAACACAGTGATGCAGCCTATCAGAGCAAAAGTGGGACAATACATCCCACAAGTAGCAATATGGAAACAGCAGCCCAGTGTGAGGGGTGGACTCCACAATGCTATGAACACATACCGGACATCAATGGAAGCTGCACATGGCATCTCTGAATGGACCAAAAGGTCTTTGCATGAGTGCCTCACAGGCAGTGACACATCACATGTAGCCCGAGCCTCAGTGTCACACCAATAGGCAGGCTTGCGGTGAGGCTCCAGGTCCGTACTGCTGCAGTGTATAGTATGATGATAGCTCTATATTCTTAATTCAAAATGGAAGCATACAAGTAAATGATTTCAGAATAATATAGGGAAGAGTATCTCCCTCTTGGTTGTGCAACTGCATTGTAAATCATTAAAGAACCACTATTTGCACCTAGTAACTATGCCCAATGTGAACAAATATAAAGGTCCAACAAAGGGGAAGAAAACCTTTTTATCCTTAATTGCATTTAAATAAATTAGTTTAAAAATGGTGCAAGGGGGGATTGTGCCACTCCATTTAAGTGTCTTGAGGGAACATAGAAATCTGGATGGAAGATATGTGGGGGATTTCGGGTGCAAAAGCTGCCATCAGCATAATGTTAATGTTAAAATTAGAGGACTTGCTGCCATTCACAGCTGACAAAGAGCTGCCTTTTCAGTTGTGTGGACACGTTAAGGGATTTGCATTGCCCTAATGCCAAGTTTGGTACAGTCTCATTTAGGACATAGCAACCTCCTAGTTAAGGTTTGGAAGTTACTGGGGGATGCAAGGCCCCAAGGAGGGCAAGACCTTGGGCAGCTGCACAGGTAGGTCTAGTGGTTACAGGATGTAAAAGCCCTGTGACTGTTTACATAAGCTGACCCAATTAAAGCCATTGTAAGCTGAAGAAAGGTTTCCTTTGCATTTTAAAGAATCATCACTTTAGTAACGTGCTGACGTTTCTCCTTAGTCTGCCCTGCCTGCATGTTTTCCTGAGTTAAGGGTCAGTTGGCTGACAATGCTGAATAATGGGGGTGGGGGGCAATCTGCAGTGCCATCAAAGTTGGTGGGGTGGACAGACACCTCTTTCCCCCTTTGAAATGGCACCCATGTGTCTGACTTTTCCTGATTAATTCAACAGTGGAGATGAACAGGAGTCCCATGTGTGATGGCCCGAGTGTTCATCTTGCCACTCTTACACCTGATGAGTGCTGTGTCCTCCTCGTGCTTCCTGTCTGCTTTCTATGGTGCATCACCCAGTGCGCCCGACGCTGTTCATATTCCCACCAATCTGCCTGCGCTACTGCGCAGTGACTCAGCCTGACAAGGCCTCTCTGATCGCTTCTGCATTCTGGCATGATCGATCATCACCTATTCCACCTGACTGTCCTGTACCAGGCCTGACCTGTCACTGCTCCACATAGTTGCTTTCTTCTATAGTCTGTGGCATAGCAGATCCTGTTGTGATAAGCTGCTCATCTCCTGCACTGGCACTCACCCCAGGGTCTTCATACCAACACAGATCTAGCCATTAGTTATGAGGATGATGTTTCCTCATCCATCCAGGAAGTCTCTGCCTCATCAAGTCCAGTTGGGCCCATCCTTGATGCACTCACAATCTCTGGTTCACTTTGTCATCAATGGTTGCAGCCATCAGGGCATCCGATGGAACCGGTGGATGAAAGGTTGTTAGTTGCTCCTGGATGTCATGGGCTTACAACATGCTAAATACGCACAAGGCATGGTCATGCACACCGTTGACATTGGCAGTGCATGGCATCCTTTATGAATTTGCTGCAGACACTAATGATTTATTTGAACATTTGAAAGACAGCCTGAACACATGCTTTGCACCTCATGAAATCGTTGTCTATGAGCTAAACGTTTTTGATACCACAACGCAGGTGAAACGAGAAAATGTAGACAACTTTGTCATGCGTTCAAGGACATGCCTCAAGCATTGTGACGTCAGCAAATATTCTAATGAAGTAAAACTGTAATTGACAGTGGTGCATCTTCCATCTTCCACAAAACAGAAAATGACTACAAAAGCCTCTTCTTCTAAAAGAAGCCTGAATATTGCCTGAACGCCGTTGGCAATATACCCCCAGGCCGACACCATGGATAAGTCAAAGGTGACCCGACCTGCGCAGATGCTGATATGTCAAGTGAGTGCGATTCCAAAACCTATTTAATTATCAAGATGATCTTCCTAATGATCTGGCTACGATTTTCTCCATGTTGGTGTCTGTCCCGCAATGGGCCAAGCATGAAACGCATATGGTTACGGAGATCACTTTGACTCTATCTGCAGGGTGTCAAAAGTACCTTGTCATTTTATGAATGATACTTATCCTCTAACGATGAGGAAAAAAGCCCACATATTTGCACTGGGAAATCCAACAGCTATTGAACACAGCCCATGCAGTTGAATGGCAACCCGCTTGATTCCTAATTGATATATGAGCCACGGAAAACGCGATTGGTGAAAAACAATTTCCATTTCTATCCAAGGCACACAAACTGTGCCCAGCTTCAATAGACATGTATCCCAACAGGCCCACGCCAGCTCTTCTGTGCATCAGCTTTTTCACTTCTCTTTGCTCATATAAAGATCGCACTGCAAAACCTGACATTCATGTCATTTGGATGGTTATTTACGGAGGATGCATTCTCAACTTCAAGTCCACCGAATACATATCCTATACCTGCCAATGACTGCTCAAACTGCAAGTGCTTAATATATGATTGGTAAACAATTTCCCTCATGTTTTAGAGGGTTGAGCAAGTTCAAGGACAGACAGTTTAAGATACATATTGGTTAAAGAGTGAAGCTGTTGCGTGGGATTCCAAGATGGCTGCCAGACCGTAAGGATGCATACCTCTGGTCCTCGGTGTGGGCGCTTAACAAAAGGAGCAAAATAGCAACTAAACAAGAATTCCTGTGGCGGATCATCAAATGGAACTGAGGGAGAGAGTAGTTTGGTGTTGTTGGAGCTACTCATCACACAATCAGGCGAACGGAACATCCAAAGCATGTCCGGCATCTGCTAGCCAGGCGCGTAACACCACTGAGACGGGAAGAAGAATGAGCGGCCAGGGCCCACAGAAGGTTGCCATTGGTGAGGAGTGCATAGTGTGAGGCGGCCCAGGGTAGTTACACGGCGTGGCACCAAAAGGGGCAGAAAAGACCACACCCACCCTGACAACCTAAGCTCTGCACAGAATCCAAAAACATCACCGGCTCCGGGTGCCTAAGCAACGATAGAGACGCAACAGATACCCTGGTGCAGAGAGGTGCCACCGGGGGGCTCTGCCGCCCATCAATAACCAATCAATCCCAGAGGGTACAGGAGGACATTTACGCAGGGGCCCTGTCGGGCCGCAAATCGGGAGGCTACCCCCTACCAGCACCAGCAGCAGACCACATCCATTCCGACATGCAAGGCTACACAAAGTGAGACAACGTGCCCCCCCCGCCCGCATTAGAGGAAGCGGCCCCCAGCCCAGTAAGTGTCCCTAAGCGAGTAAGTGGCGCACGGCACAACTCTGGGGAACAAACCAAGCTCAGTGGGGACCCCCAACACACCCACAAGGAGGCCAATGAGTCATGGGCGATGCAGCTGGGTCACAGCCCTCTAAGAGACCAAGAGAAGAACCTGCACAGTACATACAGAGGGACACCTGCAGGCGGAGGACCCACAGGGGCATGGCAGTGGCCCTCCAGGCCCACACTAGCACACGGCTGCATGTAAGTGTGCGAGGAGCGCCCTCTCCAAGCCTCCAACCTCCGAGGGGGTGTAGCAGGGTCTGGGGAGACCCGCAAACTCCCCCCAGCAAGCCCAGTGGGGCGAAGGAAAAGCAAACATACTAAACTGTGGGGCGAGTCACTTCGTCCATTTAGAACACTAAGGCAAGTTGAAGTGGGACCGGGGGCACCTGGCTGCACCCCCCAGCGCTATACCACTAGAGAAAGCGAACTGCACAGACTCCTCGGGAAGGGACAGTTTGGGACGGCATCCACCCCCTGTCTACACTGGGAATTGGTCCCAGAGGAACCCAGACCCAGGGTGACACCGAGCACCTGAAAAGCCAGCATGGGGGCAGGCCCAAGAGGAGGCACCCAGACAGGACAATAACACATAAAGCCCTGCAATCCCATACTTACCCCAGTGGGAGAGAGACTACCCATTCCAATGAACTCAGTACTGGCTCACACATAAGAGACAGTTCCCCCCAGCTCCAACCCTGAAGTTTAAAAACCGAGACACAGAACCACTGCTCGGCCAGAGGCAAAAAACAGAGGGTCGTGGGGGACCCAGAGGAAGCTGCCCGATCCCTTGAGCTCATACAACATGTGGCAAAATCACGGAAGATTAGAAGCATCAGGAAACAGCATAACACCCATTTGCAGAATCCCACACGTTCAAGTAATTTGCTGCAGTCCAAACCCAGCGCTCAGTAAAACTAAAGAGGAGTAGAATATGATATAGTACAGGGTTCCACCTACACGGAAGGGTGAAAGGCAGGGAGCTCTGACATGCGCCCAGAGCTCCAAAGGCCGCAAGCAGCATTCCGACCCACGTATGAAATAAGGGTGTGAACACCCCACCGCTCACAATTACCAAAACCCTGATACCTGGGGCTAGATTGAAAAAAAAAACACCAAAAGCTAGAGCCTCAGCCAGGCTCCAAGAAAACCAAATAGAAAAGTGCTGGAAGCAGAGGGCGGACGACCTGCTACCCTCACTATCACAAGAAAAGACAGCCTCAGAGGATAACACAACCCCAATCACAATGACCACGGATAAGGAGGAACTCTTGAACTGTTTGAAAGGGATGGAAGCCAGACAAACAAGCCTTTTCCAAAATCAACTGGGGAAAATGAAGGAGGAGCTGAAATCCTCCTTACAGGAGGTGAGAAAGGAAATGACCGAACTGGGGGAAAGAGTGGATGTAGTGGAAAACGGTCTGTCAACCATGGCAGAAGACTCAAAGCACTGCAATATCCTACTGGACCAGGTGGCCAGAGCAACAAACAATTTAGAACTCCAGGATGAGGACCTAGAGAACCGGTCACGCAGATCCAACATCAGGGTTAAAGGCCTGGCTGAATCGGTGCAGGACAACGATCTCAGAGACACCATGGAGCAATGCTTCAGTGGCCTGCTAAACGACACCCAACCCAAAAAGATCGAATTTGGCAGGATACACCGGGTAGGACCCAAGAGTAACAATCCGGGAGCAAGACCCAGAGAGGTTCTGATCACCATGACATCCTATGGTGTGAAGGAGGACCTCCTGAGAGCTGCACACCGACCTAACAATCAACGGAAGCCGTATACCACTCTACCAAGACTTGGTGCTAGCAACTCTCTAGAAAAGACGGCTAATGCAGCCAGTTATGAAAGCCCTGCAAGCAAAACATATATCATATAGATGGGCCTACCCATTCAGACTATCCTTCGCCTGGGAAGGGAAGATAAGAAGAATCAGCACCTGCGAAGAGGGCCTGGCACTGCTGCATATGGATGAAGACCAGAACCAGGCAGACACCAGACCACAACGGAACACTTCTGACAGGCAGGACAACCCATGGGATTGGTCGACAAAGCAGATTGGACACAGATTGGTCGACGAAGCAGAACCGACAGGGAATCAAAATTAACGGGCCCTTACAAACATCACGAATGACCAAGGAACAGACAGGGCATATCCTGCACGCGCCAAGGAAGCAGTGGATATTCTCGAATATATGACCAAGAAAGACAGTAGGAAACAACAGAAGAAGGCCCACACGGAGGTAGGAGGACATTAAATCTAGAAACCCAATTCAGGATATGAGAGTATTCTGGCATACAAGAAACATTGGGGTGCAAGTGGACCAACACCTGGGGAAAACACCAGGGGGGTTCCTTAGGAGCCATGGTAACATGGGTCCTCAGGGGGAGGGTTAATTGAGGCGGAGGGTGGAATGTAGGGGGACAGGGGGGATTGGAAGAATGACGATTGGATCAGGGCGCGAGGAATGTGAGAAGGAGGGGAGAACAAGGAAGTGGGATATCTCAGAGGGAGACAGAACAATGGTGTGAGCAGAAATACCGGTCCAAAGTACAATGGCAAAAGCGATAATTATATCCCTTAATGTGCAAGGGCTAAACTTGCCAATACAATAAATGACGTACCATTCTGGGTAGACTGGAGAAGATGCAAGCAGCAATAGGGATCCTGCAGGAGACACATCTCCTCCTAAAGGATGAGAAAAGGATGGTATGCAAGGCATTTCCCCAACAATACTTCGACTCCACCGGCAAAAAGGCAAAGGGGGTAGCCATACTGATCAACCGAGACCTAGAATTTAAGAAAATGCACCTGATCAGAGACAGCGAAGGAAGGTACCTGGGAGTCAAGGGCACACTTAAGGGACAAGTCTACACGATACTATCTAGATATGCTCCCAATGAGAAACAAGACATACACAATACCGGGATCCTACAGAAAATGGGGGGATGGTGTGAAGGGCAGCTAATCATAGAAGGGGATTTCAATTGTGGGACGGACCTGGCTCTAGACAAAACGCTCCCACCGTCAAATTCCGATCAGAAAAATAGACAAGCACTGGGGAAACTCTTTAGAGACCTAGGAGAGATCGAAACATGGTGGTTTTTCTGGGAAGAAGACAGGGAATACACACATTACTCGGCAGTGAAATGATCTTAAGGGACATAGCACTCAGAGCACACATGGAGGGTATCATAAACAATTACTTCAAATAAAACGATAATGGGGAAACAGACTGGAGAGTAAGCTGGGATGCAGGGAAAGCAGTGATACGTGGCCAATTTATTTCACAGGCAGTGGCATACAACAGAGAGCGGGCCCTCGTGACACATAAGCTAGAAGAGGCACTGCAAGAAGCGGAGAAACAACACAAGAATCATCAAACACAAAGGTCACTACGAGAGGTAAGGAAGATCAGAGCCCACTAGAAAAACATACCGCCGACAGGGTGGCACAGACACTATTGAGCACCAAACAAATGTATTACACACACGGGGGAAAAGCAAACAAATTCCTTGCGGCTAAACTGAAGGAACAAACGACACATCATTTTATGGAACGCCTCAAAGATAAGCAGGGGGAGACACACACTGCAGAGAGAGAGAAACTAGAAATAGGCACGCAAGTTCCATGTGGACCTGCTCAAACCCGAAAACCTCAATCTCACAACTCAGAAAGCTTATATAGCAGCAACACAGCTACCACAGATCACAGAGCACGACAGGGAAGCACTAGGCGGGAAAATAACGGCACAATAAGTTAGCAACGCAATATCAACACTACCGGCGAACAAGACGCCGGGCCCGGACGGCTTAGGTAGTGGCTACTATAAAACATTTTGCACGCAGCTGATCACACCCCTTATACATCTCTTCAACACCATTAGAGTGAAAAGGTCCATCTCGGCTAATATGGGGAAATCGACGACTATACTTTTGCTAAAACCGGGTAAGGACCCTTCCGAATGCGCTAGCTACCGCTGCATAGCGCTCCTAAATACAGATGCTAAAATATACACTCAAATACTGGCCACCAAACTGATGAAAGTTCTCCTGGAAATTATACATGAAGATCAGGCAGGCTTCATTAGAGGTAGACACACACAAGACAATATAAGGCGGGCCATCGACATCATACAGATGGGGACAAGAAAGAAACAAAGGTTTTCAGAAGTGGCGCTAGACGCCAGGCAGGCTTTTGACAGCCTAGACTGGGAATAGCTGAAGCAAGTCCTGGAGGGGTTCGGGTGTGGTGCAGAATTTGTCAAGATGGTACTGGCAGACTTCCAGTTCCCGTCTACGAATTTCATAGTAAATGGTCAAAGCTCGGTACAGGTTAACATAAGGAGAGGTATACGACAGGGTTGCCCTCTCTCCCATCTCCTCTTCACGATGGCGATGGAACCTTTCTCAGCGCAGTTTAGAAGGGACCCAGAGATTAGGGGAGTACAATGTGCGGACACAACACATAAAATCGCATTATACGCGGACGACATAATGCTGTTGATGAAATACACCACAACTTCGATGCCCAGTGCAATCGGGAAACTGCAGGAGTTCGCCAGTATATCCGGGTTTGCTATAAACTACTCCAAATTCAAAGCACTAAACATAACTGAAGAGAGAGAGGTGATCACAGGCCTAAAGGATACATACCCCTTGGTTTGGGAAAATGACACTTTGGAATACCTGGGTGTAAAACTAACAAGGGAATTGGGGAGCCTATATCGAACAAATATTATACCCCTTTGGAAGCAATTACAAGAGGATATGCTTATATGGGACTCCCAAGAATTGTCATGGCTCGCGAGGATCGCAGCGTGAAGATGACCCTCTCCCTCACCTGCTGTATGTGGTAGATTCGGTCCCGATGGATATTCCACCCTGCTCAGTTCAGGAGCTACAAACAGCAATATATAAATGTATCTGGCAAAACAAGAAACCCAGAATCCAAAAGCGGATACTGGTACGCCCACCCCTCCTAGGGGGTCTGGGAGTACCAGACATCGGGAGATACATCCTAGCGGCCCAACTTGCACTGATGCTTAAATGGGGGGACAGAACACTTTGAAAGGGTGGTGCGGAATAGAACAAATGGCCACAACAATCCCGCTGAAGGCACTACAGTCCCTCAACAGGGGTGCCTGCGAAAGCCAGGGCGCCCTGCTGGAGGCCACCAGAGTAGCGCTATGTAGCTGGGATAGAGCATTGGGCATGAAGAACACGCGGCGGGGACTAGGTCTGTTTTCCCACCTGGTACACAATGCAGACTTCATTCTGGGCCTACACCAGAAGTTCTGGGAAGGGTGGATAGGGGGGGGTTCACTGATCCTCAAAGACCTGTACCAAGAGGGAGTCCCCTTATCCTTTATAGAATGCAAGCAAAAATGTGGCCTTAGGGAGAAAGAAAGATACAGGTACACACAAGTCAGACACTGGATCTCTGATGCAGCAGTGAAAAAGGCGGGTACCAGACCCCCGATCGGGCTGGAATCAACCATGCAGGAGGGCTCAAGTGTGAAGGGGATAACAAGATTATACAGGCTGCGGAATAATGTGCATACAGGAGATGCACTCCCATACAAGGATAATTGGGAAAAGGAAATGGGGGAAGCAATCACGGAAGAGGAATGGGGCCAGATAAGGCTTAGAGCACACAAATCATCCAAATGCACGGCGATTAAGGAATTGGCATACAAAGTATGCTTTAGAGGGAACATTTCTCCTCTACGGCAACACAAAAATTAATGCAAAGTACCGTCCGGACTGTTGGGGACAGTGCAGGGATAAGGGGGACCTGTACCATATGTGGTGGACATGCCCGAGGGCAGTAACATACTGGAAAGAAATCCTGGGGCACATTAAGGAGATAACAAGAGTGGAATTGTCGATGCTACCCAAAATACTCCTACTTGGCGCGGTCTTGGAAGGTATCTATCCGGCCTCGGGGCATAAAGCCACCCTGATCACACACTTCTTGGCAGCAGCTAGAATGACACTGGCCCAGAAAAGGAAGAATAAAGAAGGCCCAACGACTGCATGGTATTGGGTTAGGGTTTGGGGGGTTATGGCGATGGAAAAGATAAGTGCTCTGAAGGCGGGGAAGTATCTTACATTTCTGGTGACATGGGACCCCTTCCAAGACTTTGTAAATGACAGAGAAGCTCACTTTCACAAACCTAGAATTCTCAAAAACATTAATGTGCATTAATGGACATATGGAACACAGAGACCAACCCACGCAGAACGGAAAAGCGCCAATTGAAAAGGGGATATCCCGGGGGATATTCATGTTGAGGAACAGGGAGGAGACAGGGGAAGGAGGGATTGTTGATAGATAAATTGTTAAAACCTTCGGGGCACCAGATCTATTGTTGGCTATAAGGAAGTCAGAACTGTTGCACATGCGGCGTAGTAAAGCGATATTGCGTTGACTTATGTATGTTGTATTAAGTTCCTGCCCCCGATGAATAATAATATATATATTTTTTAAAACAGGAAGCTGTTGCCCAACATTACATAGTGTGACAAGGTCAGGGAGCTGACCCTATCAAGGGGGAATGGGAACCTCTCTCAACCTGGTCCAGGAAGCCAACCAGGGTGTTTGCCAGACCAGTCCTGCCCAAGAACTGAGGCGAGAGAGTTGAGTGGGACCCATCTCTGTCCCCTCGGCATGTGTCTGCTACAATTGGCGAGTACCACATTAGCATCGTTCCATATCTGCTGTAAGATGTTCTGGCCACTCTTTTCTTTACTTTACTTTCATATTGTACCGCGCTTCCAGTTACCCGTAGGCTTAAGGGTGCAACACAAAAAGAGACATGACATGCAGACAGATTGGAGTGATTCTTACTTCGACTACAAGTTGGTGTACTGAATTTATTGGTCTTCGCAAAACAGAAGCGGTTTTAATTTCTTCTTGAACATATTTGTCGATTGTGTTTCGTTAATGTTCAGTGGTAGTTTATTCCAGGCCAAAGGGCAGCTATACTGAAAGCTTCCTTAAGAGTTTTGGTCATTTTACAATGACAAGTTTTTAGCAATGTTGAGTTGCTGGATCTAAGCTGTCTCTGGTTCTGCTTCTCTACTATGCACTTCTTCAAATGTGCTGGCATTAACCCTATAAAGCATTTGTGAGTGATCAGCAACATTTGGAAAATGATTCTTGATTTCATTGGAAGCCAATGTAAGCTGTGCCTGGCCTCTGATATGTGGTCCCTCCATTTTAAGTTCTTAATAACTCTAACTGCACTATTTCGAATGACATGCAGGCGTTTGATCTCAGATTGGGCAATACCAATTAGGAGGCTACAGTAATAGTCGATTTCTGAGCCTATAATAGCTCTGGCTATCGTCTCTGCTGAGTCTTATGAAATAAACGGGCGGAGGAGTGTCAGCAGTTCTATATAATACATTGATGTTGAGACAAGACTGCTCACTTGTGCCTTCATATTTAGGTTTTGATCTAGTGTAACTCCTAATGTTTTTTCTGAGTGTCTAGCTTGTGATTGTCTATGGTGAAACTGCTAAACGAAGGGCTTAGCTTGCCTAATTTATTTTCTGACACAACCACCATGAGTTCAGTGTTTCCACTGTTAAGTGCCAGACTGTTTTGCGCCATCAAGTTATGTATGATGTCATAAGTGCTGTTAATGCATTTTTCATCCATATTGTGTGATCCGGTAAGCGGGATGACACACTCTGTGTCATCCGCAATGTTTGTAAACGTGATGTTGTTTAGGGCCAGAAGGTTGAAGAACGGTACCATTCCTCTTCCTTTTCAAGTACTTGAGGAGCAGGAGGCAATGTGCAACCCACCTGCAAGAGACGTTGCAACGAACCCCAAGTCGACAGAGGGAGATGCACTTCAGACCGGCGAACAGGATACTCAAGGCCACCTGAAAGAGAACTGTGAAATTGACTATGTTTGTCATAGACTGCCATTGAAAGACTCGGGCACCCCCATGTTTGAGAAGAGGGTGGGGCTTAAGTGGAACTTTAAAGCCATACACATGTATGGCGAGCGAAAAAGCAAGACAGAGATCGGTCTGGTGAAACAGGGGAGAGCCAGAACCAATGGGAGGGGGAGGAAGATAATAAAAGGAGGCACCAGGAACAGAGGAGTGTGGGTTGTTTTGGTGAGGTCAAGGGAGGTGAATGTGGCCCAGAGACCAGCAGAAGGAGTGGTGCTGGAGTGGAGTCTTCCAGAGACTTAAAGCCCATGTGTGGGAAAGGGGAGGTATTAGTTGGTGAGATAAAGAAGCAGTACTTGGGTGTGAGAGTGTATGATGAGTTAAATGAGTGACTGAGGTTAAATGCAAGAGGAGAGGGAGTAAGTGGGAGCAAATGAGGAAGGTGAATGAGAGATTGAAAGGAGGGTGACTATAAGAGAAGGAGGGGCGGGGTGTAGTGTAAAGTGGGAGGAGAGTGTACAAGAGATTATTGGGAGGAGTGTGTAGTAATGATTAGTGAGAGAAGAGTGTAGTAGGGAGTAGTGGGAAGAGAGAGCGGTAGAGAGCAGTGGGTGGAGAGTGTAGTAGGGAGTAGTGGGAGGAGAGTAGTAAACAGTACAGGGTAGAGGGTGTGGAGAGAAGTAGAGAGGGGAGTGGTAGAGTAGTAGAGAGTGATCGAGAGTAGCAGTGGACAGAAGAGAATGAGAGGGATTGCTGAGAAGAAGACAGGGGAGAGAAAGAGGGAAGTGGGAGGGAGAAAAGAGTAGAGTAAAAGGAAAGGAAAAGAAGGAAGATAAGGGCAAGGAACACAAGAGCGTGAAAAATAAAAAACAAGTAACGCCTAGGGGGTTGGAAGATACCACTTCCCGCTATCATTCTTGTGGGACCCAACGTTAGGATCCACCTTGAAAATCCCAGAGGGAGAAAAAGAGATTCAGGCCCTCACCACAAGCCAGACAGATTTTGATAGTAGTCTTTACCAATCTCTTGTGAACCCCTTGGGATTAGGGAAGTCTGGGCTGGGGTGGAGGGAGACCCATGGAGACAAGAGGGATAGGAGCGGCCCTTAGTTGGACCCTCTTCTAACGTTTAATAATAAACCTTGAACCCGTCTGCAACTCTAGGTATTCCCAAAAATATACAGCTCCAGGTAGAAAAAAGGAAAACAACCTATTATGGACCAAAAGATTGTTGAACGTGTCAAGGGACCCACGTCATGGGTATCACTTAGTGTGCCTGTCTTCAAGAAAAGACCAGAAGGGTGAGAAGAGCACATTTGAATCTGTGTCAACATGAGAACCCAATCAGACCAAAGACAAGGAATGTCATCTTGCCCCTAAAATGAGGGTCATGGTGATCCATTACATGTCTTTTCCACGCTGAACCTCAACAAAGGATATAACCAGCTGGAGCTACATCCCTTTTCCAGGTGCATCACTACATTTGCAAAGTACTTGGTCGTTTTTAGATATTAATCCCTGAGCATCAGTGTTTCATTAGCAGCAGAAATCTTCCAATATGGGATTCACAAAATATTCAGCCACCTTAGACACTGCTAGTTTTCAGCACTTCCCAGGAAGCACATTATGCAACTTTAAAGGAGAATTTGCATGGAATTGAAAGATGCCTACCTCACCCTTAATGAAAGAAAATGTGAACTTAGTAAGTCAACGCTAACATTATTTTGCCATATATTTTCAAAGGAAGGTCTCAGAACTGATCCCAAAACGGCTCAGCTACCAATTCCAATGCCCTGTCCCACCAATTTATCTGCACTGCGAAAGTTCCTGGGCATGGCGAGTTACTGCACTCACTAGATTCAAGATTTGGCCTCCATAAGCAGCCTGTTGCATCCACTAACAAAGGGGGAGGGTCAGGAATTCAGCCGGTCCACCATATGCCATGGTGCTTTCAACCAGTTGAAAGACCACATTGCCTCTGCCCTTTGCATGGCCTACTTTGATTCAGACATTTCCACACAAAACTCACTGCTGATGCTAGTTCAGTTGGCCAGGGTGTCATTTTGTCACAAAACAAACTGGTTTAATCATCTCCCTGCTCAAGTGTCTCCAATGGGAGCCAAATTTTTAAGCCCAACTGAGCAGGCTTACTTACAATGTTATATTATGTTATGTTATGTTATGTTATGCTATGTTATGTTATAGGTTCTTATACTATGTACTGTTGCCACTTGCATGGTTCCTTGGTGCTCTGGTGCATCTGGAATGCAATGGGGGAGGGGTGGGTAAGGTAGCAGGACTGAGCGGGAGAAAAGAGCAAGCAAGCTGTTGGCAGCTTCAATTCAGTTGGCACCGTTTGCTGAGCCTAGGTGTGTTGTTCGGTTTGTAGCTGCCATGTGCTGTTGTGCGAGGCTATGTGTGTTTTTGTTGTGAAGTGCGTGCGGTTTGTTGTGCTGTACAGATATGGTTGTGTTTAGTTTGTTTAGTATAGTTGGTTAGTAGTGGTACCTTATCCTAAGCCCTCTGTTTTCATTGACTGTGGATGGTATATCCCTTTCCCTGCCGTACATTCTGGTGTGCTACACTTACCATTCCTATGTTGTGTGCAGAGGTGTGGGTCCACAATAAGCCATTCGGTGGCAGTACCTTTTCCACCCCCAGTGTTCAGGCCAAATGCTGCCCACATCCCCTGCCCCATAGCACCCGCTGGTGTGCAGCAACCAGCGGGCACCTCCAGGAGGGGGAAGCACCCGCTGTGCCCCGAGGTCCATCAGTTCCGAGATCGGGACACCCCCTCGTTCCTCTGTTTCCTCTAAGGTTCTCTATCAGTGGTACAATTATGTCAGGTCAATCTGTCTCCTCTGTTTCCCGTTTCACCCTCTACAGGGAAGGGTACACCTAGGTCTCCCTCCCATTCAGATGGCTCTCTTCCTACAGAAGATTGTTACCTGGCACAGTTAGGCTAATTGATACCTGGGAAGAGGGAAAATGCCTCCCCTGGAGACATTACAGTAAATGCAAAAACACCTAGATTTGAGATTCCTGGAAAGAGAGAAAAACACCACAATTGGGGACATAACAGTAAACTGACAACAACTAGAAGTTAGTATACAGCAGTGATTTGAAAACGAAATACTAGCTGGCTAACCTTGGTGTTCTATGTTATGCTACTTCTGATCGAAATTGACATCACTGTTATTCAAAGGCACACAAATACACCAGGACTCTGAGGGATCTTGTTTTTCGCGTGGCACAAAAAACAAGTGAAACTGTCCTTTTTGGAACACTGCAACAACTGGTTTAGCAACCACTGCGGCTTTGTCATCACTGCTCCAGAAGGAAAGACGGGGACATGGGTTTGAGGGGATAACTAATAGGTGTGAGCGTCTCTCTAAACACCAAAGCAAATGTATGGAACGTTAAACCGCTTGTCATTGAGGTTGGTACATGGTCGGAATTATGGCAGTAAATTATATTGCATTAACATCACTGCCATACAACAAAAAGAAAACATCTGCCAAGATAGGGCAAAACAGAAAACTTGGTGTTTGGCTGGTGGCGTAGCGGAATAAAACAAAAAGCGACTAAAGCAAGTGTATGTATTAGTTCAGAAAATGCTGCGAAAAGACTGTGGTGCCCAGTTAGCAGTTAGACTGGATGGGCCACACCTGGAGATTTTGTGAAACTTCTGGTCGTCTGCCCAAAGGATCAAAATACCTGGAGCCCAGCAAGGAGTTCTGCAGCCTCAGAAAACATTCATCTTTGTATGACCTACAAGCCGAGCCGCGCGGGCTCGCAATTCTTTAAACATTCAAAACGTTCAAACGGCCGCCATGCTGCCGCGTTACCTGGAAGATGGCAGGCCAGGCCCGACGGAATATGGGCCAGCGAACACAACCATTTACTCTTGTGTGGGAAAAAAATCACAAACATTATAAACCATCAGGCGCTCACGACCATCTATGGCAACCACAATGCCAAAATGCCCCCTCGCATTGCAAGGGGGGCCGCCGCCTATAAGAATATCAGTTTGAAATTCACAAACCTGGTGAAGACGAGAAGCTGGCAAATTTATTCTCACATAATCCACCACGCACAATGCTAGAGGCTAGATTGTCAAAGGCAGAACAATACAAAAACAATGGGGTTCACCAAACACAACAACAGGCACTGTCACATAAATGAATATGTAAGGAAATGGCTATGGCCCCTCTTTGACACATGTTTGGACCTGCATCTGGTCAGGTAAATGGTGAGATGCAGAAGGCCAAATATTGATGCCAGTGCCTTTAATAAAGGATGAGCTGTCTGTGAAGGGCTCGTGGGCGCCCCTGAAAAATAACATGGTGATCATCCGTGCATCAATACATGAGCGGATGATGGCACTACCTCAGGAAGGTCACCATAGCCTTGTCTCAAAGAAACCACTTCTGCGCCAAAAGGTATGATACCAGAAAAATGACTAAACAGTGAATCTATGTTAAAATCTGCATGAGCATATCTCCCTACCCATTTCCAGAGACTTTACAAATGACTGTGCGACCCACTATTGTGTGCGAAGAAGTGGTGGTTAACTCATGTGGACCTCTACTGAATGGCACCCATGTCCTAGTAGCTGTGGAGGAAATGCCTGGCTACCCTGGCTCACAAGTCATCACATTAACGCCTGCTACTGCAGTTATTCTCGCTGTTGAGAGCATGTTTGCAGGTTTTGGCATTAGCAATGTGTACAATCAGACAATGTTCCCACATTTAGCAGTCATGACTTTGCCATGTTTGCCGACTATGTAGGGTTCCGTAATCAAAGAGTCACTCCCCTCTGGCAACAGGCTAATGGAACTGTCAAAAGGTTCATGGAAACTTTAAAGAGGATGCTAGAAATAGGCCACATTATGAAAGGGTTGTTGACACAAGCACTGTGTCAGTTGTTAAGAGACCTCTAAAATGCGCCACACAGCCCCATAGGTAAGTGCTCTTTAGATTTGATGTTAAACAGGGACATTCACTCACATATATTGCACTTTGCCAAAGGTATAACTGATGCAGAAGTGCTACTTGACCTTCAGGGACAGGTTGCCACATGCAAAGAGAAGATGAAGACCAATACTGGCAGATGTTGCTCAGCAAGACACTCAGGGTTGGATAGGGGCGACCTTGTGTTTATGAAACAGCCCCAAACACAAAACGCAACTCTGATTTTTGACCCATAACTTATGGTAATCACAAACAAGCAAGGATTGATGATTACCGCAGACCGAGGTGATCTACATCCTACAAGAAACTCAGAAGATCTCCTCATGTGTGTGATGCTTCCGGTGAAGCGTTGCATCAAGATATACAGCTACTTCGGAAGAATCTGAAGACTCACACAGTGACTCAGATGGAGAACAAGGGCATGACGTCCCAGCTGAAGGTCTGTTATCATTCAAGAGCTGCTCTCAATGAACTATCAGAACTATCAGAAAACAGACATGACGGGTTGAAAACCTGGGTTTAGCACAGTACTTTCTGTTAAGTGGGGTGTGTCTTGTCCTCTCTTTCTGTTTAGTCACTTCCTCACGCAAGACATCAGGAGGTGACCACTATAAGAAAGTCATCTGATCAATAAAGAAGGTTGCTCCTAGTACAATCTGCCTCTGCCTGATTTATTGATTAGCGTCTCTCTCTCTCTCTCTCTCTCTCTCTCTCTCTCTCTCTCTCTCTCTCTTCCTCTCTCTCTCTCTGAATAAGGCAAGAATTCTCCAGAATAACATGCCAGGAAAAGTTGCCTCCCTGGGCCACCGTTATGGGTAGAGCTAATTCATACCTGCCCAGAAAAGCATATTGTTGGAGAGAAACATATGGACGGTGCACTGCTTTGCCTCCTTCACCAGAGGTGTCAACATTGGAAGATGATCCCAAACTGGTAATCAATTTTCATTAGATCTGAATCTAATATGGAGTGACCTATGTCGGTGGCAAATCCATTGAATCATGCTAATGTTCAAGTGAAAACAAAAGACTTCTGCATCTAGAATTCCCTGCACAACTTCAGTAAACTACTAAGACTGTGATGTCTTTCAGGACAACAGGGAAATAGAACATAAACTTGTCTCAGTTACTGTTAATCTCCAAGATGCCTACATGACAAACAAAACCGATTTTTTTTTACTTCAATTGTTTTTCTTCACACCATGAATAGCAAGCTGCATGACTATTTGTAAACAATGACATTGAGCATGTCCCCTTATAGCACTGTTATGTTGGGTAAGTATATATTAATCTTTAAAGTAGAGCAAATTCTTTTAGGATCATACCAATTTGCATCCTCGTTCTTGTAGGCTTGAATTGGCGAAGTCGTTTATAAAGTTACAATCATACTAAGCTTTAGCTTTGCATAAGATTATGCTCCATAATTTATGGGGATACTCTGGCATGTTTCAGTGCAGTCTACTATGTGAACCTGGAATGCCAAACACACTCTGAATCTCAAACTGGGGGCTTATGGGAGTTTCACACATGCTAAAACTGCCCGACTAGAATCTTACTGGGAATGCCAACCTTACAAATACTGGTAAAAGAAAATAACATGTATTTATTCAAAATGTTTATTAGGCATTTCCCCATTGATTTTACAGATATTGCCAGTTTGTGGCAGGGGAAGAACCATTGACTGATGCTGGCAGGTCGTACAAAGGGGTCGGGCCTTCAGATACGTGCTCACGTCATTCACTGAGCAAAGTACAAACATCCTTTGAGTTTAGACCTGTCTCTGAAGTTTAAATGACAAACATCATCTCTCAGCTTAAACCGGCTAAGGGCAAAGCAGATGATTGTCCAGTGATGTTAATAAAGGCGTGCCTACCCTCGTTAATTCCATCAATTACCACATTTGTGAATCAATATTTCTTTGAGGACATGGTCCCTGATTGTATTAAGGAAGCAAGCTTGGAGTAGGTCTTTGTTGAAGAAACCCACACTCAATCCTCTGATACCAACAAACTATAGGCCAACTATCAATGTGACATTTCTCCTTAAGATCTTGGATCTTGTTGCTTATTTTCAGGTTCAGGAGTACCTGACCATTAACAACATACTGGGCAAAAGACAATCTGGATTCAGAGCTGCCCACAGTACTGAAATAGCGACGCTGGATCTAAAATACAAAATTTGCAATGGATGGATAATGGGAAAATTGTGCTCCTAATGCTATTAGATGTTTCTGCTTTTTTGATCTAGTCGATCCTGGACGACATGGGTATTAGCTATACCAACCATGCATATGATACGCAGATCATTCAAAATAGGGTGGTACGGGCAGTGGAATGGTTAGGCAGGTGTGAACATGTGGCGCAAGCCAGAAGAGACTTTCACTGGCTTCCAATCGACACCATGATCATGTCGCCTGCTGACTATCACCCACAAATGCCTGTTTAGCTCAAGTCATGAGTATCTGTCTGAAAGCCTGACTAAGCTTCCCAAATGCAGGACTCTGCGATCAAATAACTTCAACCTACTAATTGTTCCCAGGACTAAACTGGCCCTGGTCAGTCGAGGTGCATTCTATGCTGCAGCAACCGATTTATGGAACACATTGCCTCCTGTTCTTAGGTTTGTTGTTTCACTGGCCATTTTTAAACAGACCCTGAAAACCTTTGTTTTTTCTTGAGCCTGACTTCCGGGACGCTAATTTTTATATAGCGATATTGTCCTTTGAAGTCTATGGGCCTCATTACGAGGAGGGCAGTAAGGGGGTAACAGCGCCAGTAAAGGTGCTGGAGCCGTTAACCCCTTCCTGCCCCATTACGAGGTCCACTCGCTGGACCCGCTCTGTTTTACCAGACATCCTTAGGGGGTCCTGCGAGTGGCCCAGCATGCTAACAACGGGCCCGTCATTAACTATGGGGGCTCAAATGGGAATGGGGATGGTCCGGGTTCCCTAAATGGGGAAATACCGGGCCCTCCAAGGTCGGAATGGCCCGTTATTTCCCCATTCAGGGAACCCGGACCCGGGTTTGGAGGTAGCCATGCCCTTATTAAGGGCATGGCTACCTCCAAACTCGTAATGAGGCCCTATGCCTGTTAATTTCATCGCTGTGTGTTTGTTAGTCTTAGCACCCTGATGCCTACGGGCCTGGTATGCTGGTGCTTTATAAATATTCAAATAAATAAATAAATACCACCACCAGCCCCCTTCGCATCTCTCATACAACATTCTGACCGGTGAGTGCATGTTTCCCCATTTTCACCACTGCACACCTGTGCACAGCAAAGATCTGTGATGGCAGCAGCCAGTGTTGCAATGGCAACCCACAACATGCAATACAATTAATTGTACTAGGTTCTGCTCATGCAGCAACATATGGCATCGTTTTTGCAACTGCAGAGATGGCACACACATCAACATTTGCAGGCATCTCAATCTGTTCCAGAATAGCCTATGTGTCTTTCCATGCATGCATTTCCAAGGCGTGTTTCAAATGACAGATGCAGCAAAAATCCAGCAAAGATGTTTTGTACATATGTGTACCGTGTTTACACACTCTAGAGTAGGGTGTTAATCATTGGCTGCATAGCAACGCTTTCTGTGTTATTTGTTCCTCAAAATAAAACCCCAGGGACAGGTTACTCTCCCATTCTGTTCTATAATAACCTATACAAGCCATTCCAACAATCCACATCATAGTTATGGTCCTCACACTCACAGCTCCACCCAGACCATCCCTTCAAACAGGCCACATGTGCACACACTCTATATGATCATAGGTTCCCTCCCACCCACCACTACTACTCCTCTCCCTTATTCATTTTCCTTTCATCTGATTGAACTCCATTAATCTATCCCCGAGAGTGGTGCTGAAGAAGGCTAAATCGAACAGGACATGTTGACAAACTCTCCAGCCCTCAACCCAAGTCCAATTAGAGTTGTTGTTGCTGCCTACAAATACGAAAATAATATAAAAAGCATTTTGATGACCAATGTCGAGATAATATGAATTGGCTCAGTCATGATCAAGGTGTGGGGGTCTAGAGAAAATGATCAAATAGCAAGCAAAGTTGTGGCCAATGTTTGACCCAATCTAGTAAGTATTCCTCTTCATGATGCCCCACCCCCAGTACCTGAAAGGGCCAACCAGAGGACTTTGGGCGCTCATGGATAGCAACACCTCCATAACAATTTTGAAGGGTCAACAGTCATGGAATGTAAGATCTGTCTGTGAATTGTGGCTCGAGTATTTGCTGAAAAATAACCAGAGTGTCAGCTGCAGGTCTGTGATTGCTCCGACTGGCTTTCCTGCCTTGTTGGCTGTTTTTGGAGGAGTCTCTGGCAAGCAGCTATTATGTCTTCACGTGGAATGTTAGAGTGAGTGTTAGGCAGAATCCTATGCAGTACCCTTTGTGAACACCACACACAATTAAGACTACACTTGTAAGTACAATTTCACCTTTGGTACAAGCCTGTTCTACACAGTAAAGTGGTAGGGATGGCTGAGCAGCCAAGAGTAAAGTGAGCAGTACAAGAGTTTACACAAAGGATAACAATTATTATGATTCAAACAAACACTGATTCAAGGTTTCTGAGTAAAAGAATATACATTTATTTACACCAACAGTTACAAAACAGTTCACTATCATAAAGCAGCAGAAAATGACAGTCTTAATATACTACAACAACCCCCAATCAATCCTGGACAAGATAGGCTCAAAATGAAGTGTGAGCAAAATGGCAATCCAGTAATTTAAAAGAGAGAAAAGACAAGGTTATTCAAAATCAATAGCACCAACAAGTTATTGGCTGGGCAATCTAGAAAAGGCTACTACAACTAGGATTCAAGTCAATAGGTCTGGGCCAATGTTAATGGTTCAGAGTCTTTGCAGAGTATCACACAGTTCAAAGTAATTTGCGGTTAAGTCTTTGCCAAGAGTTCAAAACAAAGTTGGTCGGAGGAAAAGTTATTCAAAGGAGAAGAGAAGGACAAGCCTTCAAAGAGGCGAAAGATTTCCCACGCTTTCACCGCAGTCCGACGCAACGGATGACGGAATTCGCACAGTACCTTTAAAGAAGAAGAATGCTGTAGCTGAGGCAGTTGTTCCTGGCAGTTCCTGCAGGCTCGCGGTTCCTGAAGTTTCATTCGTTGTGACAAGAACGAGGACGGCTGGAGGGTCCTGCACTGCCCAGGGAAGAAGCCAGCAGCGGAGCAAAACGATGAATAAAAGGTGCGTTCCTTAAAACCCAAACTGGTTCTCTTCCCACTGGCTATCCAATCTACTGCAGCGATGCACAGTAAATTCGACCAGGATGAGGATAGGTGTCTGGTGTTTGGTGAGCTGGTTGTTCCCACCAAGCTCAGGGGAGAAGATTCCTTGCAGATCTCCTCTGTCGTTGAAGTTTCAGGCAATTCGGACCTGCAGCAGGGCTTCATCGGGTGGCCAGTAGTTGCAGCAGTCGTCTTCCTTCAGCTTCTCGTTGGTTCTCTCGTTCCAGTGGCAACTATGCCTTCCAGTCCCAGAGACTGGCTTTTTATGCACCACATTCCCCATTCACACAGCCTGGCTGTCACTCACACAGCAAGGTGGCTGTCCTGGCAGGGCAGCCACCTAGCCAATCAAACAAGAATGTGACTTGGTTCTCCAAGAAGACCCTGTGCAGGGGGCCTCAAACCCCTTCCTCACATCCTGCCCACCCAGACACTCAGGCGCCTAAGGAGGGCTTCTGTGCAGAAGCCCACCAAAGGACGGCGAACAAAGGAACCAAACCTAGTTTGGTGCGCACAGTAAAACACTAGAAAGACCTTTACAAAAAGATATGGCGAAACAACTCGACTGGAACCACGTTAAAATAAAAGTGGATTACCGGGTTTGAGTTTGAGGCTACCACCTTAGCCTCTAACGGTACCAAAGGCTATTTTCATAGTCTGCAGTAGAATAAAAATGGTAGATAACACTACCACCAGCCAAATCTTAGAGAAAGGGGAACATACTAATGTTCCATGAGAATCAGACAAAAGGGGATAACTATTAACCCCTCCAGTACTCTATTGGAAGATAGGGTGTACTGGGTCTGTAAATTTAAAACGACTAGTAAAGTCAATGGCAACTTTACATGTTCTGGGAGACAGTAGTCAGTCCAAGAAAATGGAGTTTAAAGTGGGAAGTCTGAAAAGACAACCCTGTGTCACTGCACTAAAGGTGCTGTGTGAAACACAGTAAAAAAGATGATGCCTTTGTGGCGGGTGGGACTCCATAGCCCATGGGCAGAAAATGTACAAAACACTGAAAATGAAAAGTTCAAAGCACAAAAATATAGCAAAAAGAGCTGGAGGGCTCTAAGGTAGAGGGAATTTAGCACTTGTATGAGAAATCTCCCTAACAGTGATGTGACTTACACCATTGCCAGGAGTACAATAGGTGGTACACATTCTATCTCTCGAATCATCATGAGGAAATATGCTGTGTCCAAAGCTATTTGGCTCCCTATCCCAAAGGTTTCAAGACAGGCTCCATGTACCCTGACACTTCGGTTAATGTATTAATACCAGAGACAATCGGGCAGCCTGGATCATCTGGTTCATGAATCTTTGATAGTAAATAGAATGTCACAGAAGTTTGTTTTTTTCTGGTATGAGACTTTGGATGTGTTCACCAATATTTCTAGGCCTGAAATGTAAAGGCAAGCATCTCTTTAAACTGGGTACTGCTTCTAACTACTTTGTTTGCCAGCTAACGCCGTAGTGATGCAGATTTACAACTCTTAGTTAAGATAATTGCAGTTCTGCATTCCATGCATGCCAGCCACAGTAAAACTCCCAGAAAGTGTCTCTCCCATCACTTCTGCTCGTTACCATCTAATGCAGGAGGTCTTTGGGACTTTCAAAAGCGAATGTATTTTCCACTGCAGCATAATATCCGCAGTTAACTTAATAAAAAGTATCAAAACTCGAAAATGTGTGATTATCTTTTAAAAACTGAACTAAAACAGCTACAAACCTTTTTTGCACATTACAATGGACACTGAAATGCACCGGAAATTGTGGCACATCTGCCATATGAGGAGGAAAGAAGTCTGGCTGGGCAATGACTTTTATTTTTTTATAGCCAGCAGCAAACCACATCTAATATCAAAAGTACTCAGGATCAAACCAGTCGAGGACTACCAGAACATGAAATATGCTAAGCTGACATACAGAAGAACATCAGACAAATTAAGGAATCACTTCATAGACCACCTCTACTCCAGTCTGAGAAAGGATATAAACAATCTCAACACATGGCTATGACAACAAATAAATGGCCCATCCTTGCAACTGGATCATGATCTAGAAAAGAATTATCAAAAACATGTTGTTACTATAAGAATTCGAAGAACAAGAAAATCCATGATCTATAAGGAACCAACTACGAGATCTTTAAGGGATGCAGAATGGCCAAACTAAGATCCACTTACAAAACAATATCAACACTGTCAATTCAGTGGTGGGCCAGGCTACACACCAACTATCAGTTCAACCTCCCTGAACACCAACTCACAGATGCCTAACAATTAGAACCAAACAAAATTCAACTTTGCAAAGAAATCAAAGACTACATACGACGGTTACGTCTGAAAGAATATTTTCATAGACTGGACAATTTAACTGAAAAGTCCCTCTGACTCTGATTTCACTAAATAAATACTCAAACTAGTCTCCCCCATATAGGCACACCCTGAAACTGGAAACCTACTTTGATTGTGTGAGAAAACGTATACATTCTGACAAACTCACAAGCAATGGACAACTAAACAGAACCTCACAAAGAGAGAAGGGCCATACAAACACTCGAGGGTGGGGCAATTGAGGTCATGGAAGGAGAGAAATACAAAACTTAAGCATAGAGAAAACTCTTTGGCACAAACTGCTATGATGAACTTAGCGATGACCACACTGTGGAGTCCAAGAAGGGCCTGGAACAAATTGTCCATGCCCAACAATACTGGTGAACATATTTAAAGCCACGTGCCAGACAAGCCCAACTCCTGGTACATTCTGTTTACTATTGAAGGTTCATAAACTGGATAAAACTGAATACATTATCCTCTCTGGCATTACTACATTAATCAATTGGGCCTCATTATGAGTTTGCCGGTATCCTGGCAGTAATACTGTTACTGCCACTTAGTCCAGCGGAATTACAGCCAGATTACAAATGGGGGTAAGGGTGATAAATCCCCATTCCATGGACTACATGGGGGGATTTTCCTGTATTACCTGCACCAGTAATATAGGCTATTTTTGTTGATAAAGTGTCGGAACGACCTCCAGCTCTTAGCTTGAGGTAATTCGCCACCCCAATGGGAATCTTGTAGTTGGCCAGTGTGGTAACATGTCCGTATGTGTTAATACTAGCACGTTATTACCATACCGGAAAACGTATTATGAGGCCCAATATCTGGATATAAAGAGTCTATCTTGAAACCTCTGACAATGTATACCAACAGCTTTGCACAGGACACAACACATTTGCTATTGATGATTCAAGAGATAGAATGTGTACCATCTAATGCACACCTGGAAATGTTTGAGTTCACCTCACTCAATTCCAACACTCCACATGAAGATAGAATAGCTTGACAGAGGTCCTGCAAACAGTGGCCAACAAGATAGACACCCCAATCAGAGTGAACACGGGCTTCCTGGCATTCAAACTCAAAACACTGGCATAGCCATGGGTACAAAAATGGCACTGAAATACATGAACCTGTTCACAGCAGATCTCAAGAAAGAGATCCTACAACAGCAATCTCAGAAATCACTAAGATACTAGCAATACATCGACAACATATTCATGATTTGGACAGACAGAAAATGAAGATTCTCTTACTTCCATGAAACAATCAATAGCTTGCATTGCCAGATTAATCTGACATGGACGATTCCAATTCTAGCATACACTTTCTGGAAACCGCTATATGTGTGGGAAGAAACCCAAGTACAGGAACAAGTATCTACACAGAACAAGTTTCCCTCAGAGTCACACAAAAAGATCTGCTGTTTACAGCAAGGAAACCAGGTACCAAAGCATATGGTCCAACAAGAGGACAAGGGACACACAACTCTCTGCACTCCACACATCGTTTCTGCAAAAGTGAAATTTAGCCAGGAAAATTGTCATGGAGTTTGAGCGTGCATTAGAAATTCACAATTGAACGAATTATTGAGGACATTGCACCAATATTCAGCAGGGACAAAGGGCTAATGGACATTTTAAGTGCCTCCCTTTGATTGCATATAAGCAGAAACAAAATCTACCACAGTCCCTCACCAGTAGTGCATTTCCAATAAATCAAGAGCAAATGAGACCTGAAACATACCCATGCAGGAGATGCAAAACCTGCCAACACATCTGCAATGAATCTGCTAAAGATCGGGCTAACACAAGTAGAATTGAATTTCGAATAAAACAGGTAAAATTGACCCATAGGAACTGGTTACGGGGTAATCGTGCTATTCAATTACAACAGGATGCAGAATCCATTCTTCGGGTATTATCTAATACAAATTCTCAAGTTTTTTGGAGGGTAATAAATGATTCTGAAGCTCCACAAGCCTTTCGCCAGATAAATGCGGTCTCTGAAGTAATTTTTCTATACTATTATCAGAAGGTCTTTGCACTTCCAGTGACTTAGGATTAAATGAACTAGTTGATGTTTCTCTTAAACAAGGATAGTGGGCATCTAGGGTGGAGAAGGAACACATTGGTAAAGTGATAATGAAAATCAGCACTTTTAGTGCTGTTGGCCCATACCAACTATCACATGTATTAATTAAGGGGAATCCCTCGGCATGCGCCTCTACCCTGGCAACATTGTTTAATCTTGTGGGAAAGTCTTACTCTTTTCCCAAATCATGCGTGACTGCTTATATTGTTCCTATCTTCAAGAAGGGCGAGCGATCAGACTCGCAAAACTATCGGCCGAGAGTGATTCTCGACACATACAGTAAAGTATTTTCAGCCTTACTGTTGGAGCATATCGAGACTTGGCAAAGCGGCCTGGATCTGATCCAAAAATGGCATGCAGGCTTTAGAAAGTTTCTTAGCACCTCACTCAATGGGATCCTGTTAAAAACAATCTTGAGTCAGGTGTGGCAGGGCAAATATGAATCAGTTTATGTAGCCACCATAGACCTTTCTGCCGTCTTTGACATGGTAGATTGAGGGTTGCCATGGAACAAACTTGTCACATTGGTGCATTCATGAAGGGCTGCTGCGTTTGCTAATTGGTTTGCGCGAGGGGTCGAAGTGCAGATTAGATTGGACCAAAGGGGTACCTTATCTCATAGCGTATAAACATTGAGAGGTATGAGGCAGGGATGCATATTGTCTCCCTGCCTCTTTAATCTCTATTTGTCACACATTGGTCATTGTTTGGACCCATCTGCATTTGCCCCACCAAAAATCCATGGACTCAAACCAATGTGACTGGCATATGCAGATGACTTCCTTTTATTTGACTGTACGCCAATTGGTCTGCAACATTTGCTTACGTCCTTTACAACATATACACAGGCACATTCCCTTGCAGTGAATCTGTCTAAAGGTTCTCCATTGTACAAAAAAAGAAAAAGAAAAGATTGGTGTTACTTGGAGAATGGGCAGGGAATGCTTGGAGAGGGTAGACCGTTTTACCTATTAAGGCTTCCCTATCTCAGCAAAAGTAAATACATTTCAAGTAAAGGGTTGGTTCAAATTATGCACAAAAGCACTTTTTAATCAATTTAGTAAGGTTGATTCCAAGTTTGAAACATTTTCGGTGATCCATCTATGAGGGTGAAGCATTGCCAAAACAGTATGCCAAAACATCGATATGGGATAGGGATCCATGCTGTCTACTGCCTTATTTGGAAGGGATGAACTTGGGGTGAGCTCTTAGGGTTCCCAGTGCGGTACCCGTTGCTGAAGTAAGAAACAAGAATAGTTAATATTCACTTAAATGTAGGGCACAGTGGAAATTCATATCTCTATTTTATAAAATCCTGGTTCCAGTTTATTGATTTAAAGAATACACTTTGATTGAATGATTGTTTATTTATGTAGCGTCTATACACAATGGCAATGGGCCTCATTACGACCCAGGCGGTAAGTTACCGCCTGGGTCGTACCCTTACCACCATGGTGTAAACTACGTTTACACCATGGTGGATGGCGGATTTACTGCCCCATTCCAAGGTGAGTGGGGCGGTAAATCTCCATTTCCCATTTTACCCTTCCCCATTCCCATTTTTGCCCCATAGGGCATAATGGGAGTGGGGAAGGCGCTAATTACGCCACCGTAAATTACGGTGGCGTAATTAGCACCATGGTCCCTTAGCGCCATGGATTTTAACGCCTGCAAAAAGCAGGCGTTAAAATCACCATGGCGCTAAGGGACCTTGTAATCAGGCGTTAAGGGTCGGCGCCGTTTACGGCGCCGTTAACCCCTTAACGACTGACTCGTAATGAGGCCCAATGTGTTTCTAAGCGCTTCAAGACAGGGAGGGAACAAGGGAGAATACAGTGACATTCTTACAAGTCCTTGATACATTCAGATTGTGAAATTAACAATCGCAATCAGCCTGGTGACATTTCAGATAGTGCAAGAGCTATGACAATGATGAGGATTAGAGGGGCGGGAGGGGCGGGAGGGGGGACGAGACAGACAAGCAGCTAAATTACTATGCCTGACGTCAATTGAGGTAGTACCGGAATTTAACAATGGGGAGGTCGGGGGGTTGGAGTAAAGGGAGAAGGAGAGGAACAAAACAAGCGACTATCATACTAGGCCTGGCGACATTTCAGATAGTGCTAGAGGGGGAGAGGGAGGAGAAAACAAATGAGGGAGAGGGAGGGGTAGACAAACAAGCTACTATCAAATTGGTCAGGCGGCATTGGTGATAGAGTAAGAGCTATAAGGGGGGCGGTGGGAAGGAGAATGAGACAGACAAGCGTCTACATTACTATGCCTGATGACAATTAAGGTAGTGGCAGAATTTAACAATAGGTGGGGTGAAGGGTGGGTTGGTCTAAAGGGAGAAGGAGAAGAACAAAACAAGCGACTATCATACTAGGCCTGATGACTTTTCAGATAGTGCTGGAGGGCGGGGGGGTGACAAGTAAGGGAAGGGGAGGAGGCAAACCTTTGATGCTATCATACTAGGTCCAGGCCAATTCTGATAGAGTAAGTGCATAGAAAAAAATGAAGGGAGAGGAGGAAAGAGCAGAAAATAAAACAATGAAAAAACATCGGAAAGACAGAGGGGTGAATGAATAAAGTTGCAGAGGTCAGTAAAAAACACAATGTTGCAGGGATCAGTAAATGTGAGCAAGGATTCAAGATGACGATGGGCACACCATGGTTCAGGGCCAACCAGAGTACGAGATCCAGGGGAGGAACAGCATGAGATTTGAGTAGGTGAAGCAACAAAAGTCAATGGGCTTCATTACGAGGTTGGAGGTAGCCTGGCCGGTTTTACCGGCAAAGCTACCTCCAAACTCGCATCCGGGTCCAGCACCTACGAATGGGCAATTACCGGGCTATTCCGGCCCAGCCGGACCCGGTAATTGCCCTTTCGTGGGTGCCGGGCCTGGTACATCCCCATTCCCATTTGAGCCCAATAGGGCTCAATGGGAATGGGGAGGGTGGTAGCACCGGTACTGTTAATAACGGTACCAGTGCTACCATCATGTTCTGCTTGCTGGTGCCGGTACGGCAACCAGTTCAGAACTGGTGGCTGCAACGGCACCCACGAGTAGAACTCCTAGCATTGCGGTACAGTAGCAACGGTGCCAGTAGCGATATCGGCGCCGTTGTTGCCTTACCGCCATACTTATAATGAGGCCCAATGTGTCCACAAAGTCAAGTCGAAGCGATGTCAACAGGTCGGTGATGGTGAAACCATAGTGAATCAAGACAACTACAATGGTGGTTATGGAGAAGGGGGGGTGGAAGAAGGGATAGGTGTCATGAATCCTCGCTACTTCCCCCTTTGGACCACCTGGTCCATTCAACAGCGTGCCAGAATGCGCCCAACACCTTCCCAACATGGCGGGCGCCGCTCCTTGATCAACGGTATAGTTTCTAGCCCGCCTAGATAAGCGCCCCGCCCCTGCGGATTGGCGCGTGTCATTGCGCTCACAATTCCTTACTCCAGTGTTGCTCCTTGCGCTCGCTCCTAGGATTGTGCCTTCCTTGCTCTCCATGGCCGTGTCTGTCTGTCTTCCATGGCCCTCCTTCCAGGACTGCTCTTGGGGTTGCCTTCGGACCGCTTACCTTCACCCAGGACTTCTGGAACCAATCGGACATCGACTTCAGCTGTGACTCACCACTTCCGCGGTCCTCCATTCCGGACTGCTCTTGCGGTCGCCCTCGGACCGCTCACTTCCACCCAGGACTCCCGGAACATATCAGACATTGACTGCAGCCGTGACTCACCACTTCCTCAGTCCTCCATTCCGGACGGCTCTTGCGGTCACCTCGGACTGCTTACCTCCACCCAGGACTCCCGGAACATAACGGACATCGACTGCGGCTGCGACTTACCTCTTCCGCTGCCCTCCTTTCAGGACTGCTCTTGCGGTTGCCCTCGGACCGCTTACCTCCACCCAGGAATTCCGGAACCTTGCGGACGTTGACAGCGTGGCGTCCGAAGAAGGCCTTCCTTACCTCCATGAGACTCGCACCTGAAAGAAACGCAGGCAGCCAGAACCATCAAGAAAGAAGCTTGCAAAGCCTAAACAGGTGAGCCATCAATCAAGTCGTGACAATAGGGCGAGGGGGAAGGGGAAGGCAGGAAAGAAGAGATCAGGCAAACCAGGGTGTGGGGAGGCAAGCAGGATGAGGGGCCAGAGAAGAAGAAGAGAGGGGGGAGGAGAGACAGGCGGACATCACAGGGGACCAGGGTGGGGGGCACAACAGACATCACGGGGACCTGGGAGGGGTGGGGGGCACAACAGACATCACAGGGGACAAGGGAGGCGGTGAGGGGCACAACAGACATCACAAGGGACCAGGGAGGGGGTGGGGAGCACAACAGACCTCACAGGGGACTAGGGGGGACCATGGAGGAGCAGCAGGCAGCGGGCCAGTGATGCAGGTCTTCAGTGTTTTGGACCGGCTCCCGCCTCCCGGTTGCTATGATTGGCTGAAGAGGGCCAAGACAGCCAATGGGAGGGGAGCAGGCTCAGGCAGCAGGGCAAACAAAGTGAAGCATCGGAGATGGCCATCTTGGAAGAGCCACACATTAGGTAAACTAGGCAAAATGCAAGAGACCTCGATCGACCTGGGTGCTTGAGCTGGTGAAAGATGCCCAGAACTTGCACAATTTGTGCAAACAACAAATAAATCAGGCAGTCTTGCAAAAATGCAATTTTCCCAACGCGCAAAGGTGCGCAGCAACACAGTGCATGTAAATGGCTTACCATGCGCTAGGGACTCCGTGAAGATGAGGGCAGCAAGAAAGCAGGGCTGCTTAGCGTGGAGAGGCAGGTCATCATTCTTGCAGGGTAAAGCAGAGTGGAAGACTTGAGGCAAAGTGTGATGCCTTTATTACAGAATTGCAAAATGTTCCACTCATTGCTCCACCCTGCTCGAGACATCAGGTGTATCAAGGGAGGACTTAATTGAGAATCTCGGTCGTGTGAAGAAAGTTATTTATCAAAGGGATTGGGTAAACACTATAGATGAAATGCACAGATATGATTCTCTGAAACATCTGGCCAGGGACTATAAAGGTGCAGGGGTTTTAGCTCCCTCTCTGGCAATTTATCCTGACAGAATCGTCAGGAGGACTTTCTTAAGATTTAAATGGAACTTGATTCTGGCGAAGGCAGTCCAAGTGACGTATGGTCTCTTGCCATTAGCTGATTTTAGATTCTGTCATGAAGAGGGTCAATTAGAGGCTTTGAAGCATCTATTTATCGCGTGTTCGACCGTTCATGGGAGGCATATGAATTTTCTGAAAAGATTTTCTAACTCACTACTCTTGGGTGAGAATGAGATGGTGTGAGATACATGCCTGATGGGTAGGACCACCTACTCCTCTGGAGTCGCTAGAGTTAGAGCAGTTCAAAGTGGTTGAAGTTGCCTAATTCTCGCCTTTTTTCAAAGAAAATGCACTGCACCACCATTGTTTTTTAGGGAGAAGTGTAATACTGGTATGATGCAATCCAGACATGAAATTAGGAATGTTAATTCGATCATTTTATAGGTTGTTTGAATGTGCTTTTAGGTCTTATATTGTACTGAATTGTATTTGGTGTTTTGATGGTTATTTTAGTATATGTGTATCTGTCCCTATGAACTATATGAAAGAAAATTAATGAATTTGTTGAAGTTGCTTAATCCCTGTGCCCTTCTTTTAGAAGGGCATTTTGTTCTTAACATTGTGTTCTTTTAGGGAATTAGGAATGTGATTTAGGCAGTTTTATAAGATGCTTGAATGTGAGATTTACAACTCTTAGATAAGATGATCACAGCACTGCATTCGATGCATGCTAGCCTTGGTCAAACTCTCAGAAAGTGTCTCTCCCCTCCTGTTACCATTTGATGAAGAAGGTCTTTGGGAATTTCAAAAGCTAATGCATTTTCCATAACAGCCTACTACTCTTGGTTAATCCAATATAAGGTACACACACTCTAAATGTTGTGACGTTAATGTAAAGAAAGGTAAGATTTTAATGAAGAGCCCAGCCAGTCGGAGGGTAGATGGCGGACAGCCAACAGGGGGTCATGAACCTCTAGACTAAACCATTCATCAATTCCCAGCTACTGCATGAGTGGGAGAAGTGGGAGAAAGAAGTGTGGGAAAAGTGTGCATATGGAAGCAGAGTCAGAGAGTTTGAGGTTGCTTCCTAGCTTTATCTGGATGCCAATACAATTGGGGCAGAGGCAACAGCGGAATAACCATAGCAGCTTTGACATCAGCCTAAAAGAGTTTTTAGGAAAATAGCAAAGGTGCCATAGACTGAATAAGAACCCCATTGATCGAAGATACTGTAGGGAGGTGATGAGGTCTACCCGGACACAGTTCAACTGCAGCATTGAACTCAATGCAATCAATTACACCAACTATGCCGATGACACCCAAATCCTCCTCCCCTTGTCAGGCTGCTACGAAGAAGACACACGCTTGCTTATTTTTTTAAATTTATTTTCATTCTTGTTACGCGCCACATGTCCATGGGCCTCATGGCGCACAAAAAAACGAGAACAAGACAAACAGAAGATAAAAAGACTAGCCAGAAGAGGTGAGGGGAAGTCGTAGGATTACTCTATGTTGAAAAGGTGAGTCTTTATAGCCTTTTTAAAAAGAGGATAGTTTTGAACCTGGCGTATTGCAGCTGGGAGTACGTTCCAGAGGAGAAGACCCTGGGAATCGAGAGTGGTCTCTCCAAATTTAGCAATCTTAAATCTGGGGGAACAAGTACTGTAGCAGTAGAGGAGCGAAGGTTCCTGCCAGTTGTCTTGACGTTGATGCATTCTGACAAATAGGTGGGGTTACTTAAAGACACACACTTGTGTGTCATTGTCAACACATTGTGCGTTATTCTGTGTTTTACCGGAAGCCAATGTAGCTTCTTTCTTTGGATGGAAATGTGGGTGCAGCGTGATTGTTTAAAGGTGGTGCACACAGCATTATTCTGAGCCACTTGAAGAGATTGTATATTGGCAGCGGTGGTGCCGGACAATAGGTTGTTACAATAATCCAATCTGGAGTTTATCAACACTGTGGACAGAAGTGCACAGTTTTCGGTTGTTATAAATGGGCGAATATAGTGTATTCGCTTATTAATCAGTCAACAGCTAGACCAGATGTTGGAGACATGAGGCTTCATGGGTAGTTTGTCATCCAGAATGACGCCTAATATTTTTACTTTCCTTTGTACCGTGATGACGTTGTCCGCAATTGTAAATTTGGCATAGTCTGTGGCTAGCTCGTTGCGGGTGTTTTAGAGGAAACTATCATAAACTCTTTTTTGTTGTTATTCAGGGTCAGCGAGTTGCAGACCATCCAGTCCTGGATGGCTTTATAGATGTTATGGATAGTTTCAGCGTCATTTATATAGTGGCCACTAAGCTGGATGACAAGCTGAGTGTCATCCGCGTAGTTTGTATATTGTACATTCAACTCATTGAGGAGATCCAGTAGTGGTTGAATATACAAATTAAAAAGCAGAGGCGACAGGCATGAGCCCTGTGGTACACCACAGGTTTGAGAGATGGGGATGGAGTGATTGTTGCCCACACAGACCCTTACCATATGAGGGCCCAAGAAGGAAGCTATCCATTTGGACGCCAATGTGGAGCAGTTCGCAACCACTCCAAGCCTTGGTACTAGCAAGCTGTGATCAACAAGATAGAAGGCTGTGGAGAGGTCGAGCAGCATCAGCAGTGCAGCTTGATTTTTATCTGCTATTCCATCTAGGGTGGACTTTAGGTCAAGCATGGCGGTTTCTGTGCCGTGACAAGCCCTGACAGTCGAGTGCCTAGGATGTTATGCTCTTCAATGTGGGACTGAAGTTGGATATATGCTAGTTTATCTAATATCTTCAGTGTGAAGGGTACATTGGTTATCGGTCTATAGTTGTCTTTGTTGGAGGATCTAAGTTTTCTTAGATTCCACGATACAATCACGGATGGCAGCTAACCACCTACCTTGTCTCGGGAGGATAGCTCAGGGGCAACGTGCTCGCCTTGGAAGCAAAACGACATGGAGCACCACAGGTTCAATCCCCAGGTCTGCGCTTAGAACCCTCTGGGTATTAAGCACGTTATAAATAACCTATCAAACCATCATATCATATCATAACTATGTCTAAACAATGACAAGAATGAGATCCTACTGGCAAGCCCATCTGCAATGTTGCAGAAACTCGGTCCCCAATACACCACCTTCAACATAGAAGGACAACAGATCTCAGTATCAGCTGCAGTAAAAACACTGGGGGTTTACATAGACTCTGCGCTCTCCCTCACCAAACAAGTTAAGGCGGTCGCCTCCTCAGCAGCTTACACAGCAAAACTTATCAATGCCGCAAGACAATTCTTAACCCCATAGAGCTGCTTATACATAGCCAGAGAAGTGACAGGAGCAAAACTGGACTATTCTAATGCTCTCTTTGCAGGCACCTAAATAAATACATGAATAAACTCCAAATAATCCAAAACAATGCCCTTTCAGCGGCCCTAAACATCCCAATGAGAGACCACATATCAGCCGCCAGAAGAAAAGTGCATTGGCTCCCCATTAAAGAAAGGATCAATTTCAAAACACTATTGATGGCTCACAAATGGCTTAGCAATTCAGCACTGCAATACCTAGCCCAAAAATTGAGAGGTCCACCTATGTGCACCGCCTCATCCGACCTTAAACAGAAAGAGCGAAAGGGGGAGGGGCGAGCTTCCCAAAGATAGCAGTGAACCACTAGAACTCTCACTCCACTGAACTTAGAGCTGACATTCAGCGAAGCTCTATAAACATGGATTTTCACCTAACTGATAAACACCCACTTTGGCCTTCGGGCCTCTGAACACTGTTTGCTGTCCTTAATCTGCTATTCATGTTGTTCTATCCTTTAATGTGAAAAGTACTATTTAGTTCTCTAAGATTGTATCATGTAACTGGTCTCGCAACAGCGCCCTGGTGACTCAGGGTTTGTGCGCTTTACAAATGTAATAAATAAATAAATTACTATGGTTTCAATTCAGCAGCTGGCTTATGTAAGGAGCTCTCCAAACAAGAGGAGGAGGATAGCTCAGCGGTGGGAGGATAGCTCAGCGGCAGCGTGCGTGTCTCGGAAGCAAGACGACACGAAGCAACAACAGGTTCGATCCCCGGGTCCGCGCGTTATAAATACGCAACTAAGACAAAAAAAAAAAAGAAACACAATTACAAAAACAAACAGCGCCTCGATGCCTGCGGGCTGTGGGAGTGCTTTATAAATGTAAAAAAATAAAAAATAAAAAAATTAATAAATAAACAAGGTGTGCGAGATCTAGCTTGACTATCCAAGTGCTTTAGCTTCGCACATATTTCTTGCCTCACCTTTCTCACTACTTACTGTCATAAAGAATCTGCAGACACTGTCGGCATAAAATAACAGACATAAGACAAAGAGCCCAATGACAGTCATACCTAGAGAGCTCCACAAAAATGGGAGACCTTAAGTAAACTCGACAAGAGGAGCTTGATAAAATGGGCCAGATGAAATTATGTCTTGTAGGCCGCACGTCTTTGAGTCATTGCTGGATGAAGAAAAAAGGCAAGGATGCATCTTGGATTGGAAGCTCCACCAGAGCATATTAGACTCATCGAATGTATGAGTAACAAGGAATCAAGGCGAGATGGAGATAACAAGGTGGAAAGGACACAGTGATGGAGGTGGGAGAAGTTAGACGGTGAACGGTGTGTTGACATAAGGATTCAATTGTTTGTACCTTTGTGAAAGTAAGATATTTTTGATGCAACCAAATAGTTGCCTTGGGGTTTACGATTCATAATGCATTGGAAGATTGTTAGAAATGTTTTCCAAGATTTCAATTATTTCCTCAGACCCGTTTCTCAGGAAAGATGTGAATCTTGAAATACACTTTCTTTACTAAGTGTCAGGGGTCAATCCCGTTTATAGAGCTGATGCCTCGTGGTGGAGTAGTTAAGCGAGGTAAGTCTCCAGAGGCTGGGTGGGTTGCTGAAACTGTCAGTGAAATACAAAGAAAACATGAAAATATAATGCTGTCAGGCATAATCTATGTGACATATGAAATCTGCAATGTGTTAAGGCTGGAATACTTCAGGAAAATATAGCTAAGCCTGCTGGAACTATGGCAAGAACCCCTCCTGCCAATGAAGCACACTTGCACTGAGTTATATCTGCTTTTGAAAAACTAAACAAATGTTTGACCTAATTCTCAATGAGTTCTGAAACTTGTAAGGAAAAGCAGATTCTCACCTTTTATTTTAAATTACATATCCTTCACCTACAACCCAAAAGTAGAATTTCGGGGACAGGATTGTCAGGCAATAATGACAGTAGACTACCATTGGGACAGTGTTAGTCGACAAGAAAAGCTCTGACTGAAAAGATGACAATCTGAGGACTTTTTAACTTCGATAAAACGGAAAAAATCATTTTTAGCAGATGAAATGCATGCTGGCTTCCCATGAGTGGTTTTCACCATCAGGAAGGACATCTGTAGGCATTTTCACCATTTCTGAGGGTGTGGCTGAAAATATTTCGAACTGCAAATCTAGACAGATTCCTCCAGGACCAACCTGCGTTTGTATCCCGTGAGGTGATGGCTTAGCACGACTCAAACAGATTGTTGGTCCTGGTGCTAGAAGTGGTGTGTGAGACTCCAGGTGCGCTCATAGAATGAGGGGGTGAGTGGAACAGTACCTTATAGATGCCTGGTTGCAAGGCTGGTACTGCCATATGGTGTGCTCCTCTCTGAGTTTCTTGCGATATTTGGTGTGCTGGAGGTTGCATTCACAGTTCTGGGGGCACCAAGGATGGGAGTCAGACCTCCAACAGTTACAGGAATGCAGGTGTCACAGCAATGAAAGGCATCTTTTCCAAAACTGCTAGCACAATGCTAAGATGACAGCGGATGTCCTGCAAATTTTAGCATTGGTGGGAAACTTTTAAGTAGGTGAAAAACTTTCAAAGTGATCCCGGACAGCACAAAGCACACATTTGGAAAACAAGAGGTGTCTAGAGTCTTGATGGAGTATATATGATATGGCATTTATAACGCGCCTATACACAAGTGTTTCAAGGTGTGCCGAGGCAAGGGTGGGGGAACAAAGGGAAGACAGAGACAACGATCTTACTAGGCCAGGTGACATTGAGATCGCGCATGTGCAGGGGGAAGGGGAAAAGTGCAGGGTAAGGGGGCAGTGCAGTACATGGGATTGACAGTAAAAAAAAAATAGAATGAATAAAAAGCAATAAATAAAAAGTGCAGCTATCTGGTGTCAAGTGCAAGGGTAAGTGCAGACATCAGGTGTCAAGTGCTGGTAGGGGACTGTAAGGATACAGAAAACAGTCCCCAAGTGCGAGGGTTGCCAGGGAGGCAGTACAGGTCTGCAACTGGCGTGGGAGAGGACCTGGGCCCGAGATCAGAGGGTAACCAGGTGACCAGTACAGTTTTAGTTTCAGCCAGGAGTTCTGCAGGGGAGAGGAGGAGAGAAAGAAGAAGCCAAGAGGAAGGTCTTGAGGTGCTTCAGGAACAGGAGATGGTTCTCCTCAAGTTTCTGGGAGGCTGTTCCACAGGGAGACCCCAGCTGAAGAAAGAGATCTACCACCAAATTGTTGTTTGGAGAAGCGACTGTCCCTGAGGGAGTTTCAGGCGGATGAGCGAAGAGCTCGAGAAGGAAGATGTTTAGGAAGAGAGAGTTGAAGGTATTGTAGTCCCAGGCCCCAGAAGGCCTTGTGGACAATGCAGAGGGTTTTGAACGTAATCCTCGCAGCCACTGAGAGCCAGTGCAGAGATTTCAGTCGTGGAGGGATACAATCCCTGGGCTTGACACCAAGGACAAGTCTCTCAGTCCTGTTCTGGATGAGCTGCAGAGGGCAGAGAGTAGAAGCAGGCAGATTTAGAAAGAGGCTGTTGCAGTAGTCCAACCTAGAGAGAACCATAGCTCTGGAGACAGAGAGCTTCTGGGGAAGGAGAGGAAAGGAAGAATACCTCTGAGGAGGTGCAGCTGGTAGTGTGACTTCTAAGAGACGTCAGAGATGTGAGAAGAGAAGGGGAGTGGGGAGTCGAAGATGACCCTGAGGTTTTTAGCCTCACAGGTGGGAGCAGGAAGAGGACACAGAGAGGCCGGCCAGAGAGTGACAGGAAAGGAGGGAGCAGGTGTGGTGATGAGGAAAATCTCAGTCTTACTGGCATTAAGGCAGTGATCATTGGCGGCACACCACTCCTGGATAGCAGACAGACAGTCAGAGATGAGAGAAGGAGAAGAAGTGTCGGAAGGGAGCCTGAAAATGGGTTGAGTGTCATCTGCATAGCACTGAAAGTTGGGGCAGAGAGCGGCAATGCGCTGGGCAAGAAGTGCCAGGTTTTGGTTGAACAGCCAGCGAGAGAGGTTAGTCCCCTGGGGAACACCAGGCGTAGAGATAGAGGAGAGGTGGGACCCAAGTTGGACCTGGGAGGGTCGATCAGAGAGGTAAGAGGTCAGCCAAGACCGGGCCTGATCGGTGATACGCAGGTTATCACAAAGACAACTGAGCAGGATGGCATGGTTCACTGTGTCAAAGGCAGAAGAGAGTTCAAGTAAGATGAGGACACGGGGTGTTGGAATCAAGTTTGGAGAGCCGGTCTTCACGGATGTTCAGGAGAGCAGTTTACATGCTTCTGGCAGCTCTGAAGCCAGACTGATGGTCATGGAGACAAACAACAGATTCAGTGTGAAGAGAAAGCTGGGAGATGGCCAGCTTTTCCAAGAGTTTGCCCAGGAAAGGAGAGGGTGCACAAAGGAGTGCTTCAGGGGGGAAGGGAAACATCCAGTGGCAAAGGAGTAGTTGCAGAAGTCAGCCAGTGCAGGGGACAAGGTGTCAATGTGGACCTTGATGGTTTTGGAGGAACAGGGGTGAACCTGTTTTGACGAGACCTTCATAGATTGGACTTGTCTAGAAACATTGTCTGGGGAGAAAAGGGGAAAGGCAGAGAAGGAGGGAGGAGAGGTGGCCGAAGAAGGGCTGGAGGAAGAGCAGGGAGTAGAGGGGGGAGGGGGAGAAGAAGTGAGAGAGGCCAGGATGTCCTGAGTTGGTATGTGGTCTGTACAAGGCACCCGAATAGAGAATACATAGTTACAGCTCCTTGAAGCTGCAAGCAGGTGCTGGATCTGAATCGAGAGACAGAGTCTACATCTGTTTACTTGTTCTCTCCTGAAGTGGCCCTTGCCCTTTGAAAGGTCGTTGTTTCAGTTCCCACCTTCAGGGGTCTCTTGTGATCTGCTGGCCGGGGAGGATCATATTCTTTCGTCCCAAAATCTCCTTCACTCAAATATTCAACATTACCTACAGCAGACTGATAAATGGCAGAGTCACAACCGTTCAGGAAAACAGGTCAAATGTTACAGGACAATAATCAAGTACTGAAGAATAACACTTCTTTCAGACCCTCAGTCCTCTGAAGCTGGAAAAAAGTGGATGACCCTTGGGCTTTTCACAAGGTGCCCCCTATCTTTCATAGAAGTCCATGGAATATTCCTTTGCCTGTAATGCAACCATATACCCTCCCATGCACTTGTGCGATCTCAATGTCACCTGGCCTAATAAGATCATTGTCTCTGTCTTCCATCTGTTCCCCCTCCCTTGCTTCGTCGCGCCTTGAAACACTTGTTTATAGGCGCGTTATAAATGTCATATATCATATCATATAGGGGTAGAATCATTGGCAGGGTACGTTGCATGTCAGGCTTGTCGAGCTGATAACATGTCAACTGAGCACATATGTACAGCAGGGTATCCTGTTACATGTAAAACAGTACTGCCTCTACCTCTGCACAAAGGACATACAATAATATGCTGTGTTCTATGAACTGAATCACTGGGACACTCTTCCCACGGTCAGCCTATTCCCATTATCAGGCAGCAGATTTGCATACCGAGTGTTGAACGTTTGGTCTGAATAGCCAAGTTCAATCAGAGGTACAGTTCTAACACCAGGTGCTCTTTGTGGTATGGTAGTGGTCTCAAAGTGCAGGTACAATGAAGTGTTTGACATAGACAAGTCAACTAGAAAGGCGAGGTGCCTTTAAATAGAGCAACACATGACACTCAGCTCCCACTTAACCTACTGGAGTTAAATACACTTTACCAAGGACGGGGGCTGTGCTTAGTTAGGGCTTGCAGGCAAAGGCCAGGTAGGGGACACAGAAAGATTCTCGCGCTAACGGATTGATATGTGCTAAACTAAACAACTGTCCTTCACAACATACACTTTGTCTACTCAGCACAGCAACACAATGGGATGTACTTCAGCCTGCCAAGAATGAAACCTCCACACACAGACTGCTTACGGAGCGAATAGAAAGCAACTTCGAGACAATTTTCCATGCTATGAGTAAGCACTTACTTTTTTTTCTTAATAATTTTTATTTGTGATCGGTTACCAAAAAGTCAAACCTTACACAATACAATTAACAATACTGAAATCACAGTACAAATTCATTTCATGGTGCACATTAGTAGCCTAATAAACTTATAAAATGGCAATACTTTGACATAATATGAAAAATCTAATCAATTCGTTGAAGTTCATGAGACTAGACATAATCCATACGTTAATTCAAAAAGGAACCTTAAAAACGTACAAACCTGAATAAAAAAGAATGACAAATTAGGGCACATATTGAGTTCAAACATCAGGAAAGATTTCAATCACTGGCATTATAATAGCTAAAACTAAGGATAGTTGTCACCCTGACAGAATTCTTGCCCAAAACAACTTAGACCAACCATAATAATCCACCTATAAAAGCTCTAACGCATGGGAATTGTAGTAATCTAATTCTATGTCAAGACCGGAGGCGAGCAGTATGCTTCACTTCTCTATAAACTACACTCTAGCAGCCCTTTCAAAATTGTCTTTTTTTAAACATCAGCAACCAGCTGTAGAAAAAACAACAAACAAACAAAAAAGGACCTACTATTTCCCATTCTCCCTCTCCTTTTTGTAGTCTTGAGTGCCCCTCTCCCCTCCAATCAGGTCGCACTCCTCCTCTACATGCTGTACCCTGCCTGTGTCACTTCCTCTTCTTTTTGCTGCTTTTAGCAAGTTAACGACTTCCACATATACCTCCTAATAATGCTGTACTTTATTGTATTTTGATAATGGTTTGCCACATGTCAGATTGAAATTGTGTTAGATATGAACTAGGGTGATCCATAATTTAAGTTAATTACTCATTGATTAGACTTAATCGCCCATTTCAGTCTGCGCAGCGTTGGCAGTACGGGTATGCGTGCGACCCAGAGTGAGAGGTTTCCCTTCTACGTGCAGGTTCCTTTTCGGAAGGTAATACAGCGTTCCATGCCACTGATCAGAGTGGGCGCTGTGGCTGTGTGGGTCTGCTCCTCTCTGCCATCTGCAAGACCATTTCTATACAGTCGCAACCAGGGACTACATTTCCCGGCTGGCACGTCCTGTTGCGTCTCGCACTGCGGCCTGGGAAAGAGCCGTCATGCAATGCACTATATACCCACAAGCACATGAGCGGCGGGGACATACTCATCCAGAGCTTTCGCTGACTGCAGTGATTGTGAGCGAAAACATAAACATAACAAGAAAAGTGCTCGCACAGAGCTACGCTCCTCCCTACACACGTGCAGCTCTGTCTGCAAGCACATTTCTAAAGAAGTGTTCAAGTGACATCTGTACAGCCAGCAGCCTTTCCCAATTGGCTCACATACAGCTCACAATGGCTTGTGACCAGGCAGACCCCGGATGGAGTGGGAAGAGCAGCCAAAAGTAGGGTTCACTGGAGGCTGACCTCACGCAGAGTTTTTAAAAGTTATTAGGGGAGTCCTTGGTGCAAGCAGTAGCACAAGGAGGACAGGCTGCAGGTCCAGGAGAATCGTCTGGGCAAGAGTATTCCAAAAAGAAATGCTGGTGAGTCAGATGAGGATCTTGGTGAAGGGCATTCCAAAGATAACCCTGAGAAAGGGGCCGTCAAGGGGAGCAAGCCTAGAAGAGAAAGGCCTCTTCTACTCAGGCATTGAGATGGGGACTAAAAGGAAGCCCTAACAGGCGACTGATGCTTTTAACAGGCTGAAAAATTCATTTAATTACTGAAGACAGCTTTGCCCAGCCTCATACCCCCTACCCCAGGGATGGAAAATACAAGGGAAGCACCGACGTCCATGGACTGGGTGCCACCCCCCAAAGTAGCACTCTATATGGTGCAGAAAATGCAAAAACCTCTAGAGAAAGAGACTAGGTTTCGTGCGATTTATAGAAAACTGGCGCAGGCTATCAGGCAATGTCTGGGTGCTACAGAGAGTAGTAGGGTATTGCCTAAATTGTGTAGAGGCTCTCAGGCAGCCCCGCCCCCATCATTTGCGCAGATCGTGAGAGGAAGATATCCTGTTGGATGCACAGTTAGAGCTTCTAGTGCAAAAGAGAGCAATATAGCGAGTGGACATGCTGGTCCCAGGCTTCTACTGCAACGTGTTCCTAGTCCATCGCAAGGACAAGGTCCGACCAGTCATAAATCTCAGGGAGCTCAACAGCTGGTTAATGTACAGACATTACAAGATTGAGGGGCTCCATCTGCTGGGGGATATCCTCAGGAATGATGACTGGCTAGCCAGACTGGACCTAAAGGACGCATACCCTACTGTCCCTATAGCAGTGGAACACCATCCCTTTTCGAGGTTTGCTTGGAAAGGCCAGTCCTGGCAGTTCAGGAGCCTACCGTTCTACATCTCCTCAGCCCCTTGGGCATTTACCAAGCTAGTGAGGTCATAGGCGGTGGCGCTCAGAGGATGTGCAGATGATTATATAATTAGACAACATCCTATTCATGGCAGATGACAGAGAGAAGTTGCAGACTCAAGTAAAGTGGGCAACCTCAGTGCTAGCCAACCTAGGGTTTCTAGTGAACAAGGAGAAATCAGTGCTCATCCACAGCATGAGGACAGAATTCTTGGGTTTCGTGATAGATACTCGGAAAGCGGTCTTGGAGCTACCGACTCCCAAAATTAGGGCGATAAAGAAGGAGCTGAAAGTATTTCTCAAGAAATCGGTTATAACACTTCAGAGTCTAGCCAGAGTAGTGGGCCTGCTCGCAGCATCCATCCAAGCGATCTTTCCCATCCCAATAGACTACAGAGCCCTGCAGAGGCTAAATATCAGACATCTCCGAGGAGGCATGCATTATCATCAACTATTTCCGCTAGACGAGGAAAGTAGGACAAAGCTGCGGTGGTGGCTCCACAACATGAAGGCGTGGAACAGGTGATCCATATTCTGAGGGGTTCCAGAGCTCATTAAAGAGTCTGGCGCCAGCAGGTCAGGCTGGGGCGCCAGAGGTGGGCAGTTGCAGACCGGCAGAAAATGGTCCCCGGCAAAGCTCAATTTACATATCAACTGTCTAGAGCTGTTAGCAGGCTCGTTCGCAATGAAGGCATTCATGAAAGGGAGAGTGCAATGTTGCATTCTTCTGTGGCTGGACAACATATCCACAGTTACATCAACAAACAGAGGAGGGCAAGGTCCAGGATGATGGTAGAAGTAGCAAAGGAATTCTGGCACTTTTGTCTGGATCCGAGGATCTCTTTTATGGCGGAATATCTGCCAGGAGTGCAGAACACAGTCGTAGATTGGAACTCCCACTATTAACAGGAGTTGAGAGATTGGAAATTGAAGAAGCAGTGTTCGCACAGCTACAACTCGAGTGAGGACGATGCAGTACGGACCTCTTCGCTTCCAGGCTGAACACTCAGCTGCTGAGATACTTCAGCTGGAGACTAGATCCAGAAGCATTGGGGGCGGATGCTTTCCTGTACAGTTGGTCCGAAAGTGTTCTGTACGCATTCCCTAAATTTACGATGCTGTCGAGGGCCCTAGCAAAGGTCCACAGAGACAAAGTGGAAGTGGTGGTAGTGAAGCCAGATTGAAAGTTGCAGGCATGCTTTCCAGTTCTGATGGAACTTTCCTCGGATTTCCCACAGAGGATTTCCTATTGGACGACCTGCTGAAGGACCCACCAGGAGTAGTACAACCCCTGTTGCAAGAGCAGAGTCTGTCACTGATCGCATACAGAATTTCAGGCACCGAAATTGGCCAGCACCTTCAGAAAGAGCTACAGAGCTCATCCAGGTGTCTTGGGTACCATCCACTGCCAGGAGCTATGGTGCCCCATGGTAAGCCAGGGAGAGATGGTGTAGGAGGAGACATATTCCTCTTGTTTCTGCCCCTGTAGTGCAAGTCATTACCTTCTTAGCAAGCCTACCCAGTCAGGGAAGGGCATTTAGGACAGTGGGGGTGTACAGGTCAGCCATTTCAGTGAGCCACAAGCTACTGGACGGTGCCAGGGTAAGTGCTTCCACTAGGCAAGGTTAGGTGCTTGCCAATAATGTGAAAATGTTAGAGTGGCAAATGCAGCTGAAGGCAATAACCACTTATACATTTTTTGCACACATATATTTATTATTCTTTCTCTCGAGTTTTGAAGCAGGCAGCACTCTCAGGCAGAGCATCAGGCACCCAGAGGTTTGGGACTCAGGTGTGGACGTAGACGTGGCATGCTTTGCCATGCACAGGGCCTCAGGCCACACCTGCGCTTTAACACCTCACATGCCCTTGTGACTGAGTCTTGTGCGAATGTACTTCTCTTCTGGATGGTCATCTGGTCTGGACGGTCCGTGGCCCGCCATGCACACTAGCTGCAGCCTGCTGCCATGGGCCACGGGTGGTGGCCCTGCCTGCTGAGAGGGACGCAAACACACAAATGGCACAGGCAATTTATGGGTGCCATATTGTTGTAATTGTTCTGCGTCTCAGTATCGGGGTCGGCGATAGCCAAACTGGGTGGGATAGAGATTAGATGTATAGAAGTGGAAGGGAGAATGAGCGTATACATGTATGTGTGTGTCATTGGGATATACATTTGCTGGGGTACTCTGGATCATTTCCCAGGTCACAGGTCAGCATGGAGAGGGGCAGGGCTCAGGGCAGGGACCAGGAGTCAGGGCTGATGCTAGAACTCAGTGCATTGCATATAGCTGCCAATACTGCTTTCCTATTCAATAACAGCCAAGGAAAGCAGAAACTGAGTGATACGTCACACGGACACTCTGACTGTAATAATGTAATCTCTTTTCCTGTCGACATACGCTCATTGCCCCCATAGGCTCCTTGTATTTAATTTTTACTGTGTTTGAAAGCTCTAGTCTGTGGTTCTGGGTGCTAAACAAACATAAGTAATGTCCATCTGTCCTTCAGAAAATGGCTCTGCTCTCTGCCACCAGCTTTGCCTTTGACCACAGCACAGGTCTTGACAGCCAGTCTCCTGCACTGTGCCTTCAAAGTCTAAGCATGGAAAACAGACACAGAGCTCAAGTTAACTCGTGCCTGTTATGTGAGGCTAATAAAGCTGCCACTCTCATATGATTCTTTTAGTCCTAGGTTTATTCCAGTTTTCCAAATGTTTGAGGTGGAATTACAGTTGAAACCATACATCAAAAAGCAGGGCTGTACTGATGTTATTTAATTTATTACTGTACCTGGGGAGGGGTAATTAGGCTTTCTGTGTTTTTTGCTCTACCCCCATCTTCCTTACTCCTTAGTTTTGTGGTCTCGTATCTGTTGTCCTCTGCTAAGGCCTTTCTGTCTTTCATAATGGAGACCTAATAACATAAATAACCCTACCATTTAAATCGACTGTTTCACAACGAGTTGCTATGTGGTTCGTGCTTTGTCCAAAACTGGGATTTAAAGGCACAGAGAGTGTGCTTAGGTGGGAATACTGTAAGTCACATTGTGGAGACAAAACTATCAGGCAGGTCTTGCCAGGGTGTATTCAATTGAGGAGGGGGCTTGAAATGAGGCAGAGGTGCAAAGGAGCATCCTGCCTTAAACCTCCAAGTTATTGTGTCTGCGGAAGCAATTCCTTTCTATGCCGCTACTCAAGTGCTTGAAGAAGTGCTTTTGTGGAAGTGCTTTTGTAAGTGCTGTTTGCTGTCTCTGCTGCTGTCCTGTCCATGCTGTCCTGCTGGAAGAAAAGGGGCATTTTATTTCAATCTCTGGATGAATATAGATTGGCTCCACCCCCGACCCTGGAAGTACCTATATTAGCACAATCTCACACAAATGGGAGTGCTTTTTGTAAGTGCTGTTTGCTGCCTCTGCTGCAGTGCTGTCCCTGCTGTCCTGCTGAACGAAAAGGGGTATGGAAAAAGAACACAGACATTTATGGACTCTTTGCTACTAAAATAAGACCATTATCAATACTAGTCATCAGTATATTTATACTGTACTGTTTTCTATTATTACAGGCATATATATTAGCACAATCTCACGCACATTTGCACGCATGCATTTGTGGAAGTGCTTTTTGTAAGTGCTGTTTGCTGTTCGCTGGGTCGTTGGGTCGTTGAGACGTGGGTGAAAAACACAGTTTTACTCACCATATATAAAAAGATTAGAGGCGCTTGATTGAAAATATTGTGGGCGAGTCTTCTAAAACCTTTATTACCTAATTGATTACCTAATTGACCGAAAGTCGAGGGTCCGAATTGACCTTTGCTCAATTGACCGTATATATACGGTCAATTGTGCAAAGGTCAATTCGGACCCTCGACTTTCGGTCAATTAGGTAATTCGAACAATTGTGTTCGAACAATTTGGGTAATACCAAATATACCAGGGTGAAATAGGTGAAATATTAAACTCCACGTCTACACCATGTCAGAATAGTAATGGCACACAAGTACTTTTTGAAGTTGCCCTGGGCAGTTTGTCTAGTTGTGCCTGTCAACAGTGAATATGAACGCTGAATGAAGCACCAACACAAACAAAGTGCTATGTGTTTGGAGTGCCTGATGAAATATATCCAAATCAAAACAATACACAAGAGCTTAACAACAGTGACATTAGAAATACCAGTATCAACTCTACTGCTATGTTTAGGGGTCTTCGAGAACCTACTTTCTACAGTGGTTGATGAGTGTGAAATATTAGAAAATAAATTAGATGTTGAATCTCTTCTTTTGCACAAGGAATATAAATCGAGGTCGAAAGACAATGCAAGAACAAAGCACTAATACTGATGTTGTAGTTAGCCAAATACCTATGGGTGTCAATGCAGCAGCCAGTCAGGTTATGCAAGTGAACTGTACACACAATACTGATGCTAATGTTCCCATAGAAAAACAGAGTAAACTGAAAAATAAAATAATAACACAAGCTTTTATGTATGCAAAAAGATCTAGACCATACAAAAATGTGTGCACAGTCAGCGTAAAAGATGCAAATTGTGACATTGTTAACCTTGATATAACCAATACTACATTGACGGCACAAGTGGCCGAGGTAGATTGTATTAGAGGTGGTGTGACGCAATTAAGTGGTAGTAAATCTATGCCACCATCTCCTTGTTTGAGAAATTATCCAAAAGGGGATAATAAACAAGCTAACCTGGTAAGATCTGAGAATGTAAATGCTGGTGGGAAACCTACCAGTAGACAAGGAAGAAAGAGCCCGGTGGGTAAGCAGAAAAAACAAAATAAGAGGAAATTAAATATTCATGATCAGGCTCTGGAAGATATTCAATGCCTGTTTGTAAGTGAATGTGGTTTACCATCCACTAAAACTGCTAACATGAATATGGAAGCAACCAATAAGAATGAGAAGGGAAAAAGTGCAACAAATATAGCTACACAAACAGAGCAATCTAAGATACCAGAGAGCTGGTCTGATAAGACACATACAAAAGATACAACAAAGGTCAGAAACACAAATGTTGCCTTTGGAGAGGGATTTAGTGCCCTCCAACCCCAAACTGTGTCAACTACAGAGTATTTACCAGCACTAAATCGGGCATCTGTTTTGTGTATACTACACACTGTAGTTGCCCTAAGGGTTATTTCCTCTGATGATATTAAGATTGTTGATCAATTGGAGGATTTAGCCATACCTAATTCTACTGTTTGGTTTACCTCTGAAGCTATCCTTGAATACATCATGCATTATGAAGATGATCTCTACAGAATAGATTATACCTGTAGGGTTGTAAAAATGACATCCTGTAAAGGTAGGAATGGTTTACCAGTTAATACAGTAGATAGCAACATGAATCATCCAACTCAGGGGCGAGTGCTAAAGACACAAGGAAATTAAGTAATAGCGAGAGGTGGTCACCAGGGAAGTTATGGCGAATTAAGTGTGAAAAATACTAGACGAGAGGAGAGTGGCATTGGAGAAGGATATTGGCAATGGCTACTGACGGTCTTTAAAGCCCATATTAAATCAATATCTCGATGACCAAAACATAATGTGCTCTTGGAATACTAGGGGGTTTGTACATCTTGCAGCTGAGGATAGTCTAGTAACCCATATGGATATTTTTAGCATAATATCATTGCAGGAAACATGGATGACAGAGTCATGTCATTTTGATGGTAGGAGTACTATGCAGATATTGGCTACAAAGGGCCCCATTGGGCGTCTGAAGAGTAGGCTCCTAGTTTTGACTCGTCATCCGTGGATATGAAGTGCAGTGGATGGGTCAGCTAACATGGTTCAAGTGGTGAAGATTGTCTGCATGGAGATTAAGATGATCTTGATTAATGTCTATGACCCACCTAAAGCTGTTGCTACTAAATCTAATGTTGTGACCGTGAGAAAGATTCTTGATGCAATAATGGACAGAGCTGCATACATTGGAATGCGGTTAACCTAGATAAAGCAAAACCTGTTATTGATAAGATACTCGCTGCCTATATCCAGCGGCATGTTGGCAATTGTGATAGTGATGGGTTAGATATAATAACAGATTTTCAGACACTAACCACGAATGTTAAAAATGCTATACCACAGAAAAGAATGTACAAAAGTTCACATGAGTGTTGGAATAAGTTCTACCAGAAAAGGCATCATTATGGTAGCAGAATCACAGCAGCGAAAAAACAATTGTGGGCAAATATTGCTGTGGTTCTCTATCCAGTGATGGATCTGTACACAGCGGTAGAAATGACTAAACATATTAAACAAGCTTGGTCTGTCAATACAGGGCACAGTAACAAGGTGTCAAGCCTTTTGCTATGTGGCATTAAATTGGGTGAATTTCCTTATCATTGCTGTGATAAGTGATACGTGTGGGAGTGACTTTATCTTTAGGTTTACTTATTTATTAGGCACACATTTCAATGGGCACTATAATAATAATAATAATAATAATAATTTGCCATTTATATAGCGCTGCGAACCCTCAGGTATCTGAGCGCTGCTTATTATTACCCACGGTGTGTGGTGCTCAAATTAAAATGTCTATGTGCCGTTGTGTCTCCTCTTTTGCAAAGGCTGTGTTAATTATGTTATAACGCGAGTTATAGCTTGTTAAATCACCAAATATTCCATCACTGCAAAGTACATTGTCACCATTATCTATAATTATTGTGCGATAATGCATAGGTTTACTGAGCTATCAGAGCCTTGAAAACATGATACTAATAAGAAAATGATATATGTGTCTATCTCGTGCATTTGATAGTTCTTTCTAACTAAAGAGCAAGCTGAGCCAGCAGGAATATGCAACCATGATCAGAAATAATAGTACTTACCTTTGATACCCTGATATTCTTTAGGCTATTATAATTTGTTTCCCAACTTGGCCATTGACAGAGAACATTACCATGCTACATCACTGCAGGTGCCAGCCTAACCTGTTGCACAGGGGCCTGGTGAAAGGTCTTTACCCTCTGATGGTTGAATGTGGTCAGTTTGAAATATGTGGGCTGCATCAGAAGCAGTCCATAGTGTCCAGCTCTACCATGACACCAAGGTCCTCCTTGCACCCTTATTGTCAATCTCAGCAGAGTCGATCCTGCCAGAATAAGCTTGCTGAAGTACCAATGAGGGGAAGTTTGGGCAGCTCCTCACTTTTCTATGCCATGCGGTCAACAGTGATATTTCTTTTTCCAGGTCAACTTAGTCCAGCAACTGTCAGCTGTTTCTCAATAGTATAGGAGTGGGCATAAATGTCACAATATGCCTGGGTAGCATGTTCCAGTTACTCATTGAGCCTGTGTCAGGGTGGTACTTGTAGTCACGGATCTGCGTGATATTTCCATTGCGGAAAAATCTGCAATGGAAATGTTTGCATGGGAAATGTATGCACTACAAATGTTCGTACATTTCCCATGCAAACATCCAATCGAAAACCATACATACACACACCCCACCCACACCCACAACATACCCCCACCCACACCCCCAACATACCGCCACCACCCTACTTACCTTTCCTTCCTTCGCGCTGTGTCCCTGCAGCACCGGTTCCCTTTCACTTCCCTGATTGGGAACCGGCGCCGCAGCGTCCTTTTTTTTTTTTGGGCCAGCTGCAGGTGTTTCCTCCGCAACACCCTGCTCACTATACTGTACAATATAGTGAGCAGGGTGTTGCGGGGGACTCCCTCAAGCCCCATACCAACCCCACCGAAACACTTAAACACATACCACGAAAAGTTCAAACTTTTGGTAGTTAAAACTTTTCATGGTGTGTGTTTTAGGTCTTTTGGTGGGGTCGGTAATTTTCATTCGGACATTGTCTCCAAAACTGTAGTCACATGTCTGGGCAGGATGCTTCAGGTAGTCACAGAATCGCTAGGGCAAGTTGGTGGACTGGCTTGGTGCAGCCAGCCTGGACATGCTTTCTTACAGTGATATGGCTTTTTTACTGTCAAATCCAACAGGAGTATGTTTCTATATGGTAATACTAGCATCTGTCTGCATATAGCCTGAATGTACATGTACGGTGGCAGCCAGCATGAAAACGGTTTTTATACTGGCATGTATTTTTACCCCACTTGTAATTTAAGAAAACTAGAAGTCCCATAAATCCAAGCTAAAACAGGACTGGATCGCTTTCTTGCACATGGCCATGGGAAAACCTAGAGCTCTGCTCTGTAAGGCAGTTTTAATGTGGACCATGAAGTACAACTTTTCAATATTTGTTCCAAGTGCATCATGAAAGATATGTGTTTAAGTGCCTAAACTGTACAGTGGGTTAACATTCCAGCTTCACTTTTTAAACAAGCCCTGTGATCCTGGACAAATAAATGAATCTCTTCTAGTAAAGTGCACTGGTCTCAGCAAAGCCAACATTAATGTCCTGCCCTTTTTCTACCAGGCAGTCACCAAAGACCACAAGCTGCTAGATTACTGCCACACAGGGAATGAGTGAATCACTTTACTATGCCCTGTTGTGCTATGTCTTGTATAGCACACAAATATACAGTAGGTCGGACTCTTAATATTTTGTTATTGAGGAGTTTGTGATATAGCAGGGTAATAACAATAACATATAGAGGAATCACAGACTACCCCCTTCTCCTGTTTTTTGTAGCTTTAGACCAATGTTAGCTTATTTTAGCTGACACTCAAGTTAACAGACAAAGAACAATCCCAAACCTTCATGTTTGTAACATACAACATTTTTCACTTATTTATTCATTTCATAGACACCTCCTCTATGGAGAGTGTTTTTTACTAAAAACATGTATCACAAAACACATTGCATTGTGCATCATTCATTTCATTAATCACGGATTAGTGTAAGGTACCCTCTTTTCTCTTGTACCAAATAATTAATTTATTAACCAGAAACAATTATTACAGATGTTCAATCAATTCACAAACGTCTCTAGTCAGAGAACTCAAATGCAAAAAAAGACAGAAATCGCATGATATTATCTGTATTCCCTCATAATCAGGGACAGTATGTTTCTATATAGACATTCTGCTCATGTGGGTTCTTGTTATAAACAGAACGTTATGCTGTCCTCTGTCTTTTTTTTACATCTCTCAATCTCTGTGGGATACTTAGTGTCCGTTATCCCAAATCCTTTTTTACCAAAGATGTACAAATGATGTTGTGTCAATGCTCTGCATTTCGGCCTATTAATCAAGAGATAACCCCATTCTGAGTAGGGTTACCCTGATAGTTTCCATAAGGCCTTCGTCGGGACAAAAGTTTGTTATTCCTCCACTGATACTCAAACTTCTACCAAAGCGTCACCCGGATACTCTTGTCCAGTAGATTAACAGGGAAAGAAAGTTACCACGATAGGAAGATTTATTGAAGAGGCGATGCCGATTACTAAGATGGCTCAGACCACGTGGGAAATCAGGCAGTGATGCAAGAGTGGATCCAGCAACATCAGCCCACTGTATAGGAGACAGAGATAGCGCTAGAGTGAATCCAGGCATATGAGATCAGCGCATAGAAGGCAAAGCATGAAAACCCTGAATGGAATAGCGGCCAGTAAATGAACATTATTTCCCTGCTCCTAGCTCCAGCAGTACCACTTGGATGAGGGAGAGGCCTTCCCAGGATCTTTTCTTTCTGATGCAATACATCTGCCGAAAGTCTTCATCCACTTCATCTCAGGGTACTAATAGTGTCTTTATTCGGTTGAAGACACCCCAGCATTTCACAAAAAAAAGATGTCTGCCATGAAATGGGCTATGAAGTCTGTTCACCCTTTCGATGGTGGCCATTTTAAACAGTAAAAAAAAAACTAAACAAAGAAGATGGCTGCCATGGAACAGGAGAATGGACTACATATAGTATCTTCTCCCTTTCCATGATGACCATTAAAAAGATAGAAGAAAAAACAAAGAAAAAAGCTGCTATAGAAAGGGAGAAAGGAGTACATGCAGTCCCTTCTTGCTTTCCATGGCAGCCACTCACAGAACAAACACCAAGCGGTGTAGTGGTGACCGGGGCCTTGTCTGGATGCTAAGGACCCGGCAAAGCCCAATCAGATTGTTTGTAACAATCTGATCATCTCTTGTATGGTAATAACTGTACTTTAAACTGTCTACTTGGATAACATTAGTAAAATGAACACATTCAAGATATAGTGGAAACGCAAAACTGTTACATGATCCAATTACTGTTAGAAAGAGGCGCAAAGCCATGTAGCTGTGTCAGTGAAGCTTTCAAAGTCATTAGGCCTTTACTCGGCGTGGCTACGGCTACGTGCAGGTGCGTCTTCTCGTTGATTTAGGCAATTGGTCAATAATGTAGGCATGAACACGTCACTGCCTCTGGGCGTACCCACGTGTACGGAAAACACACTCTGGTTGACTATATCATGTAACTGCAGTTGTACCCCTCTCCCAAGCACCTCTTTCCTATTTTCTATCATTGTTTTTTGTCTCTTGGTGAGTGAACTTCGTTGTAAGCCTTCAGGAACCTTTAAAAGCAGTACCTTGATGTATTCATTCTTTTTTTTACCTTTCCTCTTCCTATACCTTTGTCCTTTGTCTTGTTTTTGTTATTTTAGCTTGTGTAGATATATCTATATGGGCAGTTGTCTTGTAAAGATTTATTTTAAGATATATTGAGTGTAGTTTTCGTACACAGTTACGGTAACTCTTTAATAACTTTCTATTCATCAACATTACATATACATGTAAACACTTTAAAAAGTTAAGCACAAATGCAAACAGGTTTATTTGGGGGGATGTGATTGCACAATTTCTTTTTATTTTACTTTCTAGATATGATAAATCGTTTTAATTAGCCAAATCATCTGTATTATTGATGTCAATTATGTATGGAATAACAAAACCCTTGAATTTCAAGGAAAAAAAACTGTAGTTGCAGGGATGTTAAGCTGAGCAATACATTGTAACAGAATTCTAAGAAAAAACGTTAGTTTTAGGGACGTTAAGGTGAGAACATAACTCAACAAAACCCCTGAAATTCAGCTTAAGCCACCTTAACTTCACGCCCTTGGTTGCGCAGCCTATGACCACAATGAGGATATCACAGATCACATCACTGATGACACCACTAATTACATGTTGTATGAGAACACTGATGACGTCACTGGTGACAACACTAATTACATTGGATATAACTGATTACATCAATAATGGAATCAGATATAACATCATGAACACTTTGATTACCTAAACAACAATTTAGGCTGTGGACTTGGCCATGACAAATGCTCGGGTCACTGGCCAGCACCAAAGGCCATACCTGGTGGTCTGTGAGTGTTCAAAAATACCACTGTGCATGGTTAAAAGTCATACCTACTACCCCATCACTGTTTTAAAATATACAGTGGGCAACAGTGAACGTTGTAGTCAGTGGCCATGGTTAAAGGCCATAGCTAGTGCCCATTAATATGTTAGAATATGCAGTCGGCACAGCCAACGGCCATGGCCACTGGCTAGTATTGTGTTGAAGACAAGTTACGTTTTTTCCTTGAATATAGATATAATGATAGAGGTATTTATATTATATTTATTTTATTTATTTATTTGCATTATTAAAGCGCTCACACAGCCCCGGGGGCATCGAGACACTGTTACAGGAATATGCCTCTTAGTTGCGTATTTATAACGCGCTTAATACGTAGAGGTTTCTAAGCGCGGACACAGGGATCAAACCTCTGCTGCTTCGTGTCATCTTGTTTCCAAGTCGAGCACGTTGCCGCTGAGCTATCCTCCCGGGACAATTATACTGCTGTTATACCAGCAATACAATTAAGGTTACATCAAACTTTACATAGGAAAATGCTTTCCTCTGTAAATGTTGTTCCTGTACATGAATTTCTATAAATTTGGCAGGCCACTTATCTGGGCAAATCCGGGTAATTCCAAACACTCATGAGTAATTGCCAATGTTTCCTCAACATTTTTATGCTACAAATATAGCTGAAAAAGCATTTTTGCTTTGGGCTTTCTACAGAGGATAAGAAATGCACAATTTATCCTACAATATGCCAAAATTGTCGGCACACAGACAAAATGAAATAAAAAATGTACAACTACACATACAATATTCTTTCACATATAAATATCCGCGGTCCCCAATATACACACATTCACGGACTGTACAGTCGTGCACACTATGACGCAGCAACAGAGTCACATGGACCAAACAAATTAAAAAGAATACCTCCCAATATACAGTCAGTGGAAGGCAGTGAAAAATGGCTTATATCGGGCAACAAACAAACCATCCAAAACAATATAGCCACATTATGTCAGCAAAATGAATCCTGAAAAAAGATGTTACTATAACAGAGAACTCAGAAGCCATTACAAAATGCAACCATTATCATGCCGAACAAACACACAAGCACACTTACCATGCAAGTGCCACGCCACAGTGGCAACATACAACTAACTTATAAGAAACACAAACTGTGAAGAACATTTAAAAACACGTCCACAGCAGTCCAGCAGCACGGCATTGTATCGTTTCACACCTTCACTTTTGCTTTCCTGCACTTCCAGAACCACCCAACCAATCATTCAATCACATGCATACTTTTCTAAACATGGACACCCAGTGGTCAGAATTGATTAAGATTCAGACAGGACAGACTTAACACCAGAAAGCCTCAAGAACTAACCCCATTGACCAATCACCATAGGCAAGACAGCACATGGAAGGAGGTAGTCATGGCCCATAAAAGTCAGGGCTGAAACTACAACTGGGTGGAAGGTGTGGAAGCAGGAGAGCTGGCAGCTACAGGGAGCAGAAAGTGAGACATCACTGAGAGTGAGGCACAAAGGAGGAAAATAAGGTGTTGAGATAGGACTCCAGTCCCAGGGCCAACAGATTTCCAGGAAGACTGAGGAATGAGCCAAGGCTCAGAAGGGACCATTTGTGGGAAACCTCGAAGTCCATGGGAGCGCTGACCTCACATATGTGGTTGTATCAGAGGTGAAATCTCAGATAATGGTCCCCTGAACCTCTTAAATCCTGTATCTATACATGAGTGAGAAGGCCATTAAAACGTTTAGGAGATGGAAAGCAAACGTTATGGAAACCTCCCACATGAGCAGGGCAACGAATCCCTGAAGAAAGGGTGAGAAAGGTCCAATAACGCTTACAGTGATGTGGGCAGTATACCCCTAGAGAGAGGGACAGAAGAGAAAAAGACAGACTTTGAAAGAAAGAGTGAAAGAGAGAGTGAGAGACGCACACACACAGCGGTGGGCATGAGAAGAACTCTTTAGAAAGAAACAGAGGAGCACCCTAAACCGCACAGTGAACTAAAGCACTATACACCAGATCAGGAAGCAGTGTAACAGACACTATGCTTCTTGTGTGGGTTAAAAATAGCAAGCAGGGTGCTACACCCTATGAAGAGGACTGGCCAATGAAGAGTCTGATTGATTTATACCTCTGACTGTGTGCTGGGCAAAGAAACATCTGGACACAATACTATTGTTTCGGTAAATTGTGAGCAAAGAAGGGGCTGGGTGCTAGATCTCTGAGTCTGTGTTGTACTTTAGAGAACCAGGCAGCGACCAGTATCTGTGCAATCAAAGGAACACTAACTCTTGATTGTTTGTCCACTTTGGAAACAATTGAGCTAGTCTCACCCCAGGAATAATACCCTTGTTTTGATGTAGATAAAGCCCTAGAAACCAAATATAGGTGTCATTTTCTACCACCCATGTATTGTGTGAGACAAATAAAAAGAAGTCAATTCTGCCACAGCTCTCAACACCATGCCTTTCCATACCCTTACTAGCCATACTATACTGCTGTGGTAATCCTACCAGACCTTTTGTATAATCGGTTTCTCCCAGAAGGGTGATTTGCTGCTCCAAGTTCTATAACCCTCTTCCGCTTGGGAGCAATGTTGTTGATCTTGAATTCTTCCAAATGGCTAGTCACAAGTTTGCATGGTTATCATGGATGGTTTATCTGATTAATAATCTGAAAACCCTATTAAAAGACCTAATATGCTTTAGTCTTAAAGTTTCCGGTTTTCCTAGAATTATACAGTCTTTTTCCGCTCTCATCCTTATTTGCCCATTTGTGCATAATTTACGAATTCGCTGCATGTCTTTATTAAATCACAAGAGGCATGCACTGTTAGTAACCCTCATCTTTCCTATAAATTCAATGCTATATGCACCAAAAAATAGAGCAAACGCAGTGATGCATCAAAATAAAACTAGAACTGTAATGCAGCACATAAAATAAGAATTATGAGTATGCCGGTCCAGTAACAACGGTGCCGGTAAGCTACCGGCACCGCTGTTACCGGACCGACATACTCTGATTTCTGCGGGCGGGTGGCGTCCCTCCTGCCAGGTCTGACCTGGTGGGCAGACGGCAACAGCTCGCAGACTTGACGGAAGCACCGGCACCGTTATGAACGGTGCCGGTGCTTCCGTCCACCCCATTCCCATTGAGTCATATGGGACTGGAATGGGAATGGGGAGTCATATTTACCGGCACCTGGCTTTGAGGAATTACGGGGACCGCCAGGGCTGTAATGCCCTGTTTATTCCCCAAAGCCAGGTGCCGTTTTGCCCAGCACGGCTACAACCAGGATCGTAATGAGGCCCATTGGGCTAAATATCCTGCAATCATTTCACATGCACCAAATCTTTACTTTCTCTTTTGTTCCCTGATTATTATTCCTTCTGTAAACAAACTCACATAATTCAGTACTGTCGAAAATTAGCTTGCACTAACAGGCAATGCACTTCCAGTACTTCTTAATACTTCGCTTCAGAATTGTTGCAGTTCTGACTGCTAACCAAAACATCTTTAGGTTCGAAGCTTAATTGAAGATTGCCTATGCCTCAGGATCATTATTCATATAGTTGCAAGTATTTTGAAGATGGTCTTTTCCCAGGTCCCACAACATTAGTGAGGGGTTTAGGGTGTGTAGGACACATTGGGCCTCATTACGAGTCAGGCGTTAAGGGGTTAATGGCGCCGTAAACGGCGCCGACCCTTAACGCCTGATTACAAGGTCCCTTAGCGCCATGGTGATTTTAACGCCTGCTTTTTGCAGGCGTTAAAATCCATGGCGCTAAGGGACCATGGTGCTAATTACGCCACCGTAATTTACGGTGGCATAATTAGCGCCTTCCCCACTCCCATTATGCCCTATGGGGCAAAAATGGGAATGGGGAAGGGTAAAATGGGAAATGGGGATTTACCGCCCCACTCACCTTGGAATGGGGCGGTAAATCCGCCATCCACCATGGTGTAAACATAGTTTACACCATGGTGGTAAGGGTACGACCCAGGCGGTAACTTACCGCCTGGGTCGTAATGAGGCCCATTGGCAATCTTTGCCTTGGCCAGTTCTAGGTGTATCTGGGGGGCAGGTTAAGAATGTATACTGTTATATTTAATGTTAATGATGACTGGAGGCAGCTTGTAGGTTCATCCAAGTTCCACTTTATTAAGATGACATAGGCAGATGACATTGTAGAGGGGCTGGGTGCCAAGGGGACCAATTCCCAAGGGGAGAAACTCACTAGCACCGACCACCCAGGTAGGTTGTAACCAACTGCCTTAGAGAGCACCTACATTCAACACAAACATTTCATCCACACAGGAACTTTCTCTAGCTGACATCACTCACTCAGGGAAGACAGAGAAGGCACTGAGATGAAGATATAACACATCTCCCTTCCTAACAACACAAAGCTAGACTGCTGAACATACACATATACACACCTGCGCTGAAGGAACTCCAATGTATCACATACAAGCCTGTAAACAAAACTGAAACCCAACCATCCAAAGAAACAGTGCACATTCTGTCTAAAGCTCTCACCTCTGGGCCTTGATTCTGCCACTATCAAGCGCTGACCAGCCATGCACACATGGCTACAACCAAAACTGTATCATCCCTCTAAAAGAAACGGAACACCTTTGACCTGGGTCCGCCACCCACAGGTCTCGAGGCTGCCACACTCAAAGACTAACCCAACTGTCCTAGAAGAGAGCCTCCACTCAATCTCTGACCGGTAGCTATGGAGTGTAAACTGAAGAACCAAAAGACGAAAATGTGTCCTGGTGCAGAGGATGAAAGCACAGGGCATCTTGAGTCACATGTTACAATCTGAGAAAAGAGTCAGAAACAGAAACAAACACCCAACATTCATACCATTCACACCTCACACACAAACCCTACCCTTAACAATCTGAGACATAATGGGGAGAATCAAAAGTACAGGTGAGATGAAAATAATTAACCACACATCCAATGCCACCAATACAAAACTACTCTCCATGCTAAGCCACTGGCCACGAAGCTCATCCCACACTGAACAGTCTCTCAACGGACTCCATTACAAATCTACCAACTAGGGTGTGGACACCATGTACTGGTACTCATCCCTTCACCTGGACTCCACAGCAAGAAACTCTCGACATTTGTCTCCACTTTGGAGGCCATATGCTAACATCCTAAAAGCCATTTACAGTTGACCAAAAATGTAACTAGCTAATGTAAGGGAGACATGGTATCACAAGTATGACACTGACACATGAGGTTCAATTTTCAAAACCTTTATTAAATTTTCAGAGTTTGAAAAAACTCCTGCTTTGCCCTATAGCTATTATTGGAGTAGTCTTTAGCATCAAATAATAAAGAAAACACGCTCCTAGTCAGTCTCTGTCAAATCAAAATGGCCTATACTAATAACATCGAATGCCTGCCCTGTCTCTTATACAAAACGTGTGTAAAGAGGAATATGTATGCAAAGGAAAATTAGTGTTATAACATAAAGGTTCAAAATGACTGAGTCAGCTCTCCTCCCCACATTGGACAGTACAGAGTAAGGCGGCTCCCGTAGACAGGATGTCACACTCTGGCTCATGTTCTCCAAACAAAGGCAGTTCAAAAAACGTGGATCGAGGCCTGTCTGGCCTTCCCAATTAGAGTCACTTATTTCAGCATTCCAAAAGTTCTTTCACAGTTCAACAACAACGTTCATGTAGGTCTCCCTCCATCAGACTCGGACCTCTCAAAACTTAAACAGTTCATATAGTTCATCCTCAGCCGGGCTCAGACCTCTCAAACAACAGCACTTGCAAGGGTTCCCTTTCCCAAGCTTAATTCACATTTGTTAGGGGTTCCCTTCCCCTAACTTATCACACTTCCGGTCGGGCTCAGATCTTTAACTGATGTTGAAAACTTTCGAAAGTGCAAGGCTTTCCATAAACCTCCTTAGGACCACTTCGACTTTTACTTCAGGGCACAATCTTGTGTTTATTTGCCCCTGTGTCTATTGGTCTTGGTAGTTCAGCACCATACGCACAAATATTCATAGAAATCTTTATCTTAACGTAATCACTTTTAACCGGGGTAATTTTAACCATTGTGCACTTCAGAGTTTGTTTGCTTTGCTGCTTTATTACAAGATTTCACATATTTCAGACCTTCGAGTGGGCTAGTTCCTTTCTCCGGACCACTCTGCTACTCTGTATCATTGGCTTCACAGTTATCAGTAATTTAAAGTTCACCACAGGTCTGCCTTACTTCGCAGCTCATCCACGCACGTGCAGCCTTCAATTGAGTGATATACTGTTGTATCTTTGTATCTTTCCTTAACACACACCAGCCTTTCATGTCACTCGCCAACTCACCAGCTGTGTGCATTTCTTCCTTTTCTTTGTGGTTTTAATTCACAAGTCAAGGTTACGACCACAGGCCTGGCCTCATCTCCCAACTCTGTCGTTCACCCGGGTGGGTCTCTGGCGTCCTTGAAACACAATGCAGTCTTCTTGTCTGGGATTTGGCTATCTCTGAGCATCTTTGACAGCTCTTCAGAGGCAACAACCTCCTGTAGGGATCTCCTGGGTTTCTCTACCCTTTGCTCTCGTCCCTCTGTTGGTCGCTCTGCCAGTAGGTTCGCCTTTTCTCCAGACGTTCTGCTCCTTCTCGTGTTCCACCTTGCTCATAGTGTGTCTCTATGTTCCGCCTTTTATCCATGTGGGGAAGCTAATGGGTATCAGATGTATGTGATTAAAGTCAAGTGCCTGACTTTGCCTGACCCGATTAGCGGGACATGTCCAATGAGATATGTAAGGGTTAGCCTCTTTACTCTCAGTCGCCCTCTTCATCAGCCCAGTGTTTGTGTAGAAAGGGTGGGGGGAGTTGGGACATAGGGACATTCTATGAAATAGGATGGGGTACAGGTATGAGAAAGGGGGTAATACTGCATCTCACCATTGTTTGCCTCACCCCTGAAGACTCCTTACCCAGGTGATCCTCTCGCACTGGTCCACCCCAAGGGTCTTGATCCAAAGGCGATGACCGTGCCCTGGCCACCTGAGAGAGAGATCCCCGGGAACTAGTAGGTGGGACACCCTTTGGTTTCTCACACTAACCACTGGTCGATGTGATGTAACATGGGGAAGGACAAGCACAAAAACGTATGGACAAAACAAAAGACTGATGGGGCCACAACCAAACACCAGAGCATTAACCGCTAGAGGCTAAGAAAAGGTAAGTAACTAAAATATGGTTGATACAAACACTAATTAGGCCCCATACTACCTGTAGGTCTCCTGGATCATAGGCAACAACACAATCTATAGGAGAACCTTACAACAGGAAAGTAACCATACTGCACATCTGATTGAGAACAGAAATGCAGATCTATCAAGGTACATATGTGACACACAGTCGTATTCCTAACTAAAATGAAAGGAGCCGCCTATAAATATAATAAGGTGTTGCCTAGAAAACAAGCAAGAGTGCACAACAAGTATCAAGCACCTCTGGCGGGACTTTGTTCTTAATGAAGTTAACGCTAAGTGAGAAAGGTGTCCCTAAACTCACTAAAATGTAATAACCTTAAATGGATCAAAAAATACTACAAATTAAAAGGGCATTTCACCAATGCCGGCCTACTAACTCTAAGAATGTAAAACTCATAAGCTCATGCATAGCCACACAAGAGGCACATAATGCAATGACAGTTGTGTACTAGGCTTTCTTCACAAAGCAAAATCATACCTGAACACTAGACAGTTGGAGCACAAATCATAATTACTCATAACTCTAGAAACAAGCTCAGCACTCTAAATCTGTCGCTAATATAAATTACAGTAGAACATTATTATAACTATACATATTTAAATACAAAAATACCAGTTGCTTAATTAAGCATTTTAGCTGTATTGTGTAGTCCAAACACCTAAAATTCCTCAAAGTGGTAAACACTAGAACCATGAGAGGATAAATGGTGCATATTTAAAAACACTTCAACTAATCCAGGCACTGTGCAAAAACAACCATTCATTATTAGATCAGCATTGCTAAATAACAAGCATTTTTTTTGTTGCTAAACGTCCCTGTAGCACCTAGCTACGATAAATCCTGCAACTCCTCAAAATGTTAGGTGTCATCAAAGATAGTGAGAACATAATATCAGTAGCTATTCCCTCAAAACACACAGACTGTGCAAGTCCATCCAGTAGACCTTTGGGTTAGTGTTGTGCTATACAAGAATGCATTTAGTTAGTTAGTATCATGAAAATCTAGAACTTGGCCATGGAAAATTCAGAGTCCTAACAAGCTATAAGGACATTTATACCTGCAATGCAGACCACCAATTAGTTAGTTATACTTATAGCTCTTCCAATTATGAGGTGCAGCCACTGCCGAACATTGTAATGTATTAGATTGCACATTTCTGCAATATGTAAACACGCAGTCCATTATGGACACACTCACCCCACGTCCATGGTGAGCCATATACACAGGAAAAGGGCGCGGGCGGTTTGTCTGAAACAAATTAAAATTACCCACAAGTGTGCCTGAACAAGTAAAAACAAGCGACACCTAATAGCCCAAATTAAAAATATGCAGCACAAACAAGCTACAATGCTGTGTTGTGGAGAGTGACCCAGAGCACTGCCCAAGATTGTGATTCATTCAAAACCTTCCACCCATTACATTTTTGGGCTATAATGCGAAAGAAGGTTTAAAATATGGACTGCAAGACTTGACGATTCTAAATCGGGAAGATCGAATCATTCTGAAGGGGAAAGAATCAAGCAAGACACACAGTGAACATCCAAGAATGATTCGAAAAAACGCACATGCTCAGAAAATAGTGCCCATAATTGTAAATCACCCCCTATCCCACTGTTAGGCCAAACAAAGACACAATATACACCTGCACACAGAAAAGGGAACGACTAGGCATCAGTGACAGATTTCTTTTTAAATGCGTCGTTCTTATTTTTCAATACTTGCGTGCGAAAAAAATAATAGGGTGATAGGTATTTTTAAAGTGAACCCCGTGGAACAATTTCTAGCACCAAACCTAATTAATTGGAACTAGCAGTTGTGGTGGCTGCCCCTTTAAGGGCGTGCACATGCGGCAGAGTGCCGAGTGTGCTTTAATTAAAGGGGGTGTACAACAGCCGCGGCAGAGCGACTGTGGAGTCGATACTCAGCGCATATGTCCCCTGTGTGTTCTGTAGAGTGGCGGATTCACTGGGGTCACGGAGGATGCCGTGACTACACAACAGTGGTGGTGAGGCAGGGAACCGACCCGGGCAAAGGCGGTGAAGTAAGCAGAACTTTTCGTTTTTATTTTCTCGGTTTCCTCAGTTCCTGGAGTGCTCGTGCGCCCTCCACATGTAACTGTGTATTCGTCGTTTTTTAAGTGTTTTGACATTTCGTATACATCGAGTGTGAGGTGAGGAGCTGTGGGAGGCCTACCATCCTTTGTTATTTGTCCCCTGGGCCCACCCCACTCAATTTCTGGAGCCTTCATCTATGGAATAGCAGTTCCTTCTTTATTATTCCTGGCTGTTTGAACATTGGCGGAGGGGGGCTACTGTGTTTAGTGCCCTAGGGTGTTGGAGCGCCAAGTGGCTCTACGCTGGTACTTGTATGCTCATAGGAAAAATTGCAAAAGCAAAACAACAAGTCCCATCATTCCGAGCGCTTTGATTTAGAAAGTCAAGCCTGGCCGCAGTTCACATGTGTGAAAAAGTGCTGGTTGGCATACATGAAAATGCAGATCCACAAAAAAACTGCATTATCAGGATATAAAAAGATTCCTAAGAATAAACAAAAACACCTTCTTATGTCAATTATTTATCATTTGTGAATGCAACTGCACGTCAGTAGCAGCACTATCAGCATGGCTGCAGGAAAAAAACTAGGGGCTTTTACCTGCGGTTTTCCATGGCATTACTGCACCATCTGTGCCACTCCCAAGTCCCGGCTGTGGTAAAAGGAGCCCCCCTGTGGTTCAGTCAGGCCACAAGCCCCCTATTTTCCCCTCAGCCCAGCGCCTGACTTCCGATCCTGACTTCAGCAGCTCGGATGCTTCACTGCCTCCTTGCTGTTTCCTAGCCCATGATGTCACAGCTTTCCTTGCACGCTGATTGGCTGGCTGGGCGCAGATAATAATACTACTAATAGCACAGTGTGGGCTGGCAGAGGCAAACCTTTGGTTTTGAAGCAGGAAGTGCAGAAAGAACCCAAGGGGTTAGTGGGTAGCCATATTGGGGGCTAAAGGCAACTTAATTGTGCAGGACGGAAGACAGCCCTAATTGTCCTTAAGTCTGTCGCTGTGTGATGGGGCAGAAATGTGAGCACATAAAGAGCGCCGCTGTCTAAAGCAAAACAACATTGCAGCCCGCCTTATCTGCCTAGTGAAAGAGGTCTGTGGTGTGATGTTAATATGACACAAAGCCACGCGCTGTTGTGGCAAGAGTGCTGCCTGCCACTGCTAAGATAACTGACTTTGCGATCTGAGACACCGACAACTTAACTGCTGCATGCAGAGTTCAATCAATAATTAGTTTTCCCACGTGACACAGGTCTTGCAATGAAAAATCTATCACACAAGATTATTCACGAGACCCACTTAAACTTGTACATTTTCACTGATATTTCTGGATTGCTTTTTAAAGGAATTGTTCTTATTTTTCAGTACTTGTGTGCGAAAAATAATAGGGTGATAGGTATTTTAAAGTGAACCCCAGTGGAACAATTTCTAGCACCAAACCTATTTAAAAATGATTATACTCACATAATTCAATGTATCATTTGTTTTGAACGATGCATGGTATATTTCCCATTCAAATATGGCTGGCTTGTTTCCAGAGAGCTTCCTTAGAGACAGTCATCCAAGATGGCTGACTCCATGGAAGAGCTCACACCAAAATCAAAGAGTTCCAAGATGGGCAGGAATGGGTGGGATTAGCCCTAGGGATCACATTGGCTAGAGGCAGGTACTGGGAGGGATTACAACTGTGTATTCCTTCTCAAATATCATCTTCATTGGAAAAGCATTAAAGAACCACTTTCAAAGCCCATATATATTAATGACAATAGTTTTGGCTTTAAAGATGGCGCTTTCAGTGCTACCTAATAGCCCAAACCAAACAATCAGGCATTTCACATGTCATTTACTTTCTCACCAGTGCTGCAGCAGATTCTTCAAAAAATAATCAGAGAGCGGGGCACCTTTACAGGCACATTCAGCTAGGTGCTCCCTCATCTGGGTGTGGGAAGCGCTAATACAGATTTGCTCTCCAAGGACTATCAGAGTTCTTCTTCACGCAATGTAACAGGGTGCAGAAGCACTCCTAGGACAAAAGTGCATTTCCTTACTCTGACGTAGTAAAGGGGATGCACGCAAACGTTGACAGTCCTTTCCTTTCAGCTACACCGAATGTCTGTAGTCAGAGGATTCCAAGCCTCTGCCAATCCCACAAGCAGGGGCAGTGACATCACCAGAGGCTGCCTGCACTCTGAGGCTAAAGGAGCTGGAAAAGACGCTCATGACCAAAGGCTGCAGCATGCACACACACCAATTCATTCCCATGGGAGCTCCAGGCAAGCTCGTCCTCCGGTGGTTGCAGGCATAAAGTGTAAACACTTTGTTGGTGTCAGATCAACAGAAGAGCCTAAGAGCAATGCATCACAGCAATCCAATAATGGTAATGGGTAATGGGGCCCATTTTCATGAATTGAGTTGGAAAGCCCCTTGCCCCTTACTTACTCCATTTTGTAGGGTCACATCTCCTTTGCCATGGGATGCAGAGGGGTGGCATGAAATGCAAATTCGCTCAGCTCTGGACAGCAGCAATTCAGTACTGGGCAGTGTTATGTCTGAGTCCCTCTCCTTGTCTCCTGCAGTGTCACATGGTCAGCACACGTGCAACCAACAACTCAGTCTCCTGTGTCTATCCAGACCGAGAATGCAGGAGGGGTCAGAGCCCGATCCACTGAACCACAACAATGGTGATGAGGGCTTAGAGGACCTGTGCGTGCCCAGGCTATGTCGGTGCACACATGGCAGTGTGCCTGCCATGGGGAGCTCTCCCATCCTGAAAACATCTTGGCTGGGGCAGGTCTGCCGACCGCCGGTCTGACAGCAAGGTCCCATGTTGCATGGGCACACTGCTACTGGAGTATCCAGGGTGGGTGTAATTGCACTGTCCCACAATGATAGGGGCATTCCTGTCGACCGCCGGTCAGCCGGCAAGGCTAAAGGGTGTGCAGGCTCAATCGCACCATCTTTCAGGGGTCGAGCGCATCCCCGACTGACTGCCGGTCCGCCGGCGAGGGCCATTTTACCAACACAGCACAAAAGGGAGAGCATGGCTGATTCTGCTGCATGATTACAACGTGCTCTGGCCACGGCCCTCACTCCAGAGGGTGCCTGTGTGGCCAGGTCGAGGCGATGCCGGGTGGTGACAGTGTGCTCCTGCCTGGTGGAGCGCAATCTTGGAGCCACCACCGCCACATGGAACAAGTAAGTCTCCTATGGCGCGGGAGAAGAACGGGCTGGCAGCACAGCAACTTTCAGCTGCTGTTCTTATGAGCGTGAGGCGGAGCAGCATACCATAAACAGTTTCTGCCTGGAGGTGAGAATGAAAATGGTTGAGGCCACCAGTATTAGATAAAGAGTTGGCACCTGGAAGGAAATGAACGCGCCTGTGATAAGCCCACCGCCAGCATATTACCATCCCCCGTTATCCGATCAGACTTTGTTCCTGCTCATCAACAAACAATTTCCCTGGAATGAACTAGAAGACCACTACCTTCTCCTGAACTACGGTCCAGAAACTCATGATTTACTTTTTGAAACTGTGTTCCTGCATATAGGTGGCACACTTAAAGTGGACACAGAGATGCCGGCCTAAAAGTGTGATCCTGTGGGCTGCCGAGAGGCTTAATTTGGACTCAGTAAGATCGCACATTATTGGCATATCACCTCTCCTGACTAATCAAGTTGAATGATGTGCCTGTATCTGTTTCAGTGCACGTACCGAGTGCCCATTTGGCTGGGTGTTCTTAGTATATGCGTCTGTTATTTGCCCAATTGAACACATCATCAACAAAAAATGGTACACTGTCAAGTGATCAGGTGCTACATCTCTTTAGTGTATGGTCATTTGATTTTTAATGTATTTGGGACGGGATCTTATGTCTGGGTCCCTCCCCTTACTTTGTGCAGTGTCACGTGATCACACCATGTGATTATGTTAATAAAAGGGCCACATGGCTCCCCATGCGGCAGTTCAAACACCAACTCACTGTCTCCTGCGTCTATCCAGACTGGGAATGGAGGAGGGGTCAGGGCCCTGTCCACTGACCCACAACGGGCAGGAACTTAGAGTACTGGTGCTCCACCTTAGCATGGGGCAAGGGTCCCAATGGATTGGGCATAGTCCTGGATAACCTTTCCCAGCCCTGGGCCACCCATCTTAGTCCTGGGAAGGCACCATCTTAGTCCTTGGCAGGTGCCACAATGCCCTGGATGGCGCCGCTTTGCCATGTGATGCCACCTCTAACTTGAGCAGCTCCAACATGGCAACAGCTGTACTTGGCCCTGGGTGGATGTACCTGGGTGATGGGTCTTTTCATTTTGGGGGGCCGTGGGTCTCTCAACCATAATCCTGCAGCCCCCGCAGCAGGGAAAATTTGCCTTAAAGTCTTTTGCCTTGGTCCAGGTCTCCATGGGTCCAGTTTTACCACTTCCGTTGCCAGTGTTATATTTAAGGATTACTGGAGGCAGCTTGTAGGTTGACATTGTAGAGGGGCTGTGCCCCACGGGGACCAGTTCCCCAAGGGTGAACCTCACTGGCACCACCACCTAGGCAGACTGGCACCAACTGCCTCGGAGAGAACCTACATTGACACAAACATTCCATCCTCACAGGAACATTCACTGACATCACTCACTCAGGGAAGAAAGGGAAGGCACTGAGATAAAGATGTAACATATACGATCAAGACCAAGTTCAACACATAGAGTCTTCTTGATTGTATTCTGCAGGGATGCAATGTGACCCCTTATCCATTAATCTACCTGTGTTCTCTCTGATGAATTCGCCCATCACATTACCCGAGGTAGTGAGGTTGTCGGTACTCTGGCAACCAGGATTGCCCATCCTCCTCGAGACCGTAAAAGGAGGATTTCCCAGAATCCTTTCCATTGCCTGCAGGTCATGTGACATCAGTCCCAACCTTTTTCCAGTCAATCCTAACATCTAGCAAGGGAAGGAGATTTGAAAGCCACATCTTCCATAATGCATCACATTATCAGTTGCAAAACTTGAACAGATGCTAAAACAGCAAGCCCGTATTCAAACAGGGAAAACCTGCCAAGAACCCCTAGAGGCCAGAAAATTACCCTTGCCAGACTTTGAACCACAGGAGTCTAAAACACATGGCCACATAATTGTACACACCCACATCCGTTTGGACTATTCGTTCCGAAATGCCACATTCACACCATCCCAAAACCTGGGCCGAAATCCTCATAGGTTGCACATTTGACCAAGAACCAAGATACAAAACTCTCCCCCACTCACCAAACCCATGCTCACTATTACCCCTAAAATTCATAATTTTACATGAAACAACACCTGGACTGGATTTTTAAAACGAATATTGGACATAAGGGGCAAGATGGAGAAAATTGACAAGGACCAAGGGAAACTGATTGAAAACCTGAACACACACCTCCTGATGGTCCTTTAGAAAGACCCAAGTCAGGCCCCGGTATAGGCAAGGAAAAACTGCTGAAAGTAGGCACAGGACCATTCACAGCATATGTTCTTCGTCCATGAAAAAACGATTGTAAAACCACTCCACAATAGAAAGACAATTTTCAGAAGGCATAGAGATTCTCAGACTATCAAGAGGCTCATACATTAAAACTCAGAGGGGACAGGCCAGGAGCCCCAGCAAAACCCTTAAAAACAGCCTTAAAATCCCAAGGCTTTCCAGTAAAGCTCTGAGAATTTCAGGATGTGAGGGGTAAAGCCACCTGTGTGAAAACATCTATCCCAAGCATTTACTAGGAATCCAAGATGACCACCTCATGTATTGAAACCTTTGCTCCTGCTTCTCTGCCTGCGCAACTAATCAATCAGGATAGAGGCCAGTCTTCTTTCTCCCATTGACTGACAGCTAGCCACAATCCGCCGATAAAACAAAAGCAGGAGCTCCCAGTGGCTATCACAGACCTGGAGGAAGCAGATGTGCTTTTCAAAGATCCCTTGATACAAGGACAGTGTATCAGTGACAGAGCAAGGTGGTGTTGATGCTGTCTGTCAATGGAAGACCCTCTGGCAGATACAGGCTGGATATCACAACAGGAAGAAGAGACTGAGAAGAAGAACACCTGACAGGAGGGTCATAATATCAGCTGCCTGAAAAGAACCCTTAGTGGGGACACAGGGGAGGGGGAAGGAATACTCATTCCCACTGAAAAACGGATATATGGAATCCAGAGGTCAAGAGGAGACCTAATCAGTGGATATGGTTGGGAATACAGAGGTGCAGGAGATACCTGAATAGAACACAATGAGAAGCCTGACCTGCTCGAGGTCTATGAGAGACCCGAGCAAGTGAATGTTGAGAAACCTGAAGTCTTTAGTCTTTGAGAGACTTGCATTAAGTGAATATTGATAAACCTGCGTCTACAAGAGATCTGAACAAGTGAATCGTGAGAAACGTGAGGTCATTGAGAGACCTAAACAGGGAGAAACCTTGAGAACCCGACGTCATGGTGAGACCTCAGAGAGACAATCGTGAGAGTCAGAGTTCATGGAGAGACCTCAGAGAAAACATCGGAGAAACCAGAGGTCAAGAAGAAACCTCAGAGAATCTAAAGAGGAGCCGCAGGCCAAGGAAAAGGCCTCAAGGCTGCGTGCAGACTGGAGCTTTGAGTGTGTACCAAGAAGGGACTGTACAAGGAACCTGATGTATGCTTGTTTTGTTTTGCTAGAGTAGGGTAGACTTCAATAGACCATGAACAACTGGGGTTAACACCATTTCTGTTGGCCAAACTTGGAGATCATTCTTCCTGTTTTAGCTTAAAGGTTAGCCAGGAGGCTAACTGACTGACTCTGCATAGGTTTGAACATTTACGTTGGTCAACTCTTTGGATTTTGGTTATTAGAATAGGGTCTTCCTGGATTTATAAGAAGAGTTTTAAGACTGTTTTCAAGAATATGTGACCTTGTGTTGTAGGAAAAACCCTACTTTATGCTTGTCTATCCTTGATACTGTTTTATGGAGAGATTCCTTATGGCATGTTAAAATCTTAAAATAAATGTTTTTTTCATATGTTATCACATTGTCTCTGTCTGAATCTCACACACCGTAGCGCCCTAGCACCTCCCTGTATGGTTCTGCTACCCTAAACCCTAAGTGGTGGTTTACCCCACGGTTGAGATTGACATTCCGGTGCCGTCCAAATTATTCCAGGACCCTACCACTCTTTAGAAGACATAATATCATGACATTGCTCCCATGTAAGCCATGTCACAAGGCCAGGCTCAACTGGATGTTGGTGGTGGGATGGTGTGGCAAAAAGAAGCGCATTTATTTTATGAGTTGGTTTCCATGTATGAGCCCATGGGATACAGCCCTTCCAATCCTTCAAATACAGCAGATTACCCCTATGAAACTGTAAATCCAATATTGCTTTCACTTCATACTCCGTTTCCCCATTGATAATCTCAGGACTGACAGGGTTGCTAGACTGTTCCTGGAATCTTGGGTTTTAATAATGAAATATGAAAACAGAATGTACGTGTAACAATGATGTGTACCAGGTGTACAAGAATCTCTTCTTTTCACAATGAGGAAGGTGCATAGGCTGTCCTTTCGGCAGTTCAAATGTTAATATTCCTGGCATAAAGCTACACTTTAGCTCCTATTTTGGATTCAGAGGAATGTCTTCTTTTTATATCTGTGAATGTCATAAATGAGATGTTTGTATTGATTGCTTAGTGATTTGCAAAAGGAATGTAGAGATTAACTTTTTGTCTGATTCTGGACATTATGCAGAGCAATCAGTAGAACTTGAGGTTTTAAATTAATGAATAAAAGAAGGGGGAATACCATATGGAAAAGTGTGTAGAGTTGATATAACTGAATTCTGAAAACAAATGATTTAGCTAGTGTCTTGTGTACTACAAATGCACTGCAAGTGTTTTTCTAATTCTTGACTGACCCACTCAGGTTAGCCAAAGACTGTGAGTGATGCCCTGATGATAGTCTAAGAACCTTGAAATGAAAAGTGAACCTCAATAAGAGTTTAATGAGTTAGGTGACCTTTGCAAATGTACTATGTGCTGAAGAATAGCAGTTGCTAGTACAATGTCAATATGTAAAGCTTCAGTGGCATAGAAGGTCCTGACTTGGATGAGAAAGTGAATGCCACCAGAATAGTGGTGTAACTGTTAGTTTTGAGGAGGCTAGATATACAGTCAAAGGACAGATAATGTCAAGGCTGCAACGGAGTTGAGAGGTTGTAGCCAACCCATGGGCTTTGCAGAAGAGTTTTTCTGTCTAGCACATATGTTAAAAGAGAAAACATAATGTGTTATATCTTGATTAATCTACGCCTACCTCTTGACCATGTCCAATGTCTTAGCGTACCATACATATCCATATAACTAAGAATGTTGTACCCAGTTTAAGGCCTGCTGCTAGAATTCAAACGTTTACAAGCTGAAGAACACATTTGTCTTGTCAACACAGTTTACGAAGTGATTGTCTGAAAAATGGCAGCTTCACTGAGATCTTGTCCACAATGGGTTTCACATTGATTCCTGGACAAGGCATCTTCTTTACCATGTTGGTGCCAGGGTGAAAACTAATTACAAAATCATAATTGGAAAACAATAACCAATGTAACGGTCAAGCAGATAATGCTCTTGTTGTTTTCAGGAAAATAGTTTTTAACTATCAGTAAATGTCAGGGTATGGTGAGCTCTAATTGACTCATTGTTGAAAGGCCAGTATCAAAGCCAACAGCTCCTTTTCCACAATAATAATGCTTGTCTCAGCCTCCAAAAGCTCAGCACAGAAATCAGCCAATGAGTGTAACTGTGTCAGTGTCTTTAAAAGGGAATGGCCTTATAGCGAGGTTGGAAACATCCACTACAACACAGAACATAGATATGGGATCATTAGCATCTGTGGGCCAAGAAATTGGTATGCCCTTTTGTAATAGGGATATGATCAGAGTAAAAATATGAGACAATCCCCGGATAAACCTGGGGTCAAAATTTGCATAAGCCCAGGTCCTTGACATTCAAGGAAGACTCACAGTTAGTAACCACTTATAGTTTAGAACTTTTCTAACCTAAATGTAGTGATTATGAAATCCAAAAAGGACATAGTAGCATTGCAAGAAACTATTCTCCATCTTGAAAAAGAGTGTGGGAAACCCCTACTGAGAACCAACATAGTTCAAATAACCACCTGTTCTATGGAATGTCTTCCACTCTTCTCCATCTTGGCAAACAGAAGATGCCAGCATCATTTCTCCAACAAATGTCTTAGATGTTGAGTATTTTGAGAATGATCATCTGAGACTACAAATATGGCAACAATATAGATAATAACAAATATTTATACAAAATCCATACGTGCTTCAATGATAAAATGCTGGAGTGCCACTGGCACATTAAACAAACCGAACAGCACTACTCTATATTATTCAAAATGGGGTCTTACACTCATTGCCATGTTGCCTTCAAACATGATGTCAATCTTCTTGCAGATGCTTCTTGATACATGTGTTGGCTTTTCTTGCTTGACCCGACATCATGCAAAGTAAAGCAATGTCTAGCTTTTTTGCAATGTGATGAATAGCTGCATAATCTTTACAAGTTTGCAGTTGTCCTTTTTTTGAGTACGAAAAACTATGGAGAAGAAGTTAGGGATTTGAAATGCTGAATTAACCCATTAGCTTGATATATGCATATGTACAGCTTTAAACGTTCATTCAGGAGGTGTAGATACCTCTACAGGGAATTCTGGTGTTCAGTATAGTGATAGCAGCAAACAGTTAGAACACTGACAGGTGGATACATCTTTACAAGTAAAATAAAATCACAAGTAACAATTTGTGTTATTAATCAGTGAATCAGTGGGCCTTTCCTAATAGGCAATGGGTGGGCTATGCACAAAGGCTTTAGAGCACTAATCTTCCCTGACTTTATACATTCCGAAGATTTGGATCTCGCTGATGAATGTGAACAGAATCTGGATCATAGTGCAAAGGTAATGACGTCCTTGCTAGTACATCATGCAGATAGGGCACATACAAGACAAGAAAAAGATATTGAGAGAGTGGAAAAGGAGATTCATGATATGGATGCACCGAAAGCCACAAAAAAGAAAAAATGTAAAACAATGGATAGAATCCTCAAAGCTCACCAAGAGGAGGTTAAACTTTGAAAGACATTAAATATATCCAGAGATGATAGAGATTATAGATTAGATCGGGTTTACACATTCCTACCCAAATATGACGACAGAGGTAGAGCATCTTCTAGAAATAGTACCCCTGGCACTTCCCCAACCAACTCCGATGCAGATAGCGACGGAGAAAGACAAAATACAGAGTACTCTCGTTCAACAGATAATTCACAAACAGGCCAGAGTTTTTTTAGAACAAATAAAAAGATACCATTGAGGCAACACATTACATAATATCAAGCAAGTGAGGTTCCATGAACCATTAGAAACAGATCATTCAACCACAAGGTTCATATCAGAGGCCATTGGAGGAGAAGAGGTGGAAGAAAGGAGACAAAGAATAGACAAAGTCTGAGTAAAAATATGCTCAGAATATAGAAGAGAAGTCCTAGAAGGGAGGTGAATCTAGTTCTCAAGCTTTCAAAAAGAATGTTAGATCAATTTGAGATGCAAATACTGAATAGAGGGGTATCATTTGCACCTTGATAACTATGTAGATATACGGATAGATACTTATAAGTTTGTCAGAAAATGGAAACTGAAAATATGTTTCAATAATCTAGAACAGAGAAGTGAAGAGGAAGAATAAATCTGTAATATAAGTCCATTAACTATTAAGGACACTGAGAGCACTAAAATGCTATTATCATTAGAAGAAGGTATTGAAATACCAGGGAATGAACTGATTGATCACCTAGGAATAGATAGTGACACATTGAAAGAAACCAATTTAAAACCCAATGTTAAACCGTAATCATATAGTGCCTCCTTATTATGAATATTGGCCTAAGCCCATTCGCGTTACGCCGAAAACCGCATTCGCAAAGTTCTGATTTTGGATTAACTTTGCCGCCATTTTAAGACTCACCCGTCATTTTGTATTCTGTTTATTTGTATTGAGCACCCTGCCCACGGGCATCCAGGCGCATGGTTGGAAAAGGTAGTTACAGAAAAGTGTTCCATAGATAGGTACAAATTACAATGTATAGACATATTTACATCAAGGATAAGAACATGAATCAGACATAATACACAGAATGGCAGAATGGTCAAATATACAGTATATGCAGTGAGTAGCCTGTTTGCCGTGGACAGCTGCATGAATTACAAAGCAGAGGCCAGTACATCCTGTTCGTTCAGCCAGCGTTTAGTTCTGTTTTTGAAAGATTGGATGGCTGGCACATTCCTAAAATCATTGGGTAGGGAGTTCCAACGCTTAGCAGCCAGGACTGGGAAACTCGAGCCTCCAGCTGTCTGAAGCTTGAAACTGGGAATGGTTAGTGTGTGCGCCTGTGCAGATCTCAAGGGTCTGTATGTTCTGTGAAGTGCTGGTACAAGTAAGCAGGTGCAGCATTATTTTGTGCCTTGTGGGTTAGAACAAGTGCTTTAAGGGAGATTCGAAGTGTAATGGGTAGCCAGTGTAGATTGCGCCTCGTAGCGGAGATGTGGGAGCGCCTGCGGATGTTGAGAGCAGCCCTAATGGCATTGTTCTGGGTGACCTGTAGTTTATCAAGGTTTCTTTGACTAGTCCCTAAGTAAAGGGCGTTGCAATAGTCAATTTTGGACATGATGAGGGTTCTGGCTAAGGTCAGGCAGTTGTCCGTTGTCAGGAAGGGGCGACAAGCTGTGATAAGTACGATGATGCTGAGACTACTGAGTTGGTTTGTCTATTGAGAGAGAGAGAGTGGAGTTTAGGTAAATTCCAAGTGTTTTCATGACGTTGGTGCCTTTAATAACATTTCCATCAATAATGAAGGAGTTATATTTAGGGTCAAGGTTCGAGAGTTTGGACTGAGAGCCTAGGTTGAGTAACTCCGTTTTCTCATCATTAAGGCAAAGCCCATGGTGTGCCATCCAGGCCTGGATGACAGAGTAGACTGAGTTGAGTGCGTTGACATCGGTTACATAGTCGCCAGTGATAGGGATGAGTATCTGGGTGTCGTCAGCATAATTCGTGTAGGAGACACCCAGATAGTCAACAATATCAAAGAGCGGTTTAGTAAACACGTTGTACAACGTGGGTGATACACAAGAGCCTTGTGGGACTCCGCAGAAGACATGTGCTGGGTCAGCCGTGGCTAAGGGAGAGGAGACCCTCATGGATCTATTTGCCAGTAAGGAGCTGATCCAGGAGGTGTCTGCGTCAGAGAAGTGAGCGGATATCTTAAGGTGATGACAGAGGATTTGGTGATCGACCAAATCGAATGCAACAGAGAGGTCGAAGAGGAGCAGGAGAGCTTGTTTGCCCTTATCTTTCAGGTCCTCGATTTGGGTTTTCAAGTCGATCAGGGATGTCTCCGTACCGTGTCTTGGACGGAAGCCCAATTGTCTAAGCCCTAGTAGGTTGTTGGTATCAAGGTAATCCTGGATTTGGAGATAGGCTGCACGATCCAGAATTTTGAGTAGGTAGGTAGGGCACCATGGTGATGGGCCTGTAGTTGGAGGGATTGCTAGGGTCAAGGTTAGGTTTTTTAATTAGGGGGATGACCCGCGCATCCTTGAGGTTGTCGGGTACTGTGCCCGATTTGAGTGATGAATTGATAAAGGAGGTAATGAATGGGGCGAGGTCATAAGCTGCTTCCTTTACGACCGGTGCAGGGCAGGCATCACCTTGGCAGTTGGAGGGCTTAAGCTTCAAGATGATGTTTTCAACTTCCTTGATGGTAAAGGGTGAGAAGCTGAAAGGTTTGAATAAGTGCTCCGGGGTGGGGGTATTGTAAGACTGGGGGTTGCCCGCTGAGTCTGAGAGGTGGCTTTTTTTGGTATTAATTTTGGCTTGGAGAAGGGCAATTTTGTTTAGTAGTGCTTTTTGTATATTGGAGCACCATTTAGCATCAGGGGTGCATGTATCCAATGGAGCGACTGGGGACTTGAGTTCCTTAAGGATCTTAAAGAGTTCCTTGGTGTTGGATTGAGCTTGTGTGATCCTAACGTTGTACACTTCTTTTTTGTCCACTAGGATAGCTTCTTTGTACGTGAGAGAGGCGGTTGTAAGGTTATTTCTATTGACTAGCGTAGGTGAGCTTTTCCAGTGTGACTCAGCTTTTCTTTTTGCTTTGCGCAGCTCGCGTAAGTGAAGGGTGAACCATGTATTAAGATGGTTGCAAGGTTTCTGTTTGAGCAGTTTGAGTGGGGCGATAGTGTTGAGAGCTTTTAACATGGCACGGTTGTAGATATCAACTAGGGCAGTAGGGTCCGAGCAAGTGGAGGAGGCCGAGTTCAGTAACGGGAGGATAAGGGGGAGTAGTTTCTCAACCGTAATATCCTTCTTATTTCGAGTATGAGTGGGCAGGGCAAGGTTGGGTTTGTCAGTGGGTGGACTAAAATGAATGGAGAATAATATTTTATGGTGATCAGACCACGCACATGGTGTCATGGAGGTTACCTTTAGTGCACAGTTCATGTCTGAGACCCAGTCAAGGGTGCAACCCTTGATATGGGTGGGTTCATTAACATGTTGGGTGAGGCCGAAGTCAGCCAGAACACTGGCATCATTCGTGTCCTGGTATCCCAAGTTGAGGTCACCAAGTATGATTATTTGAAATTTAGGCTTTGTGCTGGAAGCTACGATGGATGAGATATCCTCTACAAATGTGGAGGTAAGGCCGGGAGGCCTGTTTATGAGATGCACTGAGGCGGTATGATTGGATGAAATGGGTAGTTTAATAGTTTTGATTTTGAGTCACATTCCATGTTCTAAAATGGTGGAAGGTGTTTTCGACTTGCAGTCGAGCCGAACGACCTTTGAGTTTTGTTAATGTTTAGGCTGACGGAGAACAGACTGTTTAATTTATGCAAAGAAACCTTGTGCTTCATATGAACTGTCATTTAAGTGTTGTCTGCGCTCACAAGACTCATCCTCGTATAAACACCAAGACAATGGAAAGTAAAATCTGGTCGTATGCTTTGGCTGAGCTGCATTATAGCGACTCTTGGAATAAGGCTTACCATGGATTCGAGAACCAACGGCATCATTGTATTTTCATGGACATGTAAACTTGTTTGATCCTTTGCATAATATTGTAACATCTGTCATGTGAACTACGCACACACTTTAGCCCACAAATTATTAACTTGGAGAGAGGCTGGACAATATTGCTAAAATTGTATAAATATATCTGTGTTTAGATGTCTAGCATTCTCACTCCTCACTGTGTCTGCTGGTACACACTGCAAGGTGTTGGGAGCCAGATAGCTATCTGTTTTGCTTTGTAAACTGTACAGTAATAAAAGATACTTGTATCCTTTCATCCTGTGAGTGGGGTCTTTCATTTGTGGTACTAAGCCTCGATATTTCTTTGGTCTTTCACCAAATCACGTTTCATTTCACAAATCCAACAAGGGAACTGCATGAATGCCTTCCATTATTAGGGGCATAGAGAAATCTATGGATGCAGATTCTAGACACTACAGAGAGAGACAAAAGTATGTTAGCTTTGCGGAAACACAGGTTATCAGAAGGTTGTCATCCTATAATGATATCATAATAAAGGAAGCAGATAAGGGGGAATATCGTGGACATGGACATAAAAGTAGTCTTACCACATGTGAAACCCATAACTGCTACATGGAGATTAACTGACAGTTTATCCATGATACGGTTAAGGATATGTACGATATCATTGTCAAATGTCATCGAAAAAGACTAATAACAGATGATGAAAGCTCTTTTTTAATTACTGAAAAACCCAAAATACAGACAATATACTTTTTTAACAAGGGTTCATTACAAATATCATGAATTACCAGAAGTGAGACGAATACTAAGCGGAACATGGTGGGCAACTGAGAAAATGTCACTATATATTGATGAAATCATAAGACCTGAAGTGTATAAATTGATGTCATATGTATGTCATACAGTGCATGTATTAGAAAATCGAAATGGAATACAATGGCAATAAGATTATATATTGGCTACCATGGATGTAAAATACCTTTATACATAAATCCATCATGACCTAGCACTCAAAACAATTGATTATGTGTATCAGAATGTGTCCGCTTCATATTATTTGTCTGTTGAAATGTTTAAAGAATTTCTAGCCTTTATGCTTTATCACAATGTTACTAAACAACTAGAACTGTCTGATAAAGTAATCAAGTGACTACGCTACATTCAGGGCACCAGATAAGGCAAGTACCAGGCCTTTTTACGCATGAAAATCTTGTAAATACGCCAGCTTTATTATTTTCCTGGGTACATTTACACACAGGTTTAGATCAGAGGGCAGTGCAAAGGTCACGTTACTTGACAGAAACCAGAGGGCTTCTTGTGATTTTTATCTACATGGATGTAATTGCAAGCAACCTCTGAAACAGAATGTATTTCTCTGAAGCCTTTCAAAAAAATAAACTGCACACTGATAAAAGGAATGGTTTCTTTCCATTCAGCTTCAGAAGCACTGTGCATGTGTTCTTAGAATTTTAGGATTGTATAATGAATAAGATGGAAAACTAAGTTGCAAATGAGAATTATTTTTTTGCTTTAACAAGTTATGCTTTTTTTTCCAGTGAAAGCAAACCAGTATTGCACAATTGTATTTTTCAGAGTTCCGGTGCTGTGTGTATAATCATGCAGAGACAGATCATTTTTACACTTCTAATTTGATTTACAGTTTAATTATAAAGAAAAGTGTGTAAAATGATGACTATGCACAGTCTAGTTTACATCCATTCAACCTTGCAGTCAATGGGGTACATTACTATAAATGGTCAGTGGCAGCAGAGTCTTTGCTCAAGGGTGAGTAATTGTCATTACACTGATCACAGGTGTTCTAGCCTCTCAAATCTTCAAGACTACAAATAAAACATCCAAAACCTGACTCTCAAAGTGCAAGCGCTGTTCAAAAACAAACAAATGAAAGTTACATTGGTAATTGAAATAGAAACTCAGCAAAACCTGTCCTTGTGATAATCCAGATAGGTATTTAACTTTATGTAGCGCTTCATAAATGGTTCGTCATACATCTAGGTACTTTGATCATTATACCTCAGTCGATACTCAGTTAACCAACCTCTGAAGGATGTTAGCCAATAAGATAGTTCAGCCAGTTGAGCACTCGTTGCTGCAATCTCTGTGTGATCTGTGGGTTGCAGGTTCGAATCCCAGCAAATCCAACTCAGCCTTTCATCCTTTCGAGGTCGATAAAGGAGTACCGACTTTGGTTTGGTGGTAATTGTGATAAATATGTTCTATGTACAGCGCTTTTCCAAAAGAGCTATATAAATAACCATTTGACCACTAGATTAGATATATAATTTAACATGGAGTCCTTGCCTCTCTGCACTGTTGTATCATAACATTGGTATACCATTAGGTAGTATTAGCTCCAGGAAATTAGGACTTTCGTAAAACATCAAAAGGCAATTCTGCTATCGAATCTCAAAACACACAATACAAATTCATGTATGCTTTACTATATAATTGGCTGGGTTTTTCTGATTTCAACATTTAAATATATACAGGAGAGATCAAATGGCCAGAAATAATGAAAGGTGTATTCTGTCACAATGCAGAAAGCTGCCGCATAGTAATGATTTCCATAAAGTTTTTTTCACACGTCGGCTGGATGTCGCATACATTTTACTCTCTTGCGAAGGAGAAAAGTCATTTTTACTCTCTGAAAAACACATTTACTCTCAAAGTTTAAAAATAGAGCGTAAAATACTGCCACCTCAAACTCTTATCTGGAGCACTGGCTACATTCACGATACGTTGATCACTTGGAAAGGGAACACATTTGAATTGGAGGACTACTGTAAATACCTTAATAACAACAATTCTGGTTTAGGGTTCACACAAGAAACAAGCAGAGATTGTACACATGTTCGGGACCTTAGTATCTACCTAAGGAATATGGAAATACATACCAAGACACCCTGTAAAAAAATGGAAACAATCCCACTGAGGAGTTTATAAGAGCAGGGAGAAACGGTAGCAGCAAATCAGATTATCTCACAGAATGTCTATTAGTTGAAGATAGGTTTCTTGCATGAGGATACTTTGTGGATACAATAGCTAGAGACAAAGTCTCAGAGAAGAGAAACAAAGACCTTATGAAACCAAAAACATGTCAAAGTGATACCAATGCTGATAACGTCAGAATGGTAACGAGACACATAAATAGAACCTATGTGATTCGAAAGATCTTCAACAAACATTGGCATTTTCAGGAATTAGACTCGGATTTTAGGGACTCTATTCCTGAACATCCATTGATTTTATACATTAAAGCACCAACTCTAAAGACTAAACTTAGTCCATGCATTATGAACACAAGCAAAGCCAAAATGGTACAAACCAATATTATTACTGGATATCCACTGAAAGGAATTTACAAAAATGTTCCTGTTGTAACACATGCAAGTACGCACTTAATAATATCCAGATCTATAATACAAAAAATTGCTAAACCATTACTATTCAGGAATTTACAAACTGTCAAACTTCCTTTGTGATTTACATTATTGTTTGCATGTGTAATAAACTGTATGTGGGGAGCACGATCCGTGAGCTTAGGCTGAGGATCAGAGAACACCTCAGCAGCCTGACCAACACGGACCGTAAAACACAATTAGCAGAGCACTGGCTAAAAGAGCATGCAACCAAACGCAATGTGAACCTTCATTTCTTTGGAATCAAACATTTCGAACATATTGAATTGGACTCAAGAATGGGGGATAGAGAAATGATAGCTCACCAGGAAGAAGCTAAAACATTCTGCAAACTGAGAACAATCTCTGATGGATTGAACTTTGACCATGCAATGCCCTTTTTCCTTGGAAAGACTCTGACATGCATCATATTACCAAGATTATGACAAAGACTTTTGTTCGAGAGAGAACGCCCAAATGAATGGGTGTATATACTATTGATTTGATATTCAAAAAATTATGTGATGGATATGGAGCACTTATACATTGGAATACCTGCCTTAATTATAAATATCTCCTAATAGGACTGCATGGAATTAAACAGCCACATATAAAACTGCACAAATATAGATCACTGACATTGTGCAAACTGTTAATATATCTTAAGTGTTAACAATGAGGTACTATGATAAATATTTCTTTGGACTGAATGCAGATAATAAACAGGATCCTAATTCCTAATAATTAAATAAAGCTAAGCAAAAGCCCCTTTAGCAGGTATCGAATTTTGAATACAAATAGGCAAAAATGTATACAGTCAATAGGAATTCCTCTTATATATGGTAATACAGTGTAACTATACCCATGATTTGATAACTTATATGATCTAAAGTAATCAATACTTCCTTGTAGCTATTGAAGTCAAAATACCATTAGGCATAAGTAGTCGTACTCAATAGGAAATGCCCTCTTGAATGATGAAATATTTAAAATATATCCTTAAACTGCTAACTTATAGCATTACTCTTCAATAAATTAAAGGATCTGTATGAATTTAAGTTGAAGAGAAGAGTGGAAATGCACCCATTAAAATGGGAAGTTTAGATTCCAAGATGGCCACCGGGGTGAGGAGACGTGTTTGAGACGCTCTCCGCCCAGGCCGCCAAAAATAGGCACAACAAGCGCAGCAGAGCCGAAAAGAACGGAATGAAATCCCCCCTGCCGACATAATAACCCCTCCGGCGCAGTCCCCTCACTCCGGGACCACTGCAGCAGAACAGACGGGGATGGTGAGCGAAACGCCCCTCCCCATCGGGAAGAACGGGCCTTAGCCGAGGAAGGGAGAAAAGGCAACCCCTCTCCCTCTGGCTGGGACGAGCGGAGCGCTGCGGCGGACACGCCCGCCGAGACATCGGCGGGCGGGAAGAGGATAGAGGGGTGCGGCGGGGAGCCCCTCCAGACGGAGACCAACACGGGTGGCGCCGGACCCGGAGGCGCGGACAACCAACGTGCCCCAGGCGGACCGCTCTGACGCATTGAGCGGGGACCGCCCGAAATCAACAGCGGAGGTGAGACCCCATGAGGGAACCCCCTGGGGCAAGGCAGGACCCCGGACACGGGTCCCGCAAAGGAAGTACACCGGGTGCGGGCTGAGGGACCCCCCCCCTGTGTTTCCCGTTGCGCTCCAGGCGGCGAGCGGCACCCGGAGGCGGAGGGGAAGCATATATAAGCACTAACAGCTGGCAGTGTGGCCTTCCCAGGGGACCGGCAGCCTAGTGGGGGGTGTGGGACGGCCCCCCCTATAAGAATGCAGTTGGGGTGGCCCCCCCGCAAATACCAAGGGGCCACACAAGACAAAGGGGCATATTGAAGAGACACGGCGCCAACGGATCGGCATGGTCCTAGCGTAAAACGGAAAAAGAGGGGGCGAAAGGGCTCCCGCCCCCAGGCAACTATACCGCAGCCGGCACGCAACCTCCTCGTGAATAAGCGACCTCAAGGCCGGCCCCCTTAACGCCGGGGACATCACATATAGGGATACCCAGACCAAGGGTAAGGAATGAACATAGGAAAGCCTCGGCGGGGAACCCGGCCAAGGGGAAGCAGGTAGAAGAACCCACGGCTCCGGCCAGCATACACCAGTTTGCAGGTAACCGGCTACTACAAGGGAACGGGAGAAACAGGATACTTAAGCCCAGACCCACTCTGGGAAAAGACCATCCATTTACTCACAAGACTCTGACACCCCGGGAAAACGGTATACCATGTGTAGAGCCAAAGTGAAAGGCAATGACACACAACAGACACTGCAAACTTCAAAACAGGATGCAAACATCCTGCAAATGTGGTCGTCGGACAGCTCTTCACAAAATAAAGGGAAAACCCAAGAAGACCCACAGGGGGAGGGCGATACCGATTCAAACCAGAAACAACTTCCCTCGAGAGAGGATATGCAAACCTGGTTTCGGGACCTACAAGACAAGTTCATGTCCACAGTGCAGGAACAATTCACGACCATGAAAAATGATATGAAGCAGGCGGTACAGGATATCAAGGTGGACTTGGCCAAATTGGAGGAGAGAACGGACATAATCGAAAGAACAATACAGAGTGTCGAAGAAGAAACACAACAGGTGAACGCAAGAACAATTGGTGAGACTAACCCACAACCTAGAAATTCAATGCGAGGACCTAGAGAACCGCTCCAGACGGTCCAACATTCGCATCAAAAACATGGTGGAAACGGTCCTGGACAAAGACCTCAAGAAGGCAGTGAAGGAAGTGTTTAGAGAGGTCCTGGACGCCCAGGAGATGGAGGAAATCGGGGTGGACCGCGTCCATAGGGTCGGGCCGAAGAGATTGGGGGTGCCAGGAGAAAGACCAAGGGATGTCCTGGTAGCACTCTCATCATATCCACAAAAAGAACAGATACTGAGTAAAGCGAGAGAAATGGAACACATCAGAATGAATGGGCAGGAAGTACCACTTTATCAGGATTTAGCTCTGGTGACCCTGCAAAAAAGAAGGGCTATGGCCCCCTTGGTAAAGGCATTGATGGCAAAAGAAATCCACTACAAATGGACCTGTAACGCTCACCTGATTCCCGTAGAGGCGCCGGTCTTGACTGGGCGTATACCGTATCTTCAAAGGTGATGTGTAACACACGGCTGGCTCTTTGGGCTGGACCTCTGTGCACTGTATGTTTGACTCGAAGGGTAAGATGTCTGCAGATAGAAAATATGGGATTAAGGAACTGGGTTATTGAATGTCTCTCTCTTCTTCCCTTTCTCTTCTCCTGTAGAACCCCAAAGGTTAACGCTCTCACCTTAGGTAAGTGAACGCCGTGCTCTCCATCTGCCTCGGGGCAGGGTGCTGTAACCAGTTTCTTCACTGGATAAGGGGAGCAGGCCTCTTGACTTCAGAGGACTGCTGTTCGTCGTTTACTGCACGAACGGTAAGTTTCGAGTAATTCTAATGTCTTTAAAGTCTTTAGTAATGATGTTTCTTGTTTTGCAGGGTTCCGGCGATGGCGGATGACGGGCTGAAGTGAGTTGAAGATGGAGCCCGTGTGATGAATAGAAGCGCCTGGAAGCACGTAAGTAAGCGCTAGTTGCCTGCTTCACGATGCGCTCTAACTGTCTTTTTATTTTGCAGGTATAAGTTCGGAGCAGCTGCAGGGTGCCGGAATACCCACTGGGTTAGATGTGGAAAGGAGTAATGGCACGTGAGTATTAAAGTTCCCCAATGTCTTTAAACGCACCTTGTTTTGTCTTTCAGATGTGGGATGCAGCGCCGAAGGCCTCCGGAGCGTGCGAAGAGTTGGTAAGCTTTTGTCTTTCAGATGCCGGAATGCAGTGTGAAGACCTCCGGAGCGCACGAAGAGTAGGTAAGCCTTTGTATTTCAGATGCCGGAATGCAGCGCGAGGCGTTGGTGACAGCCGATGGACCAGGTAAGTGAAGAGCTGTCACTGAAGACCGTAATGCTAACCTGTTCTTTCTTGTCTTTATAGGTGTTGCTGAAGACTGGATTCAGGATGGTAAGCCTTTTTCCTTAGGCCCAGGATCAGATGCAGAAGACACGATGAGCGTTCTGCTGCAGAGGATGCAGAATAACGCAAAGCAAGATTCATCCATCGGGTGTGGTTTAAATAGCCTCCTGTAGTGCTTAGGTGTCTCCTTCCACAGCCACGCCTAGGTAAGAAAAGAGTTCCTGCTTTCCAGAAGAGTTCCAGTGTTCTGAATCTAGGGAGTGGCTCCTGCCCCACCCAACAGGAAAAGTAGTTCCAAACAGAAGAGGATCAGAGGCTCAACTGGCAGGCAAGCAAGCAGCATGGTCTGCTGCAGGTAAGTCCACCCAAGCATTATGAGCCCGGCGCTTCCAGCGCTGGGACTGGGCATATTTATGAGCCTGGTGCCACTGGCGCCAGGACTGGGTCCAAAAGGTCCCAATTGGGACTGGTTGGCACTCGGAACCTGGGTTATGGATCTGCTTCCAAGGGAGTTGGGAAAACCCTGACCTTTTGGAAGCAGAGATCATGACAGGACCTTCCCATTTGGACTGTTGTTTACTTGGGAGGGGAAACAGAGAAGAGTGACCACATGGGAAGAAGGCCTCAATATAATGGGAATCCAGGAAGGCGATAAGGAATCGGGATGAACTACACGAAGGAAAGAACAGACAAGACAACCGAGAGGCTGGGATTAAACAGAGGAGGCCAAACACAGGAAAGGAGGGCCACAAGAATCTATAATGAAAGAACCCCAAAAGTGGAACGACAGCTCACATGAAAGGTGACAAAGAAATTACGTTCCCGCGGACGGCGGGAGGGAAAAGGAATGATCGGCTACAAATAATCCGCAGTCGGCGGCACGGGAAGGACCCACCGTCTTGGAATTTGGTAAGGACTGATGAAAAGATGGGGTTTAGGATCCCCCACAAAGTCATCCCCCGTGGATAAGGAGGGCAGGGAGCGATGGGCGCAACGCCCTAGTATCAGTAGGAACCCTCGCCCTACTCGGGGGCAAGTTGTTTGGTTTAATGTTTATGGTTGGAGGGGTCAGTTTATGGGGAGGGGAGCGAGGGTGTGGGGCTCGAACGACCTATATTGGGCAAGCACGGGAACCAGAAAAATCTGCATGAACACGTAGAAAATGCGGAAGATCCGTATCTTAAGCTTTAACGTGAGAGGTATAAACCATCCAGTGAAAAGGGTGAAACTGGAGAAGCAGCTGAAAAGGGAGAAGGCAGATATAATACTGCTCCAAGAAACCCATATCAGGACGAGGGACAAGCAGAAAATTCGCATTAGAGGGTATAAAATGTGGACACAGGCAACCTCTACAGAGAAAAAAGTAAGGGTGCTGATTGCGATAAGGGAAGGGAGAGAGGCCAATGTGGCGGATACTCTATAGATAAAGAAGGGAGATACGCGCTTATCAATGTGGACTTTAATGGATATCGCCTTACACTGGTATCGATATATGCCCCAAATCGGGGGCAAGACGGATTCCTCAAAGATGTATAAGGGGAAAATAGAAGGCTTTGCGAGGGGGGAGGTGATCATGGGAGGCGACCTCAATGTGGCATGGAATCCATTACTAGACAGAAGTGCAGGTAACGCCCTGGGGCAGGGAGCACCATCAAAACGCCTCAAACAGCAGATGGACCACCTGGCCCTGAATGATGTGTGGAGGGAACTGAAGGGGGAACAGAAGGGGTTCACATACTTCTCGCATGTTCACAATTCCATGTCAAGGATCGATTATTTCTGGGCTTCGGTGGGCCTGTTGGGAAAGATTCAAGGGATAGAACTGGGAGCGATAGTGCTATCGGACCATGCTCCGCTATGGCTGGACCTAAATGTACCGGAGAAAACAAATGGCCTGTGGAGGTGGAGACTTCCCCTGGATGTGATCCAAGATCCGATAACAGGGGAAACCATAAAAGAAATGATAGAAGAATATTTTGCACAAAATGACACTGGGGGGGTTCCCCTGGGCACAATCTGGGATGCGTTCAAAGCTGTTTTGCGGGAGAAGATCATAGCCCTAATAATTACGAAAGACAAACAAAGATACATGTGGGAAAAGGAGTTGGAAAAGTCTATAGCAGAACTGCACGAGAAAATCCTGACCCATCCCACTAAGGCTAACAAGAAAGCGCTGAAGCATACACAGGACCAACTGGAGCAGCTGCGCTCAAAGGGAGCAGAAAATAAATTGCTGTACCTGAGACAGAGATATTATATAAAAGCCAATAAAGCAGACAGACTCTTAGCGAGACAACTCCACGCAAAGCAGAAAGAAATAAGGATTAAGGCCATACGAAATTCCGAAGGGGAAATACAGACTCGAACGCAGGGTATAGGAGAGGCATTCAAAGAATACTATCAAAAACTCTACTCCTCAGACCTCCCAGATGCAGATGAACAGGACACATATTTGAAAGGTCTCCCCATCCCACGAATCTCAGATGAGGATAGACTGGCTCTGGAGAACCCAATCAGGGTAGAGGAAGTTAGAAAAGCGATAGCAGATCTCCCGGTAAATAAAGCACCCGGCCCAGATGGCTTCTCAGCCCCCTTCTATAAAAATTATGTAGAATAGATTTCCCCAATCCTCACTAGGCTCCTGAACTCATTCAAAGAAAACGCCAATGTGACTCCCACAATGAATGAGGCGAAGGTGTTAGTCTTCCACAAACCTGGGAAAGACCCGACACTCCCGAGGCATATAGGCCAATTTCCCTGATCAATTTGGATGCAATGATTTATACAAAGATATTGGCAGCAAGACTATCCCTGCTCCTCCCAAAATTAATTAACTTGGATCAATCGGGTTTCATCCCGGGAAGGCAAACCCATGATAATCTTAGGAGACTAATTCACTTAGTGGAAAAAATTGGCATAACTCATACCCCAATACTATTACTCTCAGTGGATGCCGAGAATGAGTTCGACCGGGTAGAATGGTCAATGCTATTTAGAGTCCTCACCTACATGGGATTTGGGGAACAATATATAGCCATAGTACGGGCAAACTATAACTCCCCTTCTAGCAGGGTGGCAATTAATGGGGAGGTCACGGACAGGATACTAATATCGAGGGGCACGAAACAGGGCTGCCCACTATCCCCACTTTTGTATGCTATATTCTTGGAACCCTTCTTAATAAAAATTAGGGAGACTACCCACATTAAAGGGATTGAGATGGCAGGAACACAGCATAAAATAATAGCATACGCAGATGACATGCTGATAACCTTAGAAGATCCGGAAGCATCTTTACAGGCTGTGCTGAAGGAATTAGAAGAATTTGGGAACATATCAGGACTAAAAATCAATAAGAAAAAGTCGGAAATCCTAATCCTGGCGGGAGATAGGGGGAAGATAGAAGGTGCAGCTAACCTACTGGGCCTGAAGATAGGCGGGAAGGGCATTAAATATTTGGGAATTAGAATAACCCAAAAGATAGAGCAGCTATATGGGGAAAACTACCCGCAACTTCTAGCAGACGTGCGTAGAGACCTAGAATGATGGAATCCACTAAAAATCTCCTAGTGGGGCAGAATACAATCGGTTAAAATGACCCTTCTCCCAAAGATATTATACTATTTCCAGGCTCTCCCGTTGGCAGCCCCCCTCACCTTCTTTAAAACACTATCCAAAGCTATTTCCACATTCATATGGAGAGGAAAGACCCCGAGACTAGCTAGGACCACCCTCACGGCACCAATTGGGGAGGTGGGGATGGCACTCCCCCACTTTAAGAAGTACTTCCAAGCCGCGCAATTAAAGGTCCTGAGGGAATGGATGGGGGAAGACCCTCAGCCGATATGGGCAAAGCAAGACAGGGCAGTGGCAAGGACACCTTTGGTCGAACTTCTCTGGAAGCAGAAACAACATAGACACCCCAATCTAGGGATTAGCGAAATTATGAAAACCACATTGGAGGCATGGGACTCCCAAACCCGGAAAGGCATTATGACCACCGCGCTTGGCCCCTTCACACCCATATGTCGAAATCCTCAATTCCCACCAGGTATGGAACAAGGGGCATATGAAAAATGGGAAGAGGCGGGAATAACGAAAATTGGGGAAATGTTTATAGAAAATGAAATCAGGCCACATGACTCGTGTTTCGTTTCAACATCACATTCCCGATGTGATAAATATAGATAAGAACAACTCAAACACTGGTTGAAAACTCAGGACATTACTAAAGCGGCAACTAAGGGCCTAACACCATTCGAGAACTATATCATATCCAACTCGGGGGCAAAAAAATGGGTGTCAACGCTGTACCAATTCATAAACACACGAGACGAAGACATCAAATGGTCATACATGATCAGGTGGGGCAAAACATTGGGGGAGGAACCTACGAAAGCCCAATGGGAAGACCTATGGAAATAGATCCCCAAGCTGACGCGCTCAGCACAGACCAGGGAAATGTGGACCAAAATAGTGACTCAATGGCACTACACGCCGGAAAGACTGCAAGCCATGTTTCCCAAAACATCAAATAAATGCTGGTGAGGAAGTGGGAACGTGGAGGCATATTTGGTGGGATTGTAAAGGGATAAAACCATTCTGGGAAGAAATTAAGGAAGAGATGGGAAAGATGTTTCCAGATGTGAGGATGTTAGGAGAAGGGGTCTGGCTGTGCGGAATGAGAGACCAAACAGCAAAACAAATTAAAAAGACTCGGTGGAGAGGTTTCATGGGGCTCCTCATAGCAGCATGGGCAACCATCGCCACAGAACTGGAAAAACAAAGACACCCCACTAACATACACATGGCTACAAAAGGCGTGGGCCCACGTAACAATGGAGAAGGTTACTCGCACGCTCCAGGGCATGAGAGACAAATTTGCAATGGAATGGGAAGGGATTCTGGACTATCTTCAGTCGGACTATATGGATCAATGGTGTCCCCATAACATCAAGGTATCGGACATCTTCAATACATGAATAAGTTCCCGGTATGCCGGACTTTAGAGCCCCAGGGGGGAGCTAGGAGGGGGGGGGGAAAGTTGGTTGTATTGTGATGTTCAGTTATGTAAAACCAATAAACATATGTCTTAAAAAAAATGGGAAGTTTATGGATAACAATGTTGCAGTCACATTAATAACTTAAAGAGAATTTCTGTGTTAAGCATATGTTTATAATTGAAAGATGACCGGGAAATGACAATCAACATAACAAGAAAATATTTTCAGTTGTCAGTCCAAGGGTCTTTTTAGGATTCACATCCATTGTTCATACCAAGGATGATGATAGATTCTATGCACGATCGCAAGCATCAAGAGGTTGTTTACCTCTGACGTCATGCCATGCAAAGCGCGCAAAGTCATCACACGTATTGCATATAAAGAAAAAACAAAATGACGGCGTTCCTAGGAACACGTGAATGCCGCCATCAAGATTGAATGAACGCTCAGGCAGTAAGTAAACGAGAAATATAACTTGAATTTTACTGGTGGGATCGATTTAAAGTATTAATATTATAAAGGATAAATACAATTTAAAAGGGACAAAATATTGCATAATAATATGTATAAAACCAGCCCATGATGTTATCAACAGCGACATATCATGCACTTCCATGGGAAACTGTGGTATAAGAATGGCCAGGCTAAATGACATGAATAAAATGTGTTATACTAATGACAAATTTCGAAGGGCAAATATGACTACTTATAGACATAAGTAAATGGAAGTGGTTATTAGTGAAGCCAAAACGAATGAACATCTAAAATACTCGTATAAGAGATTTGTAGTCCAGAAACTTGGGAAAGTGCACTTAGGATTGCTTTGTAACAAGCCTAAGTTGCAATAATAGTAAATAGAATAATTTCCAAATTCATTTGCCGAGGATAATCATCCAGAACATAATCGATAATAAAACAGGATATAGCCTGAAGTAAAACAGTACCTACAGCCACACACCAATATACGTTTGTGTGGATTAAAGCAATAACACAGGCAATCAACGATTAATAACCATAAACTTCTGTGGACATTTGGAATGTTTTTATATGAAACAGGATCATTGGTTTCTTTATTTCTTGTAGATAAATACTTAAATAAATATTGCACATGACTACACAGAACTGACTGAATGCTATCATTTGGACTTGTGTATGGAAAGGGGAACATAGTTCCATGGTAAGTCATAATGACGAGATAGATGAATATACACAGCGTATTTTTATTATGAAAAAATGATTAGAACCCCAAAACCTACCTCATTTCCTCCCTTTTTGTCTCCCTGTGCAACACTCTACAATCAAACAATGACAGGACATATAAAAAGGCTTGCTTCAGTTAATAGGAATCTGTTAAGAAACGAAATATTAAGGAATGCCAGTCCAATTGGACAAAAAAAGATGGAATCAAATAGGAAAAGTACCTTGATATGAATAGGCAGATGTAAACTGGTCCTGATGTAAATGTTGAAAGCAATCATTCTGAAAGCAATGCACATGAGTGATTAGGAAGCACTATGAACTCCAATTGAAATTTGAAGGAAATGTTGAAATGTAAATTGGATTGAAATTAGAAGAAATTGTGAAAGTATATGAAGTGTTTGTTCCTTGAGAAAGCCCTGGGTGGGTGAAACATTTTGCACTTACCCCATTTGGTTAATGTTGGCATAAGAATAAATGCATAATAAGTGATGCACAATTAAATAACTTATTATATCTTATTTGTTTGTTAAGAAATTGATTTTAAGAATTAGCGCAACATTGCCCTTCTATTATATGTTGTACTCAAACTTATTGGACTACCTGTAAATAGTAAGTAGTCATGCAGCTAAAAAAGTAATTAGTAAAAATTATATGAATTTGCAAATCTAAAGATTACTCAAGGGTGGGCCCTTTGCATAGAATTCACCCAACTTTATTATATTAGGCCCTTCCTAGCAGGCAAAGGGTGGGCTATGCACATATGCACAAAGGCATGGGTTATGTGCAAGCATCCATTCGTTGAGATGATGGAAATTTTGCAGCATTCGTGTATTGTGGAGCGTGCCTGTAAAGCACACTGTGGCGAAGTTCTGCTTCTGTTCATCTGAAAACCTACGCCAACCTTCATAGGCGAATTGAATGATCTTCAATTCACAATGTATGCAAGGGAGGTTTAAAATCCCCTACTTTTGAACAGCTGATTGTTTTAGTACACAGCCCACGATGATCAGTGCATACTTTTTACACCTGAAACTGCAAAGAAAAACCTTATCACCTACAGACATAGACATAGTGGCGCAATTTATTTTTTTTTAAACAATCCCTAGAGGCAAGGACATCATCAATACGTGGATATTTCAAATAGGGGAGGCTGGATACCCATTCCTTTGTATCCATGTGTCATTTTGCAGCCTGAATCCATTCTAGAATATTTCACATTTTTTAACTACACTTGCCACATTTCCGGTCCATTCAAGGCAGTGTTGAGCTCAGTACCCTGTTTACTTCTGATAAACGGGTGGTTTGCCTGGTGGCAGGCTCAAAAAGAATCGATTAACTATTAGTCCCAAACAGGATATGAATATTTGATTTTTCTCTAGTGCTGACAGTGCATTTAGTACTGCTCAGGGTTTAATGTAAAAAGCATTACTATATGGATTTTATGAATTATGCACACACACCAGAGCTGCAGAGTTAATGAGAGGGAGCTCAGTGTGTTTACAACTAGGATGGAGGAAATGGTGACCTACAAGAGACATTAGCGAGGGCTTAAGTAGATGAATAATATGCTGGTTCTCAGCAGACCGACCATGCTGATGTTCTTAGGTCTGATTATCAAAAATGTGCCTCCGACCCAGATGGCGCGCTTGCTCTGCCGGAAATACAGATTGACATTACAGTATGGGCCACAAACCCCCGATATAAAATGCCCGTGACTTCTGTGGGGCTGGCTGTAGTGTCCTGTCCCGTTTCTCTGTCCGCTCTCTCACACTCCCCACGATGACGAAGGGGTAGATGGGACATGACAGCATGCTGCGCACTCAGGGTCCAGCGACGGATTCACAAGAGAAAGGAAGTAGTCGCGCCTCCAGGCCCCTCCAAGAAAAAGACTTTACCGGGCATTTCAACTTGAAGCGAACATGTCTTCGTATTGCGCGTTTATATTTGAAGGTTTGCCAAATAAACCGATTACCTAAATCAATACTTTTCCCAAGTCTTTAATTCAAATCATGAAATCCAGATTACAAAATTGCCAGGCAGCATCAAGAAAATGTTAACTAAAAGAGGAAAATGCCATAGTTGTGTTGATAAGACACAACTAATCAATGCTAAGAATTTCCTGGCAAAGGCAAAATATGTAGCAAATGTAAAAAAAAGGGGTCATCACTCTAATTAATGCAAGACATAATCATGAATGATGATCGCGACAGTGAAGACGTCTTGTCAAAGATCTGTTCAGGAGGAAGCTTTAATAATAGAAGTAGATAAAGACGACAACAAGAAATGCAGCAAACTATGCTCCAAACAAGAAGTAAAGCTGTTGGCAGGCCCACGGTCAGACCTTACTATATGAGCCATACAATTACTGAAAGATTGCCTCAGGGACGTCATTTCACCAAAATGCCAGGGGTAGCGGAAGTGACATCACATGACAGCCTAAAAGCTTGTGTACAGTGTTTAAATGCTTGACCATAGCTCATCAAGTGGCCCTTGACTTCATTGTGCCACAATCAATGCTTTGTTGTAATGTGTCTATCTTTCCTATCTCCCTGGCATGCTATTCAGGATGTTTGTTTGCATGTATGAGGTAACAAGCGCCCAGAGTATGGGATGCTGTGTGAGTGCTCTGCTTTCCCTGTGCTACTCTAAATTATTTAATACACAGTTATGAACCCTCCCATGGTAAGTATTTTGCCAACCTCTGTAGCCTGAAAAGTAGATCCACACAAGCTTGACATCTGGTCAACTTTGCCCCAGACCTGCAGATGAACTGGCCTACTGTTAAATCTCAGTTACCAGTTTCATGGTATCCACTACACAGTGTAATTTGCTTTCTGACTTTGAGAACATTCAGACATGTAATGGCTCATTTTACTATAACTGGTAAAATAGCTATAGCTGGTAAGATAGCTCAGTGAGTTGAGTGCTCGCCGCAGTGATGTGTGTGTGATCTGCAGGTTGCAGGTTTGAAACCCAATAAGGCCATCTCAGCCTTTCATCCTTCTGAGGTCTATAAATGTGTACCAGCACAGGTTGGGGGATATTTTAGGTATATTTGTGCTATATAAAGCGCTTAAGCATAAGTGCTATATAATATATTATTATCATTTGGCCTTGGACGTCTGCTTCCATTCACAGTAATTTGGTAATATGGGCCTACACACACTGATATTAACGATACATATGGTGATTCATTCTTGTATGAAATGAATATCACATTACAGTGATATCGTAACCATATTTATCATAACTATGTTATGTGATGCCAGTTCCTGTTTTGTCAAAGGGTGAAAGGTTGTGTCCATCGCTTCCAGTGATGTCACTTCGGGTGTGGTTAAATGACATCACTTCCTGTGATGTCATCAGAGGTCAAGGGTTGTGTGATGTCACTTCCGCTACCCCTGGCATTTTGGTGAAATTACATCCCTGACAAAGTCCCCCCTAAACAATGCTGTACCCAAATGCTGAGCTGTTCACTGTTTACCGCTTAACTGTCTTACAACTTAACAAGTAGTATGTTGTAACCCAAAAACATTAATAAAAAAGAAAGTACTCTATGCAGCAATCCACACCACAAGCGCAGACAAAACACATTGCTATCACAGACCTATCACATGTACATACCAGGCGCTAATACCGCTGGAAATACCCCCAGCCACCTGCTGGATGTAAATGAACACAGGTGACAGGAATAAAGCCACAGGTGCAAACAATGCACACAAGAGGGTTAGAAAAGACCCACCCATGCCCCAAACACACTTCCCAACAGCATGATGCCATTTGTAGCAGGGAGCTTCGACATGGATTTCCACATGCTGGTCCTGGAGCTACAGAAGCTTGACAACCAGGCCAGGGCACAAAAAGCACGGGGGCGGGGTGTGAGGAGGAGGGGGAGACCAGCCCCATCAAGGTGTGCAGCCATCCCCAGGGTCAGCCCATAACCCTGGCCCCTGACTGATGGTCAGTTGGTAGCAGAGTACAGGCTGGCCAGGGCTACCATCACACAGTTTCTGGCCACAATTGAAGGGGACATTGGGAGCAGGATTGCCATCTGCACTGCTGTGACCCCACTCGTCAAGCTGGTGTCAGTCTTGCAATACCTGGGGACAGCTCTCAGTAGCAATGATGCATGGCATGGCCCAGTCCACATTTAGTTCAGTCCTGGGCCAGGGACTGGATGCTGTGCCACGTGAACCAGCATATGGCATTGCCCACCACCCAGCACAGATTAATTAACTGAAGGCACAATTCTATGAGATTGCACAAGTGCCCAAAGTAATTTCAGCCCTGGACTGCACACATGTTGCACTGGTTGCACCCCGGGACCATGAGGCAGCCTACAGTAATTGAAAACATGTCATTCAATGAATGTCCAGATGACCTGTGGGCCTGACCTCACCATCAGCCACTGCTGCGCTCGCTACCTTGAATCCACCCACGACTCCATGGTGCTGCGCAACAGCACACTGCCAGCGTACATGGAGAGGCACAGAGGACAGCACATATGGATAGTGGGTGAGTACAAAACCTGCCAGAAATGCATGTCAAAGCGCAAGAAATGAAGGGGGACATAGCCACAGGAAGCCGTGCATGCCACCATGAACCACAGCCAGCACCATCACAGCACCAGTACCATGTACGGGTGGCACACAAGGGCACCTGCACACGGCCACCACGCCTGGACCCATACAAGGTGATGGCCACACACTGCTCCAAACACCATAACAGGTGGGACCACGACAAATACAATGCACCTTGTCTGTGCTGCAGTGCTGCTTCACATCCTGACATCCAAGAGCAATTCCACCTAGGGCACCACACAGGAATGCAAAGTGAGAGGAATCCACTCACCATCCCCTAAAACACTGTTGATGATCAGTAGCAAACACGCACATGAACATCCCAGAAAGAGTGACCAATGAGTGCACATTAACATGCATGACAATTAAAATCAAAACTGGGGCCATGATGCCAATTCTCCACCATCCACTGAGACAGCCACATCCAACTACAAATTACCACCCTCCCTGAACAGCCAGTCATGACGACAGCCCCATCCTGAGGGTCTGCATGCACCACTGTGCCAATCATACACAGGGAGCGGTGCAGGTGTAAAGTGGGCCACAAGGATCATGGCGCCCCTTGCAGAGCAAACCCATGGAACCTGACTACACCCTATTCCAAGTAGAAGTGGTTACATCACCGTACATGATGAGTAAGAGTGGCGCACACAACCCCATTCACATAGTGCAGCATCCACCGGCGCCACATCAGTCATCCCATGTGCAGCCAACTGTCAGCCGCCACAGGACAGCCCACTCAACCACACAGGGTGCATGTACGAGTTAGATGATTGAAGTGACGTAAGCCTCATGTACTCATTTCTTCCCATGCAGGTGACTCAGGATACCCACAGCTCACATTGCTGATGAACCCTGTGCGGAATCCCTGAACACCTGCAGAGCAAGCATGCAACCATGCCCACAGTAGGACACGCATCTGTATTGAACTGACATTTGGACTATTGAAGGCACGATTCAGGTGCCTGGACCGTACAGGAGGGGCACAAAAGTATGCGCCGGAAAAAGTTGGGAAGATAGTCCTCACTTGTGCCATGCTGCACAACATCTGCTGCCAAAGGAATGTAACACTACCCTCCCGATGCAGACGGGCAACCACCAGGGAATGACAGTGATGATAAGCATGTGGCCGGGGCTCTTACACACAGGGATGGGGTGAGGGAGGAGAGATTTGCATGGTGAATGCGTACATACCATGACCAGCATATGTAAAATAAAGAGCACTTGTATACAATCATGATTGTCCTTGCATTATCTCAGGTTTCAAGGGGCTTTAATGAATGTGAAACTAACACCCTCCCCCCACCAACTCCCCAGAACACAGTCCCCCTCCCCCCACCAACTCCCCAGCACACAGTCCCCCTTCCCCCACCAACTCCCCAGCGCACAGTCCCCTGTCTCCCCACCAATTCCCCAGCACGCAGTCCCCCTGCCCCACCAACTCCCCAGCAAACAGTCCGCCTCCCCCACCAACTCCCCAGCACACAGACCCCCCTCCCCCACCACCTCCCAAGCAGACACACCCCCTGCCCCCACACAGTGCCAATGGGTCCATGCGTCCAGCCCTCAGGCCAACAGTGCAGTGTCCATCTAATGGGGACGTGGACACTTCCCACATGCACCAGCATCAGGTAACCGGAGTTGCAAATAACGCTATGGCCTCCACTTTGGTGATCCCTCTAGGGACCCCTCTGCGGGGCTGGTGGAGGTAGATGCCACAGATGCAGCCAACTGCAGCTGCTGGCGGAGCAGATTGTTAGACTCCCGCATCTGTTCTGCATGTGCAGATTGCCGCTCACACAGTTCACGGACTTGCTGGCCAAACCCAGTGAGGGCTGCAGTGCATGCCTCCACAACGGTACGTGTGTGTGCATTGTCATGGCCACCCCCCTAATTGCACGACGGATGGCCTTGATGTGCCAGTTGTGTGCTCTGGCCATGCCCTCGATCCTTCTCTGGCATATCTCTACCACATCCAGGCATGCCATGACGGCGCATGCAGGACCTGTTGCTGTGTCTCGGGCAGGGCTGCTGGCGTTCGAGGGGCTGGGCTGTCTGGTCGTGCTGCTGTAGATGTAGGGGCTGGGTTGTCTGGTGGGGCTGGGCCGTCTGGTGGGGCTGCTGTGGATGGAGGGGCTGCCAGCAGATGAGGCATACGACGGAGTGTCCTCATCCGCCACTGGTGTGCATGCACAGCAGTGGTGTGCCCAGACCTGTGGACTTTGGCTCTGCATCTCCACATAGTCAGGGGTCCCTTCTGGAGTGCCCATTTGCTTCACCGGACTGTGTACCTGTGTCCGAGCAGATCCAGCCTGCTGCTCTTTGCTGGTTGTTGCTCCCTCCTCCGAGTTGGTTGCACTCGTGGCCACTTCTGCTACATCATCCTGTTCGGCCCTGGTGGCTTGGGACGGGCTTGGTGACGAGGCCCTGGTGGCTTTCGACGGGCTTAGTGATGAGGTCCTGGTGACTTGGGATGGGCTTGGTGACGAGGCCCTGGTGGCTTGGGAGTGCTGAGGTGGTGAGGCCCTGGTGGCTTGGGAGCACCAAGGTGGTGTGACAGTGCTGTAGTGGGGTGGGGTGGGTCATCCGCCTTGGTGTGTCCTGCTGGGCCCTTTGCAGGGTGGTGGTGCTGGTGGAGGCGTGGCTAGGCACACGTTGGGATGGGCCCGCTTCCTTGTCATCCACGTTGGCCTCCGATGATGCATATGATGCAGTCCCTCACATGAGGATGCAGTCCCTCATATACTTTTTGCATGCATTTCAGTACGTACAGAGGGTGGGGGGGTTACACAGGGCCGCTTGGCTCATCTTTGGGCCTGGCCTGTTTACATTTTGCAATGGGTTGGTATTACTGGGACCTGGTACATGAGGAGGGACACACTTTGGAATTGTTTGCCTAGCCATTGCATGACTTGCATGTGTATGATGCACATGCACAGCTGGTATGCTGCACTCAGTGAGGGGGACTGATACTCCATATACGCCCACCTCGCAATGGGGCGATGCTGTGACCCCGCCATGGCTGTGTGTTGCATTGTGCTTGCATGTGTCGATTAGCTGCCCTACCCATAACTCTGGCTCACAGGGGTGGCCTAGGTGCACTGGCACATGGGTTCTGTTGTGTTTGCTCCCATGCACTGCACCCACTCACAATGCCCGAAACTCGGGTATTCGCACTGGGGGATGGAGTGGTGGCCTCTTCACAATGCAAATTGTCATGGGTCGGGTGACTCACCTCCAGGCTCCTAGGTGCCGGTGCCTGACTCTGCTCCTCCCACTCCCTCGATGGAGGCCATGTCTATGAGGGTGGTGCACTGCTCTTCCCATTGTGCCAGCTCCAGTGGTGGTGGTGGTGGTGGTGGACCTCCCACTGTCACCATGCTCTCGCTCCTGTGCTGTGCCAGGAGGCCCCGGACACAAACCCGCTGGGCGTTAAATCTTTTGCGGCAGTCCTCGCCATCCTGGGGACACGGCCCGCCGGAGTGACCTTCTCACTGATCTCCGCCCAGATCCTGTTATGCCGCTGGGGCCCTGTCTTCTTTTGTTGGGGCCCATATAGTTCCTCCTGGTGCAAAATCACCACCTCCACAAGTATTGCCAGTTCACTGTCGGAGAACTTGGGTTTGCGCAGCCTATCCAGGACCGACTTGCCACTCAACTTAGACATTTTCAATTCTTTTTTGTAGTGTATGGCTACCAGGGACTCCGATTTTCGATCGATTGTGATTTCCAAAATGGCCACCGCTTTGTTCCCCGTTCCAAAGGTGACGTATTTCCTGTGGCGGTATTAGAGCATGCTCTTTTTCATATGATCGCATGCTATTAGCGCACGTTGTGGGGTACCGCCAACATTAACGTAATGTTTGCTGCTTTTTCGGATTTCCAGCCTCTATTACTGTCAAATGGTATTAGCCTTAACGGCTGGACATTGTGTGCGTGCCCGCCAACTCGTGATAGGGTGTTGTTTGCGCCACAACTCCTGGCATTAATGCAAATACTGCTCTGCAGTATTTACACCCAGATACTGCCCAACTCGTGATGAGGCCCAAAGTCCGATCCTCGGCATTACCAAAGTTGTGGAAGGGCCTCATCAGGAGTTGAGCGGTGGCCTTTAAATGCAGCAAAATGCTATTACCACTGCAATTAAGGGCTGGCCCTATAATGAGTTGGGTGGAAAGTTTGGAGTTTTACCTCCAGCTTTTTGCTGGAGGTAAAAATCTTGCTTTCCCCCCGTTTTTCAACGCTATTAGTGCGGTGCTAAGAGCTCCTCCCAACCCCATTGGGGAATGGGAACTTACCGCCTTAACGCTACTCGGGATAAGGCGCAATTACCACCTGAATACTTGTCAAGGCTCTGATAGAACCCTATATTGATCTAGATAACCTGCAGAGCGACCAGGCATGAGCCTACATTTATTCAGGAGAAAACTTGTTCTTAAATGTTTGCGCGTTTTATATTTGCCAGTTTTTAATCGAGATCATTATTGATTCTTAATTCTTCTTGTATTTTATAAGATTGTTTAAAATTAATGAATTGTAGGTCGATTTTGCTACTTGTACATTTAACACATTATGATGTTTTCATAATATGTTTTGATTATGTATGATGATTAAATGTGTTTTAAGGTTATAGTGTAACCATAAACACTTTAATAAAAAAAAAAATTAAAAAGAATTGTGGATATGAAGCAAATACAAACATATGATTATACACAACGTGGTATATCACTATGTGCTTGTGAATGGCACTGAGTGAATGCATTGCAGAACAGTACCCAATGCAACATGTTGACTATGGCTAAAACCTTTTAACTGGGCTGTTACCATTTACTGTCTTGCAACGAAGAGCGTGAAGTACATTTGGTTTGCTTTTAGGCATATAGGCAATGGAGAAAAAAGAAATAATGTTTAGGATGCAGCTCGCAAAGAAACAGGTCATAATATCAACACAAAGAGAATATTATATGTCGACCAAGTATCACAAATGCTGACAAGTACAGTATTAAAGAGAAAGAAAGACTACAACCTGAGAAAGCCTTCTTTTATTTCTAGAACAGGAGACCCATGGCACTATACATGAGTAGAAGAATTACAAGAGAGAAAATGGGTGGAGTCGGAATGGAAGGCCTGCAGAGAACTAACATATGGCAGCTGAATGGTAACCAGAGATTGTGGGTCCAGGTAGCAGAGCAGCAACACACAGATACAGAGAGCTACTGAAGAAAGTGACACTGAGACAGTAACAGAAAGGAGAATGAATGAATCTGCACAGGTGCCAGACACTGAGGGCAGACAGAAGCATGTAGCATTCCAAAGTGCAAAAGGTGTCTGCAAGGGAGCCCAGAGTCAAAACACCACAGGGTGCAGCAGATGCTCGTACAAGAGAGATGAAGCACAGGCATCTGTCAGCCTGAGAAAACCAACCTGACAAGGGGGCTAGTGAATTGGAGACAGGTGAGAGAGCCAGAGATAAGGCCAGATAACCCAAGACGCAGAAGCAACAGTCCAGAGAAATAAGAGGAGCTTGCAAAGAGAGCCAAGTGAGAGTTGAAAGAGCCAATGCGAGGGCCCACAAATCCGAGAAGTTTGAACGAGACATCAGAATCAGAGGCAGAGCCTCATACTAATTCAGCTAATGTATGCCTTTTAAAAGTTGGACCAAGAGTGAACATGAAATAAGATATCACAGTGCAATGCACCTGAGGAATACCACTGCCCCATGGTAGCAAGAGCTCTCACTGACATCTTCCCACATGTTGGATTCCCCAAAGAGTTGTTTCATATTAGAGTTTCAACGTAATGCCATCTTATATGACGGGTAGGTGGACAGAATGTGGGTTTGCCTATGGGTTCTACAATGCACGCCTCCACACCAATGAACTGACTGTGTGCTTCAATGAGACATTGACAAGCATAATAAGTGCTTTACCATGCTAGCTTCTCACTTAGTGCTTAAAAGATTTTTTTCTAACGTTCCATTTACCCAGGGATATCTTGGCGCTGAATAACAGATGTTTGCAACCCAACTCAATGCTACTCATTTTATTGACCTTGGAAGGTTGAAGGGACGAGTGGACCTTCTGGAATACGATCCTGACACCATGAGTTCAAAAACAGATCCCAACAGGGGTCTACAACCTTTGCTCTCCTGATGTTTTGGACTATAACTCCTATCAGCCGCAGCCAACAAAGTAATTTGCTAAGGATCATTTGAGTTATAGTCAATTACATTTGGGGAGCCATAGGTTGCAGACGCCTACTGCACCAGATCCATTAGTTCACTCCCACTAAGACCTAGCAACCTAAAAGGAGGAGCCAGAGAAAGCAAGTTTCTTTTTTGCTATGGCCATCTTTTACAAGTTATTAGTAGAGGAACGTTGAAGATGTTGGAAAGAAAACCCTAGTACCCCAACACATCATGGGTTGGAATATGTGGAAGGCCCTAGGAAATGTTGAATTCTAACCTAAAGACTAACAAGGAGCTAATCAGTACATTGTTTCATACAAAGAAAGCCTTGAAGGGCTATGAAGTCCTAGCCATGGAGCTCAGAAAGCCTGGTGCTTTGGAGAATAAATGGTCTGGATCCCATGCTGTCATTACTGAGATCAACTACTCGGTGAACACAGGAGCCTTCAGGGATTCCCAAAGATCAGGATAACAGTTCAAGCCATACCTCCAATCTGAAGAGTTGGTAGCCCTGCTTGTTACCTCATATACGGAAGAAGAGGACACATATCTTAAAGGAGCACCAACCACTGATGACTCTGTGAAAGGAGTGAGCCTCTCTTTCCAACTGCTGCAGCAGTTCTCCCTTACCCCAGGAATATTCCCTCTCAAAAGCAAGGCATAGATACTGGAGACAGTTTGTCAAAGGAAAGATCTATGGGGTATCAGACAAGGTCAAAGTCTTCAACAAAGCAGAGGTAACAAATAAACCTGACTTTGGGGTTACTGAACCTTCCTAGAGTTCATGGGCCAATCCTATCATACCTGTTGCAAAATCGCAGACCACTAATATTCATGTTGTGCATGGAGTATAGACAGGCCCAATTCTATCATTACTACAGGCACACACCCGATTCCATGAACTGATGATCTGAATGATCAATTTAGGGTACATCTGTGCCAGAAATTCTTTCACTTGTATAAAATAAAGTGTGTATCCCATTCCAAAGGTTAGACTACACAAAAGTCATACATTGTGGTATTCATTGTCAGTTGAGATGAACATCTCATGGAAGGTGATTAGGGTACTCCCTGCAGGAAGCTGACCAATATTGTCAGTTAAGGTTAGTGCGTTATTGGTCTTCAATGAATACTACAAGGAAGTGTGCGGTTATGTTTGGCAGAATAGTAGACTCTTTCTAGCCTTGTGTGATGAAGCCCACTGCCTGTGGGCAAAGGACAGTTACAGGGAGGCCCCACAGATTATCCTGGAACCCCTCAGGGACCCAAATAACCCCAGAATCAGAGGGCAGGGAAGTGAAAAGGCCCTAAAGGATAGGGGAAGACGGAAGCTCCTTCCATACAAATCCTTTCTCCCCATGAAGGAAAATAAGCCTTTGCCTGATATAAACCCAGGTTGCAACATTTAACAGTCACCATTAAGCAAGGAGAGACATTTATTTCCTCAGCATCAATGCAGAGGAAAGCTTTTATCAGCATGAATCAGATATATGCAGGCTACAGAAGTTACACGGATTCAAAATTGCAATTAAACATGGGAAATTGACGTGTGTTGTAATTGCAATTAAACATGGGAAATTGACGTGTGTTGTATATGAGTAAGGGAAAATAAATGAAACCCATTCTCCTGGTCTGGTCATTGGTTTGTAAGTCACAAAGTGGTGATCAAAAATGTTCAAATGTAGCATATAACTTACCAAGCTCACAAGAAGGTTTCCCCACTGTACTGCAGATTAACACTGTTGGAGAGTGTAGGCACCCATATTCACTCAAGTAGTAACAGCAGCACTTCTGGGGAGGGACAGAGAGGCCCCACCTCTCAACAGCCCTTTTAGATTTCAACAGGTCGGCCAAACCTCACATAGCATTAGGCCAGCCCCCTTAAACACCTTATGAACCTAAGGACATGGCCCAACAGTGCCTTGGTGTAAGGCGCTCTATAAATTAACAAATCAATCAATCAATCAACCAGTCCAGCCCATACAGTCCATGTGCAAGCAATGCCTCAAAGTGCCTCCCAAAGGAATGGGAAGGAGAAGAGTAGCATACCTTGGCAGACAGGGCAGGACAGGAGAATCAAGCAAGCAATTCTTTAAGAGGACAGGCAGAGGGTCATCAACAAACCTTGGAAGACCCCATTGTAGGAGACCCTGATGGAGAGGAGCCTGTCAGTGGAGACTCTGAAGGAGATTACACTGGTGTGTGGTGATGAGACAGATGTATGGTATAGTGATGAGGGAAGAGTTGTGATGTTAGAGGTGGAGAGCAATGGTATTGTAGAGCAGGAATGAGGTCCTGACATCTTGGAAACAGAGAACAAGACTTATTTCAAGCAGAGGCCAAGAGGTATCACCTTCAAGAGAAAATTGAGGGGTACCATGTGGAAAGAGGAGCAGCAGCAGATTGTGCAGATGAGAGATGTTATCTGGAAGCAGATGGTAGAGGATATTGCTATATTGAAGAAGGACAGGGACATCAGTGTGGAGAGAAAGAAGAAAGGTATGGTGAAAGAGAGGATGGTGGGAGAAGCCATTCTAGGGAACTGCAAGGGAAAGATTGGTGAAGAAAGGAATAAGGGAAATACCCTTTTTTGTGAGTGAAGAGGGGATGTTTCCAGACAAAGGAAGTATGAATATACCATATGGGAGAGGGAGGAGGTTAGGACTTAAGTGGAGAGTGTTATTACAAAGAAGAGAAAGTAGAACATTTGATAATCAAGGAAACTTAAAGAGAAAAAGTATTAGACAATCAGAGGAGAGAGTATTACTAACAGGAGAATTGGAAGTGAAACTATCAGAAGAGACAGAGGAAGAGATTGAAGACATAAGGGATAGATGGGTAAGATCATAGACCAGAGAGAGAGAGAAAGAGAAAGAGAGAGAGACAACGAGGTTAGGATGATCCCCTCTTCCCCTCTAGCAATAATAGAGAGGTTCTTGAGGACAATGTTGCTCCAAGAGAGTGCGCACAGGCGTGAGGGGGTACGGCATTTTGCTGCTACAATGAGGAGCAGGGAGGACAGCCTAGAGAAGGGACCAAAAAAAACATTGAGTGGTCAATTGTCGGTTGAGAGTAGGGCCACATGTCTCTGCCAACTCCCATCGGGGCACAACAGACCAAACTGAGTGTCAACTTTGGGCCCACCCTGGCAGGAAGCCCGTACCGCACCACGGCGACATAGACCTGAGAAAAAGACCTGGAAAGAAATGGGTTGGATGCCCCAGAAAACATCTATCCACCAAGGAATCCTGGCATCGTGGTTCAGAAACCCTATCACCCGGAAGGAGGGTTCAGTGTTGAGATGGCCCCTTCCTGCCCACTGAGAAGCAACAATGACACAACCCTTCAGGAGGGAAGCCTTTTGATTTGTAGACACTTCTTCTGTTGGGAGCTAAAAAAACGTTGGGACACTTGTCTCTGGACCCGTCACCTACATTGAATTTGCTTTGGATTCTCTGGAACTTTGTGACACTGAACATTTTCCCTACCATCCCCTTTGGAGCAAGAGGGCAAGCCCCTGATTATTTTCCCCTTTTGTTGCGAGACACTGGCCTTCCCTCACTTTAGAGCCAGACACTTGGAACTGTTATCCCTATACTCTATGTTATGGTCACTGCTGCAATCTCAACACTTCATTTTTGGTTTGATTAATAAACCCATTGAAGGTATATCATTAGTGTTTAGTCTCAATTCTAGGAGCAGGGTGACAATGGGGCAAGTGATGTGGCACGCTTGTGACACTTGACATCCTCAGGCAACCACATTAATATGTTTTGGTGAAAAAGTGTCAGTAGACATACAAGAGTCTAGAGGTTTGGAAGTGATACCATGTGAGCATTGGCAAGAAGTTAAACCCTAGTGTATTGCTATTCCTTGCAATTGGGGGAATAGGAATATTTATTGGTGGTCTTCCAAGTAGATCCTCGATATGGTGACAGAGAAACATGGATTATAAAAGGCTGTAGCCTGCTCTTGAATAGAAATAGAGCTTTGAAAGCTTTTCAACTGTCCTTAAGTATTCACAAGGCTTGCGTTGATGATGCTGGTTTCCTGAAATAATTAATTCAATTATACAGTATCATTGAGATTCAAAGAAGGCTGATTTTTTAGCAAGGTGTATTGTTAAGATATGTTCTTCATCATTTAATTTGATGTTTACAGTCAATAGCCATATTAGGAACCTTTCCAAAAAATATTAAAATAATGCGATTTGTGGAAGTTTTAGACTGAATCTTAACAACGACTGGGCTCTGGGCAACCTTCCACATCCCTGTAATGGCCTGCCTGTGCCATTACAGAATGGGACCAGTCATATGCAAATCAGTGTTGTACTGCCACCACTGGGAACAGACCAGCCTAAACTGCAAGGCAACAACCCCTCTGCTTCCTTTCTGGGGGTTGCTTGTGGTCTTTTGAAGAAAGCATATGACCGTGCAGTTTGTGCTAAAATGCCCCTTTTTTAACCTGATTTGCATATAATCTTTCATCTTATGTAATGGCATGGCAAGTTGAAAACCGATGATTTGGAGGGTTGCCCAGTCGTTGGGAATGATTGAAAACTGTCCGGTCATCAACCTTCAGTTTTGCTTAAATAACCCCGGGTGGGTATGTCCAGAACATGGGTTCTGAGTCTACTCTGCTTACAGACCCAAGCTACACCACACCTGATGATGCCAAATGAGACTGAACCATGTCTTGGGTTGCTGGTGGTCTCAGACAGAAGGGAAGTTGCCTAGCAGTTTGGGATGACCTGTCTGTTTTAAGGACGAGCAAGTCATATTTGCATATGTCTTTCCTCTTGTGTAATAATATAGCATGCTGAAAAACTACAGTCTGGAGGGAGGTTTGCTCAGAGCAATGCTAGTGGTTTTGATGGGTTTAAAATGTTCAAGTCATCAACCTTCAGTTTTCCTTAAGATCCTTCCTCCATAGTTTTTATCAACTTCAAAAGCAAATAGCCAACAAGTGTTTCACGATTGGCATTATCAATGCTGAACTAGTACTGTTATCACATTTTGATCTGGGCACCATGTGCCAGATACACCAGAAAGAACCAAGTGATGGCATGCAAAGCACAATTTTATTTCAACATAAGCTTAATTTGACCCAAATCAAAAACCTGTTTCTTTTGTATCAATCATGCAGAGTTTCATTTACTTTGGGATTCTTTCAATGTAGGCTACAGTAACTGGAGAACATGGTGTGCATACAGTATGCTAATATAACTCTTCCCCAAAATGTCCTTTGACTCCTCCAACAGAGTAAAGCCAATAGGTTGACTTTGGATTTGAACAGGGGCATGACCTACATGTAATCTTTACAGTGATTTAAGTGTGTGACAACGGTGGGTCCTCTTGGATAACCAATGTTTGTTGCTTTTGTGGATTTAAAAATTGCCTTTTTCAACACAAAATGCATTTGAAAACAACACAAATGGACATTTAAACAACAACAAAAGGCAAATAGTATTGCTCATCTGTAGCATAGTTTCAAGAATTATCTGTATCAACTGGCAGAATGTTCCTTTTTTCTTTTGTTTCTTTCAATAGGAGATGGATGGGCTGTTTAAATACATACACCAACATGCAAACAAACTAACACCACTACACTGCAAAGTATCATTATAACACACTGTGTGCGTGCTCAATCGAAGGTCTCTGAGAGGAATCCAACCGAGAAGTGGCAGATGTGAAAGATAAAGAGTTGTAAAGAAAAAGAGTATGTGAATCGAAGTGGTCCTGTGACTGGTCAGGCGACACCCAGTGCACAGTTGAAAGTCTTCAATTTTTGATACAGAAAGGAAAGATTGGAAAATTAGATAAAGTGGTCCAGGCCCGATTGAGGGAGGCAACTTGAGAAGAAAGGAACTGTTAAAGTGGGTCTGAGCCCGACCGAGGGGGATCCGAGGTGAACAGTGAATCACCCAAGAAATTGTACATGTGAAAATCCTGAGAAACAAGGAACATTAATGTTTGTTTGTCGCATCAGGCCATATGAAATAAGAGACTTTGAATGACAAAGAGACTTTGACACAGAAGTCCTGATACTAAGGGTTTGAACTGCACCTTCGTGCCAGAGAAGCCAGAGTGTGCGCTAAGCTCGAATGTGCCGCCTTGTCCTGTGCTAAAAACGTGGGGGAGGGAAGCCAACGGCTCAACTATCCTGACATATCATTTCTTGAACACTTTTCTTTTGTATAACATTGTTTCCCAAACCATTTGTATTTGGAAGTAAGGATTGGCAATAGGTGTATTAGTAAAGGCCCTTTTATTTTGACAAGACTCTAATAGGACTGCGTTATTATTATTTGATGGTCAAAGCTTGCTCCCATCTTTAGATTTAGGATTAGACAGGGGTTTTTCCAACCCATTCTGAAAGTTCAATAAACACCCTTGAACGGACATCACTTGAGTCTGTCTTCACTGTTTGATATCATGCCTTCCTTACACCGTATTCTTGAATTTGTCTGTTGGGATATATAGGCAAGCAATCTTGTATGTTCTGTGAGGTACATATGAAAGTCCTCCCCAAGATGTCAGAAGAAGAGTTAGCATCAGAAATTGTATGTGCCGGTGAAATAGGTGCAGGTATTCTCCAACCAGTAACAATTTCATGAGGAGTGAGGTCATGGTCTCCTGCAGCCGAATTTCAAAGTGCAAAAAGAGCAAGAGGTAAGCAGTACAACCATGTTTTACCAAGCATCAGTGTTAGCATAGCCAAGCACTCTTTTAGTAGGCCATTCATTCTCTCAGCCACATTGTTGGCCTGTGGGCGGTAAATGGTACATAGCTTGTGCCGTATTCCCAGAAGGGCAGTTATTTCCTCAATCAAATAATTAGCAAAATGCTGTCCACTGTGAGAGCAAATTTTGTCTGGGATCCCCCACCTCGGAAATACTTCCATCACAAAAAATATTGCTGCTGAACGGGAGTCATTACGGGCACAGGGACCAGCCTCAAGCCAACGTGAATACGACATATCACAGAAAGCATGTATCTAAAAGAGGTACATCTATCTTGTAGATCGACATAAGCTACATGCAAGTGCCGGAAGGGCCCTTCCGACCACAGTAATGTTCCTCGTATCACTCTCAAAGTGTGACCAGATAAAAAATTTGACAAATTATACAATTGTTCACAAATGCAGACACACATCCATGTAAATTTGGCACAAACAAATCCTCACTTATCCCTGCAGCCACATGCTCTTTTGATACATGGGCAGGGTATTGAAGCGAAGCTGTTCCAGGGCCACATTCAACAACTTTTTTGGCATTACCATCTTGCCGGTGCTGTCTAGCCGCTAAATCAAATCTGCCAGAGACAGAGAGCACCCCCTTTTCTTTCAAAGCTCTTTTTCATCATTCGGTGTTTCTCCCTGTAGTTCTATTATCTGCACTATCAGTGTTGCATTGAAGCCCTCTGGCAGTGCATTTTGTGCTTTAGTTGTTTTCATCACTGCTATAAGTGGTATTTTTTCCTTCTCGCAGGGGAACAGCACGTGTCCCTTCTGGCAAATATGCTGCTTCTTTTGGTCTCTGTCTACTCTTTCATTACCCAATTAAATAAAATCCTGCCCCCCAGTATGGGCAGTGCACTTTATTATTGCCAATTATTCTGGGAGTGGTAAAATTTCTAATAATTTACTCAGAAGTGCTGCATGTTGTACTGGTGTGCCATCACTTCTCCTAAACCCTCTCCTTTCCCATCTTGCTAATCCTGAATGTACTGTAGATGTTATTGATATTGATACTTTATTTGTATTGTGCTCATACACAAGTGTTAGGTATGCAGAATCTGAAAATATATTTACCACCTTTCATTCTGACATGTTTAGGGCCTCAATTAATACCACCAATTCTGCCGATTGTGTAGAGTAGGGTGCTGGCAGTCGGGTTTGGGAGAAAACGGTCAATTCCCCCTCGCTGTGTATTCAATGTTTTTGTCATACTACTGCTGAACCAGAACGCCTCTGTCCTGAATACGGGTCTATACTTGAAGACCCATTAATAAATATCATAGCCCCCTCAATTACCTCTTCTTTTACCAGAGGGTTCCCTTCATTCCTCTCAATGCGTGCCACACAATCATGTATATAATCTCCTTACTCTATTGGTTCTGCAATGAATTATACTGGATTTACCATGCTGCATCTTACAATTTCTATTGCAGGGTTTGTCAGTATAATTTCATAACCTGATTCTCTCTGAGTTGTCAATGTTGATTTCGACCTTTCTAGTGCTGCAAACAATGCATATTCCACGTACAGAATTACTGGGCATCCCATTTTATTGCTGATGCTTTCTCAATTGTGAATGTAGTGGCAGCCAGTATCTGCTCACAAGGAAAGTGTCCCTGCATTACTGGGTCTAGTGATCCACTGTAGTATGCCAGTGGCTTGTGTACTTGTCCCTTCTTTTGTGTCAGAACTGCTGTCATTACTTTACCGTCTGGGTGGGAAAACAAATTCAACATCTCTTTCTAATGAGGTGTGGCCAATACTTGTGTATGTGCCAGTTCAATTTTGAGCTCGTCAAAACTTGCATTCATCTCAGCTGTCCATTCTATGTTGCTTTTCTTTTTCTGAGCTTCTATAAGTGCCTGAACGAGTGGCCTGGTATATGTGGAGTAATCAAAGACCCATGCTCTGCAGTAATTGCAAAAACCCAGGAACTGTTGCATTTCTTTCGCTGTTTTCAGGTTGGGTGTTTTATGTATTGCTTCAACCCTTTCTGGTGTTATTCCTCTACCATCTGCTCATACAATCATTTATTTTCCACTTTTCCTGCATTGTATAATGTTTCCTTGTCTTTTTCCTGTTTTCTTTTACAATAATGTACAATTGTTGCTTTTATCTCGCACCATCCTTTTGCTTCTATCCCAACTATATTTTCTAGGGAAGCCTGCCCATCTTTGGGGAGCCCCCTCACTAGAATGTGATAGAATAAAGGTATTTTATCTTCTCCAGCATGGGGTTTGGCATGGATTCACATGCTCATGAATATTCCCCGTCGTCAGGCTGGGAATCCTCGGTAAAGAAAAAACCAGTATCAGTTTCGTTTCTGATCTGTCTTTCGTAGTAATAACCAATCACTGGTCTCTGCGTCATACTAACCACAGCCAATGACTGCCCTCTACCTAAGCACCGCCTCTGGCAGCCATCTTCAGATTTTTACCGCACGTTCATGTGTTGGGATCCTCGTGCTATTGCTCTCGAGCGTTAGTGCTATTTTTTCAAGTTTTTTCTCAAAAACTTCGTTTTTTCGGTCAGAAGAGCCTCAAGCTCCACCGATTCTCCATCCGATCAACGGGGACCCGTGTCGGATTCGCCTGCGCCCCTCAAGGGTGAAGATTTCGTCGAGCTACGCTTTTGGAGGACTCCAGAAGTTTCTCAGGCCCGGTCATGGCCCAGGAGAAGGGGAGCTCGACGCCCGGAAAGCTGTTCAGGGTCTGCCCTGGATGTCAGCTGCAGAACGTCTTCAAGGAGGACGAACACTCTTTTTGTCTTTACTGCCTACATGAGGACAAGACGCACGTGGAGAAGGACTGTGCGTGTTGCGGCAACATGTCGGAGCGGACCATGAAGGACCGCCATCAACGTCTCGCCAACTGGCTGGAAGGGAAGAGCCCGTCCGGCGAGAAGAAGAGGAAGAAAGGCGAGCGGTCTTCTAAGACCTTTGAGGACGCCCCGGCAATGGGGGTCCAACATAAGGCCAAGCACCGCGAGTCCGCTGGCACCGGGAGCGCCGAACGGTTGGGCTCTACGGGCGCCAGGCAGGGCGCACCCTCCCCGGCACCATCAACCACGAACCAACGCTCTGGGTCGGGTAAGAGGAAGGCCGAGCACCCGGCGAAGCTCCTGGAGAGGCCCCGGTCGAGCTCGAAGGCGGAGGGGGAGCGAGGCAGTGTCCCCCCCCCCCTCAAGGATAAGGCGGTGAGCGCACCTAGGGTGGTGAAGGCCTTAATCCATCCGGCCAAGCCCGTTATCGAAACTGTCGCGGCGGCCCTGGCTCAGCCTGTGGAGGCTACACCAGTGGTGGCGACCTCGGGGCTCAGAGTCTCCCTGCCACCTCGGAGGGAGTCCTCTTTTGTGCCCATCGATAGCACCCCCGTGAAATCCCCCGTGGGGAAGAAAAAGGGGGGGCAGGGCGTCGTCGTAGATTCGGCCTCAACCTCGGAGGAGGAGCTGGTCGAAGTCTTAAGCCACGGCCTCGGCGTGGAAGAAGAGCGGCCCGTCGGGATGGATCCCGACGCAGGTGACGACGACATCGTCGAGGGTACCGACGGGGCCCCTGATCGCCCGTCGGATTCCCCTCTGCCAGCGCCGCGAGACAACTCGGCGGCCATTTTGTCGGCTATACAGTCCTTATGCTCAGAGATAAGGACGAGACTACCGTTGCCGACGGAACCTCTCCCGTCGGGGGACCCAGAACCGGGACCTTCTGGTGTTCCCCCTACCAAGAAGCATCCACCCTCCGCCTCCTTTTCAGCCGTCGCGCCCCTTCCAGCCCTCCTCCCCGTCCACCCGAGGGGATGATACGGGGACTGACACGGCAGCGACGGGTACGGACGACGAGGTATACGACGAGGATGTACCGTCGTCGCCTCCCACCAGGGCTTCTCCGCCCGACGAGATTGGATCGTTCCACTCCATGATCACCAGGGCATCCGAGCTTTTCCAACTCTGCCCTGAGGAGAAGAAGGAAGGTTTCCTTTATCAGCGGCGCGAGGCCAAGAGGAAGACGGTCCTCTCAGTGCCTCTATTGGACGACATTTGGGATGAGGGCCTCACCCTCCTCAAGAACCCTTCCACGACGCCAGCTAGAAGAGACCGGTACGAGAAGAAGTACCGGGTCCCGGACACGGCCCCCCTGTGCCTCCGGGCGCAGCCTACCCTGGACTCCGTCATCTCCGCGGCGGCCAGGAAAAAAGCGGGGGGGGGGTGCGGCCTCCACATCGACTTCCCCACCGGACGGCGAGGGAAAGAAATTGGACGCTATGGGACGCAGAGTCATCTCGTCTGCGGCGACGACGATTAAAGCGGCCAACGCCTTGGCTATCGTGGCCCGCTACGACAGGGAGCTCTGGTACAAACTGGCTCCCCTACTGGACTTCTTGCCGGACGACAAGAGGGCAGAGGCCCTGGAGATCCTGCAGGAAGGTGAGGTGGCTTCGGACCACGCCATTACCGTTGCGACGGACATCGCCGACACTGGGTTCCGCCAGTTGGGCAACGGCGTTTGCCTTAGGCGGCGTGGATGTCTCAAGGCTACGGACTTCCATCAAGACGTTCAGACCAGAGTCCTGGACATGCCCTTCGATGGGAACAACCTGTTTGGGAAAACAGTGGACGATTCCCTTCAGGCCATTAAAGCGGACACCGAGACGGCCCGGGCCCTTGGAGTTCTGCAACAACGACGGACGCCCTTTCGGAGCAGCGGAGGCAAGGGCGCCTCCAAAAGTTCCGGCGGCGGTTTCTCCACCTACCGTCAAGCGGCCCGCTCGTCGGCTCAGGAGGCTTACAGAGGATGAGGCAAGTCTGGCGGACCCCGCCGTCGTCGCCAAGGAGGTCAAGGCGGCAAAGCCTCGTCAAAGCAGGATTGAACCGACCGTGGGGTCGGGCCCCCACCGAAGCACCCCGGTGGGAGGCCGGCTGGCGAGCTTCGTCAGCGTGTGGGAGTCCATCTCCACTGACCGTTGGGTGCTGGACGCCTTGGCCCGGGGCCACGCGCTCGAGTTTCAAAGAAGGTGTCCGCGCGTCCCCCCCGTGGCCAGGAAAGAACTTCACGTCCCTCAACTTCTCCTGGAGGTAAAGGCGATGCTCAGGAAGGGCGCCATCGAACTCGTCCCAAAGAGGCTTCGGGGCTCCGGAGTTTACTCGAGATACTTCCTCGTGAAGAAGAAGACGGGGGGATGGCGCCCCATCCTGGACCTGCGACGTCTGAACAAGTTCATCAAGGCGCAAAAGTTCCGGATGGTCACCCTCCAGCACGTCCTGGGTCAGCTGGAGGAAGGGGTCTTCCTGTCGTCGTTGGATTTGGAGGATGCCTACTTCCATATTCCCATCCTAAAGGGGCACCGAAAATTCCTCAGGTTTGTGGTCCAAGGGCGTCACTACCAGTTCAAAGCCCTCCCCTTCGGACTACGGTCGGCACCCAGGGTATTCACCAAGTGCCTTGCACCGGTGGCGGCACAGCTGCGCCGCGAGGGGATCCACGTCTACCCCTACCTGGACGACTGGCTCATCCGAGCCAAGACGAGGGAGCTCGCCGTGGATCACACGGCAAGGACCGTCCGACTTCTCACGGACCTGGGATTCTCTGTGAACTACGCCAAGTCTCACCTGGTACCCGCGCAAAACGCACTGTTTCTGGGAGCGAAGCTCGACACAGTGTCTCTTCTGGCCTCCCCGTCGGAGGAAAGGACCAGGTCCATCCAGGGCAAGGTACAGCGGATGTTGGTTTCCGACGCGACCAAGGTGAGGTCCATCAAGTCCCTCCTCGGAATGATGTCTTCCTGCATCTACCTCATTCCCATGTGCAGGCTCCGGATGCGCCCGTTGCAGGAGTTCCTGGACGCGCGCTGGATCCAAACGACGGGCAGCTTCGAGGAGAGGATCACACTCGACGAGAGTTTCCGCCGAGCGGTCCGGTGGTGGGGCAACCGCACGCATCTGATGGCGGGCATGGACTTCCAGACCCCAGACCACCAGGAAACGGTGACCACCGATGCCTCCCTGGAAGGGTGGGGAGCGCACACCGAAAATCTGCACGCGAGAGGCCTTTGGCTCCCGACGGAGAAGTCCCTCCATATCAACGTCCTGGAGCTCCGTGCAGTGTTCTGGGCCCTCAGGTCCTTCCTCCCGTCCCTCAAGGGCAAGGTGGTGAGGATCTTCACCGACAACACCACCACCATGTTTTACATCAGGAAACAGGGCGGAACCAGGTCCCCAGCGCTGTCCAAGGAGGCGCAGGACCTGTGGCATTGGGCCATCGCCCAAAGGATGTTTCTGGTGCCGTTTCATCTGGCAGGGATAAAAAACACCATCGCCGACTCACTCAGCAGGGAGCTGCGCTCGTGCCACGAGTGGGAACTACGGCAGGATCTAGTGGATCGCCTCTTCCGACGGTGGGGCACACCCCAGATCGACCTGTTCGCGACGGCGACGAACTCCAAGTGCCGGAGGTTCGCCAGCAGGTTTCCCCAGGCGAGGAGCATGGGCGATGCCTTCTCGTTCCCCTGGGAGGGCCTGTTCCTCTACGCGTTCCCTCCTTTGCCACTGCTAATCCGGCTCGTCAACCAGCTCAAGAGGTCACGGTGCAGGATGATCCTCGTCGCACCTGCGTGGCCGAGGCAGATATGGTTCCCGGACCTTCTGGACTTGTCAGCGTCCCCGCCAATCAAGCTGCCGGTGGACGTGGATCTACTCTCCAGGGAAGGAGGCGCCATCCTCCACCACGACCCGAAATCGCTGAACTTGCAGGCCTGGCTCCTGCAGCGCTAGAGTTTGGAGGATACAACATACCGGCCGACTGCAGAGAGGTTCTTGCAAAGGCCAGGGCGTCCTCGACTCTTAAATGCTACGGACACAAATGGAAGAGGTTCTCTGTATGGTGCCACGCACAGAAGATTAACCCTCTACGGATTACGGCTCCCCAGGTACTGCCGTACCTGCTGACGCTGGCCAAAGCTGGACTGGCACACGCGTCCATCAAGATTCATCTTGCTGCGATCTCCCGATACACCAGAACCACGGGCCGGACGTCCTTGTGGTCTCATCGTCTGGTGAAAGAGTTCATGAAGGGACTGTTCAGATCGTTCCCGCCGGTGAAGGCTCCGGCCCCGGCGTGGGAGCTCAACGTGGTGCTGACCAAGCTCATGGGACCTCCGTTCGAGCCTCTGCACTCGGCCCCGTTGAAGTTTCTGTCGTGGAAAACAGCGTTTCTTGTGGCCATCACCTCCGCACGACGGGTGGGAGAGATGCAGGCCCTTTCATGCAAGGTCCCGTACTTGACTTTTCACGACACGAGGATAGTGCTCAGGACGCACCCCTCCTTCATGCCCAAGGTACCGTCGGACTTCCATCTCAACGAACCCTTGGTGTTGCCTGTGTTCTTCCCGTCGCCTTCGTCGCCGGCTGAGAGGGCTTTGCACTCGCTGGATGTGGCTAGAGCGCTGAAGTTCTACGTGGACCGCACGAAGTGTTTTCGGAAGACGTCACAACTCTTTGTGAACTTTGGACCTGTCAATCAGGGGAAGGCTCTCTCGAAGGCTTCCATTTCCAGATGGCTCTCCGGCTGTATCATGTACTGTCATCGGTTGGCAAACCGACCGCTGCCTGGCCGTCCGAGAGCCCATTCCACCAGAGCGATCGCAGCTACCACGGCGTTCCTTTCTGGTGTGCCCCTGCTGGACATATGCAGGGCTGCTACGTGGAGGTCGACGCACACCTTCACGAAATTCTACTGCGTCGATCGGGATTCCAGGGAGGAGTCCAGGGTCGGCCAAGCAGTGCTGCGCAACCTGTTCGCCTGAGGTGAGCCTGGTGAGGAGGTAAGATGCTTAATGTTGAGTTTGATGCACTGCTTAATGTTGAGCCGTTGCCACCTCCCGTGGTTGTGCATGTGTGTACTGCTATGTATTCTTTATTCATGAGCATGTGAATCCATGCCAGACCCCCATGCTGGAGAAGGAACAAGTTACTTACCTGTAACTGTTGTTCTCCAGCATGGGTCTGGCATGGATTCACATGCGAACCCTCCCGCCTACCCCTCTGCGGCTCTTCACTTGGTCATACTGCCACTTCACGTGCTTCCAAATCTGAAGATGGCTGCCAGAGGCGGTGCTTAGGTAGAGGGCAGTCATTGGCTGTGGTCAGTATGACGCAGAGACCAGTGATTGGTTATTACTACGAAAGACAGATCAGAAACGAAACTGATACTGGTTTTTTCTTTACCGAGGATTCCCAGCCTGACGACAGGGAATATTCATGAGCATGTGAATCCATGCCAGACCCATGCTGGAGAACAACAGTTACAGGTAAGTAACTTGTTCCTTCCCATGATTGTCTATTCTCTTTCGTCCACATTTCTTGCATTGATTGTATGTATTCTGCAGGGTCCTCATCTGGCTTCATTTTACGTGCTAATATTGATCCGATATCTGACATATCTAGATACAACTCTCCCAGGGCTTTCCACACGTGAGCTTGATAATTGTTAAAAGGTGCTCCGTCATGTATGTTAGTGCTTAATTGTACCCCTGCATATCCTGTTTGCTGCCACATCTTGTCACTTCATTCCCTGTTACGCTCACCTGGTCTCTGCGGAGGCGTTGGGGCATGGTTGCAGCCCTCTCTGAACTTGAATCAGCCCCTTCAGGCCTCTCCCACAGTAGAAAAGCTGTGAGCGGTGGTATGTGGTGATACTGCTCCTGCGTAGAGATAAGTGTGTGCCAATCTGTGATTGTTGTACCTCTCGAACCCTTCACCCCAAAGTACGGTTTCTGTGAGTATACGCCAGCCCATAAAGCTCACCTGTGAATTATGGAAGATGAGCTCTCTGTCCTGCTACTTCTGTCAGGGGCGCATCGAATGGGATCTAGTTCCTTCACTGATCCCTGATAAGGATAAGGATTAGTCCAGTCCAGCTACGACTATGCTTCTCCTTTTGATTGGTAAGTCTTTCTTGAGCTCTTGTGATGCTGTTCGTTCTGTTTATTGTCTTTATATGTTGTTCCTATTTATGCCCGCAATAATGTCTCTCTCCTGTTTTCTTCCCTTAGATGGAAATGCGGCCTCAATGCAGCTTTGAGACGCGAGACGAGGCCGGATGGAAGATGGATGCTACCGCAATGTTTGACAGCAGGTAAGTGATGGTTTAAGGAAAATACATATATCCACTTTCTGGCCCCTGCCATTAGTGAAGGTAAACTATATATCAAATTATGCCTATCCATCGTCTGCCAGGGTACGTAATGTACTTCCCCTTTTCGCTTTGGTAGAAGGGGCAACTTAGTTCATGCTCTGGGGTTAATCCCTCTCTGCGGTCTTTTTGCTACTTACATCTTTGCTTTCCTAGTTCAAAGCCTATCTCCCTGGGTTCTTGGTTAATTCCTCTCTTTCCTCTTCTTCCCCTTCTTTTCTCCTCCTCCTTCTACTCACATTCGTTAAATCACAAGGGTCGAATTTGTCACCCAACTGTCATTGTCACTACTGTCCTCCAGTCTGATGCAGTATTATCACCTTCTGTCGTGTCTGGCTGGTCATCTTCCATGTCCTGTCCCCAGTTATTCATTTTAAACTTTATATGTCCTGCTGTCCCTCCCGGCTGGTTATCTCCTTTTCCTTGTTCCTTCCCTTTTTTCTCTATCATCCGCTACATTACCTTTTCTGCTTCTCTAAACATTGAGTCCAATTGCTGTCATGTGCTTTCCTTAATGTTCGCTAAATATTTCTTATTCCGTTACTCTTTCTTATCTTCGAATGAGGTTCTGGCTCTGCCTTATTTTTCTTTGTCTTCTCCCTGTCTGGAGATGCCCGCCTAGGATTTGGATTTCCTGTAACCGGCTTTAATAATGGAATCGATCCATAAGGAGGTAGGCAGAGCAGGGTTTGCTCATCTTCCCCTTCTCCCTTCTTTTTCTCAACTTTAGTTTCTTCGTAAAGTTTCCAGCGACCTAAAATGTCCTGTCTCTTATTAAGCACCTTTATATGTTGCTAACAAATATGAATACATACTGTCAATTATATCCTTTTGAAATGTTCACTCTCCAGGACATTCCAGATAACACTTTCTCACTGTGTCATTCATCCACTGAAAGTATTTTTTGCACATATGATCAAGGGTTGAGTCAATATAGTAGGATGACATTATTGCACCCTTTTACCAATTATTTTGAGTACTCTTTCTCCTCCCTTCTTTTCTTGGCCCCTCTTGTTTATGTCTCAAAAAACATGTACCCCTTTACTCACCCATAGCCACTCACTCACTCTTATACTTACCGTTTAACTTGTTCACCCTATTTTGTTCACACTGGCCTTCTTCTCAGGACCCGCCCTTTCACACCACTCACACACAATGGCCCTCTACACAGGCCCACCCCGTTAATTTCAGTTAATACACAAATGGCCCTTTCCACAGGCCCACCACCTACCCAATGTTAATGTGCCTAGGGCTCTGTCACTCTTCCCTTCGTTCCACTGTGCCCTCTGCACGTGCTACACAGCTCCTCCAATGTTTACATATTAGTTTGGCTCTGGTGGCCCTTCTGCAATTTCCATGGACAAAGTAAACATAAAACACAATAACGTCACTGTAGCACAACAAACTAGTACTGTTTCAACAAAACACCAATGCATATGCCATTTCTCTTCACAACTTCAATACTTCTTAACCCATAAATATAAAATTATGCAACTATACCAATTGCCTGCACTACTAGCAACTTTCATCTAACAAGGTCTGCCACTTACTACGCAACCCTCTGCTCTAACGCAGATGTGCCACTGCCCGCTCACTCCCTATCAGGTAAGTGGACCTAAAATCTACCACTACTACGGCCAATCGCCCTCCACCTCTTGAGGGTGCATCATATACACTATAAACATAATCCCTCCCTGCTGTGCGTTCATGTACGGGTACACCCGCATATCTTCCTTCAAAGATTCTCGAGTCTTCTCAACCCTGGAGCCTTCCTTTAAAGGCCAGCACTCTCTTCCAAGAGAAGGGAGCCTTTCGGCCAGGCAGACCTTTGCAAACTCCGCATCTGCACGGCCTCCTCAATGTTGAGCTCTTATGACTGGTTTGCAAACGCTGTCCCACATTCTTCCTGGAGCATAAATGGGATTCCCACGTCTGGTCGGCATAGTTGGCTTCCCCGTATTTGCCACCAAAAATGTACTGCAGGTTGCCTCAGAACTCGCCAATAAGAATTACAAAAGTAATTTTAAAAAAAGGAGTGTACACCAAGCAAGAAGAAACGCAATTCATTCTTGGCCCAGGCACAGCGGAGAATACAAAATTCACACATTCACACAGAACGAGGAACAGAACTGCATGAAAGGTGCTGTCAAAGATACCGTTTTAATGTTGCTTCTTAGGAACTCTTCGAATATCTTCCCAGGCTCACATGTGCGAATGAGCAATTTGAAACCGCTAATATACCGAATTATAAAATGATTGTGCATTGACTGCTTTTCTCCAGCACCCATGAGCTTTGCTTCCTGACCTTGAAAGTATCAAAGGTTGCTAGTTTCTTACTGTATGATCCTGGGAACGTGTAATTTGCAATGTACTGCCAGCCTTTGCAGCTACTAAGCAATTCAATAAAATGTGAATTTGTTGCTAGTGAAAAGCATGCTCTTAGGCCTGTTTATAGTGCCTCGGTCTAATGATAAGCCTGTATACTTACCTGTAACCCATCTTTATCGCCTATATGTTATTTGCTTAAAACGCAATTATTTAGGGCATTCTCCGGCCTAGTAGATATAACCGTGTGGCTATCAACAACGCCCCCTCCCATTTTAGTGGGCTAATCCTGCAGCTGATAAGATTGCACCTTTTTACCATGCTGAACTGGAATTTTTACCACAACATGCTGAAATCACAACTGACGCAGTGTCCTCTGTTCCCGGCAGGAACAGTGTTCGAGCTCCCATTCAGCACTCGTGACTATTGTGGAAAATGGGCTTGGTGCAACCCTGGAGGAGACTGTAGTTACTTGACATGGAATTTTGGCGACCATACAAAATACCATGGACATCTCGGAAGTGATAACAAAGATTTGGTTCCCAAAGTTACACATGAACAGAGAGGGTCATGTAGGTAGTGTGGTCAACACTTCGACCAGAGGAGAGATTGAAAATGGAGGTCCAAGTATGGCCCTCATGATCCCCACATGACCCTCAGCTCAAAGACTAAGACACAACAGATGCACCTCACTCTCAGGCCCTTCATCGCCATCGTCAATTTATGGCAGATGTGAGAAACCTTACTCTCTCAGACAGCCATTCAAGCCATACCCAGTCGATGACCTTAAGGAGATGGAGATGCCATCAATCGAACAAGTCGGCTGACAGCAAATCAAGAAAACAAGAAAATCCTAACTGACATCACAACATAGCCGCACTTAGACATGAAGTACATAGCCATCCATTCACGAAGCTACAAGAACATGCCATAGCTTATTGTATATAGACACGAAACACATGCTTATGACTCATGCAGGTAGATGGCAAACACACATACATATCTTTATATATAGTCACATTCTTCGCCAAAGCTGAACCGCAAGATGCCAAAATATACTTATACCAAGCTTGTAAATGCTTGAGTGCCACTAACATGGAAAAGCCATGAGGACAAATATGGAAGTTGTAGGCCCAGTGAAATGAATGAGGAAGGGCAGACAAGCTTCGAGTAAATGGAAGGGCTCGCATGATGATGCAGCCAGAGGCAAACAGAAACGATGCACCCAGCCAAGGACGAGTGGAGACAGAAAGTTCCTGGTTACCAAGACGATAAGCCACCTGAGAGAAATTCAGACTAAAGTCCTCATAATTACAGGCAAGAGAGCTCCATTTCATGGTCTCAACACACATGACCTAGCAGAACAAGATAATGCCCATTCAATCGAGGTGGATGGAGCGAAGCTGTTCCCACCAAATCAGAGAGGGAAAGACACAAGTGTTGCTCACGAACTGCCAACTGAATGCGCTCTCCCAGCCTTTGGTGATCAGAGGTTGCAACATCAGGGAACACACAGCCATTTCATGTTCATTCTCATTGCCTTGAGAAGGTACACTCAGCCTGGTAATCGTTCAGGGTCCCAGGCATTTGAGGACCCACTCGACCCAATCCAGAGTCACCTTTCACGTGAAGATCTAATATGTTGCAGGAGCCAATGGTCTCCTTGTGACCCTGCAACATTGTACATTGAAACATGCAGAGGTGGTACCAGAAGGAGCCCCCAGATATGGTTATCCAATAGTAGAATTAACCCCTATAGGACACTTACCTAGTACGCCTAAACTTACCAATGTGAATGCCCAATAGGTTTCGTGGACTGAGCTTGGTTTTGTGATGTCACAACTGGATAAAACCGGGTGACACACGCTCTGAAGACGAGAAACCTGGAGAATTCATGTTTTTCTAGTGTGATCACTGTAGTTTTGTTGGATAATAAAGACAGTAAACTTTGCCTCATGGCTGTGTCTTCCGTTCTTGTGGTGGGGAGTTTTTGATGGGCCCCGAATGTCTCTCTGCTGGTGACTGGGGTGGCTGCTATAGAGCCCCGCTGCTACAACAAGGGCCTATGTAATGATGGAGTATATATTTTTGCAGAAGCCAATCCACTGCTGTTATTCTACTATTATCTGTATTATATGCAGTTAGAGGTAGTTCAGGGAGTGCTTACTTGATAAGGGGCAGCCAATGATGTTACTAACACCTAAATAAGCTATAGGTATATATGTTCCCCTAACCAATCCCTCAGTTCGATAGGTTTTACTGTTTGCCACATAGGATGACATCATGGCTTGCGTACATTGAGATATAAAGCCTTTTGTGTAATTAAAATGATTCAATAGTGTGTGAGCTGTAATCTGTTTGTTCACCAGGTTCCCCTACTTTATTGAGCTGATAATAAAGTAGTGTTTTGCCATATTCTTTGAGTCTGTCCGGTTATTTGGGCCTGAGATCATTTTTGAGTAATCCCATCTGTTAGGCAGAATCATATGCAGTACCCTTTGGGAACACCATATACAATTAAGCCTACAAGTGTAAGTACAATTTCACCTTTCGTACAAGCCTGTACTACACAGTAAAGTGGTAGCGATGGCTGAGCAGCCAGACTTATCTCAAGAGTAAAGTGACCATTATCAGAAGTTACACAAAGGACAACAATTACTATGATTCAAGCAAACACTGATTCAAGGTTTCTGAATAAAAGAATATACATTTATTTACACCATCAGCTATAAAACAGTTCACTATTATAAGGCAGCGGAAAATCACAATCTTAATACACTACAATAACCCCCAATCAATTCTGGACAAGTTAAGCTCAAATGAAGTGTGAGCAAAATGGCACTCCAGCAATTTAAAAGGGAGGGAAATTCAAGGTTATCCAAAAATCAACAACACCAACAAGTGATAGGCAGGGAAATCTAGAAAAGGCTTACTACAACTCGGATTCAAGTCAATAGGCCTGGGCCAATGTTAATGGTTCAGAGTCTTTGTAGAGGATCACACAGTTCAGAGTAGTTCAAGAGTTCAAAACGAAGTTGGTCGAAGGAAAAGTTATTTAAAGGAGAAGAGAAGGACAAGCCTTCAGAGAGGCGAAAGATTTCAAACACTTTCACCGCGGTCGGACAGAACAAACGACCGGATTTGCACAGTACCTTAAATGAAGAAGAATGCTGTAGCTGAGGCGGTTGTTCCTGGCAGTTCTTGCAGGCTCACAGTTCCTGAAGAGACTGTTGTGGTGACAAGAAGGAGGAAGACTGGAGGGTCCTGCCCTGCCCAGGGAAGAAGCCAGCAGCAGAGCAAAGCGTTGAATAAAAGGTGCGCTCCTTAAAACCCAAACAGGTTCTGTTCCTCCTGGCTATCCGGTTCACTGCAGCAATGCACAGCAAATTCGACCAGGTGAGGAAGGCCGGCGTTTGGTGTTTGGCGAGCCGGTTGGTCCCACCAAGCTCAAGGGAAGAAGATTCCTTGCAGATCTTCTCTGTCGTCTGAGTTTAGGGCGATTCGGACCTGTAGCAGGGCTTCACTGGGATGTCCAGTAGTTGCAGTAATCATCTTCCTTCAGCTCCTCATTGGTTCTCTCGTTCCAGTGGCGCCTCTGCTTTCTAAGTCCCAGAGACGTGCTTTTAAGCAGTTTTCCCCCAAATACACAGCCTGGCTGTCAATCAAACAGCCACCTAGCCAATTAAACTAGAGTGTGACTTGGGTCTCCAAGGAGATCCTGTGCAGGGGGCCTCAAACCCCTCCCTCACATCCTGTCCACCCAGACACTCAGGCGCCTAAGGAGGGCTTCTGTGCAGAAGCCCGCCAAAGGACGGCGAACAAAGGAACCAAACCTGGTTTGGCGCGTAGAGTAAAACACAAGAAAGACCTTTACAAAAAGAAATGGTGAATAAACACAACCGGAACCAAATAAAAATAAAAGGGGTCCAGCGGGTTTAGAGTTTGAGGCTACCACCATAGCCTCTAGCGTTACCGGGGCTATTTTCATAGCTCGCGGTAAAATAAAAATGGTAGATACCACTGCCACCACTGCCACCAGCCAAATCTTACAGAAAGGGGAACGAAATAATGTTCTGTGAGAATCAGACAAAAAGGGATAACTATTAACCCTTCCAGTACTCTATTGGAAGATAGGTTGTACTGGGTCTGTAATTTTAAAAGGACTAGTAAAGTCAATAGCAACTTTACATGTTCTGGGAGACAGTAGTCAGTCCCAGAAAATTGAGTTTAAAGTGGGAAGTCTAAAAAGACAACCCTGTGTCACTGCACTATAGGTGCTGTGTGACACTGTAAAAAGATGATGCCTATGGAGTGGGTGAGACTCCATAGTCCATGAGCACAATAAAATGTACAACGCATAGCAAAAACACATGTAAGAGTGGGAAAAAGGTTCACACTCTTACCAGGTGAAAAAAATTAAACCTTAGAAATCCAGCAAAGCTGCTGAAGGACTCAACAGGTAAGGGAAATTAGCCATTCTGGAGAATTCTCCCAAACACCATCTGGCACTTGGAACACTCCAGGTGATACTGAATACAATCCCAAGAACGGGCAGATGTCCAGGCAAAAGCAGTGAGTAAGTGCTAACATGTGGTCAGATACAGAAGCCAGCCAGAGATCTGTTTCTCAGCAGTATGAAGCTGAGCCAGGTAAATGGTGATGACGACAAGGAATGAGATGTTCGTGGAAGGAATAAGGTCAAGTGGGAATCTCCTGAAAAGGTCCCAATTGCACATTCCTCACTCTGGTGCCAAAAGCACAGCTTCCAGCATCTTCCATGCATGCCTGGTGTTAAAAATAGGCTAAGGTAATGCTTTATTATTTTATGTTTCACTTAGAGTGGTTATGTCAATGAAGTATACGATGTGAAATTTTCAGAAACTTTGGTTATTGAATGCTTATTGCAATATTTTATTGGATCTATGTGACGTTGTTATGAATTGCTGAATATCTAATAAAGATTTTTTTTTAAAAAACAAAAAAATAGGCTAAGATTGTATCCGCAGTAATCACTTTTTTGTGTAGTTCCAAAGGAAACCTGTAAATTAATAAGACTTTTCTCATCTTTCAACTGAACCAGAGTTAGTTTAATTGGAAAATTATTATTATTATTATTATTATTATTATTATTATTATTATGGTATTTATTGAGCACTGACCTAACTTCGAGAAGCAACTGCAACAATACAGATACATAAAACGGAGTGCTTTACAGAGGTATAAAAAAGTACAGATGCATAACAGAGCACTTTTCAGAAGTAACAACAGAACAGATATACAGCGAGGGGTAGGATACAGAGGGGCACAGAGGAGGGGTACCACTGTACCAGGTGGTGGGGAGAAGAGAGGAGGGAGGTGTTTATGAGTCAGGCGGCGCGAGCGGCAACATGATTCCTAGGTAATGAGGTGGAGAGACTCCTTGAAGAGGTGCGTCTTGAGTTCTTTTGTGAATTGTAGGAGCGTGGGCGCAAGTCTGACACCAATGGCAAGGAGGTTCCATAGTCTTGGGGCATTGGCAGAGAAGGCTTGTTTTCTAGTCCTTTCCTTTTTGCTGCGGCGGATTTCAAGTCTGCACGTGTCCATGCTATCAAATTATTACCCATAATTCTAAATGTGACTATTAGTCTCCAAAACAGTTATGGTTTAGCTATCTGACAAAGCAGGTATTTTGTGCCATATAATAAATAAACGTGAGTGTTTCAGAGCCATCTTTACATCTACAAGAATTGCTACAAGTCTGTATACTGCAAGCTTCTCATTTGCCATGCCTCACTTTACCATCTTGTCTAGAGCCTGCTAACAATTATATGTGTGCTTCATGCCAGAAAATATACATGACCGAAAATGTGAGAATTCATCTACCAAGAACAAACAAAAGCTAACCTACCTTGTGCCATGGACTCTGCCCCATTCAGGGGGACCACGATGGTACCTGAAATCTATGTGCCATTCCACAGGAGGATATCCTTTTGGGTACCATCAGCAACCTCATACATGTGTTTCGGCCTCGTTAGACATTTGTAGCGAGGCGTAGCTGCCTCTCTGGACAGAGAGCAAGGGGTCCACGTCTGGACTAGTACCAACTGCAACCCTAGCCTAAGCATTCATGTAGTGTGATCCCTTACTGTTAAGGAAGTCACAGAAACCGTTATTTGTTGTAGTGTGCGTTTATCACTTCCTGGTTTGACTTGCTATTTGACAAAAATCATGTTTACCAAGTACCATCAATATAATTCAGGATTTAAAAATGCCAATAATAATACACTTCTATCCTATAAGGAGAGGAGGGACTAGGCCATTTCAATTAGGAAGCCACTACACATGCCACAGGCTACTAATGGCATGTTAACCGAAATGGCCTATTCTAAACTGACACTAAGAGCATTCAGTTCACTGTACATGTGTCATCTTTTTCAGCAGCTTGTCAGTTTCTCTTTCTTGGGCTCATAGGTTTCCTATTTCTCAGTTCCTATGCGATTTCCTGTTCTGGTTATCCCTTGTTGCGCTAGTATCTCCTGAGTCATTACTACCTTTCCATGTCAAGTCAAGATCATTTTGTGATGACTCAAAGCTCTTGATCTACTTATTTCCCAGCAGCACTAACTCAAAGGCTAATGAAAAGTGATCTGGACATAGGCTATTAAGACGGAAAAAGTAAGATGGTTGTCTACGGGCTCCCCCTTTCAGTTGTTTTGACAGCATACTTTGATATCCTGGAAGACTGGGCTACGGTCTGCCTCTCTTCACCCACATGACTCCTCAGTCATGCCACACACGGAATGAGGAGCTAAGACTCATGGAGGTTAACATCACACGTCTTTATTCAAACGTGTTCCTCCTGTAACTGTCCCTCCTCCCTCGCCCAACCCCTTTCCCTCCCTGTGGTCCCGGCAGTCCCTCACACGTGACATGTGTGTTAACTTCACAAGACATCACACATACGTCTTCTGAATGTGCTATGGAGTAAATGCCGCCATGAAATACTAGGGGAAATTTCTGTTACTTTGACGCACTGCCAGGCAATTTTACACTGAGGCGAAGATTTCCAATGACGTTTGTACTGACTGACTATCGCAAAAATGGCATTTGCGTAAGTTGACAGATAAAACAGTTTGCATCAGTCGAGCAGTGCAAATTTAGGCTCCAAATTTCCCAGCAACGGTGCATAATTGTTTTGCATCAAAACAATGCATACAACCTGCCGCCTGGGAGCCAGATCATTTAATCCCAGAATGGCACTCCTGGAAGCTCACGAGATGCTGCACCGCCGCAGTCTAGTGAGATCTCTCGCAGAAGTGCGCACAACCGCGTAAAGTAGCAAATGGACAGATTACGGTGCCAGCTACACAGAGCAGATGTGCTCCTGGCACTCCTCTTTATTGAGGACTCTAAGACTGCCATTTACCACCGGAGCAGCCCTGAGGCTTCAGGTACTACTTCCCGGATCCAAACCAGTTCATGAACATTGTATAGACATTGTTCAGTGTTACCAGCCACTTCATATGTTAAGGCAAATAATACTCCAAGCAACCAGTGACCTGATTATTATACTACATATTTGGTGACGGGGACAGGATTTGACACCCCCAGATCACCATGCAAGGAGCAACACCTCCTCTGTCATTCCTGCAAATGCCAGGTAGACCTGCAATCCCATGGCTGCAATGGGAACCCCTGTTCACGACATACGTGGAAGCGCTAGGAGATGCGGGGTATACGGCTGCCAAGTGCAGAGCAATGTTATTGAATGCTTTGGGAGTAGAAGGACAACGTGTCTTTGCCGGCTTTACGCCTGAGGCAGGTGTAGAGGAGAACGATGATGTTTACAAGGAGGCTGCGAGGAGAATTGTGAAGCGTTTGCCAGCAAGGAAAACACAGTGCTGAACAGAATACAATTTTATGGTCTCAAACAAGAAGCGTCAGAACCTGTGGACGACTATGTTACCAAGTTGTGCAAACTAGCCGCACTGTGCAGTTTTGGCAATAATGCAGAAGGAAGGATCTGCAACATGTTGACGGTCCACACCAACAGCAGAAAGGTGCAGGACAAGTTCATTTTGGAGAAGGAACTCCAGCTAGATAAGGCCTTACAGAATGCGAGTGCTGTAGAAGAGACTGCGGGGCGACAGAAAGAGTTTGCTGGTGGCTCCGTCTCAGCAGAGATCCAAGCAATCATGTTTAGAAATAGAAAAGAAAAATAAGTGGCTGACGCAAGAGAAGGGAAGTGGGGAAGAAAAGAACTGCTAAAGTGTCACAGATGCACTAGTATGAGACACTTGGCCAAAGACAGAGAATGTCCAGCTAGGGAGAAGGAGTGCTTTGTGTGCAAGAAAATGTGACATTTTGCTTTAGTTTGCAAGTGGTACAATATAAAAATGACAACGATCAATGCAGAACACTACGTGGAAGCAGAATCCTCTTCAGAAGAAGAAGGAAGTCCCACATATTGATGGTGAACAGCTCAAGAGCCAGAAGGGAGAAGCCCCATTGGGTGATCAGAGTGAATGGTATGGGAACAAGAGTGATGGCTGATTCAGGTTCTGATTTGACCATATTACCCTTACCACCTACAAGGAAATAATGGGAACCGACAGAGTTGAAGTTCTCAGCACGCGCCACAAACCCACTGTATTTGTAGGTGCATCAGTGAACCTGTTAGGGTGCATTAAGGGAGTTGTAGAGTTAAAAGTGAGACCACTACGAGAGTATACTTGTCCAAAGAAGGCCCAGCGGTCCTAAGATGGGATGACCAAGCCAAACTCAAGATCAAACTAGATCCCAGCACGGAAGATCAGATGTTGGCAGTCAATACAGGAGGAGTGCCGGTGGTGAAAGAAGACTTCCCCAAATAGTTTTCAGCAGGGCCGGGGAAAGTCGAGAACTTTATGCACAGAATAATAGTAAAGGCCAATGCCGTCCCTGTTATGTATAAATTACGGCTGGTACCAGGGACCGCCAGGAACATACTCAAAAGCAAACTCAACAAAATGGTAAAGGAGGGCACAGTCGAATAAGTGGAAGTCTCAGAGTGGCTGAGCCCGGTTGTGCTGATCAAAAAGCAAAACTCAGAGGTCTTGTCACTCACTACATTTATCACCTAGTTTACCAAGATGCCTTTTCGGCCTGTTATCGGCAGCCTCGGTGTTCCAACTTCTGATGGTCTCACTACTGCGAAATATAGGAAGCGTCTGCTTTTTTTCAGGATGATATACCGGTGTTAGCCGATGACGCATGATGTCACATTGAGAAATGTTCTCACCAAGTTACAGGATGGAGGGGTAAAGCTGACAAACAGGATGCACAAAACATGGGCACTGCTGAATATGTAGCGTGTGCCCAGTCGAGGGCATCTGATGTCTAAATGGAGATCTAAACACCACGGTGGGGGTCAATCAATCCCAGAAATGTTTCCACTCTACGGTGATATTAAGGCCAGTTCTGACCATGTTTTGTGCATCGTGTACTCTATAGAACCAGCTGGTACAAGCACCACTAATGTTTATTTACAGTTGCGTGTTCATTCTGATTGCTGAGATACATGCACCATGTAAAGTGAAGTTGCAACATACATATGTGATCTATTGAACTAATGCGTGGTGTGTTTTTCCCATTTGTCTGGCTTTTGGTTACTTACAATAGTCACTATAAACCCAGTGACTCCATGTTTTCTCCTTTACCTTTTTAGAAAACGGTGTGTTGAAAATGTCAACATTGTTTAAGCCACCACCCTAGGGCTCACACAGCCATAGCAACAGCCGTCCCACCACCAATCAAGTAGAAGGCTACCCCTCATATCATCCTCAGGGTTCCACCACCACCTGCATCCATCTACTTGGAGTTGCCATCCATCATTAGGGGCCCTGCTGTCGTTTCCATGGGTTACACTCATATAGTTGTGACACTGATGATGCATCTGCATCCCATTGGCCAATTACTCCCAACCTATCATTTCTGTTGTTAGCTCACTCTGTAACTATTGGCCTACCCCTGCACATAGCCAGCAGCCCATTGGCTGGATGTCGAGCTGGCACAGTGCTTTTAACATTGACAGCAACACTCCTCTGTAGAATCCAGAGCCACAAGGAGTGCAGATGCCATTTTTTGCATTCGATAAAAGAAGCTGCCATTTTATCTCATGTTTTCATTTTTTTCATTTTTCTGCATGATACAGCACCTAGTCCAGGCACCCCCAGCGCTCCCCACAAAACCTCGCTGGTTTCACATTCCAAATTACTCTCCATGCACTGTTAGACTTTATGATGCATTCTCGCCACAGTCTGGAGTACGCTCAGCGCGGCCGTGTTTTCCTTCATTTTACTTTATTATCTTGAGGGTCACTGCCACTTCCTATAAATCACCCTGTGGGCAGCTACACAACCTCGCACAGAGGTCAGACAGGCACTGTCACTAATTGACACACCGAGGCGATATTAGTCACCCTTGTTACTCCAAGAGATGTATTTGCAATCTCCACTCGCTTTTCCTGTGAACGTTTTTTTGACACTTTAAAATAAAATCAACACTCCTGAGACCACTGCCAGCGCCTCCGAGCGCTTAGCTCACACAACAGTCGGCAGGGCTCTAATAGGCACTTTATTTGAGACCCCTTTATTGTACCGTGATCTTACTAATCCACTGAGTGGGCACCCACACCACTGGTGTCTCCAGTCACTTACCGCACAATACCATGCTGGATGTGCCTGGACCCTGCTGTTCACTGGCACAGTCCTCCTCGAGCGCATAGATAACAACCTGTTATCCTTTCTCTTACAGCTCCTAGAGGCCTTATGCTGTATTTATTGTCCAAGGAGACCCGAATCATACGAGTCTTCCCATGCTCACTGCAGACATGGTTCCCAGAGTCCCGTACCCATAACAGGACTCCAAGCACAGCGTCCCCGCTGCACCACTGCAGACGGTAAGCTGTTTTTAGATACACCATTGGTGTATTCGAGGCACCAATCGGCCATTATTCATTAATTTTTGAATCAATCATCAATTCCCTGAGATCCTGACATCTTTCCCTTCCCCCACAGATTACCTATACGGACAGCACCATTACCAGTGATCATCCTGATGAAGGCCACCACCACCACAGGCCCTTACCCAGCCCTGTTTGGTCGAAACACCTCTGTGTCAATGTTTTGTGGCACAACCTTTGTATATAGGTGTTGATGGATAGTGTTCTGTACACTATTTTGTTGAATACCCCTGGACCTACTACAGTCCTGGGTCACACCCTGCACAAGTTCTATGTCACTACCTACCTGTATTGTATACTCGTGCACCACTGTGGAAATTGTCTCTCGATAATTGAAGGGGACTATACTCACCTGTATTTCCCTTAAGAAAAAACGTCTGTCCATTCTTTCGTGCTTATCGAAAGTCCTGTAAATGTTTAATTCGATTTGTCTGTGCAAAATCATTTTTGAAGACAAAATAAAATAGCTTCAAAACAAGACAGCTGTCTACGGATCTCTCATCCTGACACTAGCATTTTACATGTCATTTCTGCAGAGACATAACATAAAGCAGAGGAAGGCCGCATTGTACCACCCCCAGGTGAATGGACTAGTTGAGAGAGTGAATAGATTTATCAAAGGGGCAATTCAGTTAGCAACAGCATCATGAATGGATCCCCACAGATTAACCCCCAATGGTGTCACCGAAGTGTCGCCATTCCGCATTCTGAGCAGGAGAAGAGCGGCATCCACACTGGTACCACCATGGTTGACTAAAGTAAAAGAAGATGATGAAGTAAACATGGAAGAGGTTGTGTGGAGGTTGGAAAATAGCAAAGCACAAATGAAGAAATGGAGTGACCGGAAAAGAGCGATCCAAAGTCGTGAAGTGTCATGATGCCTACCCCCAGGGACCCAGACCAAGTCCAGCAACCCCGGAAGCAGGCATCAAGTTATCCCCAGCAAGCCCAACAACCCCTGCTAGGGGCTATTTTGGTCCAGTCCTGGCACCTATGGCGTCAGGCTCATATGGAGAGTCAGTCCTGGGTCCATAGGCGCTAGGCTCATAGAATAAAAATTACCTGATTCAGACCATGCTGCAAGAGCTCCAAGCCAAAAGAGGCTTGGAAGGGACTACTTTACTTAGGGACTATTTTTTACTCGGGCGGGGCTGGGGAGGAATACTTACCAGGGACTACTTTGGAGGCTATTTAAACCACGCACGAAGAGCAGCACATGCTTCGCGTTATTCTGCATCCAACAGCGTAACGGTCACCGTGCCTGCAAGTCTGCATCCAGCCTTCTGCCACGCCCGCCTCGAGTTTGGAGCTCCTAGAAAAAGGGAGAAAGAAGGAGAAAAGGTTAGAACAAGAGCAATACCTGTGATCCTTACCTGAATTCCCAATCCATCGCGCCTTCGAGCTGGAAGAAAGAAGCTATTTATGCGTGTCGCCTCGCCTGCTGCAGCGCCGCACTGAACTCACCGGCCGTTGCAGCATCTTCACATTCCACTGCATCCTCCTGCATGTTCCCGCCGCACTCCAGCACCTAAGGAGAAGACAAGAACAGCAAGGTGAGCCAAGGGAATACACAGAGGAATATTAGTTACCCCCCATAGACTTACCTGGTTTTACCACCGGGGGGTACTATTCCTCTTCACGGGTTGGCGCAGCTTCCACTGCATCTTCGCCGAAACCCGGCCCCTAAGGGGAAACAAAAGGACAGCAAGGTGAAACAAAGGGACTAACAAGAGGAACCCTCCTCACCACAACAGACTTACCCGATTTTACCGCTGGAGGTATTATTCCCCGAGACTTCATACTTTCTCTCAGCGCCTGAATAAGGGAGAAAGCAACAGGTTACATATTGACATTATTTTATCGAACTGTGCTGGAAAATACAAATCCTTACCAGAATACTACCGGTTGCCACGAGGAACTCTTCATTAGGGTCAAGCTGCAACCTGCAAGGAATCGGACAAGAGTGAATGTCAGGCATTTGAACTCGTATGAACTTTATACTTACGGCTTCTTGCCGGGAATCTCGGAGTCAATATTGTTCTGGAACTCACCAATTCCTTTGAGCCAGTGAAGAAACTGGTTATCAACGCGCCCCTGCGCTCAGTGCAGGATGGAGAGCTCATCTTTTCAAACCATCAGGTGAGACTATAAGAAGGGACATCAAAGGTGATCTCTGGGGAGAACAGCGGGGGTGGGGGGATTTACGCTCAACTCCACGGGTGGTTAAATCCCTTTCTCCATTTGCAGAAGAATATTCCTACGGGCCAAGCAAACGAAGCTAGGTGGGCCAGTTCAGTCCGTCATCTCGGCCCTACGCATCACATTGGTGGAGACCACAGCTGTCCAGTTCCGATCGACGCCTCAGTGGGAGCCAGGTGAGCATAACAGAAGTCAGTGAAGGAGACTGGATCCAAATTCGTCTACTAAATGACAGGGTCGAAGTTCAGCAAACTCATAAAAGTCATACACAGAGGGACCAATCATGTCCGCACAAAGGACGACCGTACGTGGAACATGGAACGTGTGGCAATGTTTGAGAGGCATCAAACAACCGAGAGAATGCAAGATAAGTTCAGTCCCTGCAACTGCCAAGATCATGATGCAATGAGAGAGCAAGAACTAGAGGCATAGGCGAGGGATGTCATAGAAAGTGAGGCGGAGGAAGTGTCGAAGGAAGCGATGCAAGCACCGGACGCAGGGTGTACGAAGAAGGTTCTTCCGAGAAAGGAGCACAGAAGACCAGTGAAGTATGATGACTTTATTATGGGATAAACATTGTTGTTTCACAAAAGGGAGGTGTGTAGGAAGCTCGCGAGATGCGGCACCGCCACAGTCTTGCGAGATCCCTCATGGTGGTGCGCATTGCCACATGAAGCTGCAAACGGACAGATCACGGCACAAGCTACATGGAGCAGATGTGCTCCTGGCACTGCTCTTTATTAAGGACTCAAAGACTGCTATTTAACCACCACAGCAGCCCTGAGGCTACAGGTACTACTTCCCGGCTCCAAAGCAGTTCATGGACATTTTATTGACATTGTTCACTGTTACCAGCCACTTTATATGGTAAGGCAAATAAAGCTGTTACTCCAAGCAACCAGTGACCTGATTATTATACTACAGGCATGTGTTTGATTCCAGCAAGGGAGTTAGTTACTTGCAAAACATGTTGACCCAGTTCCTGTGGAAGCATCCCATTCCACTGGAATGTACATTCTTGAAACGTCTGCTTTCCCCATAGTTTTTGTAGGAGAATTTGACTCAAAAGCTCATCATTGTTGCTGGCATACACAAATCACCTTCCCTAACTGGTAGCTGTTGCATTCGTGCTAGGGGCCACCTACCTTAGCACAAAGATCCCTTGCAATGCTAATTGAGAGGCCACTCATTTACGTGCAGACCACCATATTGCTTGAACACATCTTTATTCTTCTGTACCTTACTTCTCACTGACCCCTCCTTATCCACGCACCCGACTCGATGTGCCTTCCGGCTCCCTCCCTGCCCACTTGACAATGTCCCCATCTTCAAAGACATCACAACCTCCCCCTTTTTTAATATAATGTAAACCTTTAGTCCATCTCCTCAATTAGTCTATGGGGTCTGTTGCGTGCTCTCTGAGGCTGACCAGGGCCACTCACCTGTCCACGGTCTTGGCTCGGTCCACGTAGAGATTCAGCTTGATCCTCCCCCAACTCCTCACCATCTCCTTCGTACGGGGTGTCCCATGACTCAGGTTCCATCTCTACATCAACATCTCCTCTCGTGACGACCACAGACATTTTCTTGAAATGTGATGAGGGTCACCTTCCTGGCTGCTCTTTCAGCCGTGATGAGGGACCCCTTCACTTTAATGACAGTTAGGGGATCACTGTTGAACGCCGACCTATGTTTGTGAGTCTGGGGTTGCTGGACGCTCATGGTGACCACTGGAAGTCGGTTGCTCTCATGGGTTTTCCTGGCCACATTGGCCCATTGCTTCATGTTCTCCTTTGCCAGGACATCTTGCTCCCTTATTTCCTTGTCACATGCGTAGCTCCCTTCCTTAAGAGTGATGTGTGGTAGCCATGTCCTTATATTGCGGCCAAACATGACTTCCGACAGAGCTTTCCCTGAGTACTGTGAGGGGTGTTCTGATAGTCACAAAGCAGTTGGTACAACATATTTTCGATGTGCTCCCCAGTTAAATAAGCAATCTGGACATTTTGGTTTATGTTGCTCATAGAACATTCCACCGTCCCATTTGCTTGCGGCCATAGGGGTGTGCCCCTCTGGTGTATGAACCCCATGTATTCTGCAAATGCTTTAAAGTCCTGTCCTGTGAACGGGGGACCATTGTCCGATTTCACCACTCCCTGAACCCCGTACGTCGTGAACGTTCTGTCCAGCGCTGGTATGGTGTGATAGGCAGCTGTTGAGCTCACCAATTGGACATCCAGGAAATGGGAGTAGTCGTCCATTGATACTAATATGTATTCCCCCCACTGATGGGCCCGAAGAAGTCAATGGCAATTTCATCCCTTGCTTTTCCCGGCAGCTCAGTCATGCACAAAGGTTCAGGTCTGGTGTGAGGGTTGATTACAGCGCATGTGGGGCAGTTCTTGAGGAGGGCTTCCACTTGTGCGTCCCGTTGGGGAAACCACACCTTTTGCCTCAATAGACTTTTGGTGGATACTATCCCACTGTGATCTTTGTGGGCCACAGCTACTACCCTTCCTTGCTGTGTTCTTGGGGTGACAATCCTGTTTCCTTTGAGCAGCAGGCCTTCCTCTGATCAGGTGAGTTTTTCTTTAACCAGCGTCAACTACCGGTATCCTTTTGTACTTCTGGACTACCACGATCTGCCACCTGTTTAGCCTGATTCCAGCAGCCCAATGCTAGGCACCTAAGGATGATTTGAATCACCTGGTAATTCTCTGTCTCCTGCACAACGTTCGGGAGGTCAATTCCCAATTGGGGTTGCTGCTTGCACAATATAGTGTATGTACTGATCAGCGATTCAGCTGAGACGATTGGATGAAGGGACAGGAAGTCCGCAGAGTTTTCCTTCTTCCCTGGTCGATGAACTATCCAAACGTTATAGTCTTGAATCCTCAGGCCCTTAGTGGCATTTTTGCCTGTGGATTTCCATATATGAACAACAATGCTTGATGGTCGGTGACCACTGTCAAAGGTTTGACGTAGAAGAACAAGTGAAAATGTTCGCAGGCCATACTACGGCCAACCCCTCCTTCTGAGCCTGTGAGTACGCTTGCTCTGTTTTTGATAGACTTCTGCTGGCATATGACACTATGGGCCTATTATAAGTTTGCCGGTCTGGAAACAACGGTACCGTTAAGCTTGAGGGTACCTTTGTATCCGGACCAGCAAACCACGAGGTCTTCGAGCGGGTGCCTCGCAGCCTGCCAGGTCTGAGCTGGTAGGCGGAATGGCACCCACGCGCAAAACTCGACGAATGCACCAGCATCTAATGGGACTCAAATGGGAATGAGGAGTAATTTTTCCGGCGCCCGGAAATGGCCAATTACCGGGTCCACCGGGGCCGTAATGCCCTGGTAATTGCCCATTCCTGGGCTCTGGAAAATTCATGACTCCGGCAGCAGCCGTGCCGGTATTTGCCAGCACGGCTACCGCAAGGGTCATAATGACCACCTATGTATTGTTTTCCCACACCGCCTGCGTCCACTTGAGTCAGAATGCCCCTAGTCCCATGGGACTAGCATCCACAATGAGCTCTATCAGCCTCGCAGGGTTGAAGTATGCCATGTTCTCTGCGAAGGAGATGCGCTGTCAGAAGATCTCAAATGTTTGCTGTCATGGCCCTGATCACAAACATGGCTTGCTGTTTCGTTAGAGCTCCCAGTGGCTCACTTACTGATGTAAAGTCCTGAATGTACTGCGCGCAGTAGTTGGCGAGCCCTAGGAAGGAGCACAGGTCCTACACATTGGATTGCGGTTTTGTGTTTTGGAGCACTTCCACCTTTTTGGGGTCAGGTGTCCTGCCTTGGTCTGCGAAGACGTGTCCGGTGAAGCGGCGTGTCCCTTTGCTGAACTCGCACGTCTATCTGAGTGTGAGGTGGGCCGCTTCTAGTGCCATGCACACTCTAGCCAGTGTGTTGTCATGCTGATCATGGTCTTTCCCAAATACCAGGATGTCGTCACTGTAGTTGAGACAGTGGGGAACGTGCTTTATGATGCTGTGCATTTCCACCTGAAATATTTCAGCTGCCGAGGACACCCCAAAGCAGAGTCGTTTGTATCAGTACAAGCCCAGGTGTATGACGAACGTGGTTATGTACCTGGACTCTTCACTGAGCTCGAGCTGGTGGTACCCTTTGTTTCAGGTCCAACTTGGAGAACACAGTGGCTCTGCTCTTTCGCCGTAGGATTCCCTAATGTGTAGAGATACCCTTTCATTTTGGGCTCTTCCGCTGATGACTGACTGGATCAACTCTCGGACTGCGACTGCTCAACCAAATAGCGGACGTATCTCCGGAGTCTTCTCTTCACCCGCGATGTCATCAACTGGTGTGACCTCCAGTCAAATGTCGCCCTTTCGTGTGTTTTCCCTTCTTCTTTCCTCTCCTTATGTCTCTTTGAAGGTTGCTCGTAGAGTTGACTTGTCCGTTGGTGGGACCTCTCTGGCCTCTCTTTGGTGCGCCATTTCCTTCTCCCCGTGCCTGGCTGCGAGCCATTCGACAGATGGCTTTAAAGTGGTTGTCTCCCCCACACGCCGAACACTGCTGTCCCATGGCAGGACATGCACCCTCGTGTGGGAATTCATTACCGCAGCAATAGCAAAACGGTTCATCATTGCCCTTGTTTGGTGGAAACGATTCCATTTTATTGACCGTCTCCGTCTGCCCTCCACTTACTTTGATGTTGCTCATAGCTTCAACCTCTCAGGTCAAAGCCACATCCGATCTTGCCAGACGTAAAAGCTCTTCTAGCGGGCACGGTTTTTGCAGTAGTATCTTCCTGAAGTCAGGGCACGCACATAGTGATAATTTGCGACCTTAAGGCCTCCTCGTTGGAGTAGTTGTTGAAGTCGCAGTGTTTCATGGGGATGCACATTGCGAAGGTGTCCATCGATTCACCTTTAAGTTGTTAGGTCGTGTGAAACATGTGGCGCTCATTGTCTAAGTTGGCATGAGGCATGAAGTATTCAGTAAGTGCAGCTCTTAGACCTACATAAGAGTCTGCTGAGCCTGTCAGGAATGTGTCTATCATGTCCCTCATGTTTGGACCAATGGCCAGTGTCAATAGGTCCTGCTTCATTTCGTCATCCAAAGGTCCTATGGCCCTGATGAGCACAACTAAGTCTCTAGCCCAACCGTTTCCATCTGTGCTCCAAGTTGCAGATTTACGATAGGTCAAAGTGTGCAGGCAGTTGCATGGTCAGGAAGTCCTGCAGCCTTGAGGATAATGCCCCTGTGGTGTGACAGGAACTGTAAGGTTTTCTTGGTTAGACATGACTTGTATTGCTTTGTTCTGTATGAGATGTAGATATCTCCTCTGAGAATGACGACTCCCCTGCTAATTGTGCAGGGAGCTCTTGATTCTGTTAAAGACAAGGAGGCGAGTATTAAGCTTCATCTTCTTTATTTCCCACTCTCCAGCAGTTTCAACAAATATAAACTTTTATAAAACTTTCATTTAAAATGTAACTTTTTTTTTTTTAAAGAAAACTTCAAGTCCCATCATTCCTGTAGTCCCAAATTCTCTGGCCATGTGACCTAGTCCTTCCTGTTCTACTGTCCTTCCTCTTCTTAGACTGCTCGAACTGCCATCCGTCTTAACTGCATAACCAACTGGTCAACTTGCGCAGAACTTCCTGCTTTGTGCTAGGTCGATCTCTCACGTTCGAACTTGCGAGCTTGCTCCTGACCCTTTGATCTGCTCAGGGCTTTCAGCCGTTCTTTTGCTCATCCCCTAATTCCAGGAAAGAAACATAACGTATATGTTAGGGCGGGGCATACACACCCTATTCTGGAAGGAATAGTCCTGTTAATTATCAACAATGCATCACATCAATTATTTCCTCATTGCATCAACTTGTGTATTCGGGACGGGAATTTAATGCTTGCCTCCTTGTCTTTAATAGAATCAAGAGCTCCCTGCGCTATTAGCAGGGGGAATCTTCATTCTATGTCAAGAAGGAGGCGAGCATTAAGCTTGTTCAAAGCTTTGAACCACCGTCTCTGCTATTGAATTTATCGGTCTAAAATAGAACTTCCTGAACGTTGTATCGCTAGCCCAATCTGCTGCTTTTATAATGTCTTGCAACGCTGTGCCTTGCCCTAGTGCTTTCGAGACCATCGCCCCTCTGACTGAATGCGCCCCGAATTTGGACATGTCAATGCCTGCCAGGCTCATAATATCTCTGACCCATATCGCTATAGTGGCTATCGCTACTCCTCTATGGGTTTCCTGTGTGCTATTAGCAGTTGGGGTATTCCTGACGGCCTGACTTCTGCTGTTCTGTTCTCGTATTCTTTAATACATGTCGCAACGCACCATTTAGGGTGATCTGGCATGTATGGGTAAGTAATCATAGAAGAATCTGTTTTCGTCCTTCTGGCTAAGTTGAATGTCACTCCCTCTGGTCCATAAGTCTTTCGATTTATCTCCAATGCTTTCACGTCTGCTACTCTCCTGCATGATACCATGCACAGGAGCATAGCTAGCTTTCCGGACAACTGACCCAGGGACAAATACTTTTTTTTTTTTTTTAAATATTTTATTGATTTTATATTTTAGAAAAACAAACCACACACAACTGTTAATTATTTACAGAAACCACAACAGAAAATACGAGAAAGGAAAAAGAAAAAAAAAAGAGAAAACTCCCTCCACCCCCCATCAAGCCAGAGCCGGCTCCCTTGTATCCTCAGTCGGGGCACCGTCAGGAGAAACATTGTCCGTAGGCACATCTTCAGAATTCTCAGAGTCGTCCAAGCCCTGTTGTGGGTTGGTCATAGAGGCCACCAATTGTCGCCAGGCCAGCAAGGGCCCTATCTCCTCCTCGCCCCCTCTAGTGACCGCTTCAAACCAGACCACGGATTCAGCCTCCGCCCACCTCATAATGTCCGCCCACCACAGTTCCACTCTCGGCCTGCTAGCCGATTTCCAGTTCATGGCAATCCTGCGTTTGGCCAGAACATATGCCAGATCCCTCAGCTTGCTCAGGTGCCTAAAGTGTCTGGGCCTGGGGAAGATCCCAAGCATACATGACCAGGCAGATCCCACGTCAAACACCACTCCCCCACTTGCGAGCTTCATCTTGACCTCCTCCCAAAATCTATACACTTCCGGGCAGGCCCAAAACATATGTAGCAACCCAGCTTCCACCTCCCCACACCTGGGGCATTTTTGAATAGTCGAGCCTCCGAACCGTGCGATCTTCTGGGGAGTCAGGTAGGCCCTGTGAGTAATGTAGAACTGGAGTTGTTGGAGCCGTGCATTTCTGGACACCTTTTTATGATATCCCAGGACCCCCTTCCACTGACTCTCTGTCATGAGTTCACCCATCTCCTCTTCCCATTCATGCCTCAGTTGGGGCAACTCTTTCCCAGCCTTCGTTCTGAGGAGTTCGTATATTCGTGATATTTCATGCCCACCCTCTGAGACATCATACATAGTTTCAAGGGTGGCATCAGGATCATCTGCCAGTGCCGTCTCCGGCCATCTCTTTCTTACATGTTTTACTAGCCTAGCATGGGTGATGTACTGGCCTCTGTGCACCCCCGTCTCGTCCTGCAACTTTTGAAAGTCCAGCGCCTCCCCCTCTCTCCATATGTCCCCAAGCGTGGCCAGGCCCGCCGGCTCCCAATGCCTGCGGACAGAGTGAAACAGTTGGGTGTCATTTTCGCACAGGGCCACCAGCGGGACCTGCCACGATAGTGGTTCTGACTCCCATCAGTTTCCATGTTCTGTGCCAGACCTCCCATCCCAACCTCAATAGCCACCCTCTTCCCGTCCGTTTATTCCTTTGTAGCCACACCACCTCTCCCAGGAAATATGGGGCCGCATCCTCACGCAGCAACCTAGATTCCGCCGAATCTTCATCAGACAACCACCTGGCCACATACAACAGTTGTCCCGCCAGATAATATAGTTCGAAGTTAGGCAATCCTATACCCCCCTTCTCGTACGGGTTCTGAAGCTTCCACAGGGCCACCCTATTCCTGGAGTTACCCCACACGAAGCCCCTACACATACTATGAAGTCTTACAAATAGGCTTTTAGGGATCAAATACGGGACGTTCACGAAGAAGTGCAGGAGTCTGGGAAGGACCACCATTTTCAGCAAAGCCGCCTTCCCCATCATGGACAGGGGCAATCTGGACCAGAATGTCATGCTGTTCTTGACCCCCTCTATGGCTTTCTCTGTGTTATGCTTGTGCACCGCCTCGGTCCGGTGGTAAATATTTACCCCCAGGTACCTAAACGTGTCGATCCGCCATGGTATTGGCAACACAGGCAGCCTCTCCAACGGGACGTCCCTGTACCCGCCCAAAGGGAACAGGCTGGACTTCCTGGGGTTCACTGATATGCCCGAGAGGACAGCGTAATGATCCAGTACTTCCAGTACGTACTGCAGGTTCTCCTCCGGGTAGCGGAGGTACAACAGCATATCGTCCGCATAGAGAGATGTTAAGTGACTGCCGCTGGCAGTGTTAATGCCCACCTCACCGTATTGTTGCCGCAGGCATATCGCCAGCGGTTCCAGCGCAAGTATGTATAACATGGGTGACCAAGGGCATCCCTGCCTGGTCCCCCTGCTAAGCTGCCAGGCATCCGAGACTGTGGCCCCAGTCTTGACCCTAGCCACCGGGCTGCTATATAACAACTGGACCCATCTGATATAACCAGCGCCCACGCCGTATCCCTGCAGGGCCGCTTTCAGCCAAGGCCATCTCACTGAATCGAAGGCCTTGACCGCATCCAGCGACACTACCGCCATCTCGCCCGTGTCATCCTTAGTATGGTCGATAACATGGTGCAGCCTCCTATGGTTATCACTGATATTCCTGCCTGGGACATATCCCGTTTGATCCGGGTGGATAAGCTTGCCAATCACTTTCTTCAACCTGTTGGCCAGCACCGCCGTGAGTAATTTGCTGTCCTGGTTTAGCAAGGACAGAGGTCTATAAGATCCACACTCAACAGCCGGCTTGCCTGGTTTCAGCAATGGAACAATCATGGCCTCACGGAGGGACAACGGGAGTTCTCCCTGTTCGTATGCCTCGTTAAACAAGGCCAGCAGAGGCTGCAGCAGCTCCTGCACGTACACCTTGTAAAACTCACCAGGCAGGCCATCCGCCCCAGGTGCCTTGCACGTGGGGAGGCCCCGGATCACCACCTCCAGCTCATCAGAAGTGATAGGGGCGTCCAGTTCCTCCCGCTCCAGGTCGTCTAGGGTGGGCAGACCAATGTCTTCCAGTGTGTTCAGGATGTCCTGGCTCCTGTCCTCCCCAGTGTCCTCATACAAACGTTTGTAGAACCTGAGGAATTCCTCGTTCACCCCATCCTGAGTGTTGCGAAGGCCACCGTCCTCATCACGGATCTCATGGATAACCACTCGGGGGGACTCACTCTTGTACAGCCAGGCCAACAGTCTGCCTGGCTTGTCGCCCCCCGCGTGCAGCCTCTCAGTGTATTTCCTATGGTTCAGTCTACATAGTCGGTCCCAAAGAGCGCTGCACGCCACCTGAAGGTCTCTCATCCTAGTCTTGTCTGCCTGAGTGGCATTCTCAAGACGAGCCAGGCTCTCCAGTTCCCTTTCGGTGTCCTGAAGCTCCCTCTCGATACCCCCTTGAAGTCCCTTGGATTTAGAGATCGCCACTCCGCGCACCACTACCTTAAAGGCCTCCCACAGAGTTCCCGCGGAGCGCACACTACCCGTGTTTATCTCGAAATATTCCCCGATGGCCACCCTCAGGTCCTCCCGGAAACCTTCATCCTGCAGTGCTTCCGCCCGGAGTCTCCATGTGGGGACCCGAGGCCTAGGGGGTTGGTGTCGCCACTCTACCACCAGGGGCGAATGATCCGACAATACTCGAGCTTTGTATTCCGCCTCCACTATTTCGCCCGCTATCTCAGCAGTTCCAAACACATAATCCAATCTCGTATATGAGTCGTATGGCGCCGCATAATGCGAATACTGCCTCTCCGTGGGGTGGAGTCTCCTCCACACATCCACCAGTCTCAAGTCTCCTAGCAATGTCCCAAGCGCCTTGGCCGCCGGCGACATTTTCCCTTTGGTGTCTGCGGACCGGTCAATTTTGGGATCTAAGACACAATTGAAGTCCCCACCCCACACCATCGCGCCCCCTACCAAGGGGCTAAGTTTGCCATAGAGGGATCTAAAGTAGGCTGCAGTGTCATGATTGGGGGCATACAGGTTGAGGATGTGTACTTCCCTGTTCTCCAGGAGTCCTGTTATCGCCACCATTCTACCCTCCGGGTCCACTATCGAGTCGAGCACCCGGAACGGCACATGCGGCGCCACCCAGGTGATGACCCCTCTAGCATACGCCGAGTACGTGGCACCCACTACCTTGCCCCTCCACTTCCTCGTAACCACCTCCAATTTCTCCCTGGTGAGGTGGGTCTCTTGTAGCAGGGCTATATCTATCCGCATCCTCTTCAGGTATAGCATGACTTTGTTTCGCTTGAGGTAACTATTGAGGCCTCGGACATTCCAGGTAACTATGCGAAGACTATCCGATGCCATCTGTTTGGTCTGTATTCAGCCCCGCCCTCCCCACAATACCCCCTTGGTCTAACACTCCGCCGGCTCTTCCGCCCTTGATCTCCATCCCCCCTCCCTGTTTCCCAACTACACACCACAGCAAACAACCCCTCCCATCCCAACAAAAGCCCAGCTCCATCCCTGGATCTCAGGCCCACCCGCGTCTGGTCTTATCCCGTTTACAAGGAATAGGACCCCGCGGGGCGTCGCCGATCTAACAGCGACCTAACTAACTAGATATATTACTATTGGGGACAAAGGAAGCCTCTTGGAGCTCCCAATAAAGTGACCACGGGTAGGCACGCCCCACGGGCCAGCCAGTCAGTACCACATCATACGCATCACATATCGTACAAATGACTATATTCAAGTCCCAATGTCTCGGCCTCGTTGCCCCAGGCGGCCCAGCCACAAGCTACTTATCTTCCGTAGTCTCTGCCTGGATGCCTGATTCTTGAGGACTGCCCAGCGCGTCTAGCCAGTCCATCGCCTCAGTTGGTGTTTCGAAAAACAGGGATCTGCTTCTGTAGAAGACTTTCAATTTGGCCGGGTAGAGTAGCATATAGCGATGGCCAGCTTCACGAAGTCTCCTTTTCACCGCTCCGAAGTGCATCCGACTCCGCTGTACTTGTAGCGTGTAGTCAGGGTAGGCCGTAATCTTAGCCGATCCTCTGTCAATCGTTCCCCCTTTTCGAAAGAATTCAAGAATCTTTTCGCGATCACGATAGTTCAAAATTTTCGCGATCACCGGCCGCGGGGGGGCCCCGGGAGGCGGCTTCCTGGTTAGGGCCCTATGAGCTCTCTCAACTGCAAACCCCTGGGTCAGTACCCCGCCGGTAATCTCCTGCAAAAGCATGGATTCCACAAATTCCGTAGGGTCTGGCCCTTCAGTTCCTTCAGGTAGGCCCACGATTCGGATATTGTTGCGTCTGGCACGTCCCTCCGCCTGCTCCGCTCTGTCCTCCAGGTTGCCCACCCGTTGCACAAGGGCGTGTAGCTCCTTTTTATGAGCAGCGCAATCTGCCGTATTCGTGGCCGTCTCCTTCTCGATGGCCCCCGCGCGTTCCGAGACCGCCCTCACATCCAGCCTAAGTAGATTCACCTCCTCCTGGACGGCACCGATCTTGAGGTTTAAGCCTTCTTGTAGCTCTTTCATGGCGAGGCCCAGCTTGGTCTCCCATGACACTTTTAAGTCCGCAATCACCGCCAGCACCTCCTGTATCGTGCCAGGTGACTCCGCGGTCGTCACGGGGGTCTCTTTGATCTTGCCTCCTTCCGCCCCTGGGGGGGACTTGGCGTAAGCCTCCATCGTGGGCTGTTTGGCCTTAGGTTTCACACCTCTCGTGGTCATAATGTTGTATGAGTCGGGCGAGGGCCCGTCCCGCCAGTCACCAAGGGGGAGTCACGCCACCCAACGTCGGAAGCCTGACCCACCACACCTTGGGGCATCCAACACGCCCGGAGCACTCCGACCACCAGGCCCACGGTCCTGTCGTTATAGCCACATCCGTTCGGCACTCCCGCTCGCTGGGCCCCCGTGCGTCCTAGGCGGCGCTCATGTGTTTTAGTCTCCGAGCAAAGGGACGCAAAGGTCCAGCACTCGTGATCGCGACACTGACTTCATGATCCTCGGTGTTCGCAACGTGTCGCCGCCATTTTGTCTTGTCCGCTTGCTCAGGGCTCGTCCCAGTCAATCACAATTATTTCGGTTTCTAAGCCTTCTGGATGTCCCAAACTTTCACAGGATGTAGTGGTGGCATTCACACACCTGGACATCGATTTCCAACGTCGGCCGGCCCCCGTGGACGTACCCCTCCATCAGGATCAAAACAGGATCAGCGGAGCTCCTCCAGAGTGCGACCTCTTACATGGCCGTCCAAGCCACGCCCCCCCAGGGACAAATACTTGTTGTTGGGCCAATCTGCCAGAAACTTCAGCCCTATTGATACGTCCCATAGCGTGTCGTATCTAGGTTGTGGGGGTTTCCTAAATCTTATCCCTTTCAATAGCCTTATCACCGCTGGGTTCTCACCTACTTGAATCCTTTCCAATGGCAGATGTCCTGCCGAGATTGCGGACCTATATACTCCTATAGTCCTGTAAGCTTTCCCGTCTTGTAGCAGTTCCGCTAAAAAATGTGTTATATCGACTAGAGGGGCAGAAACGGGATGAATATTTCTCCTTCTGCACCATGTCGACCACATATTCCAAGCTGCGTCATAGCTCCTTCTTGTAGAGGGTGCCCAAGACTCCGCAATGAGGCTCGCAGCCTGCGCCGAAATTCCCGGGAGATTCCAGTGTCTGTAACGCTCACCTGTTCTTTCCCACGGGGGCGTCTCCAGACACACTCCTGAGGACTCTTCCGTATTCCTCTCACATCCGGACCCTCAGGATAAGCGGATTCGGCTATAGAAGACAGTAGGGGCAGCTTAGATAATTTCCTACTAGGACGCCCGCCTCCCGCGTTCTCGTGCAGGTCCCCTAAGGACGGGTCTCACCTTTTTGATATTAACAATGCGCTCTCCGTCCTGCCACTCGGGGCAGGGGTGCGTCGATTTGGGCCCGTACCGCCGAGTTACCTCACTGGCGAGGGCCGGAGTTCAGACCGGCTGCAACTTCTTGTCCAGGTAAGTCTTAATGTAAAGTCTTTATTGATGAGAATAAGTCTTTGGCATGAGGTAACTCTTGTCTTAGTCACAGATGGTGGAAGTCGCGAAGAAAGCTGAAGACTGTTCGAGCGGGTAAGCAGAGTCGCCTTGCGGCGCTGGAAGCATCCTAGCAAATGACTAGACTGCCAACTTGTCTTGCAGACCTCGGCGACTAGAGGTGATGGACTTGCCTTGGTTGCTCCGAGATCGGTGGATGCTGCGGAACTGGTGAGTATGGCGACGGACTTGCCTTGGTGCTCCGAGGTCGGGGAATGCTGCAGAACTGGTGAGTATGGCGATGAACTTGCCTTGGTGCTCCGAGGATGCTGCAGAGCCGGTGAGTATGGCGATGGCCAGGCCTGGGTAGGCTCCGAAGACGATGGATAAGCTGAGCAGGTAAAGATGCTGAGCAGGATGAGCGTCACGCTGCAAGGCAGAATAACGCGAAGCGCGTGCTCTTGATCGGGCGTGGTTTAAATAGCTAGGTAGTGTCCCAGGTGCCCTTGGGGCATCCCCACCCTGAAAGCTAGACCGCAGCATACAGTTCTCTAGTATTCCACATGGGGGCGGCCATGCTTACCCATCGGCCATAGGAAGCCCATCCCAGTGAGCGTCTCCTATGCCAGCAGCACCAGGACTGGCTCCAGGGCATCCGAGGAGGTCCCAATAGGGTTCGCCAGGGCCCGTGCCCCTTTGAGGGGGACAAGGTCATGACAGCGTCTCCTGCTATCCTGCACGCCATCAGCGGTAGTGTCCCCTTCACTCTCAGAGGGTGATATGACCCAGCTGGGTCCGTGAGCAGGCTCACTTCTTGAGGCAATAATCTTGGGTAGTCTATCAACAGCTCCATGAGCGTCGGGAACCAAACTTGTGATTTCCAAATCGGAGCCACTACTATGAGGCTCACTGCTTCCCTGCGCACCTTCGCTAGTACCCTGCTCATCAATATAAATGGCGGGAAGGCGTAGAGCACCTGGTCTCTCCAATCCTGCAGGAAAGCATCCGCTCCTGCTGCTGCTGGGTCTAATCTCCAGCTGAAAAACCTCTCTTTCTGTGCGTTCAGTCTGGACGCAAACAGATCTATGTGAATCGGTCCCCACAGTTCTTCCAGCTGTCGGAATGTGCCCCGCTCTAGTATCCAATCGCTGGAGTCCAAGAGGTATCTGGAGTTCCAGTCCGCTATCAAGTTCAACGATCCTGGAAGGTACTCGGCTATTACTGAAATCCCTGATTCCAGACAGGTGTGCCAAAAGTCTTTGGCTATCTCTGCCGCCAACAATTTGGATCTCGTCCCACCTAAATGATTTATGTACTTGACTGCTGAAATGTTGTCCATTTTCAGCAGAATACAGGAATTCACTTTCCCTTTGGTAAAAGCCTTGATTGCAAAAGATCCGGCTAATAGTTCCAGAAAGTTGATGTGCAGCCGGAGTTCTTCCGCGCTCCACCTCCCTCCTGTCTGAAGATCTCCACATCAGGCTCCCAGCCTGCTCGGCTGGCATCCGACTCTATCACCAAGTCTGGACGGTCGCCGAAAATGGCTCTCCCATTCCAAGCTTCCATGTTCGCCAACCACCACTGTAGTTCCGCCCTGGACTCCTGATCGATGTGAACTAAGTGGTGATAATGCAGGTCCTGTTGTAAGTGTCTTATTTTTAGCCTTTGCAGAGCTCGATAATGCAGAGGACCTGGAAAGATCGCTTGTATCGAGGCTGCCAATAAGCCTACCACTCGCGCTATGGTACGGAGGGATATAGCTGTCTTGGCGAGGCATGTCCTCAATTCTCTCTTTATGTCTCTGATCTTCCTGCTTGGAAGCTTTAGAGTTGCTGCTGTGGTATCTAAGATGAACCCTAGGAATTCTAATCTCCTGGCTGGTTTCATCTCCGATTTCTCTTGGTTCACTAGGAATCCCAGAGACGTAAGGAGCTTCACCACCCAGTCTGCTTGATAGCAGAGCGTTTCCTTGCAGCTGGCCATCAGTAGGATATCATCCAGATATATAATCATACGAATCCCCTTCTCCCTGATCGCTGCTGCTACTGGCATCATGATCTTCGTGAAAGCCCACTGCGCTGATGCCAGCCCAAAAGGCATTGTGGCAAATTGCCATAACTGCCCGTCCCAGTCGAATGCCAGGAAGGGGCGAAACTCTTGGTGTACTGGTATCGTCAGGTATGCATCTTTCAAATCTATTCTCACTAGCCAGTCGTCTTGCCTGAGTGTATCCCTGAGCTGATGGGTCCCTTCCATCGTGAAATGGTTGTAGACTACCCATCTGTTCATGTCCTTTAGGTTTATCACAGGTCTTACTTTGTCCTTCCGATGGACTAAGAACATGCTGCTCACAAATTTCGGGAATGTCTTGCATCGCTCTATCGCTCGCTTCTCTGCAAGCTTTTGCAGTTCTGCGTATAATAGCTTCTTCTCTGTGTGTGTCGCGGCTAGAGGACGGGGTGTTTTGCTTTTAATAGGGGTCCCTATGAACTCTATGTGCATGCCTTTTACTGTCTGAAGGACCCAGGCGTCGTTGGAAAGCGATCGCCAGTTTTTCCAAAACCTCTCTGTTCCCCCCCCCCCACCAGTGGGTATACGCAAACTCTCACCTGTGCGGAAGTTGTGTCCTCTTCCCTGTCCTCTGCCTCTCCTGCCTCTCGGGAAGCGACCTCTCGGTGGGAAGAATGAGTCCGGTTGTCTGTTCTCCCAGTAGTTGTTACGATTTCCCTGAGGCCTTCTGAACGCCTGGGAGCAACCGGTCGCTCGGCCTCTGAACCGACCGATCGAACCAAAAACTCTCTCGGGAAAGATCTTCATAGACGCTTGCGCCTTTTCTAGGGAGGCATTTGTTCCCACGAACCTCCCCATTTCCTTGCTAAATGTGTCACTGAACAAGAGTCCTTGCGCCGCCTCGCCTGCTTCATAGGACGAGAGATCTCCTAGTTTCTTGTCGATTTTAAGCAGGAGGCCTCTTCTGAGCTCTGATGAAATCACGCAATTCGTGTTGCCTAAAAGGCATACGGTCCTCTGCGCCCAGTTTGCTAGGACTCCTGGGTCCACTGCCTCACCAGTGTCCTTAGCACGTTCCGCTAGATCCATAATTTTCGCCAGCGGACCAGCTATGTCCAGGATCTTTTCCTGGCACCTTTTCCAGGAACGGTCTATCCCTTTCCTGGAATCTCTGTTCGATTTAGCGACGAAGGAGAGCATTTTCGGATTGAGTTCCGGGGCTTCCGCCACCTTGCCTGGCAAGTCCGGTCTCGGACACTCCGCTCTCATTCTCTGTCTTACTTCCTTCTCTAATGCTTTACGCAGTCTTTGCGTCATGTATTTCGTAACCCTCGGTGAGGGTACCCATTCTGATGATCTGGCATTTCTTATCTCCTCAGGCTGGAACATATCAGAGGTTTCATCCTCTTCTAGGTAGTTCAGCTTCCTGAGCCTCTTCTTCGGAGGAGGCTGACATTCCTCGTCCTCTTCATTATCTGCTTCCTCCTGAGAAGAGTTTGTGGATTCTTGTGTTTCCTCTTCAGGGAAACCTTCCTCTATGTTGCCCATATTGTTGTCCCCTGGGTAAGGGGTCTTGAGGCTCGGCACCTGCGATTTCTTCATGAACGCTTCCCTTAGTTTGCTGAAAGCGTCATGAGCCTCTGGGGCTTAGAACCTGCCCCTTCAATTTGGCCCGGGGGGGTCAGAAGAGTCTTCGCTCTTCCGGGTCTTGTTACACCCCTTTGGACCTTTGCTGAGACCCTAGTGGACGTGCTTTCTTCTGTGCTTAAGTGTTTCTGGCTCAAGAATTGGTCGATGGTCTGGAGTCTCTCCTGAAGGGGTTTAACTCCCTGAGCCACTGCCTCTGTCAGTGAATCCCCCAGCACTTCCTTAAAACTATGGGACAGGTCCTCGTGGGAGGCTGCCTCCTGTTCCTCTTCACTCCATTCGAAATGGTACATTATAGTGCTGTCAGGTGCCTTAAATACCTTAGGAAGGTGTAGTGGCACGTCCACTGACCCACTCTGTGAGGCTGCACCTTATCTGCCCTCAGTATGAGTTGAGCAGTAATTTTCTGGGACTCTTACACTGTCCCTCGTGTAGATTCTACACTTAGTAGTGTCTTTGAAGCTGAAATCAGCTAATTAAGATAAATCTGGAGCTTATTACTCCTCCCTAGCGAAGCAATTGGTATGTGTGCGCCGAAATCCTTGTCTGCACAGAGTTACACATGTTAGGCCCCGCCTACCCAAGGGTGGGGGCTCCTCTCGCCTGAGCGTATCGCTCTATTTCAACTAAGGAAAATTTCCTCCACGCGCGCGCTGAGCCGATGAATTGGCTCCGCCCTCCCAAGGGTGGGGGCTGGTGCTCATAGGCTGCGCTGCGAGCGGGGAGGTTCCCACTCGCTTTGTGGATGACGTGCGAGCGAGCGGGAAACACAGGGTTTCCCAGCTCGCGCCTAGCCCTGCCTCCCCAAGGGTGGGGGCCTACCCGCTCCCAGCGCGAAGACGTGCTGCAGGCTCAACGAACCTTCCTGAGGGGAGTCTGCAGGCCCCTGAAGTGCCGGTAGTGCGGCACGGGGCTGCAGGGTCCCTCACAATCAAAATCCAGACATACAAATATCACGCTGCGCCGCATGCACGCTCCCTGATATGACAGAATGTCTAGAAATATAAATAATCACGCTAAATCATTAAAGTCAGTACTCCAAAACCAGAGCATATGAAAAGGTTACTTATCTCATGGAGAGCAGGAAAAGAAGAGGAAGGGCAGTAGAACAGGAAGGACTAGGCCAAATGGCCAGAGACTGTGGGACTACAGGAATGCTGGGACTTGAAGTTTTCTTTAAAAAAAAAAAAAGTTAAATTTTAAATGAAAGTTTTACAAAAGTTTATATTTGTTGAAACTGCTGGCGAGTGGGAAATAAAGAAGATGAAGCTTAATGCTCGCCTCCATCTTGACATAGAATTCTCCTCCAGTAACTGGATCTGTGCTAAATGTGAACCTTGCTCGTGATGGCAGGCTTAACGCTAATGTACTAGCTCCCCTTTGCTCAACTGTATGCACAGGCCTCTTTACTTTCTCTCCTTAACCTTGTATTTAATGATTTACGGTTCTCGTGTGTTCACTGGCACTCCTGAGCATGCCTGTGTGTCTCTTTCTGCCACCCTTGCTGGTAAATGCCTCTTTAGTCCCGTGCATCCCACAATGAGGGACTGGAGAGTGTCAGACAGCCTGAACGTCCCTGTGCAGACACTGCAGTTCCCTCTCTGGTCTGCTACCTCCGTGCCTTCCCGGGGTGTTCTGCAGTCTTCCAGAGCTCCTTTATAGCCTCATCCATAGCTGGAGTCACGGCCCCTTTCACTTCTGCGGCTGGCTGTGCGCCCACCTCTCCATACAGCCTCAGTCTTCCCCTCGGCCGGCACGAGCGGGAACGAACGCCGCCTAATTGGCAATGTTGTATTCTAGGTGGGTCCACCCACCTTAACACAAGGATCCCTCACGGTGCTGATTGAGAGGCCACTCAATTACGGCAGACAACCATATTGCTTGACCACATTTTTATTCCTCTGTAGCTTACTTCTAACTGACCCCTCCTTATCTGCCTACCCCGCTCCCCGTGCCTTCGGCTCCCACTCTGCCACTGTGACAATAATGTCCCCAACTTCAACGACGTCCCAATAGCAACATTTAATTGATGATGCCTTCTTTAGCAATCAATGCTACCCGGGCTCGGGCTGACAGATAGAGTCAAAGTGGCCACTTATTTATTAGTGCTCGAGACAATTTCATGCCCCAGTTCGACCCTGATACCAACCTCTCCATTGACACAAACACAGTGTGCTACTTGTTTATTGTTTACTTGTTAGGTGCCTATACAGCAAGTAAATACTGTTTCAAAGCGCCCACAGTGCAAAGGGAGGGAACAATGGAGTGAAACACATTAGTAAACACCAAATATTAAAAAAAACAGTGTGGGGGGGCGACCTACAATGCCTTGTGAGTATTGAGAACGTGCAAGTGCAGCAAGCAAGGGGAAGGGGAGGGAGTGCTGAATTGTCCGTGCTAGTGGGTGAGCCATAGATAAGTGCATGGTAGAAGTACATGGTGAGGAGAGTGCTACACGGTGTGGGGCCACATTAGCGCTTTGCAGTCTCTTTGCATACCTTGGCAACAACTTCTACGTGTCTGGTTCTATGCCACTGGTTTCCAAACCTTTTTATGATTAACCCCCACCTTGAGTACAAATGCAGTTGACGAGTCCCCCCACCAACCCAATGCCAAAAGTGCTTAGATTTTCTATCAAATACAGTGGGCAAGATTCTCAAAAGGTAACGCAAATGAAAGGAGCACAGAGAATGCACTTGCTACTTTTAGAAATGCGCAGGTCACCTTATTCTCAAAAGAGGGGCTGGGCTGGACAGTGTTATAATGGTGTGCTAGCAGCCCCATTGCATACATTAGTGTTGGTGAGTGCACGCAAATCTATGACAGGCTCCTAGCAACCACGTGGTTGCTCAGAGCACATTTTAGAGCAAAGAACTCTTAAAAGGCACTGTGTGAAATGCGAGAAAAAAAACATTTCCATCCCTGTTTGGGGGATGGAAATGTAAATATGACAGACACGATTTAAACATCGGCTGTCACACTTAAATAAAATTCATGACAGGTGCAGAAATGACACTGTCAAGATTTGCTGCTCCCACTGTGCATGTTGCCAGTGGGATGACCCTAATTTCCGCACATTTAAAAGTACATGCCATTTGTGAATTCGGGATGTGCTTTTAAATGCCCAGAAACACTCCCCGATATGCGCAAAAATGCACATATGGGTGAAACAGGATATTTGAATGAGAGCATCTATGATGCACTCTGTCAGATACCCTTTGAGAACTGGCCTGCTCCTTTGTTGGCACAAGTAGTGCATCTCACCACTTGCACCAAAACTTGCACCCCCCAAAAAAGTTTAGAATCTGAAAACAAAATGCGCTTGAAAGAGCTTCGAGTCCTGCCTAGACATCCACCCCGAAACGCACCTTCCCCGTTCCCCCCGTCCCCCAAGGAGCACGACCCCACAGTTTGAACACACCACTGTTCTATGCGAAAAGCGCATAGCAAAACAGTGTAAAATAGGGCCTAGCATCGAAACCACGAGAACTGGAAGAAAGAACGAAACAAACTACATATGGCAATGAGAAAACCAAAATAGCTCCCTCATGAATAAAAGCATAATATACAGCGTGAGAAAGAAACATGAATACAAAATATGTCGGGCAAGGTTTGTTTATACCGTGGGCCCCAAGAACATGTTTTGTCATTTGTGTAGGTCTGTTCCTGGGAAACAATCCAGAGAGAAGTTCCTAGAGAGAACAGAGGGCACAGAGCAGGCCAACGCATTTTCATTTGAACATTCTGTCTTCTCCGATCGATAAGCACGCCAATTGGAGAAAAAACGGTGAAATGTGCACAGCCCTATGACGAGGCCCTTTTAGGTGTGACTATTTTAAGACTATCGTGTTTTTAGGGTGAACGCAATTTAGGAGAGAGTGGCACTCAGCTGAGAGTTAAGTTTAGCCGTGGCCATCTGCAGGCTTAACTTCACAAGCTATTTTCGACTGGCTTTTCACGTGACAGAACCCATCGGCAAAGAAGGAAACCCTTGGCTTCGTGCCCTGTCGAGCATTAAGGGCACTAGTCCACTCGCTGGAGGGGAGGCGGTAGACTGCCTGTATATATGTATAAGACATCTGTTTTATTTTTCTCCTCCTTTGTGAGATTATTTTACTTATTTCAAATTTCAGTTGGAAATGAATGGATTGTATACATCAGGTTTATTTAGGATTAGTTTGTCATTGGTTGACATTCATGTATTTCGTGTGTTGTGTTGCATTCCTAAGTAAGGACCATATGTTGTTTCAGTGTAAATGGGCGGATTTTGGTTATGCTGCCGAAAAATGCTCGATTTCATATGTGTGGTAAATAGGATTTTAGAATGAATGCGCTGTCTCTGAGAAACATTCATACTTGTTTCTCTTCTAACATAACTGTGGAAGAACCACACTAAAAAAACGGCCAATACCTACGCAGGGATATTTTATTTTCCAACACTATTAACAGTTTAGAGACGAGCAAACATGTTCTGTGTGCTATAAATCCCAAAAGAAGACCCACATTCACAAATGTGGACTTTGGAGGTACGGGGAAGGGGCAAGCACAGAGTGCATCTTTTATCCCTAAGCAATCTGCTTAAGGGACTGCTCCCCCTTTAGCTCTTTCCCCGGAACCTGGCTACCCTGTCGCAGGACAGGCAGAGTGGAAAATGCAGATCAGACACACATCTTATCAGGACACTGCCTTTTACTGTGCCCCAGATAAAAATGCTAATGAAAAGATGAACGAAAATAACATGGACTGGAGATGTAAAAACATAATTCCCAAATCAGACCTTTAAAGACCTTTTACTAGTAATGTACACCCACGCAACATGTGGGAGGAGGAACAACCCCAGCCCGCTACCCACATGGCTGTCAGTAGCAAATGTATATGTAAGCGAGGGACACCCAACACCTAGCACTTTGCCCCTCACATTCGACTCCCAATATGCCTTCTGATTTGGGGCCATAATGGAGTTTTCATTCACCCCAAGTTCCAACAGCTTGTTAAGCTCATTATGGGTGTGATATTTTAATTTATCGGATATCCTATAGCTTCTACATTTTGCAGCCTAGAAGAACCAAGTGTCTTTATCTTGTTTGCACCATGCTTTTAAGATCGGGGGTCAGGGAGAACATATTGCTGAAGTATTGCTCTGACTTATTTGTTGCTGGGAATCGGCTAAAAAGAGAGTGCAACTTATTCCAAAGATCCATTCTTGGTATTCCTCAGAGGAGGTCTTGGTGAGATTCACTTCCTCCCTCCTCCTTGTCAGTAACCAAAAGCAGTATTGACATTTCTACTCGCCTGAAGTAAGGTTTCAGCCTGTTAACTTGGAATATCTTTCAGATAACCCATACAAAGAACACAGTTGACCGCCTCTTACTGTTGGTGAGCGTTGTTTTTCTCAATTCCACTTGTCCACAAGGGTCTAGGATTTGCAAGTTCCATCACAAGAATGCCATGTTCTTCTTACGATCCGACCTGTGTCGGACTTATGGTCATATGAACATTTGACCAATTCATGACTTGCCCTCAAGTTGCCACCTCCTGGGTTGGATTTTTAGGGTGTGATTCCCATCCTTCATTGACAACCGAATGCCCACTACAGGGAAGCCCAAACAAGTACAAAAAGGCTCATGCCCACTTCTTTTTGAGGCACCCCCTCTAAGAAAAGAGATGGCTTAGTGGGAGTAAATCCCACAGCCCCTGTGAGGGTTTCTCTAGAGGACCAATCATGGGTTTTAAGGTTTTTCTTAAATTCTTCCACCGGACCATTGGTTTGTGAGTGGTAGATAGTACACAACATGTAGATTACCCCACACTCAAACCACATGGCTTTCATGTAAGTCGATATGAAATTGGATCCTTAGTCAGAAACCACATCTTTGAGGAACACTACTCAGGTAAAAATCCATCAAAGGGATTTAGCCACAGTAGTGGCACTGACTCAGGGTACCTGGTTTAATGGTTCTCTACAGCAAAAATAAATTAACTGGTTCCCTGAAAATGTAGGGGATAAATGGAACCAATCAATTTGACTACTAATGTCTCAAAAAATATACTCTTACCAGGCAAGTAAGTGTAGCAACATCTGCAGTAACCCTTTACTTGGACCCCCATCTTGGGCAAGTAGAAATGAAGAGTAAACCTCTCCAAAGATGTTTTCACTTGCAGGTTAATACCAAGGGCACCTTGTGGCCCACCTGCAATATGGAGGACCTTAAAGATTGGGGCACCACAAGCATTCTATGGGTTCCAGGCTTAGCCTTAACACATTCACTAAGAAGAAGCCCATTTTCCCCAGTAGATTTAGTGTTTCAAATGGTATTTTCTTTTTATTTTATAAATGTTTTATTGGTTAGAAGTCAAATATGTAAAAACAATCATCAACTTAAAATAAACCTTTAACATTACATTTCCAGAGAGCATCTACAACTAAACAGCAACACCTTCTGATCCCCTACAATCACACTTAATAAATCAGGCCAAACCATAGGTAATTAAATCAGAGTCGACCAATTGAGTTCAATTAATCCTCACCCTCAATCCTCGGTAGTCCCTCCCAATTTGATAACACAGCGTTAAACATTTTCATCACCGCAATAACCAGCCTGGACCTATCACCAATTAACATCCACTTCCACCATTCCACACTTGTAGGAGTTGATCCCATCAGTAGAGAATCCTAAAAAAAAAACGCTTGAGTCTCCCTCAGAGCTTCGCAATTCATTACTAAATGCGCCAGGGTTTCCACATGCTGGATCCTCTTACAGTACCGACAGTTTGCATTATCAACACCCACCATCTTCCTCCTAAACAGAACCTCTCTTGTATGGAGGATATTCAGACGACATCCAAGAAGTAAATCCCGATATTTTGGGGATGGGAATTTGAGCTAAATTGGGTAGCTGATTGACCCTCCCACTCTCAGTATTCATCATTTCTCTAGACTTTAAACCACCACATTGATCCATGGTGAAGATCCAGTCCCTAGACAACAATTTCTTTCTCACACTCATTGGATTGGACAACAACAATTCCACAGAGACATTCTTATCCAACAAAAAAGCTTCCACCTTAATACGCCATTTTTCCAACTGGCCTTCTACCACCCTGCTATCTAGTGCCAAGATCTTAAAAAGCATCACCACACTCTCCAGTGCACACTTTCTATATAAGGAGGCGATCTTCCAAGCCACCATTGATTCCAGAGACTGGAGCCTTAGTTCAAGCCTATTCATACACATCGGGAGGTCATTTGGCAGTTTTAAGATCTTGCGCCAAAAATGACCCTCCAATTTCTCCCAGCACTCACATGAGAGGCGAAGCACCGCCTCAGCGCCATAGGTGAGTATCTGCCCCACCTTCTGCTTATAGAAGGACACAATTGGTAGAAATGTAAATTTACAGAACTTCCGGTGGAGCACCCTACCCTGATTGATGTGATATGATATGATAGTTTATTTATATAGCGCCTGCACACAATGTGTTTCAAAGCGCTTCAAGGCAAGGGAGGGAACAAGGGAAAATACAATGACATTCTTACAGGCCATGAACAGTAAGGATGTGAAATTCACTATCGTACTCAGCCTGATGACATTTCAGATAGTGCAAGAGCTAAGACATAGATAAGGAAGAGAGGGGAGAGTGGGAAGAAAATGGAAACAGACAGGAGACTACCGTACTAGGCCTGACAACATTCTGGTAGAGCCAGAGAAAAACAAAAGGTGAGGGAGAGGGGTGCAGAAAGGGAGGGGAGGAACAAAACAAGTGACTGTCGTACTAGACCTGACGACATTTCAAATAGTGCTGGAGGGCAGGGTGGAGGGGGAAAAACAAGTAAGGGGAGGTGGGAGGACACAGACGAGGTTGCTATCATACTAAGTCCAGGGACAATTCTGATAGAGTAAGTGCATAGAAGAAAGTAAGGGGATGACGGGAGGAGATAGGGAAAGGGAGAGGACGAGAGTAAGCAGTCAAAAAGAGTGGAGAAGCAAGAGGGGAGAGCAAATACAATTGCAGAAGTCAGTAGTAATACATAATGTTACAAGCCTGGATACAAGATGAAGATGGGAACAGCATGATTCAGGGCCACCATGAGTACAAGATGCAATGGAAGTCCAGCAGGAGAATTGAGAAATGGTGATGCATTGTGAATCAATGAAGTCCATAAAAGTCAAGGACAGACTCCTGCAGATGTGGGCTGGAGAGGTGGGGATCAGAGTGGAGGAATCAAGAAAAACAGTCAATGCTTGTGTGCGAGAAGGGAGGAGGGCACAAGTGAACATCACTAGGGGACCAGACGAGGTGGGGATGGCCTGTGGGGACAGAAGGAGTAAACACACATTGGTGCATGCTTAACTGCTGTCTGAGCAGGGGTTCAGGCCCTGAATCCTCCTGGTCTGAACAGGCCCAAACAAGAATTTCCCTTTTCTTTGTCTGCCCTTCGCTTCAGATGCCCAGGCGAGAGACGCCCTTGATCTAAGAGTTAAGAGCAGGAAGGAAGAGGCAGGGCTAAGAAGGTTGGTGGTGCTTGGGCACCACCAACCTAGATCCACTTGCACCTGCTCCCCAGCTGCAAAGGAAAAGAGGCTGGAGGTCACCTTAAGTAGGGAAAAGAGCGGCAAGCAGGAAGGCACCAGGTGGGTGGGGCTTGCTAAGTGGTGAAAAAGAGTGGCAACCAGGAAGGCACCAGGTGGGCGGGGCTTAGGCCAGGTGACCTAGATCCATTTGCACCTGCTCCCCAGCTGCAAAGGAAAAGAGGCTGGAGGGCACCTTAAGTAGGGAAAAGAGGGGCAAGCAAGAAAGCACCAAGCGGGCGGGGCTTGCTAAGTGGTGAAAAAGAGCAACAAGCAGGAAGGCACCAGGTGGGCGGGGCTTGCTAAGTGGTGAAAAAGAGCGGCACCCAGGAAGGCACCAGGTGGGCGGGGCTTAGGCCAGGTGACCTAGATCCTCTTGCACCTGCTCCCCAGATTGACCAGGGGGATCATTCTCTGCCACAAATATGCATAATGAGCTGCCTCGTTAGCATTTCTGTTAATAGTAACTCCCAAATACACAATTGAATCCACTATATCCAAGGGTATACCCTCCACCCCCCAAGTAAATTTCTCTTTCTTAGTCAACCTTGCACTCTTTATCGGGAGCACCTTAGATTTTGCTGCATTGATTCTCATACCATTAGCTTTGAGATATCGCTCAAAGACTTGCAGGCGTCGTTGGAGTCCTATTGGAGTACAATCTAGGAAAACCAGGTCATCCGCAAAAAGAATCCACGATACCTGGGCTCCGTTGATTGTTGGCGGAAAGGCCCGAATATCCACCTGAGACAATCCCAAATCAGCTATATAGAGGCAGAAAAGGAGCGGTATCTCCTGTAGACTGGGAGGGTGCCTGATTACTCAGGCCCTTGAGACAGTGATATGTGCTCTGATCCTTACAGAAATCATCTTTCCCCTGACTGCCTGCAGCAAGCAAACACTGCAATTAAGGGGACACTCTGAGAATAGACATTCAGCCCCTGCAATGTCCTCCGATTCCTGTCCCTCAAGATCAGGGAAGTCTGCAAGCCTAATCTCGGGCAGATGTGAGGTAAGCACACCTGACTTCTTTCATTTTTTAAAATTGATTTATATAATTTACAAAGCACACCCTAATCCAAAGGAAGCAGCATGCTGTAAATACAATTACAAATAGAAAATGTGGCTTAACAACAATAAAGTTTTATCAAAACAACACTTAGATAACATCTTAAAGAGCAAAACAAGAAAAAGAATACAAGAAAAGCGATGGAGATATTAAACCAAATCTCCATGTTAGAGGCTTAAATGTAATCGATGGAAAACAGAGGAGCTTTAAGGGCCTTATGAAAAGCCCTTAAGGTGGAGTGCAAACTACTGTAAGAGGGTGGCAGGGAATTCAGTCTTGGAGCACTTGTGCCTTAATACGTAGAAGGACATGCAGTCCTTGGTGGCACCAAGACAGTTCCTAGGTGTCATCAGCATTTTGGTGCACCCCTAGGCCTGAGCCACAGACCAGATCTTGCAGGGGTCTATGTAGATGTTAAACAACATGGATGACAGGATCGACCCTTGAGGAACCCTGCATCCCATAGATACAGACTCGACCTGAGCAAGCTCACATGCACAAACTACAACCAATTTCATAGAAAGGGGCAAACCAGGCCAGGACGGGCCTAACCAAACCCATAGGGAAGTATTATATAATAAGCAACACTCTAACTCCACTGTCATGCGCCCCTTCTATAGGCGATTGTGGGACCGATGGAGACGCGGCCGCCATGGAATGGCTCCACCACGTTAGTCTGCAACGTACTGCTGCGGTCTAGTGTTTCTTACCATCATGGCCGCCGCCGGCTTTTCAGGTGCGTCCAGCCGGTGGCGATCACGTTGCAACTGTGTTTCTCTTTCCACTTTGTTGCCAGCGCTTGCAGTGATTTCCCTTGACTCCACTGAGCACTTCTTTCCTCCGCTCTCTGGGCGTCCCCCACAGGTACTGCTTTCTGTTTCTCCTTACCTCTCTTCCCTGGCTTCCTTTGCTGGTCTCCCTGCCTGGCGGGTCATCTCCGGCCCACTTCCATCCCTCTCTTACCCCTCTGGGCTTATCTCCCGCTCGTTCCCTTCTTTGCTTGTTTACCTTGGACTTGCATTCCGAATTCCTTGAGACATTGTTTTCTTCCCTCTACACCCTACTTCGTGGGAATCTCCCCTTCTTCGGACCGATCACTTACCTGTACACCTGAAGTATCATCGAGTCCATCCTGCAGAAGGCACTTTTTTTTTTTTGTCTATGTGGCTTTTTCCCCTTTTGGCGGCTGCTGATCCGGGGCCTCTGGTTTCCAGATTTTTTTCCGGGGCCTGTGGTTTCCGGATTTTTTCCGGGAACCACGGTGGCGTCGTCCGCGGTCAGCCATATCTGCATAAAAAGAAACCTGCAATCTGTGAAAGAAAGAAGAAGGGAACACCCAAGTCCGAATCCTCAGGTGAGGATGTGTGTGTGGGGTCAGGTTCAGACATAGAGGTAGACATACCTGACAGCTTGCAACGCCAAACAACTCCTGCCATGGCTACGGCAGAACAGGTCCAAGAGCTTGTCGCAGCTGTTCAGTCACTCAATATGGAAGTACAGAATTTAAATCGAGACATGCAGAACATCAAGGCCGAAAATACTGTGCTCAGGCAGTTGGTGGCAAACCGGGAACCTCGCATTACCGACCTCCCTCCCATGCCACTATCTTCAGGGAGATATGACAGTTCGTCAAAACATCTGAAGGAGTTTATTGAAGCCTGCAACATACAATTCGCCTTTCGTCCCACAACCTTTTCCACGGATCTTAGCAAAGTTGGCTTTGTTGTCTCTAACTTAACGGGAAGCGCTCTGGCTTGGGCTAATCCCTTGGTTACTGCGGACGACCCCGTTTTACGGGATTGGAGAGCATTCCTTGAAAGGTTTAAGCAACCATTTGAAAGGCCTGAAATCGAGTATAAGGCCTGTGAAGAATTATTGGAAGTCCATCAAGGGCAGATGGATCTCTTTTCCTACATTACCAAATTTAAATAATTAGCCACAGAGGCGAATTGGCAGGAACAAACTCAATTTACGAATTTTTCGAAGGGGACTGAAGGAGGAGTTAAAAGATGAGCTTGTGAGAAGTCCCCGCTCTGCGTCATTCGCGGAATTGTTGTCAGTTTCTCTGCAGAATGAGCATCGCCTTAACGAACGTAAGCAAGAGAAGAAGAAAGGAAGAGGGACGTTTTTTCCCTTCCAGTCCCTCACCTACTCATACAATATCCTCGGGAACTTCAAAGGAAGAACCCATGCAGATCGGTTCCATGAGATCTCCTCTTACTCCGGAAGAAAGGAAAAGGCGCGGGGACACGTGTCTCTGTATGCATTGTGGGTCCACATCTCATCTACTCCGCAATTGTCCCGATGTTCCACCAAGGCATTCGGGAAAAAGCAGTGCCTCAAACCTAGGTGGGACCACTGTTCGAGGAGTCAATAAGGGTCCCTATGTTACTCTTTCAATTGCTCCCTCTCGCCAGAATGAAGATGCGTATCTCATGGTTGTTTCCCTGCATCTGTCCTAGAGGAAGAAGTCTGTGCACACTCTGGCCTTAATAGATTGCAGCGCAGCGGGAAACTTTATGGACACGCTATGGGCCAACAAGATGGGCATCCAGCGAGTTCAAAATAAAGAAGATCTTAAGGTATAAGGAGTTGACGGAACTCCCCTCTGTTCTGGACCCATCACCCATTTCACTGAGAAGATCCAGGTTACCATCCAACACCACCAAGAAGAGATTTCTTTTGATATCATCAGAGCAGCTCACTTCCCCATCATCTTGGGGATAGCTTGGCTTCGCCGACATAACCCCACTATAGACTTGTCCTCGAACAAACTCAGTTTCCTCTCCTCCTACTGCAGTCAGTCTTGCCTGGCATCCCAGAGGTATCAAACTGCCATATTGCAATCCATTGAAACTCCAACTCGGACAGTACAGTCGGTAGCACCCCAGTTTCTTGAATATGCCTCAGTTTTTGTGGAGAAGGTGGATCATGATGTATCTCCTCACCGCCACGAAGATTGTTCTATTGATCTCGTTCCAGAAGCCCTAGTACCGTTTAGTAGAATATTTTCCTTGTCCCTAAAGGAAAAGGAGGTTCTTCGCCAATATCTGGATGCCAACCTCAAGAATGGTTTGATTCAACCTTCCAAATCACCTGCGGGGGCTTCTCTGTTCTTTATCACCAAGAGGCATTCCATCGAACTTAGACCTTGCATAGACTATCGTGGGCTCAACAAGGTCACTATTCGGGATAGATATCCCATGCCCCTCATTCCTGACATTCTTGGGACAGTCAAGGGAGCTGTAATCTTCACAAAGTTAGATCTCCGGAGCGCTTACCATCTCCTGCGGATCCGAGCAGGAGATGAATGGAAGACCGCCTTTAGAACACCCTATGGTCTCTACGAATACAAAGTGATGCCCTTTGGTTTGGTGAATGCCCCGGCTGTGTTTCAACGGTTTATGGACCGCACTTTCTCTGATTTACTGTTTCACTCAGTCCTCATTTATTCGGACAATATTTTAGTCTTTTCCAAGACAACCAAGAGCATTCTGCCCATCTACATGAGGTACTCAGACGCCTTCAAGAAAATCATCTCTTGGTCAAACCCAGTAAATATATGTTCCAGGTTTCCTCGGTACCCTATTTGGGATTCGTTTTTTCCCGAGATGGAATTAAGATGGGCCCCAAGAAGATCTCTGCGATATCAGATTGGCCATCCCCTTCCTCAGTTAAGTTCAGAGATTCTTGGGATTCGCTAATTTCTATCATAAATTCATCAAGGACTTCTCCTCTATAGTGGTTCCCATCACTTCTTCCAGAGTTTACATCACCCAGGTTTAAAGTCACCATGATGGACGGTCTGTGTTTTGTCAACAAGAGACTATATGTACCTTTACCCGATTTGCGCCTCAAGATACTGTCCTGGTGTCATGATCATAGCACTGTGGGACATCGAGGCACCAAGAACATCGAAGAACTCGTCAGAAGATCTTTTGTCTGGCTGGAAATATCTTTGATTGTTAGGAAGTACATCAAATCATGTGTTCAATGCACCCGTAGCAAGCATCACAATCAAAGGCCCTTAGGACTTTTGGAACAAATTCCGTTACCAAAGATCCCATGGGAGCAGATCTACACGGATTTTATTGTGGAACTTCCGGTTTCTCGAGGTCATACCTGCATCATGGTTACCGTTGATTCTCTCACCAAACTGGCTAACTTTTCTCCATTTCCAAGTTTGCCTTCTGCATCCGAAATGGCAGAGGTCTTCATCCATGATATTTTCCGCCTACATGGTTTACCTTCGAAGATCATTTCGGACAGAGGAAGCCAATTCACATCCGAATTTCGGAAAGCCCTATGTCACAGGTTGGGGATAGAACGGGCGCTGTCTTCAGGTTTCCACCCTCAAACCAATGGACAAACTGAGAGACTTAATGGTACGTTGGAGTAGTACCTCCGGTGCTATGTCAATCAGGCTCAAGACAATTGGTACGACTTGTTACCCACGGCCGTGTTTGCTTATAATAACTCCAAGCACTCCGCCACAGATCTCAGTCCCTTCTTTTGCACCTTTGGCCAACACCCTAGAGGTATTATGCCCATTTCTTCCACCCATTCAGTCTGCCCCACAATTGAAGCCCGACTACAGCAAATCTTAGAAGCTCATAGAATCACCAAAAGGGCTCTTGTAGAAGCCCGTTCTGAGTACAAGAGGTTGGCAGATCGAAAACGCACTGATGTTCCATCGATTACTCCAGGATCCAGGGTCTGGTTATCCACCAAATACTTACCAAAGTGGATCTGTCCTTCCAAATTGTCTCTACGATATATAGGCCCTTACACAGTGATATCCCAGATCAACCCAGTGACGTTTCATCTTTGGCTGCCCAAGAGCATTGGTAAGATACATTCAGTTTTCCACTCTTCTTTACTTCGTCCAGCCTCAGAGGAGATCCCCACTACCCCGGTGAAATGGCATAAGGACGATATGGGTCCACCAGAAGATGAAGAGTATGAAGTGGTAGGTATCAAATACTCTCATTACCATAGAGGGAGATTAGAATTTCTGATATCCTGGAAGGGGTATCCATCTTCAGAGGATTTGTGGGAACCCAGTTCCAATGTTTTTGCCCCTCGATTGGTGAAGAAATGTTACCGTGCTCACCTGGGTAAGCTGGGTTTTTCCCGTACTGGAGGGGGTCATACTGCCATGCGCCCCTTCTATACGTGATTGTGGGACCGATGGAGACGCAGCCGCCATGAATGGCTCCACCACGTTAGTCTGCAACGTACTGCTGCAGTCTGGTGTTTCTTTCCATCATGGCCACCGCCAGCTTTTCAGGTGCGTCCAGCTGGTGGCGATCGCCTTGCAACTGTGTTTCTCTTTCCACTTTGTTGCCAGCACTCGCAGTGATTTCCTTTTGGCTCCGCTGAGCCCTGCTTTCCTCCGCTCTCTGGGCGTCCCCTACAGGTACTGCTTTCTGTTTCTCCTTACCTCTTTTCCCTGGCTTCCTTCGCTGGTCTCCCTGCCTGGCGGGTCATCTCTGGCCCGCTTCCATCTCTCTCTTACCCCTCTGGGCTTATCTCCCGCTCGTTCCCTTCTTTGCTTGTTTACCTTGGACTCGCATTCCGAATTCCTGGAGACATTGTTTTCTTCCCTCTACACCCTACTTCGTGGGAATCTCCCCTTCTTCGGACCGATCACTTACCTGTAGACCTGAAGTATCATCGAGTCCATCCTGCGGAAGGCACTTTGTTTTTGTTTTGCCTAAGTGGCTTTTTCCCCTTTTGGCGGCTGCGGATCCGGGGCATCTGGTTTCCGGATTTTTTCCGGGAACCACGGTGGCGTTGTTCCGCGGTCGGCCATATCTGCATAAAAAGAAACCTGCAATCCGTGAAAGAAAGAAGAAGGGAACACCCAAGTCCGAATCCTCAGGTGAGGAGGTGTGTGTTGGGTCAAGTTCAGACATAGAGGTAGACGTACCTGACATCCACTGAGAGGTCCCAAAGCAAAAGGTGGCAGGCGCCACCAGTGTACAGGATGCACAAAACATCACCCACCACCTGTAGAGTAGCAGTGTTAGTGCTACACCAGTGCTAGGACCAGATGGACAGTCCTGTTTCATTAGCAAGGGTAGCATATGGACATTTTCTTTAACAAATAGGAAAAGAACATTTGCGAAAAGACGTATTAGTGAGGGGAAACTAAAAACAAGAACTGAAATCAGAAATAGATTTAATAAGATGTAATGGAAGAGAATGAAGATTCCCCCTGCTAATAGCGCAGGGAGCTCTTGATTATATTAAAGACAAGGAGGCGAGCATTAAGCTTTCATCTTCTTTATTTTCTACTCTCCAGCAGTTTCAACAAATACAACTTTGTAAACTTTCAATTTAAATCTTTTCTTTTTTTTTTTCCAAACAAACTTCAAATCCCATCAATCCTGTAGTCCCCTAGTCTCTGGCCATGTGACCTAGTCCTTCCTGTTCCTCTGTCCTTCCTCTTCTTTGACTGCGTGAACTGTCATCCCTCTTTAAATGCGCACCCAACTGCTGAACTTGTGCTGAACTTCCTGCTTTGTGCTGGCTTGATTTCTCACATACAAACTTGCGAGTTTGTTCCAGGCGACCTGATCTGATTAGGGCTTTCAGCTGTTCTTTTGCTCATCCCCTAAAGTCAATAAGAAACAAAAATGTGTATGTTAGTGCGGGAATACACACCCTATTCTGGAAGAAATAGTCATGTTAATTATCATAATATACTTCACATTGTTTATTTCATCATTGCATTCATTGTGTATTCGGGATGGGAATTTAATGCTCGCCTCCTTGTCTTTAATAGAATCAAGAGCTCCCTGCGCTATTAGCAGGGAGAATCTTCATTCTATGTCAAGACGGAGGCGAGCATTAAGCTTGTTCAAAGCTTCTTACTACTACTTCTGCCATTGCATTAATAGGTCGGTAGTAAAAATTTCTGAATGTCGTATCACTAGCCCAGTCTGCGGCTTTCATGATGTCTTGTAACGTTGCGCCTAGTCCTAGTGCTTTCGAGGCCATCGCTCCTCTAACTGAGTGTGCCCCGAATCTTGTCATGTCTACGCCTGCTAAGCTCATGATGTTTCTGACCCAACGTGCTATGGTGGCTGTTGCTACTCCTCTGTGTGGCTTTCTGTGCGCAATTAATAACTGAGTTGTCCCTGTCGGTCTTAGTTCGGCTGTTTTATTTTCGTATTCCTTTATACATGCCACTACACACCATTTCGGGTGCTCTTGCATGTACGGGTACGTGATAGTGCTAGAGTCAGTTTTAGTTCTTCTGGCTAAGCTGAATGTCACGCCTTCTGGTCCGTACGTTCTCCTATTCACTTCTAAGACTCTCACATCTGCTACTCTCCTGCATGACACCATGCATAATAGCATGGCCAGTTTTTCGGACAGCTGTCCTAGGGATAAATACTTGTTATCGAGCCAGTCTGCAAATAATTTCAATACTACTGTTACGTCCCATAAAGATTCATATCTCGGTTGCGGTGGTTTCCTGAATCTTATTCCTCTTAGTAGCCGTATTACTGCTACGTTTTCTCCCACCTGTACGCCTTCCACGGGTAGGTGACCTGCTGAGATCGCAGATCTGTATACCCCTAATGTTCTGTATGCCTTGCCGTGCTGGATGAGTTCCGCTTGGAAATTCAAGAACTCAACTAGAGGGGCAGAAACGGGATGAATATTTCTCCTTCTGCACCACGTCGACCACTTGTTCCAAGCTGCGTCGTAGCTCCTTCGAGTTGATGGAGCCCATGACTCGGCGATGAGTCTTGCAGCTTGTGACGAAATTCCCGGGAGATTCCAGCATCTCCTGCTATCCTGCACGCCATCAATGGCAGTGTCCCCTTCACTCTTAGAGGGTGAGATGACCCAGCTGAGTCCGTGAGGAGGTGTTCTCCTTGGGGCAAGATTCTCGGGTAATCTACCAATAGCTCCATGAGTGCTGGGAACCATACTTGTGATTTCCAGATCGGAGCCACTACTATCCGGTTCGCTGCCTCTCTGCGTACCTTTGCTAGTACTCGGTTCATCATTATGAATGGGGGAAAAGCGTAAAATGTCTGCTCCCTCCAATCTTGTAGGAAAGCAGCCACTTCGGCTGCCGCTGGATCCAATCTCCAACTGAAGAACCTCTCTTTCTGAGCGTTCAGCCTGGACGCAAACAGATCTGTGTATATTGGGCCCCAGATCTTTTCCAGTTTCTGAAAAATCATCCGGTCCAGCATCCAGTCGCTGGAGTCTGAGAGATGTCTGGAGTTCCAGTCCGCTACTACATTCAACGAACCTGGTAAGTATTCGGCTACTACCGAGATCCCTGATTCTAGGCAGGAATGCCAGAAATCCTTGGCTATTTCCGCCAGTAACTTGGATCTTGTTTCTCCTAAATGGTTGATGTATTTGACTGCCGAAATGTTGTCCATTTTTAGCAGAATACAGGAGTTCACTTTCCCTTTCGTAAATGCCCTGATCGCAAAGGATCCGGCTAGTAACTCCAGGCAGGTTATGTGTAATTGGAGTTCCGATGCGCTCCATCTCCCTCCTGTCTGGAGCTCCCCAGCCTGCTCTGCTGGCATCTGATTCTATTATCAGGTCTGGGCGGTCAACGAAGATGGCTCTCCCGTTCCAGGCCTCCATGTTCACTAACCACCATTCCAACTCTGTTCTGGACTGTTGATCTAAGAGTACCAGTTGGTGGTAGTGTAGGCCTTGTTGAAGATGTCGTATCTTCAGCCTCTGAAGGGCTCGGTAGTGTAATGGCCCTGGGAAAATTGCTTGTATTAATGCCGCTAGTAAGCCTACTACTCTCGCTATGGTGCGAAGTGATATGCTTGTTTTGCTGAGACATGCCCTTATTTCTCTCTATATGTCTCTGATCTTTTTGTTTGGGAGTTCCAATGTCGCCGACTTGGTGTTTATAACAAACCCCAGGAATTCTATCCTCCTCGCCAGAGTCATCTCTAACGAGGTTAAGAGGTATACTACCCAGTCGGTCTGGTAGACTAGGGTCTCTCTGCTGTTGGCCATCAGTAGGATGTCGTCTAGATATATAATCATGCAAATTCCTTTTCCTCTGATTGCTGCGGCTACAGGCTTCACCACTTTCGTGAATGCCCATGGTGCCGAGGAGAGCACGAATGGCATTGTTGCGAACTGCCATAATTGCCCGTCCCAGTCGAATGCTAGGAATGGACGGAAATCCCTCTGTACAGGAATCGTAAGATAAGCGTCTTTCAAGTCTATCCTCGCCAGCCAGTCGTTCTGTCTGAATTTATCTCTGAGCTGGTGGATTCTTTCCATTTTGAAGTGGTTGTAGGCCACCCAGCTGTTCATGTGTCTTAGATTTATCACTGGTCTCTGTTTGTCTTTTCGGTGAACCAGGAACATGTTGCTCACAAATCTTGGCGGCATTATGCATGGTTCGTTCGCCCGTTTCTCTGCTATGCTTTGCAATTCTGTGTCTAGCAGCTCTTTCTCGGTCAGTGTTGTGACTATGGGGTGCGGCGCTTGGTCCTGAACGGGAGTCTCTGTGAATTCTATACACATGCCTTTTACTGTTTGAAGGACCCAAGCGTCGCTGGAAAGCGAGCGCCAGTTTTCCCAGAATATAGCTGTCCTCCCCCCTACTGGCAGATATGTAAAATTTCTCACCTGTGGGGAAGTTTTGTCCTCTTCCCTGTCCTCTGCACCGTCTTCCTCTAGGGAAGCGGCCTCTTGGGGTAAAAAAGAAATCAGGCTGCCTGGATTCCCACTATTGGTTTCTGTTGTTCTGAGGCCTTCTAGATGCTTGGTATCGACCGGTCGAGCGACCTCTGTAGCGACCGGTCCCGCCAAATACTCTCCCTGGGAAAATCTTCTTTATCGAAGCCTGTGCTTTCTCCAGGGAGGTGTAGGTCCCTACAAACCTCCCCATCTCCTTACCAAATGTCTCTCCGAACAACAGGCCCTGAGCTGCCTCGCCGGCTTCGTATGACAACAGATCTCCTAGTTTACGGTCAATTTTCAAAAGGAGGCCTCTCCTGCGCACCAATGAAATCGCGCAATTTGCATTTCCTAGTATACCTACGGCCCGTTGGGCCCAATTCGCTAGGACTCCTGGGTCTACCTCCTCGCCTGTATCTCTGGCTCGCTCGGCTAGGTCCATTATTTTAGCTAGAGGACCTGCTAGGTCGAGGAGTTTTTCTTGGCAATTTCTCCAGGAGTGGTCTATGCCGTTCCTTGGGTCTCTGTTCGATTTGGAGACGAACAACAACATTTTAGGGTCCAATTCCGGGGCTTCCGCGACCTTGCCTGGTAGGTCTGGTCTTGGACATTCAGCCCTCAATCTTTGTCTGACCTCTTTTTCGAGAGCTTTCCTGAATCTCTGCGTCATGTATTTCGCCACTCTCGGCGATGGTACCCACTCCGAGGATCTCGGGTTTCTGATCTCTTCCGGTTGGAACATATCTGCTGTTTCATCTTCTTCTAAGTGGTGGAGTTTTCGTTGCCTTTTCTTAGGCAGAGGCTGGATCCCCTCATCCCCTTCATTATCTACATCCGCTTGAGTGGATGTGGGGGATATCGGCGGTTCCTCATCTGGGAAGCCTTCTGGGGGTTCCTCCTCTGTACAACCCACATTGTCTTCCCCTGGGTAGGGGGTCCGGAGGCTCGGCACCTGAGAATCTTTCATGAACGCTTCCTTTAGTCTGAGGAACACGTCCGTAGCCTCTGGGGCTCCTGTACCCGCCCCTGTCAGTTGGCCCGGGGGATTAGAAGAGTCTTTGCTCTTCCGGGCCCTGTTAAACCCCTTAGGGTGTTAAACGTTGCCCTTGTGGACGCGCTTTCTTCCTGCTTGGTGCGTTCTTCCTTCTGGCTCAGGAATAGCTCTATGGCATCTAGCCTTTCTTGTGAAGGCTGCACTCCTTGGGCCACTGCCTCTGTCAGTGAATCTCCCAGCACTTCTTTGAAGCTATAGGCTAGGTCTTCATGGTAGACTGCCTCCTGCTCCTCTTCGCTCCACTCGAAGCTTGACATTGTGCTGGCCGGTGCCTGAATCAATACCTGTCTAGGTGTAGTGGCGCGTCCACTGATTCACTTTGCTTGAGGCTGCATCCTCCTTATAGAGCATGTATGTTTGCAGGATATATCTTTCAGATTCTGACTGGTAATACTCTCTTATTGTGTGCTCCGCTGTCTACAGCCCTGCCCCCGCGCAGGAGGGGTTCGTTGCTAAGCACGCCTTGCCTCCTATTGGCGTATTCGCTGCACGTGGCCGCCTTTGTGAGAGGTGGGGGTTGTTCCTCTGCTCGGCCCACGGGAAGTCTCCCGCCTGTGTAGAGCTCCACCCTTTCAAGGGTGGGGGCTGCGTACTCGCGCTCTGCTAGAGGGTTCGGCAGGCCCCTGAGGTGTCGTGCATTACGACACGGGGCCTCCGAATCTCTCTACTGCTTTAAATACTAAATCACCAACGCTCACGCGCTCTACTATACATGTTTATTCTATCATTGTCTACAGTGTACAATTCCATATACGTTAATGACATAAAACACGTTCCTTTTAAGCGAACATTACGGAGCTCAAATAAACTGGTACTTATCTTGTGGAGAGCAGGAAAAGAAGAGGAAGGACAGAGGAACAGGAAGGACTAGGTCACATGGCCAGAGACTAGGGGACTACAGGATTGATGGGATTTGAAGTTTGTTTGAAAAAAAAAAAGAAAAGAAAAGATTTAAATTGAAAGTTTACAAAGTTATATGTGTTGAAACTGCTGGAGAGTAGAAAATAAAGAAGATGAAAGCTTAATGCTCGCCTCCGTCTTGACATAGAATCGCTGGACTGTTCTGGGAAAAAAAGATGGATTAGAAGCAATTGAATGAGGAACTTTGGAAGCAATATCGGATCGATTTTTTTCAAATCTTTCTACAAAATAATAATTGAATGAATTAACCATGGTGCTTGAAAACACTGTGGCTAAAACAGGAAAAGGATCAACACAGTGTTTGATAACTTTAAATAACTCACAATGGTCAATTAGAAAACTTGGGAAACTTGAGTAACTAGAAAGTGGTATTTAGCAACATGCATATTTGTTTTATAGGAACTCCAGAGTGATGAATGCCGAACAAATAAACATTGGTAATGAGGCCTGCAACAAGGTTTTGGGGAGTAAATCAAGAGCTGAGGGATGGACTTTGGTATAAAATAATAATACAGGAGAAGGCTGATCTGCTACTTGAGACACAAGTGGTAGATCATTAGATGTAAGGGTATATATATCAATAAGGAAGAAATATAGATATTCAGAATATAAAGAAGACAGAACTAACTAAGAACAAGCGAAGACGTTTTTTTTTTTAATCTGGCATGCTGTGTCAAATTAGCGAAAGGGGACAGATACAGTTCTGAAAAGGAGGGATCGCATAAAGGGAATCGCTAAGTGATAGAACACTGAAGGACCCTGCTTCACAAGTTTGACGGTACTATAGCGGTAATTCTGCCTCAGCAGAATTCCTGTTACCGCCGTGGTGTTGGTCACAACCAACTTGGTGGGAGCGCTCAATCACCCTATAGTGTTAACATTAATTCGGTCTGGCGGAATTTCAGTCGAAACCGAGTCCATGGCGGGAATTCCACCCGTATTCTGTGGAATTACTGTTACTGCAGCACAATCGGCAAAATTACCATTTGCAGGATTATCATCGACGGAATTACCACTGGCCGAAATAGCTACAGAAGGCTACCCCACGCTGGCATAGCAGTGGTGCTCAGTTGAAATCATTAACACCCCACTCGAGCACAGAAGCTGGGCGCTTTCCATTGCAATACGGCACTGCAACTATACCAGCATGGGTCTGCAATGCTGCCCCATGCTGTTGTGGTGCAGCCACCCCAAATGTTGTGCACCCATGAGTGCTGAGAAAGAACAAATGCCAAAGTGGACCCCCAGCACAACCGAATGAACAGGACGTCTTGGCAGCACAAGAAGCAAAGAACAGATGCCAATGGGGTGTAAACCCTCAGAAGACACAACACCAACCTTGCTGTGGCCATATGCATTGGGCTGTAATCGACCATACCCTTCAGACCACATGTGTAGGATGTCCCTCCACCATGACGCATGTGTGACTAGCAAGTCCACATACAAGTATGCATGTTGACTAACAGCATGCATTGTTCACCCAACAGGTTCACAGGCGACTCAGGAGAAGGAGGATGCATGGCCAGTCATCCAGGGAAACGCCAACAGTCGCCACCCTTGCACCTCCCAGCAATGAGAAGGGAAGGAGAAAGGGCAGGATTGTGACACCAGGGCCCAGCAGCACCACACATGCCAGCACTAACACGGCACCCGATGGCAGCAATGCCGACACTGCTGCAGGTACCGCACCCCTGGCACCTGCAACCACCACCCGACAGCCGGCCACTGTGGTCGTGACCAGACATCCAGGTGCTGGCAGGCGTGCAGAAGTCACTGCCGGCACCCACCCAACTGGCCCATGATATCCTCTCGTCACCTAGGCGGGACACCCAGCCACATGGTCAGCATGGCCAGAAGTCTGAGGGTGACACATTTGGCAGGTCGTACGACTCACCCTTCTCCCCCCCGACCCCCTGGCCCTCCTCATTGTTAAAATGGGGGTGCAACATCCTAAATGTAAAAGAAAATATAAGCTCAGGGACTGTTATTAATACAAGTGCATTTGCCATTGTTATTGAATTAGGCCTTGTTTTTTCCAAGTGCCAAGTTATCTGGTCTCACAGAGCATGAGCATGGCCTTGCAGTTGGTTTATTGCCGGGGATGGCAGATTTCGCTCTTTGTTCTGACTGCACATGATTAGGTCACCTGTGGGGGGTGCACATCCAAATGTAACCTGTTATTGTACTAACCAATTAAGAATAGGGAAATATATTAATCAAATAGAATAGGGCACTTTCTGCTGACTTAGGTTTTATATAGGCATGAGCCAATAGGATTCTTGGAATGTAGTTACAAATAATGTTTAAATTGTACACAAATGTATTCTACTTTTGTGGTCTTTGTCTTTAAATACTAATGTCTGATGTGGGCAGGGTGCGAGTTGTCAGCTTTTCGGTCTCATGAGACTGACTGACTATCCTGGACGTTATTTTGCATTTATAATAAACTTGTGTTTTCTACATTTCTGGCCCTCTCATCATTGTTTGGATTTTATAGAGGGTCTTCAAAGCTGCGGCACCTATCTCCTAAAATCAGTTTGTGCGCACACCAAGAGAGGTGAGCAGACACTGTGTTTCTCTAAAGATCTGCCTGGTTTCTGGCTTGGAGGTGCCAGGCCTAAACTGTGCAGGCTGCTGATGGGTGAGTGACATCGGGTGGATTCAGAGGACAAATAATAAATTGGGTGCAAGTTTTGTATAAAACATAGTGTTCTTGATATTTTTTCATTGCTTGTGAATTGCTATTGCTTAGGAATTGATGGAGTATTGTGGGGAAACTCCTCGTAACGAGGAAAGACAACGTCATACAAGATTGCATGTGGATTGACGAATTATTGAGATAAATCTCTCCTTAAAGGGGAAAGATGATGTTGTGTAGTAACAAATTATTGCGGTGAATCTCCTCCTCAGCAGGGAAAGGCAACGTCATGGGGGATATCCCTCAGTTCCAGAGAAGGGAACGTGAGGTGGTCTAAATACCCTTATCTCAAGGTAAGAGGACAGAGGAAGGATCTACATCATTGTGTAATTAACTGTGTTTTGTTGCAGGTATTATTGACCACTGTGTAAATAACGTGTTTGTTAGGTATTGATCGCTATAGGATATATAAAACGTATTTGTTGGTAAGTATTGTTAGCAGCTATATAGAGGAAGGTGTTTGGAGTTAGATATGGGTTTTGAAATTGCGTTCATGACTGTGTTTTCTGTTAAATGTAGTTAGTAGTTGTGTGAACAAACAGATCTGCTATTAGGATTGTGAACGTTTGGTGTTTTTGTTCAGGAGTGCAGCCATCAGACTGCTGTGGATTTACTTTCTGGGCTTGGTTGGAGCATTGTGACAACATGGATAAGCCATTGGACCATATGTGTAAAGCGCTCCCACAATATAAGGAAAAGATTTGTAAGTACCACAAAGAGTGGGTTTGGAGAACTGTGGGCAAATTGTTTAAACCATGGCAGGAGAGGGCACGCACGTAAAGAACCTATTCATATGCACACTTACTTGTTGTCAACCTATAACGGGAAACCATTGAAAAATAGGCAGACTATACTCAATTTATGGAAAATGTATGGGGAAGAAGAGGGTGCTTTTGATAATGGTGGGGAGGAACCAATAGGATGCTTGGAATGTAGTTACAAATAATGTTTAGATTGTACACAAATGTATGATAATTTTGTAATTTTGTCTTTAAATACTACTGTCTGATTTGAGCATGGAGAGATCATTTTGAGTCTTATGAGGCTGACTGAATCTCACAGCCGTTATTTTGCATTTGCAATAAACTTGTGTGTTTTCTACAATTGGGGCCCTCTCATCATTGTTTGTATTTTATAGATGGTCTACAAAGTGGTGACCCAGGTGTGATCTCCACTGCCTGCCCCCACACCCCGAGGGTGCCCTACGTCCCCCACTGCACGTCCCGGGTCACGGCACGTCCCAGGTCACGGCACCTGCCTCCTGAAATCAGTTTGTGCGCACACCAAGAGAGATGAGCAGATGCTGTGTTTCTCTAAAGGACTGCCAGGTTTCTGGCTTGGGGGTGCCGGGCCTAAACTGTGCAGGATGTAGACAGGGGCATGGCATCGGGAGGTCTCGAAGGACACATAGTAGGGTGAGTACACGTTTTGTATAAAACATAGCGTTCTTGATATTTTATTGTTTGGAAATTGCTATTGCTTAAGAAGTGAAGTATTGTGGGGAAACTCCTTGTAATGAGGAAAGACAACATCATATAATATTGCATGTGAATTGATTAATTATTGAGGTAAATATGATGAACCAGAGATTATTTGCGCAGAGAACCTGGCCTGGGACCATTCTCAGGTGGCCAGGGAAAGGCAGACACTTTCTGATCCTGACCCTGGGGGAGGTGTTCTGCGGGAGGATCACATGAGGGGGGAAGCAGCTCAGGAAGAATGGGAAATCCCCTTGTAAAACTTTCCCCAAGGCCCCAACCTCATAATGCCCTATTGTAAAATAGAAACTGTTCAAAAGGCCCATTCTGATGTTAGGGACTTCAGGTCCCACAATTCCCAAGGTACTGTGATGAAGAAGAGGACTGCAGAGGCACAGTACTGCATGTTGCAGCCCATTAAGGATAATGACCTACACATGAGGGAGACTGGGAGGCATAAAAGGCCTCTTCAGGTGCATGCCATTAGGAATGAGAGGAGTAGTAGCAGAAGGTGGAGCAGTTTTGTAACCTCCACAAAGCAGCAGAACCATTGGGGTATGTGAAGTTACTCCCGGTCCTTAGAGGGTCTCATATGCTTGAGCTTGCAGTTGCACAGGTCTCGCAGTGGAAAGCGCACCATTTTGCAGTTTTCCAGAATGGCAGACGAGCACCAATGGCAGGCAAGCAACAGATAGCTGTGGTAGCCAGGAGGGCTCTGAAATTGACAGACGCAGGACGCGGGATGCAGCGAAGAAGAAGTTTCTGAACCGCACTGAGAAACTGAAGCAGAAGTCCCGGAGGCATCAGGTCAAACAGACGTGCACGTCGTATCCGGTGAGTTCACTGTTACATTGTGACCACAGAGGGCTCTGTTACTGCCCGCTGGCTAAGTCCAGTGATTTGAATTCCTGAAATGCGATAAACAAAGTAACTCAAAAGAAGAGGCTTTTTGAATGCTGAACCAATGTAAGCCAGGTTAATTATTCTGACCGATCTGATTTAAAAAGGGAGCAGACGGCAGAGCAAGATCTTCATAATCAATCCAGAAGGGTGTGGTTATAACATAGTAGGTTATATAAAAAGCCAAGTGTTTTTGCAGTCTTTTCACTGTGGCTGTGACTGCTAAGGAGGAGCTACCCATAAAATCCCCTGCTTCTTGCGGAGCGAATGCAGACTGAGGCTGGAGTGTTTTGTAGTGTTTGCTGATTCGACTTGCTGTGAGTGTCTTAGCAGTCTTTTCACTGTGGCCGTGACTGCTAAGGAGGAGCTACCCATAAAACCCCCTGCCTATCGCAGAGTGAGCATGGAGTGAAGCGGGAGTATTTTGCAGTGTTTGCTGATTCGACTTGCTGCAGGTGTCTTTGCAGTCTTTTCACTGTGGCCGTGATTGCTAAGAAGAAGCTACCCATAAAACCCCCTGCCTCTCGCACAGTGAGCGCAGGGGGAGGCAGGATTTTCAGTGTTCTGCAGTGCTTGAAGGTGGTAGGGAATGCTCCTTTGAAGCCGACAGCTGAAGAGGTGGAGGTGGAGCAAGAGTGGACTGCCGTGGCTTACCACGGGACACAAGGTAAGAACGACCCTGTATTTGTGATATATTCCACCCTGCTCCAGCCCTTATAAGAACAGCATTGAGGCCCACCTTACATTGTTCTGAACCTGCACAACTCGACTGCAAATGTTCGGTTTGAGAAGCCTCTCAAAGCACTCCCATAAGTCCCTTCACGAAAGAAAGTTGGAAATGGCCAGTGAGATGCCATTACCAATATCACCTATAAAAAATGACAGTGAAGCTTTAAGTCCCCCTCCCCCAGAAGGCTGCATGAGTCAGAGCAGTCTCCATCAAGAAGCAATGCCGGGACAGGCTAACTACATGGACGCAGGAGACGAAGAGCTTAATCCAGCTCATGTTTACTCAGAGCAAGGGTACAGGGGTTGCAACCAAGGAGACAGGGAGGAGCCAACATCCACTGCACTGAGGCTCGAACAAGGGCACGGTCAACTGTAGCAGCAGCTGTAGTTGGAAGCAGCGGTAGGCAGACTGTGCGGCTTGACTCGGCTTCCTGCTTCCGTTAGGTTCTGATAGGTTCCTTCCTCTAATCTCCCACTCCTCTTTCGGCGGCGGCTGTGCTGCGTGCGCTGCAGGGCCGGCGGTGGTTTTGGCGACGGTTTGCTTTCCTGCGGAGCAGCACCCTCGCCCCACACTCGGTCTTCCCGCCTTCACATCTCGGGCATTGTGGGGAGCTCTGTTGGCCGGCTGCATCAGATCCTTGCACTGTCGGAGAGGATGTGGAAGAGTGCGGACCAGGAACAAGAGGTTGCAGGGCACCTCTTGATGCGGTAAGAGTCATGCCTACTCTGATGTTTTGATGCCAGCTGGGCGATAGCTCTTCCCTCAATGAGGGTCGATTATTGTCCTTTTGCCGATTACCTCCAAACTTGCATTTTAGCCTAACACGAGTGTCAGGATGACAGACCCCAAGAACATGGGGGCTAACTTCATATCCAAACAAGCCCTGAGGGGCTCAGCAGACACCATGGCCTTATCCCCAACTATTAATAGGGATCGGGTGTTGGAGGACGCAGCTCTCAGTGAGCGCAGGAGATCGCGAGTGCTTAGCAAGCAGAGCAAACCCCCTTCTAAAAAATCGGTATATGTACCCCGAGCCAATATGCAAAAAAATGGCTCTAAAGTCCCTCCGACTCCACCATTGTCCACTGATGCTCCACTCTTAGCAACAGTGGAGAAACCTGTAATTACACAATTCTCCACTCTTCAAGAGAGAGCTATGTCTAGCCCACTTCAATCGGAACCCATAGGCCCTTCCACTGGTCCTTCCCAATGGTCTGAGCATATGGCTAACATTGCCAAAGAACTTCTTGCATGTAAAGACCCATTCGACCTTGGCATACTGACAGAGGCTCTGAATAACTGGGCCTCAAGCCCACGGCTACCTATGGTGAATACAGCCTCCCAGACACACTGGCCCACCTGCACAGGCGTTCTTCCACAGTCTTCTTTTTTGAATGCCTCCTGCAAAGCCATTATTCTAAAGGAAATAGTAGACCAAGGGACCCAAACTGATTGGGGCAGTATGGACACACCCACACTTATTGGATCAATTGTTGACTGTAAGGACAAGGCCCCTATTCCCAATATAGTTGGTCCATTGGAAAGTTTTCCCCTGGTGCGGCGAAGTGAGTCGAACACTGCACACAAAGAGTAAAGTCAGCCATTAAACCTGAATTCTAAATTGAAGAGAACTCTTTCTCAGAATCTACAACAGAATAAGTTACAAATGCTAAAAATAAAGGACGCAAATTTACATGATTTTGTAATGGATCAAAGAAACTTTATTATAACCAATGTCCAGAAGATTGAATGTAAAGAATCCAAAGAAGCTTTGCGTAACAAGGTTTTAGCCTGGTTACGTCAGAGAACAGGACCAGGGGTGGTTAGACGCTTGGACTTAATCATCATCCGCAGGATAGATCAGAGCAATTGGTGCTCACAATCTAATAGTGACTGTATCTTAGTTGGCTGTGGGGACAGCACCCTACCTACCTTTCTTAAACGCTGTAAATATCTGCCCAAAGGTGCCACGAAATATAATTTGATTCTCTAAATTCTATAGTCCTTCCCTTTTATTGTTATTCTGCTGTCTAATGTATGTTTCACAGTCGTCCTTGTTAAGAATCTGCTTTTTACTGCCATAGTGTTTGGCCTTTCACCAGATGGAACCCGTTGACCTTGTTCTTTCCTGGTACGCTGATTGCTCCTGTATTTTCATGCTCTTGTTCTGTGTTTCTTGTTAATCGTCGTGCTGTTTGGATCTTATGCCAGTATGTCTATCCGTAAGTATCATGTAATATTGCTCTGTTTTTTGTTGCGCCTATAAGCCTTTGGGTACCCTGTGCGCGGTATAAATAATAAATCAAATTAAATCAAATCAACCAACAATGACATCTCTGATTTTTGACTCGGGCGAGGATGACAGCTCAGCTGAAACAAATAGCTCTTACACCTCTACGCCTCAATTGCCCTCCAGACGCAGCTTGTTCTGTCCCTACATGCGACAATCAGAAATCAATGAACTACAAGCACAGACTGCACTATCTTCAACCAATCAGGTAATTACTTCCATAGTTGGCCTGTATGAAGAGATAAAAACGGATGTCCGGCAACAAACTATGCTGCTTGGCATACAATTCAATTAAACAATGTATAAGTCATGAAATACAGTCAGAGGACCCCTCTTCGAAAGGGACGGAATTAACTCAACTTGTTTCTCTGATATAAAAAGAAAACAACAGACCTACCTCCTTTGACCTTACATCGCAGAAACTCTCCAATAGGGGAGTGGACCCCTCGTAAGTGCTACTCATTTCTGATGGCACAGTGCTGGAAGCTGCCAACAATGTGGCTCAACACAAACATCCCTCTGTTGTCACAGTCCATTCTGTTGGTGGCACTACGATACCTACAACGGTCTCTTCTCAGACAAAGGAAAAAAGGGGTACAGCTGGACCCAGCACACCTTTTTGTGGCATAACCAGCAGCGAAATTGTCATGAAGCATGGCCCTGGAAAAAAAGGCAAACAGGCAAAGAAAACAAACAAAGAGAAAGGGGAAAAAAGCCCGACCACACAGCCAGTGTTGAAATCCATGCAGAATTTAACTATACCAGAAATAATGTCTGGGAAAAGGCCAAAATCAGTCTCTCATTCTGTACATACAGTTGACAATGAGCATGAAATGGACTCAGTAATCATGTATGCCTCCGATGAAGAGAGTGGGGACAAAGATTGCCGAAAGGTACGCATGCCAGTGCTAACAAACAAGCTTAACCATAAGGGTACCAGTGAACCTGCAATGGCCACTGTCCCAAAAATGAAATTGACTGGCTCACAGTGTGGTGAAATGACAAACAACGCAGACACTCCTCTGCAGGGTGCATTTAAGGGATCCCCTAGTGCGAGTCACTGATGCAACCCAACGCATGTTTGTTACAAAGGTGCTGCGGGATACAGCCGTGAGATTCGGTATTGCAACGGAAACAAGCAGCCAGACCATCTACAGAGATATCAACACACCACTCGTACTGCCACAAAAGGGGTGTTGCTAGGTCTAGAAAAGATCAATAGCTAAGCTAATGTCGAGACTGGCGGGATTCAGGGCTAGCTATAGCCTTTTGGTTGTAATTCCTGTGCTTCTATCCGGGGCTACAACCAAAGGACCCGGGGCTATAGCCCGTCAGCCCCCCCTAGCAACACTTCTGCTGCCACACACCACCGATGAATGATGGAAGGTGCCAGCGGGTTGCGCTGGCTTCTGCAGAACCAAAAAGGGTGTAGTGACAAGACAAGGCTTTGAGGGGTGCTATGGACTTGCCACACAGACTTCATCACATTATACTCAGAGGCCGCAGACATACAGCAATGAGCTGGGGCACAAATCAGGGTCCGAAGTTATAAGGGAAAGAACAGAGCTTGAGACCTTGAAAACAATTACTTGGACACAAATGGTGCATATTATAATTATGAAAAACTATGTCAATAAATGAAAAAAACCTCTGAATTGCACTGGTGTCAACCGCCAGGCTGTCACATTTTCAATTTTGAAGGGTTCAAGGGGCAGAGAAGAATCAGGTGGATCGACACAGAAAACCAGTGACTCATATGATACCCTCCACAAACCCACTGCCTCGAAATGGACACCAGCTCCAAAACACATACAGCAAAATGACAGGCTACGTACCAACTCCTGTTGGAAGGTCAACTGTATCAAGACAGGGGGCTGATTTTAAATCATACTGCAGTCCTGACTTTATTCTCTGAAATTGTCCATTTGAGTGTTATATCGAATAGAGATATTTAAAGTGTTGAATTCTTAGATCAATGTCACACTGATTATTACTTGCTTTTGAATGTAGAGTGGTTTTTGAATTACTATCGAAGGAGGCTGACACACTAGGGCGGCTTGGATTTGTAATAAAAACCATGGATTTGTTCAGGCCATCACACATGAAGGAGAGGGCCCCCAACACCACTGACGAACAGCGTCAACACATCACTCCGTTACAACAAATGACCGGTACAATGAATGAGGGTAAACCGGATAGGAGGGTGGCTCTTGACAGAATGGCAGGGAGGGGAGTGAGCGCCAGCTTAACTGGTCTTGGGTGGCAGCGACTCTCAACTCAAGTTGTGGGTTACAAAAACACACATGCAGGTTCTAGCACCTTCAGCCTTCAAATTAGCCACCTGGAACATGAGAGTCCATAAGCACCTATTCACTTATCCATCTGTGGGACCTATGCTGAAAACACTAGACTTAATTTGTGTCCAAGAGACCTGGCTGATGGAAGTTCCTGCCATGGATGGCTTTACCGTTACAGCACAATTGGCAACCAAGGGTGTGAGAGGGAGGCCCAAAGGGGGTCCTATGACCAAGTGTAGAACTGATTGATGTCTTAACAACATTTAAACACATGATGTTCGAACCGGTTTATTGGCAACTGAGTGAGAAATGCAAAACGGCCTGATGTAAATATAATTTCTAATTTGTAACATTTACTGGCACAAGGGTGTACAACAGATAGACACCTTTGTTGAAACCTTTACCACCTTTTATGTTGATTGGATGGGGTCCCACAAAGATGGACACGTCATTGTTCTTAATTCGATATATCTTGACGTAGAGCTAGACGGAGCTTGCTCATCTTGGTCTACCGTACAGTGATGATCTTGCTTATCCGGAATTGTTTAGTACGAATGGCAACAAGTGGAAAAACTGTTTAAATAGCGTGGGCCTGTACTTTCTACATGGCTCCAACAATGGGGCGAGCGAGGAGTACATTACTTGGCACAGTGGAGACAGGTGATCTGCCCTGGATTACATCTTCCTCGACAGCTTCCTGATGACTAAATGTAGTGATTGTGCGATTATTCAAAACAATTGGAGTGATCACAGTTTATTGACTTGCTTATTTAATTGGTCAAATGGAAGAGGTTGAGAGAAGTATGATGAGTCCAATGAGCCCAATCCTGCCTCCAAGAGGATAAAATGGAACCAATACAAGATAAATGAGGTTAATGAAGAAATCAAAGGCGTAGTCAAAAGTACTAGCTATAACTGGAAAATGCAGACTTTCACCCACGACCACTACAGTGATTTTCTTCATAATGTAATAGAGACTAGACATGCTGGTAAATGGGAAAAGAGAAAGGCCAAACACACTATCAATAACAAATCACATCGAAATGATGAAGCATTAGCAGAAAAAAGAAGGAAATGAGGCTCTCGATTAGAATAATCAAGAAACAGAATGGGCCTGAAAAAGAAAGAGGGGAGCAAATTAGAAAAACCAGGCTAAAATACAACGATTTGATTAAAAAACCACTGTGCCATAATGGTTCAAGCGGATGCAGAGGAAGAAGAAAGACTTGTGTTCATTCTGGGTCTTAATGAACAGCCAAAATAAAAGTAGTGGCGAAAGCTCTATTTTTTTGGAAGGGGACTGGATTCAGCATTTTAGAGCCATGTATGGAAGTGAGGGGGATCCAGCTGTGGACAAATGTAATATGGAAAGGTGCAACATTGTTGACAACAAGCTCATCGTTGTGTTGTCACTTTTGACACATCTGACGTGTTGGAGGATATTAAAAGAACAAGCAACTCGAGAGCTCCAGGCCCAAATAAAACATCAAATAGTTTGTTCAGGGGAGCCATGACAGAGTGGGAAAGAATTGTGAAGCTCCTCTTTGACGACATTCTGAAGAAAGCTATTATCCATCAACATGCAGAACTTCCTACATTATTCCAATATACAAAAAGGGCAGCATATCTGATGCCAAAAACTATCGAACCATCTCAATTTTAAACGCAGTCAGCAACATTTTTGCCAGTCTGGTCATGAAACATCTGGAAACGTGTGCCAACACAAAAATCTGTTATCACCATTTCAAACTGGCTTCCGAAAAAACCACGGTTCACATTTGAACGGATATGTACTGAGCTGCCTTCAGGAACTAGTCAATCGAGGTAAAACTCTGTCATACATCTGACAACCCTGGACTTATCCTATGCCTTTGATACTGTCTCTAGACCTAGACACTGGACAAAATAAAGGAAGTGGGACATCTCTGAGGGCCTGTTGAAACTAATCATTAAACAGCATGAAGATACCAACGTCCAAGTTAGACTAAACATGGAGGGCAGCCTTTCTGAAAAGATATCCGGTCTAAGGCAGGGGTGCATTCTTGCCTCCTGCCTTTTCAATTTATACGCTGTGGACGTGGATTGCCTGTTGGAGGCAGCGTCCCTTGCCCCGCCTAAAATTGGAAATGCGGCAATTAGCTGGATGGCTTATGCCGACGACTTTGTGCTACTGGATTGCACCCAAGTGGGATTATGTCGCCTTCTGGCGGCTTTTGAAGGCTTTGCAAGTGAAAATAATCTCAAAATAAATTCCCCAAAAACTCAACTAATGTCACTTGCAAGGCAAGCATGCTAAATTACATTAAGCTGCTGTGTGAATAGGGTCACCCTAGAGAGGGTTAAGACAATTATCTATCTTGGTTTCCCAATCATAAATTCTTCAAACAGAGAATTCCTCAGGAATAATCTGAGGGTAAAAGTAGATTATTGTATCCCCCAAATATAAAGAATTAAGTATTAATACTGCAAGTTTTCTCTGGTCCCTTTAATCAGATTTTTTGATGATAAAATCAGCCCTAAATTGTTATATGACATTGAGCCACTGGAAGATTGGGCTCTGGATTATCTCACCCGGCCTGAGGGTGTGATCTGGTGCAAGGTCTTAAGTGTTTCAAACGTAGTACCTGTGAGTGCCGTCTTTGAAAGCCAAAGGTCATTGGTGTCTCTTGTTATTATACACAGCATGTTTGGTAACTCAGTGAAAACACCTTATATTTGGCAATTGCTAAGGCCATGATATCTGGGCAGGTACCCACTTTGGCAAATCTCATTGATCGCTGTGAAATCATTCTGTGCAGGTTGGAAATGGGAAAGGACGAACTAACAAACAAGCCAGAACATTTAAAAAAAAACTTTGTGCACATTTGTGGTGTGCAAATACTCACTGTTTGCACAAATACACCAGCCTGTCCCATTTGCAACATGAAAACAGAAGCAGAGATTCCCAAGTGCCAAGATTAGGGATACATATCCGCGGTTCCGCTGGAATCTTCTTCCTACTAAGGAGATTCTGCTTGGATGGAAAAGGCTGTTGGTAACAGAAACTGAATGTAGATTTTGCAAACAGGCAGGTAAAATCAAAACCCGGAAGCAACTGTTCACAGAATGCTTTACACTAACTAGTAGGAGGTACTGTTGTTTTCAAAAATACTTTGGCTCGGTTGTCTGTTTAGACCAGGAATCCTTTTGGGCAAAATACATTGAGGGTATGCAAGTGTCAACGGTGGTCTCAGTAGTCACTTTTATTGACAGCCTGAACCTAAATGATCTGAATTAATTTGAAAAAGTACAAACAGGTTATTATATTTCTCTTACTCTTGAAGATGTGTTTTTAAGGTCCCACAATTTAGAATTTTGATTGCATCATGAATTGCATCTTTTTTTCATTTACAGATGAATTGGTTTTATGGATTGAGCACATTGGGCCTCATCACGAGTGGGGCGGTAACGCCAGCGCTATTAGCGCTGGCGCTAATAGCCCTACCGCCAAACCCCCCAGTGCTATTAGCGCCGGATCACGGGTTTGGCGGAACGGTTATTGCCCATTCCCCATTGGGCCCATTCGGGAATTCCTAATTCCCCATTGGGCCCAATGGGGAAAATTCGTGCTATTACCGGCGGCGGATTTCCCGCCGGCGGTAATCGCGCTGAAAATCAGCAAATTTGCAGCGGATATCTCCCCAGTTTAGAGCTGGGGGGAAATCCACCAAAGCCATGATCTGATGGACCCTTAAATGCGGCGGTAATAGCGTTACTGCCGCATTTAAGGGTTACCACCAAACTCGTGATGAGGCCCATTGTCTTTTTGGCATAATTAATTCAGGGCTAAACACATGTTGTTCTGTTTAACTGTGTTCATGCCTGTTATTATTCTTGTATTTGACTTTTTTAAACTTATTTATTATTTCTTTTTAAATTTTAAAATGTTTCGTTACGGTTACATTTGTTTTTTAAACAATAAACAAATAAAATAAATATAAAATAAAAAATAAAAAGCCAACAAAGGGCAATAATCCTAGAAGAAAATAAAAGCTACAGTTGCCAAAGCAAAGAGAGAATAATATCAGGGCAATTTGTGAACAACTTGTATTGCCCAAGCCAAAAGAAGGCAATTGTAGTCTTTAGTGTTAGTAAAGACTATTGCCCATATCTAATGAAGTCATAAAATGAGGTGTCTTAAACCTACATTGCCTAAGTCAAGGAAGAGTGAAAGTGAGAAAAAATCACTATCAGCATTTGGATAATGACTGGGGACCTCATCACGAGTTGGGCGGTATCCCGGCAGTATTACAGACGGGATACTGCCCAGGCTAATAGCATTGCCGCCAAGCCCTCTAGTGGTATTACCGCTGGATCACAGGTTTGACAGTAACAGTAATTCCCCATTTCCCATTGGGTCCATTAGACCCAATGGGGAATTTTCGGCACAATTACCGTTGGCGGTATTACAGTACGTGTAATGCACCAAAAATCAGCAATTTTGCGGCTCATGTACCTCCAGCTCAGACCTGGGGATAAATGTATCCAAACTCGAGATTTGGCGGACCCTTAAATGCGGTGGTAACAGCATTTCTCCAGCATTGGATCTTTCATAGATTCACATGCTTAGAACATTCCCCGTCGACAGACTGGGAACCCTCGGTAAGCTTATAAAGCCGTTTCCCATAGGAAAACATTCAACACTTTCGTGTCCTATCTACGTCGTTTTGGGCCGCGCACGCATGCCCCACTAGGATGTAGCGGTATAAATGCCCCGCCCCCACGGCTCCCTTCAGATTTCAACCGTCTCCATAGTAGTGGGAGCACCTCGTGTAGTCTATTTGGTTAGGTTGTGCTGTTGCAGTTTTTCTCCTGATGTCGGGAAAAGCGTTATTCCGCCCGTGCGCTACGTGCGGGTTGAAGAAGGTGTGTGAGGGGGACGGACATATGGACTTCATATACTGTCTACACCCTCATCATTCGGCAGACAAGTGCGACATATATAAGGGCTTCTCCCAGAAGACTCTTAAAGATCGGAGTCGCAGACTTGTGGCATGGTTGAATGACGGAGCGGGGGCATAACCGCCTTCGGAGGTGGGCTCCACGCGAAGCACGGCCTCAGTGTCAAAATCTTCAGGGGCCCCGCGCCGCTCAACGTTGTCGGAACCCCCGGTGAAGAAATCGCGACCGGCGGAGAGAGAATCATCGGAAGGCCATTCCAAGAACTCTTCTTCAAAGAAGGCCTCTTCATCCTCATCTTCAGCGAGGAAAGACAAAAAAGAAAAATCTAAATCCTCCTCGGGCGATCGTCATGGATCGGCCTCGAGTCGAGATGCAGAGAAACGCAGGTCGGGTTCGGAAAAGGCGGGAACGCTGCATAAGCCTGCACGACCACCACCGTCGTCGACGGTAGGGCAGTCGTTGACTAATTCTCTGCCGCTGACGCAGTTGACCTCAACCATTCCTGGACCGCAGACGACGACGACGTCGATGACGGAGCCGACTATCGCTTCGTTGACGGAGATCCCGCAAGAGGCCTGGAGTCCAGAGGTATACGACCCAATTTTGCCAGAGACACTTCTACAGCAAGAGGCCTTGTCGGTGTCCTCGGGAGACGAGGATGTGAGAATAGCTGGCCCTGCAGAGCTGGGGTAACAAGTTACCAGGCCTCTCTCCGGGAGCATTCCGGGTTCTACCTCTCTGCTCAATCCACAGTCACTTTTATCATTGGAAGTCTTGTCCACGTTGCAAACATTGCTGAAGACACTGGATGACAGACTACCTCGAACAACTCCGGCCAGGTCAGTCATCGACGACCCGGGCCCGTCTCGTCGACCACTGCCTTCAACCCCCGCGGCAGTGCCGCCGGTTGCAAACCTCTCGGCCCCACGCCGCGAGGAAGGGGAACTGATGGATTCGGACTCGGACAGCAGAGCCTCGTCAGTTGTCTCCCTTTCCCCCTCCAGGGATCCAACCTGGGAGTCTGAAGCAGAATTGGAAACCCCGAGGAGCCCGGCTCAGCTGTCTCCCCCAGACAATATTGGGTCATTTCACACCATGATGGCCAGGGCTTGTACAGAATTTGGGCTGGCCCAGGAAGAAGAGAAAAAGGACTGTTTTCTTTTCAACCACATGGGGAAAAGTGTTTTCAGTGCACATCCTGGATCATGTGTGGAAGGAAGGACTGCAGACCATGCGCCACCCTTTCTCGGAACCAGCGATAAAGTGTCGTCTTGAGAAAAAATGTAAGGCCCCGGACTCTACTCCGAAGTGCCTTTCCTCCCAACCAACTCCTGACTCAGTGGTATCGGCGGCGGCGGCGAGGAAGGCGAGGGCCCAGAACAAGTGCACGACCCCCCCAGAAAGTGATGCCAGACGACAGGATGCTTTCGGCAAAAAAGTGCTGTCGGTAGGTGCTACCACAGTGAAAGCAGCCAATTCTCTAGCCACAGTTGCCAGATACGACAGGGAGATGTGGCACCGGCTGGCTCCTATACTGGAACACCTTCCGGATGAACAGCGCAAAGCGGCTATGTTGCTGGTCAGGGAAGGTGAAGAGGCTTCCAATCATGCAATAAACATCGCAGTGGACCTCGCGGAGTCGGGGTTTAAGCAGGTGAATAATGGTGTGGTTCTCCGACGGCAGGCATGGCTAAAATGCACCAACTTCCGACCGGAGGTGCAGTACAAGGTACTGGATATGCCTTTTGAAGGAGACCTCCTCTTCGGAGAGAAGGTGGACGAAGCCCTGAAGGGCATGAAAGAGGACTCAGACACTGCATGTTCCTTGGGGACCCTCCAGAGTGGTCAAAGTTTCCGGTCTTTTCGTCCCTTCAGGGGAGCATCGGGAAACTCCAGATTCTCAGCATCAAGGGACAGATCCTTCAGTAGGCCAGCACACCCCTCCCAGGGATACAGACGAGCTTCGCAAGCGGCTAAACGTCGCCGGGACTACCCGGCCCCCAAGAAGAGTGCAGGTTACTCGTTGTCGACGAGGGATATGCAGACAGAGGACCAGTAATGACGGGTATCGGAAAGTTCTGGGGGGCAGAGGATCATGTTACATCAACGAATGGGAGCAAATAACAACGGATCAATGGGTGTTAGACACTGTAAAATACGGACATTCCCTGCAATTCAAAAGCAACCCTCCGCACATTCCACCAGCATTTGTAGCTCAATCCTATCTGAGCGTGTTGCAGCAGGAAGTAGCACTTATCCTACAAAAAGGTGCTATAGAATTGGTTCCGTCGTCACAAAGGGGTCAAGGGGTTTATTCCCGATACTTTGTGGTGAAAAAGCCTATCGGAAAGTGGCGTCCCATCCTAGACCTGCGCGAGCTAAACAAATCGTTGAAAAGCATAAAGTTCAAGATGCTCATGCTCCAAGAAGTGATCCGGTCAGTTCAAGAAGGAGATTTTCTGGCGTCTCTGGATCTGCAGGACGCGTACTTCCACATACCGATGTGTCGGCGACACAAGAAGTTCCTAAGGTTTGTGGTAGGGCGGACTCACTACCAGTTCACAGTACTTCCCTTTGGACTGAAATCTTCTCCCAGAACGTTCACAAAATGCTTGGCCCCGGTGGCAGCCTGGCTGAGAAGGCAAAGCCATCATGTATACCCGTATCTCGACGACTGGTTGGTGAGGGGGTCCTCCCCTATGTCGACGCACAGGAGTCTGCAGGCCATCATGAGCCTCTTACAACGTCTGGGGTTTGCGATAAACCTCAAGAAATCCTCGATAACACCGTCAAGAAGCTTGGTGTTCCTAGGTGCACAGTTCGAGACCCATTCAGGGTTAATGAGACCATCCCTCGACAGGATCACCAAACTCAGTCGATTAGCAGGTCAGTTGAAAATCAATACCAGACTGTCAGTGAGAAAATATACATCGATCCTGGGCGCTATGACGTCCTGCATTCCTCTGGTGGGCAACTGCCGCCTGTTCATGAAGCCAATGCAACAGTTTCTGGCGGACCGATGGATGCAGGCTCAAGGCCTCTGGTCAGACAAGCTGACCGTCGACGACGACGAGCTCCTGTTAGCTCTTCGATGGTGGAAAAGCGTCCAGAATCTATCCAAAGGAGTACCCCTACAGGAACCGGAGTTTCGGTTAACTGTAGTGACGGACGCGTCCCTAACTGGCTGGGGGGCACACATGGGCACTCTGCAAACACAAGGCCGTTGGTCTCAGAGGGAATCTCTCCTGCACATCAACGTTCTGGAACTGAGAGCAGTGCGCTGGGCCCTGAGGGCGTTCCTGCCTTACATCAGAGGGTCCACAGTGAGAGTTTTGACAGACAACACCACAGCGATGTTTTACTTGAGGAAGCAAGGCCGCACCCGATCCAGAACCCTTTCCATCGAGGCTCAGAAGATGTGGCACTGGGCTCTGAAACACGATATATCCATCGTAGCTCACCACCTTCCAGGAGTAAGGAATGAACAGGCGGACTCGCTCAGCAGAAATATGGACCAGATTCACGAGTGAGAAATAGACACCGGTCAATTGTCGAAAGGTCTTCGAGAAATGGGGGCGGCCTCCGCTGGATCTCTTCGCCACGAAGAGGAACAAGAAGTGTGAGATGTATGCCAGCAGGTGGCCACAGGAAGATTCGATGGGAGAAGCGTTCTCCTTCCCGTGGATGGACAAGTTCCTCTACGCCTTCCCTCCGTTTCCTCTGATACGGAGAACTCTGCAGTGGATACGCAGGTACAGGTGCCGAGTCATCCTGGTGGCACCGTGTTGGCCGAGGCAGCCGTGGTTTTCCGACCTGCTTCACATGTCAGCGGATCATCCGATAACGTTCCCAAAGGTTCCCAACTTCCTGTCCCGGGACGAAGCAACAGTGTGGCATCACAATCCAGGCAGTCTCAATCTCACAGCTTGGCTCCTGACTTTTCAGAATTTGGTGCCTTGAACATTCCCTCGGACTGTCGGAAGGTCTTACAAGCTGCGCGGGCCCCTTCCACCAATAAGTCCTACAGGTGTAAGTGGAGAAGATTCTGTGCGTGGTGTCAAGGACAGACGGGAGTGCAACCTCTGAGGGTTACTCCGGAACAGCTTCTTCCGTATCTACTACACCTATCAAAAAGCGTATTGTCTTTTTATCACTAAAGGTTCATCTGGCAGCCATCTCTAGGTTCACAAGAAGAAGGAAGTCATCTCCCTTGTTTAGCGACAGGTTAGTGAAACACTTCATGAGAGGTTTGTTCCGGACATTCCCTCCGGTTAAACATTTTCCACCAAAGTGGAGCCTGAATATAGTGCTAGCAGGGTTAATGAAACCACCCTTTGAGCCAATGGCCACATCGTCGATGAAGTTTTTGTCATGGAAAGTGGCTTTTCCAATAGCTATCACATCAGCTATACGGATCTCGGCGTTGCAAGCGTTGGTCATAGACCCGCCGTACCTCAGATTTTTCAAGGACAAAGTGATTCTGTCAACAAGTCCTCGTTTCATCCCAAAAGTTCCTACAACTTATCATAAGCACTCATCCATTGTCCTGCCCACCTTCTTCATGACGCCTTCATCGGCTGCGGAAAAGGTCCTACATACCTTGGGCGTCAAGAGAGCTCTAAAATGTTACCTTCATCGAACTCAACAACTTCGATATACGCAGCAACTCTTAGTTGCATATGGCCCTTCGGCAAAAGGGAAGGCAATTTCAAAACAGGGACTGGCCCGATGGGTCTCGTCGACGATTGCTTTCTGTCATTCAAAAAGCGGGAAAACCGCTACAAGGACGTCCGAGAGCTCACTCAACCAGGGCGACTTCGTCGTCGACGGCGTTGTGTGCAGGGGTACCACTGACAGACATTTGCCAGGCGGCAGCATGGTCAGTGCCTCACACATTCACCCACCACTACTGCCTCGAACGACAGCATGCGGACGAAATACAAATGGGAAGAGCAGTCTTGCAACATCTATTTCAGTAAGGTAAGCCCTTTCTCAAGAAGGGTCTATGCTGATTTGGACATATATATGTATGAATATATGTATAGATATAAATGTGTGTTTATGTATGTTATTATAGCTTTATATGGATATTGCTCTGTGAAATTACTGTGGCACGCTTTAAAATCGAATCTTATGTAAACGTGATTCGCTATATGCAGGATTGGGTGGGTGCTGGATTGCATTCACACCTCCTCCTTTTTTCAGGATCACTGCTGTGCATTCTATTCTAAGCATGTGAATCCATGAAAGATCCAGTGCTGGAGAAGGGAATAGTTTCTTACCTGTAACTCCATTTCTCCAGCATTGGTATCTTTCATGGATTCACATGCGCCCGCCGGCCTTCCCTAAATGCAATCATCTTGTAGTTCTTGGTTTCACCCCATTCTACTTTGGAGGGGTCGAAATCTGAAGGGAGCAGCGGGGGTGGAGCATTTATACCGCTACTTCCTAGTGGAGCGTGCGTGCGCGGCCCAAAACGACGTAGATAGGACACGAAAGTGTCGAACGTTTTCCTATGGGAAACGGCTTTATAAGATTACCGAGGGTTCCCAGTCTGTCAACGGGGAATATTCTAAGCATGTGAATCCATGCAAGATACCAATGCTGGAGAAATGGAGTTACAGGTAAGAAACTATTCCCTACTGCAGCATTTAAGGGCTACCACCCAACTCAAGTGTGAAAACAAGAGTGTCAGGAAGGCTGCCCCTCTGATAGGAGATATTCAGGAGGCATGGAGCATAACCTGTATTATGTATGGCAATCACATATGTGTAATACACAGCACCAGGAAGTGAAGTTGACCAGGCGCCGGTAATTGTAAAACCCCATTCCCATTTCAGTCCCATAGGACTCAATGGGAATGTGGACCACGGAAGCACCGGCAGCGTTGATAATGGTGCTGGTGCTTCCGTGAAAATCTGTGGGCGTTCCGTAGAGTTATACTGTGCCAGTCCGGTAACAACCGTTGTTACTGGACCGGCATAGTTAGAATGAGGCCCATTTTTTTTAAATCCATGAAGTACAAACTTTGCTTTTATGATGAAGAGAAGTGTTACAAGATCTTGGTTACAAATGGAAAGAGGAACACTTTGTGGAACATCTGCGAACTGTTGGTTGAATTCAATGTGGAACTTTTTGTTGTGAGACAGGATTTCCTTATCCTTTTGGAACTGCTAAAAAAGATCCTACTTAAATCTGGGGAAGGGGAATTCACTGAGATTATGAGGAGGAGCTATTATTTAATAAAGGGGAAAGACAGCATTGTGTTGTGACAAAGTAGAGTGGTGAATCTTCCCTTTAGCGGGGAAAGATGGCATTGTGTAGTAACAAATTATTGTAGTGAATATTCTCCTCAGCTGTGAAAGACAATGTCATGAAGGATATCCCTCAGTTCCATAGAATGGTACGTAAGGAGGTTTAAATACCTTTGTCTCGAGTTAAGGGGGAAGAGGAAGGATCTACATCATTGTGTAATTAAATGTGGTTTGTTGCAGGTATTATTGACCACTGTTAGGTGTTTGATAGGTATTGATCGCAATAGGATTTATAAAAGGTGTTTGCTGGTAAGCATTGTTAGCAGCTTTGTAGAGGAAGGTGTTTGGAGTAAAATATGGGTTTTGTAATTGGGTTCATGATAGTGTTTTCTGTTAGATGTCATTAGTAGTTGTGTGAACAAGTATATCTGCTATTAGGATTGTGAACGTTTGGCATTTTCGTGCAGGAGTGCAGCCTTCAGGCCAGTGTGGATTGATTTTTTGAACTTGGTTGGAGCATTGTGACAACATGGATAAGGCAGTAGAGCAGATGTCTAAAGTGCTTCTGCAATATAAGGATTGAATTTTAAGTAACACAAAGAGTGAGTTTGGGGAACTTTGGTCAAATTGTTTAAATCATGGCACGAAGAGGGCATGCATGTGAGGTACCGATTAGAAGATATGCACACGTACTTGTTGTCAACCTGGGGAAACAGTTGAAAAATAGTCAGAGTATCCTCGATTTATGGAAAATGTATGCGGAAGAAGAGGGTACTTTTGATAATGATGGGGAGGGTTCTTCCCAGGTACGAAGAAAATCTACTGCCCCACCACCCCCATATTAATCGTATCCCTTAAAGCCTGCTGTTGGATACACCAATGCTCAGCTTTCTAACCCCATGGAGAATAGGAAAGAGACATCAGGAAAGCCTGGGGGCACCTTCAAGGACCAGAGAATTCTAGCAATTGCGAACAAAGCTCGCAGGCGGAATTGCAAAAAGCAGAGCAGGATCTGACGCAAGCATTGCAAGAAAAGAAGAGGCAACAGGGGCAAGCAGAGGGGCAGAGCACACCTATGGGTAATGATTAATGGAGAGTGGGGCAGATTCATTATAGGATCAATGGCACATTTCTAAACGAGCCCCAGACCTCGGTGGCTCAGACCACCCCTGGCGAGACCTCGCTGTAGGGCGAAAGTGAGGAAGCACAATTCATGGGTGGGGAAAGGGGTATGTCAGACAGAGATATATTAAGTGTAGAGGGAATCCAGGGGGAAGACAGCAACGAATAGGAGTCTGAGGCATTGCAGGTGGCAACACCCTGAAGCTGCTGACTTCAATTGCAGCCCAGCCAAATGGCCAAGCCAAATGTAAGATGCAGGTGAGGGCCTCCACGCATAACCAGCGGGAAACCTGTGTGCCTTGCCCCATTATATGCCTTGGCCCCACTTGGACCTAGTCAATGTAATACACTTCTTGCCCTTCCTCCCTGCAGGAGCGGGCACATTATTTTACGCCCTAGAAAGCAGATAGCATGCATCACCCTAGCTGTGGGAGATATAAGGAGTTTGTTTGCCTCCCTGCTAGGGAAGCAGGCAGATGAGATATAGAGTAAAGCTAGGTACAAGGTAGTAATGATGAACAGTACCACCCACAATAGCACCCCATTTAACTTTCAAGTGCAGGTATGGAACATTTTAAGGACCATGTTGTGAGAATCCTGCAGATCTCCCACTAAAACCCTGCCTAAAGTCTCCTCCCAGGTGGTCAGGAGAGGGCAGACGCTTCCTGATCCCAATCCAGGGGGTGGTGTACTGCGGGAGGATCACCTGAGTAGAGACAAGGCCCAGGGTGGTGGGGTGAGTTCACAGGATGAGACACAGTATTTCTCCATGGAGAGGGATACTCTTGCCACTGGGTTAAAGGAGGATGTGGCCTATTGTCATGTTGATATATTTCAACCTCCTACTAAGGGTGGAAGGATAAACTCCCAGGGTATAATCCAATACAGTGTGGTATCCAAAGACCAGACCCTTTTACCTCTAAAATCATAAATCTTCCCCAATGTCAAAAATGTACCAAGAGGAATGAAGGAAATGTGACCTTTTCTATCCCAACTGGCTCTAAAAAGGTCGAGCCCTACAATGCCTCTTCTAAAAACATCAAGGAAGGGGAAATCACTGTTGAAAATAGTAAAGAAACAGGAAAAATTAATTTCCTTCAAAAAAATCCCTCAGGGAGTGAGACGAAGAAGAGGGCCGAAGAGGCATGTAGAGTTAAAGGACAGGCAGGCAAGCCTAGCAGCGTTTGGCAGGGCCAGACAGCTAGAACTATGGACCTGCACCTGAGGCCAATTAACCCACCTGAGGGGCACAGAATCCTGCAGCAGAAAGGATCTGTAGAAAGTAGTTGGAGCAGGAGCTGGAAGTCGGCAGCCATTGCAGAAGAAGAAACAGAATACAGGCTGGCAGTTCACTAGGAAGTGTGACCACAGAAGGGAAGCCGTAGTGAAGGAAAAGCAGATTCCACCTGTAAGCTCTGAGTTGGTCCGGTGCTCACATTTCCTGTTTGGCTGTGGCTGAATTGCAAGAGACTGGGCTAAGCGGGCCGTCTTTTCAGGTGTGCCTAATTGCTGTGAATGCAGAGCTCAAGTTTACACAAGGCCCGTGTGCAGAAGCAAGCCGAGGGAAGCTGAAGAAAAGAAGTCTCTCCATTGTCAAGGCTGAACCTGAGACACCCATACTGCAGAGAGTTGTCGGTCCCAAGAGAGCCTCTTTCAGTAGTAGCAGAAGCAAGAACGTCTGTAAGTGGCAGCCGCCCGCCAACTGCTGTGATTCTGGAGCCAGTGAGTGAAGCTCTGTACTGCAAATCACATAAGACTCCTTGCCGGTAACTGTAAACAGCTGAATTCACACTTGCATATAAGTTAAAGTCAGTGAAATTGTTTGCAGTCGTTGGTAGTCATTGATAATAAAGAGAATTGTATCATGTGCATATTCAGCATTAGTTAAAGTATTCGCGCAAGAAGACATCTTTCTTTTCCCATTGTTGCATAGAAATCATTACCAGAGAGGATGCATGTCTCCTATTAAGAGGATAATGTTGGCGGCAATGGTTCAAGAAATAGCAGCTGACTTTCCCAAAGTGTTACAAGAATATTTCACATCAAAGAAAGGTTGCGTCTAAGACACTGTGGGCCTCATTATGACTCTGGCGTTAGCCGTGCTGGTAAATACCGGCACGGCTGCCGCCGGAGTCATGAATTTTCTGGCGCCCAGGAACGGGCAATCCCGGGGTATAACAGCCCTGGGGCACCCGGTAATTGCCCATTGCCAGGCGCTGGAAAATATTACTCCCCATTCCTATTTGAGTCCCATTGGACTCAATGGGAATGGGGAGGGTGAATGCACCGGCACCATTCAAGGTCTGCGAGCGGGTGCTATTCCGCCCATCGGGTCAGACCTGGTGGGTTGAAAGGCACCCGCTCACAGAACTCATAGTTTGCCAGTCTGCAAACAATGGTACCGGCAAGCTTACCGGTACCGGCAAACTCATAATGAGGACCTGTGTTTCCCAATGCACGTTTAAAAAGAACGCTGCCTGAATAAAAGTTTCTAAGTTGAAGTTTCTCATCAAAGTGAGCTTGTGTATACCTGAATTATTTTCTGAAGTGAAACTTGACTCTTGTAACATTCAGAACAAAGACTGAATAGTTGTAGAAGTTGCTGAAATCACGAGAATAACAAGCAGTAACCAAGCCAGTAGACACATCCTTTCTAAGGTGAAACTAGCCCAATTAAGATTGGAACACCAAGGTTTTGAAGTTGTTAAAGCTATTATAAACAACGAATCCTCTGATATAAGGGTTACAATGTTTTCCAAGGCTGGAGGAGTGGCAATACAGCTTTGGGGTAACTACTGGAAAACAGAAGGTGTACATAAAGTTGGGGAAGGGAGTTGGGTGCTTGTTAAAAATAACTGATCAGCAATATGTGAAGCTGAGAGAGAGAAGCAGTCTAGAAGCCAAGACAGATTTTGATGGAGCTGTAAGACAGACAGAAGAGGCAAAGAGGCTGCCCTTTCTTATGGTACAGGAAAAAAGAGTGCCTTGCCTACCCGTACAGATCGAAGAGTCTTGTCTAAGTTGCCTAATATATTTTCAACATATCAAGTCGTTGCAGAAGCAGCAGAATTGTGGTTGTCTATAATTTTGTCAGGACCTCTTTTGAATGTAGTTGAAGCAGTAGTAGACTGTGAGGCAAAGGAATCTGCTTTCACAGTATCATTTGCAGAAAGGAGTTGCCAAGAAAAGAGCAACCCTTTTAGAAGAAGCATCCTCACAAATTGTATTCAACACGCTTTAGTAGTTACAAAAGAACAGTTGCTGTTAAAGCAGAGGTGGTATTTCTTTTGTTTTGAACACTATCCATTCTGTCCTGGAAGGAGATTATCCAGGATTGCCATTGGTGCAGTTTTCTTGGTGGAACTTGGAAAGGGGAACGTTTCAAAGAACGAAGAAGGAAGAGTGGATTTTTGTTTGACTGAACTTTTGTTTCTTTGGAACTTTGCAAGAACTGATTTAAAAATGTATTTATCCCTGGGAGAAATTGACTTTGGAAATTCTTGGGAAAACCAGATCTACCCAGTACAAGTAGAAGTCACCAAGACACTGGTTATTTCATAACCTTTTATTTATTTTTGTATGCATTGTTTTGATTGTTCTGTTGTTTAGTGTGGGGGCCAGTTTTGTGCATGCTTGGAGTTTCCACCTTAGATCCTATATTAGGTGGGGAATCCCCTGGTAGAGTAGGCTTAGTTAGGTTTTATTTGCATTTTTCTTTTGAAACAAAATGTAAAATACAGAGAAAACTACAAGCAGTTGTCCGCCTTGCATTACTGACCCCTCACTATGTCCCCGGGCAGACCTGATATGAAGTCTATCCTAGCCCGCACAATGAAAGCAGATGAGGACCCTGTCCTTTATATACAGCAGATTCAGGAGATGTGACGGTTAGAGACAGTGGAGACTTGGGACAAAAACATTATTGTTTTTTATCACGTGTTACACAAGGGGCTCCCTTTGGATGCACAGCAGATTTAAAAAAGGTGGTTGGATTAGAAGCTAAATCATGGTCCGAGATACATGTGCACATCACACATTATTGCCGGCAGAGACAGGAGAAAGATTAGGAGTAGGCAGAATAGGCACAAAGGGCAGAAGAAAAATCGGTACATAGGAAATTAACAAAGCTAAGCGTGGAAGATGCAGTAATAACTAACACCACAGAAGGGCAACCTGAACATAGCCCCGCACAAAGAAAGGCCTAGAGATTTTGGGAGGGGAACAGTAGGATTCCAGAGGGGAAGACAATGTTTTTATAGAAGCAGATGGGGGGGGGGGTAGGAGAAACATGTGGGCCCGATCAGGGTTGAAATGTTGGTCTTTCAGGAATATGGGTAATTTCGCACGAGACTACAGGAGCAGACCAACCATGCCATTCAAGAACAATGTCCCAGCCTACCATCCTGCCTTTAATCCGCAGCTCCAATTACCCCCATATGCCCCAGGTCCTGTACAACAATAGCAAATGCAGTTGCAGTTTCTACATTGTACAGAGCCACCTGACCAACCATGGAATAAGAATCCCCTGCCACACGGCACAGTCACTCACTACACGGGAGCAACCGTGTTGGGAGGCAATCCTTACCAGCTCCCCGGAACGAATGCTTACCCTCAATAGGCAGCCCACAGGCAGCTTTGGCATGCCCAGAACTATCAATAACTACCAATATGGAACATGAACCCTGAGTAGGAGTGAGGATAGGGGAGCAAACATTTTCTTTTTTGGTCGACACAGGAGCTACCAGGTCCTGTATTAAGTAGGGGACCTTCCCCATATTGGATAAAATAATGGACACAAAAGGGTTTTCTGGGGCTGTCAAATCGTTTCCTTTCACTGAAGACTTATCTGTCACCATAGGCACATACAAATTATCAGTCCCTTTATTTTCTTCATGGGATACCCTAGTCCATCTTCTGGGTAGGGTCATTATGAGCAACTTGAACATGACCATTTTATTCTCAGATGAGGGAATAGTGTGTTCTACCCCGGGCACCTTCCACGCTAGAGCTGTCACAGTAATAAAAGCATTCTGTGACCACAGCACCCTGCGAGGCATACCCCTCCATCTCGATTTGTTCCTCGATGGGGTATCAGTTGTGTTAGGGTGGTTGCCAGGGATTAAGGATAAGATTTTGTATGTACCTGCAGAGTTCCTATTTCAACCAGCTGTCCAGCAGGAACAGGCACCATGCACCATTGCCAAGATATATTTGCAAGCAGTAATGAGCAAGGCAGACATGTCAATCCTGTCTGGTTTGGACGAGGAGGATTTTGAATGTTAAATGGTTTTATTCATTGACCCAACACAGCAATTGAGGGATGTGTCTGACAAACAGCTATTCAAAGACACAGAAGACGAGGAGGAAATGATATTTGAACTCCCCATACCTTGCCGGGTAGTAGTGGAACACAGAGAGGTAATGCACACCCTGCTCTTTGCCAATGCAGTATCGTCACACTTACAGGAAGATTTAGACCGGGTACCGATACACTTGTGGACCAGAGGCTGCACAATGTAGCCCTGTTAAAACCATAAGGGCGGTTCACATTAAACTAAAACCAGGAGCGGTGCTGTCCAGAGTAAAGCAATACCCCATGTCAAATGAAGCAGAGGAAGGCATTTACTCCACCTTAGAGGCCTTATGGCAGCAGGGCATAATACAGCCATCAGCATCCCCATGTAACACAGCAATATATCCTGTGAAAGGGTCAACCTGGAGGATGGTGCAGGTCCTACACCCATTGAACAATATTGTAGAAGCAGAATTCCCAGTGGTCCCAAATCCTGCCATCATTCTGTGAAATATCCCCACAGAAGCTACCTATTTTACTGTGACGGATCTCAAAAATGTATTTTTCTCCATCCCATTACACCCTGAGTCATAGCCACTTACAATGTTTACTTTTAGGGGCCAAAGGTTCCAACACACTCATTTGTCCAAAGGGTACTGCAAGTTCCCCAGCATATTTAACAGGGTGTTGCAAATGTATCTCGGGAACTTACAAACACAGAGCACAGTGATCATGTATGTAGAAGACCTCCTGGTGTGTAGCATGACAGAAGAGTTATGTAGTAATGAATCAGTAAAACTCTTGACTTTATTGGAAGTGAAGGATTACTAGGTCGACAAGAGTAAACTGCAAAGGGTGGTGTACCAAGGGCGGATAATATCATCAGCAGGCAGAAAAATAACCCCAGAAAGAGCCAGAGTGGGGCAGAACAAATCCCAGTCTACCACAGTAAAGCAAATGTAGCAGTTCTTAGGTTTATGTAACTATTGTAGGTCATGGATATTTGATTATTCAACATACACTAAACCCCTGCGGCAAGGAGTAAAGGAAGCACAGAAAGCAAAAGGGGCCATTGTCTGGAAAGACAAGATGATTTAATCATTTCATGAGCTTAATAATGCTATCAGCAGTGCCCCAGTTCTAGCCACACCAGACTATAAAAAACAATTCTTTTTGTTCTCCCATTCAAACTGTTAGCCATCCTCATACAAAAGACCTCAATACGAAATAAGCCTGGCTTACTACGGTGGACTCTTTGATCCGGTCATGCAAGGACACTTCCCATGAGAACAAGCTCTAGCAGCGACTGCCGGCGCCATACAGAAGTCCTCTACCATCACCATGTGATGCACCGCCACCCTTTACATAGAGCATGCACTTTTGCAATATTAGATCAATCAGAATACACTCTCACCACCCAACGAGCATCAGGGAATGAAATCATTTTGTCAAACACCTCCATTCACATTTTCAGGTACTGCACTGTTAATCCAGCCACCTACACGGCAGAACCAGTACAGTCAAATGACACAGTACATGATTTCAATGCAAATGAGAACTCCTAGGATGGCACTACTCACGTCAAGGAAGACGCACTTGAAGAGGGAAAGGTGCTTTTCGTTGATGGTTTGTCAACGGTTGACCAGAACACGGGAATAAGGCACACGGAAGTAGCAGTAGTGAGCCTCGATCAGGTGAGAACCATGTGTTAGCAAAGGTGCCACTGCCCTCACACAGCAGCAGAGCTTGTGGCCATCATATCTGCATTGGAATTGTCACGTGGGTGTTCCACTACCATATACTCAGATTCAGCCCATGTCACATCTACAGTACAGTCAGGCCTATCCAGATCGCACAGAAGAGGGTTTAAAAATAATCAGATGGTACATCCATGCAGCATGCTACATTGCTCTCCAGATTAATAGATGCATTAGTGTAACGCTCACCTGACTCCCACGGAGGCGCTGGCCTGGTTCGCGCTGCTGTGACCTCTTCTAAGGTGATGCGCAGGGTTCGGAAGACGGACTGGACCTGGCCCCCAAATCTGGCTTGTCTGGCTCGCAGAAGTATCCTTCTGTAGGCGAAAATAGGGGATTAACTGTCTGCGGGGTAATGCAATCAGCCTCCCACTTTCCCCTCTCACCCTCCTCGAAACCCTTCTGTGATTCCTCGTAGCGTATCACCTTAGGGTCTGGAAGGACGAGCTCTCCATCCTGCTTCTGATGCAGGGGCACGTTGGTATCCAGTTACTTCACTGGATTTTCGGATTGGTGAGAACCAAACTTGCTTGGCTTCCAGGTAAGTTTTTTGATAAGAGGTTCCCCTTGTGTTCATGCATTAATGTACTAATGCTAGTGTCTTTTTCCCCATAGGGTCCGGGGTACGGAATGCCGGGGAACAGGCACCGACCCGAGATGAGAGGTGAAATCCTTGTAGAAATCAGGTAAGTCTTTAATGAGCGTTTTTTGGTAATGTCTTTTCATTCGCTAATTAACGCTGATGTCTCTTTTTCCCCTTAGGGGCCGGGGTCCGGAAATGCCAGGATGCGGCGCGGACCCGAAATGAAGAGGGAATGAATCAACAGGTAAGTCTTAACATGGAGATTTAGCTTTCCTTATTCCCTTCTCTCTCTCACCTTTTGTTCTGGTCTTATTCTCCCTAGGCGCTGGGGCGTGACTGCGAATCCGGATGATCGCTGCTGAACATGGAGGCGCCCTGTAAAGGTGAGTGGAATGCGGCGCTGCAGCGATCGACGCGATGAGCTTTTAAATAAAAGTCTTCCTTTTCAGGATTGTCGGCGAGATGTCTCCAGGATGCGGATTTAGCAGGCAAGGACTTTTCCTTCTTCTGTTCTCTTCTTCTCTTCCTTTGCAGGTGATCCAGGATGCTGGCAGGCGTGGCAGAAGTCAGGATGCAGGAGCAGACACGGTGAGCGTCCAGCTGCTAGATGCAGAACAACGCGAAGCACGTGTGGCTGTTCGGGTGGGGTTTAAATAGCCTTGGAAGAAGTTCCAGATATGTATCCTTCCTCCAATCAGGTATGTATCCGTCCCCGACCACGCCCGGATGGTAAATTAGTCCCACAGGTAAAGTAGTTCCTTTCAGGCCTCAAGGAGGCCGGGATCCTGCAGCATGGTCTGCATCAGGTAAGTGCACCCAAGCACTTCCATAATGAGCCTGGCGCCTATGGCGCCAGGACTGATGTCTTTTATGAGCCTGGCGCCATAGGCGCCAGGACACTGTCCAAAGGGCCCCTATATGGGGTTGCTGGGTCCTTCCTTGGGGACTGGATGTCCGCTTTCGGGGACGCAGGGCTTGAACCGGCTCCCCGGGAGCGGGCATCATGACAGCACTCCCCCCCCCAAGGCCCCTCCCAAGGTTGTTCCCTCCGGGGGTTTTGGTTTGTCTGGGAAGAGTCGGTGGAATTTTCTGACTAATCGAGGGGCATGCACATGGTCGCTGGGTTCCCACGACCTCTCCTGAGGTCCGTACCCCTTCCAATCAATTAGGTAGAACAGTTTTGACCTAAACATTTTTGAGTCTAAAATGTTCTTCACTTCGAATTCGGGCTCCCCATCTATTAGAATAGGTTCTGGAGGTTTGAGTAGTCGGGTTCCGGGTACCACTGGTTTCAGAAGTGACACATGAAAAACAAGGTGAATTCGCATACTAGCTGGTAAATCAAGTTTAACAGCCACTGGGTTAATTATTGCCGTAATAGAATAAGGTCCCAGATATTTTGGGTTAAAAGTTCGAGGCCCTTTGAGTGGTAAATGTCTGGTAGCTAACCACACTTGATCCCCAATCTGATACGGAGGTGCTTCACTCGGATGTAGATCAGCATTCTCCTTGTATTTTCTCTTGGCTTGTTGTAAATGCGTAGTTGCCTCTTTGAAGGCTTGGGTAATTGTAGAATGCAGATGTTCTACTGCAGGCATTCCGAGGTTCTGAGGTGAGTCAAGGTTTGAGGTTCGAGGGTGATGCCCAAACAAAGTATAAAAAGGACTGTGGCCAGTTCCAGAGTGTACCGAATTATTATATGCGTATTCGGCTATCCAAAGAATGTCTTTCCAGTTGCTTTCAGATTGCTGTAACATACACCGTAAGTATTGCTCAAGGGTCTGATTTGTCCTCTCGGTCTGACCATCGGTCTGAGGGTGGTGACTGGTCGATAATCTTACGTCGATCTGCGCCATTTGACAACATTTGCGCCAGAAGTGGGAAATAAATTGGCTTCCCCGGTCAGAGATTAGTATAGATGGGAATCCATGTAGCCGAACAATATTTTCGAGGAATTCTTTGGCTAGGACAGAAGCTGAAGGTAAACCTTTCAAAGGAATAAAGTGGGCCATTTTGGAAAACAAATCCACAATTACTAGAATAGTATTGTACCCCGAACAAGGAGGCAGGTCCGTAATAAAATCCATTGATAGGGTGTGCCAGGGTGCTGGCGGTATGTCTAGAGGTTGAAGGAGACCGGCTGGTCTTTTCTTTTGACTTTTATTTTGGGCGCAAACACCACACGACATCACAAAAGATTTAACATCTTTTCGCCAAGAGGGCCACCAAAATTGTCGTTTCACCTTTTCCTCTGTCTTGGCAATACCGGGGTGTCCCTCTATTAATGCATCATGATAACCGGAAATAACTAGTTAGTGTAATTCCTTATGTGGCAGGAATAAGCGTCCTTGGAAATAAGGTAAACCATTATCTATGGTAAAGTCTGATCCCTTTTGCATCCAATCCTGTAAGGTTGTAGGGTCCAGGAGTTGTTTCACTCTGGCTTGAATGTCTTCAAGCGTCTGTAACAAAGTCATGCCTAGAATCCTATGTTCGGGAATTATTGGTACTGGTTCTGAGTTTGTATCAGATTCTCCCATTCCAATTCGGGATAAGGCGTCTGCTTTGCCATTCTTGCAGCCAGGTCGATAGGTAATCATGAAATCAAATTCAGCGAAAAACAAAGCCCATCGGAGCTGCCGTGATGACTGAGCCTTGGCGGTTTTCAAATACTGTAAATTCCGGTGATCAGTGATCACTGTGATGGTATGTCGAGCGCCAAGCAGATAATGCCACCAGGCTTTAAAAGCGGACTTAATGGCTAACAGTTCTTTGTCCGTGATTGCATAATTAACCTCGGGTGCCGAGAATTTTCTGGACCAAAATGCTACGGGATGCAGTTGGTTGCTTTCGGGATCTCTTTGGGACATGACAGCTCCCATGGCTAGGCTGGATGCGTCAGTCTCGACGACGTAAGGGAGATCTGGACGCGGGTGTTTCAATATAGGTGCAGAGGTAAACTTAGCTTTTAAATCCTGAAAGGCCTGCTCGGCTTCTTCAGACCATTCAAAACGTTTATTTTTCCTCAAGAGTGCAGTAATGGGTTGTACCACGCGTGTAAATTCCGGGATAAACCTGCGATAGAAATTGGCAAAGCCGAGCATGCTTTGAACCCCTTTTACAGAGCTAGGTGATGGCCATCTGAGGATGGCATCCACTTTTCTTGAGTCCATTCGGACTCCTTTGGGTGTCAGGATGAAACCTAGAAACTCGACTTCTGTGGTATGGAAAACACATTTCTCCAATTTAGCAAATAGTTTGTGTTGGCGCAGTTTTTCAAGTACTGCCCTGACGTGTTTTCTGTGATCAGATTCCAAAGAGGAGTACACCAGAATGTTATCGATATATACGACAACACAAACATCGATGAGTTCCCGAAGGACATGATTCATGAAGTATTGGAAGGCAGCCGGCGCGTTACACAATCCGAAAGGCATCACCTGGTACTCGAATAATCCATATTTAGTACGGAAGGCAGTTTTCCATTCGTCGCCTTCTTTAACTCGTACCAGATGATAAGCCCCCCGGAGATATAACTTGGTGTATATGCAAGCGTCCTTCACCTGGTCAAGGAGTTCAGGGATCAGAGGCAGAGGATAACGGTTTTTAACCGTTATCTGGTTCAATGCGCGGTAATCGATACAAGTTCTAAGGTCGACTTCTTTTTTGGGCACGAAGAACAAAGCCGAGGATGCCGGGGACTTTGACGGGCGAATAAAACCATTAGCTAGGTATTGATCCAAATATTGTCTCAAATGCAGATTCTCGGGTTCGGTAAGGCATAAATCCTGCTACAAGGGGGTTGTGCACCGGGCACCAGATCGATTTGGCAATCGTACGATCTGTGAGGAGGTAACGTGTTGGCCTGTTCCTTTTGGAAGATGTCCTGAAATTCTTGGTATTCCGGAGGTAGTTGCATGGAGGCAGAGGTTACAGATGCTAGATTAATCTTCAGGTTTTCTGGGTAGCAGGTTTGTGTACAATCCTGGAAGGTTATTCTCTTAGCTCGCCAATCAATTCGAGGATTAGGTGTCTCTAACCAAGGGATTCCAAGAATAACCTGAAACTGTGGAGCCTTGATTACATCAAACACAACATCCTCCCGATGGCCGTCGGGACCAATAAGAGTCACCTCAGTAGTGGAATGTGTTACCGGTCCAGAGGCAATTTCAGTTCCATCGACTGTGGTGATGACATCTTTGCTGGTTTTAGGACGGAGAGGGAGGTTAATCCTAGAGACCAATTCACGATCCACATAGTTTCCAATAGCCCCACTATCGATGTATGCCTTTATTGCATGCAACCGCTTAGGCTGTTCTGGATCTACGAGAACCATTGGCACAATGAAATGCGAGGTCTGAGAGTTAGTTTTCAAGCTCGGCAAGCGGACCCCTACACTTGTCGGGCGGAGTCGTTTCCTGAAACAGAGTCTTCATGGTTTTTATCAGCGGCTCCTACCGCCTTTCGGGGCGGTTTTGCCGGGCAATCTCGTAGAAAAGGTCCAGAATTCCCACAATAAAGACATAATTTTAACTGCCTCCTCCTTTCACGTTCCTTTTGAGTTAAGGATCCTTTAACCCCTCCAATTTGCATAGGCTCAGAGACATCAACTCCCTTGGGATTAGCATGGGTCTTGACCAACACCAGGGTCTCAAACCTGGACTGATCTGCTTTTCTGTTTTGAAGTCTGTGATCCAATTGGACCACTAAGTCTATATACTCTGTGCATTCTTGGGGCGGATTTACAACTTGGGCCAAGACATCTTTAAGTTCTCCGCGTAGGCCTCGATAAAACAACGTGACTCTTTTATCCTCTGGCCATCCCGTTTCCACAATTAGTCTATTAAAGTTTGCAATATAGGATAGGAGGTCCTGATTGCCCTTTCACAGGGATAGAAGTTCGTCATCCAGAGCCTGCCCCTGAGAGTGTCGAGCAAATAACCTTTCCATGCTTGCTTGAAACCTTTGAAAATCACGGAGAATCGGGTCATCTTGAGTAACCAGTGGAACTGACCAATCGGCAGCGCAGCCGCTGAGATATGACAATACAAAGGCTACCTTGGTCTGATCATTAGGGAAGGCCCCAGGTCTGCATAGGAAGTGCAAACGACACTGATTCATGAATACGGCAAATCGTTTGGGGTCCCCAGCAAAGCGTTCGGGTGGGGCTAGCGGCATGTTTCCAGATAGATTAATCTGCACATGATTACTGGAAACCACAGGAGCGGGGTTCCCTCCGGAACCGGGTAGAGGAGTTTGCCCAGCTTGACCTTGCAAAAGCTGTCTGGCCAGGTCATCAGTTCTTTCCTTTGATATTATTAATTCCCTCCTGAGGGCATTAGTCTCTTGACGAGCGGCATGTACTTCGGCCCCTAATTCCCCCAGTAATTGGGCCAACTGATCAGTTTTAGAACTTTCCATAGCGCCTGGGTGGGAATTTGTAGGAAGGCTTTGCGTTCTGTAACGCTCACCTGACTCCCACAGAGGCGCTGGCCTGGTTTGCGCTGCTGTGACCTCTTCTAAGGTGATGACAGGGTTCGGAAGACGGACTGGACCGGGCCCACAAATCTGGCTTGTCTGGCTCGCAGAAGTATCCTTCTGTAGGCGAAAATAGGGGATTAACTGTCTGCGGGGTAATGCAATCAGCCTCCCACTTTCCCCTCTCACCCTCCTCGAAACCCTTCTGTGATTCCTCGTAGCGTCTCACCTTAGGGTCTGGAAGGACGAGCTCTCCATCCTGCTTCTGATGCAGGGGCGCGTTGGTATCCAGTTACTTCACTGGATTTTCGGATTGGTGAGAACCAAACTGCTTGGCTTCTAGGTAAGTTTTTTGATAAGAGGTTCCCCTTGTGTCCATGCATTAATGTACTAATGCTAGTGTCTTTTTCCCCATAGGGGCCGGGGTACGGAATGCCGGGGAACAGGCACCGACCCGAGATGAGAGGTGAAATCCTTGTAGAAATCAGGTAAGTCTTTAATGAGCGTTTTTCGGTAATGTCTTTTCATTCGCTAATTAACGCTGATGTCTCTTTTTCCCCTTAGGGGCCAGGGTCCGGAAATGCCAGGATGCGGCGCGGACCAGAAATGAAGAGGGAATGAATCAACAGGTAAGTCTTAACATGGAGATTTAGCTTTCCTTATTCCCTTCTCTCTCTCACCTTTTGTTCTGGTCTTTTTCTCCCTAGGCGCTGGGGCGTGACTGCGAATCCGGATGATTGCTGCTGAACATGGAGGCGCCCTGTAAAGGTGAGTGGAATGCGGCGCTGCAGCGATCGACGCGATGAGCTTTTAAATAAAAGTCTTCCTTTTCAGGATTGTCGGCGAGATGTCTCCAGGATGCGGATTTAGCAGGCAAGGACTTTTCCTTCTTCTGTTCTCTTCTTCTCTTCCTTTGCAGGTGATCCAGGATGCTGGCAGGCATGGCAGAAGTCAGGATGCAGGAGCCGACACGGTGAGCGTCCAGCTGCTAGATGCAGAACAACGCTAAGCACGTCTGGATGTTCGGGTGGGGTTTAAATAGCCTTGGAAGAAGTTCCAGGTATGTATCCTTCCTCCAATCAGGTATGGATCCTTCCCCGACCACGCCCGGATGGTAAATTAGTCCCACAGGTAAAGTAGTTACTTTCAGGCCTCAAGGAGGCCGGGATCCTGCAGCATGGTCTGCATCAGGTAAGTGCACCCAAGCACTTCCATAATGAGCCTGGCGCCTATGGCGCCAGGACTGATGTCTTTTATGAGCCTGGCGCCATAGGCGCCAGGACACTGTCCAAAGGGCCCCTATATGGGGTTGCTGGGTCCTTCCTTGGGGACTGGATGTCCGGTTTCGGGGACACAGGGCTTGAACCGGCTCCCCGGGAGCGGGCATCATGACAATTAGCACTCCCTACAGCAGTTCTGGTAGTGAAATGTGCAGCTCACACGAACAACACGACCCAATTGCTTATGGTGACAGTGCAGCAGATTTGGCGGCAAAGGAAGCAATTTATTTAGAAAACCCCAATGCCATGCAACAGTGTCCTCTGAATTATCCTTGCAACAAGTATAAATCACAGTCCCTTACAATCAAACACTTTCCCTGGGCCAGGTTATTGAGCTACAAGCATGGGCTCCCCAACAAGAAAAGAAATTGTGGACAAAAAGGGGATGTTCTGTGTCTCCCACAGACATCATACGGAGGCAAAACATTTCAGGAAAACCAGTTATGACCCAGGAGCTGCTCACTTTCACCCTTATTTGGTTGCACTTTCCCTCACACACTTTGAAGGAATACATTGCTTCCGATTTACGGTAGAAGTGGTTTATTCCAAAACTCCAAGAGCTTAATAGTGATGTCATATCAAACTACATCACTTGCAAAAGGTACACTACTGGTTGCAGTCTTAGGACAATGAAAGTGACATGTTCCCGCCCCTCAGGGCCATTTTGACACCTGCACATCGTTACATGGACATGGTTAACATGTGCAGTAACTTTCATTATCCAATTGTTGTGGTTTGCCCAGTCTCCTGATGGCTTGAAGCAGGTCCCTGTGTCCATCCTGATGCTAAATCAGCAGCCACATTTCTGTGCATGAAGTATTTCCCTGATGGGAATAAGTGACCTCATCAGGTCTAATAACAGAACACACATTTTCAATGAAGTGTTTAAGGAGGTATCAATCAATCACCAAATTTTTAGAGCGTTCTTTCGCCAAAGTCATCATGGCGCTGTCTAGAAACGTGAGCATGAAAAGCACACATATTGGGCAAATAAATAACTCTTCAGACTCTGTTTAAAGAGACCAAACTCCTGGCGACAGTGGGTCCCTACTGGAAGAGTATTCCACAATTTAGGGCCCACGAGGGAGAAAGCCCAGCTGCCTATCCTTTCCCGATGATAGGTGGGTACTTTCAACAGTCCTGCCCGGCTTATCGAAGTACCAGCCAGGACAGTACTGTTGAATTATTTCCTACAGGGCTAAACAGCCCTGTTCATTCAGAGCCTGATGGATAATACATAGAACCTCTAAATGAATTCAGGCCTACACTGGCAACCAGTGAAGTTCACGTCGAGCATTAGAGACGTGCTGCCCAAAAGAGACACCTTTCGACAGGCGAACTGCTGTGTTCTGCAGAACCTGGTTGATACAGAAAAATTGCATTACAGTTGTCTATGCTACTGTTAACATACGGTGCAACTACCTGCACGTGAAGATCCTCTGGAATAAAAGGAAGGATTTTCCCAAACTGCTTTAACTTGAGAAAGCCTGATCCACATACAGTAGTAATCTGTGTGTCCATTTTCAAGGAGGCTGAAATGTTCACCTTAAGGTTTTTCACCATCTCAGCCAGAACAGGAAGAGGATGCAATGTTAGTGGCCAGAAGAATGTGGTCCAGTTCTCCGATGCACCAGTTGGGCCAATAATCAGCACCTTAGTCTTCTCGCCATTACGTTTGAGCCAGTTAGCTCCCATCCAGGCTCCAGTTGCTGCCTAGCAGGATCTAAGCTGAGCCGCAGAGCCAGCCGGGCCAGATCCAGTCTAAACAGGATCTGGGTATCATCTGGGTATGTAAAAAAACTAAATCTAAATGAGTGAATCAGGGCTGCCAGTGGCTGGATGTATATATTGAAAAACAGGGGGAGAGGGCTGAGCCCTGCAGAAACCCACAAGTCACCATTTCAGGTGAAGACCTAAATGACGCAAGAAACACCAATTGTGAACGAGAAGTCAGAAATGCCCGAAACCACTCCAGGATCTGGCCAGAAATGCAAGCATTCTGTAGTCTCGATAAGAGAAGAGAATGATCCATAGTATCAAACACAACCGACATGTCTAATAGAAGAAGGCCTGCCATACTGCCTTGATCTTTGATCATTGTTAAATCGTAAAGAACTGACACAAAAATATACTTGGTCTCTATTAAGGGCTGAAAGCCCATCTGACAGGGGTCCACGATATTGTGGCCTTTCCAGGAAAGATCACAGCTGGGGGGTAATAACAGCTTCTAAAACTTTAATAAGGATAGGAAGCAGGGAGTTTGGCTGGTAATTAGCAAAGACTGAAGCATCCAATTATGGCTTCTTAAGCAAAGGAATCACCAGTGCTTTTTTTAAAATGGCCGGAATCTGGCCAGAAACTAGTGAGGAATTGATTGCCTCTGCTATAGTATCACTGATACTCATAATAGCAGATTTGAACAAATGTAAAGGGATATCATCAAGAGGAGATGCAGATTTAAGAAGGGTAATAATCTGAGCAATTTCAGAGCCGTTGGTAAGCTGAAGAAAATCGAAGGTGGCATGAACCATAGGCTCATTATTGGAAATCAAACACAAATTGTGCTCCATTTATCAACTACAAGCCAACGAATAGTGGAGCGCCTAAATGGACTGTTAAAACAAAGGCATGCTAAATTGTGAAAACCAAAAAGACAGAGAGTTGTTCCCATCAGGAATTATTGGCAGCTTGTTCTAATGTTACTTACTTTTTTGGAATGAGCTTGGCGATGGCCTCACCTCCCACACAGGTGCCATATCAGTTGTAAGAAATCATAAATGAGTCTTACATATACAAAAATGATGCATAACAATGAATACAAAAAACAATCTATAAAGAAAAGGAGATGCAAATATTATTTAGTCGTTATTCAATGCATCAGAAAAATATATTTTATGAAAATTACTCAAGAACAACATGTGGACATTTCCCAAAATAATTACTAAAATAATGAAAGTAAAAATCACAAAAAAGACAGAGGGCCTCATTACAAGTCTGGCGGTAACCCTGCCGGTGCTACCGGTGGGTTGCCGCTGGACATGCAATATTTACTGGCGCCTGGCTTGCCAGTAACAATGAGGGATTACAACCCTGGCATTCCAGGAAGTCAGGTGCCGGTAAATTGTAAATCCCCATTTCCGTTTGAGTCCCATAGGACTGTCACGACTCCTGCCCTTGGACTGGGGTGTCAGACCATGTGGGCTGCACCCAGTACCTCCATCAGGGCCTCAAGGCCCTAGACATTTGCCCCCAGACTCACTTGGAGTCAGTCCTGGCGCCTTTGGCGCCAGGCTCATGTGAAAAGCCAATATCTGGGCCCATAAGGGCATTTTTTCAACATGGATGCTTGCTGCAGCGTGACGTTCACCGCGGTCAGCTGGAATCTTTATCCGCACGCCGGACCTGATCTCCTGCAAGAAACAAAGATAAGACACCATTAGTATTCGCTTACCTTTTGGAATCAGCTCTCGTACTCCGCTCCAGGATCCCGAACAGTCAACATCTCGGCGGATCTCGCTCCATCAAGAAAACCGCTACCTGGGAAAAGAAACAGAGAAAACAACATTAGTAAGCGTTTATTCTTCACATTCAATAAACACTCGCTTACCTGCATAGAACGTCCTCCAACACCTGCAGAAGAACGGAAGGGCTGGTTCCAGCTCAGAGTGCCAGTAAGCGGTTCACTCACCACTACTCTCCATCTTCTTGGCACACGTATTCCGGATCAGCACCGCAGCCTGCAAGAAAGACAATATAAACAGGTTAGCACAAGAAAAGCATATAGCACCGCGCTCTGCGCTTTCTTACCATCTCGTGCACAAACTGCGCGACATCACGAGGACAGCGTCCACACCTATAAACAAGGAGAGTTAAATAGAGACAATTACAAAACAAAGAACACACCATCAAGACAGTCTTACCTGAAGAACGGAGTTGCAGCAAGTCTGGACTCTGAAGAGTCGCTCCAGTGAAGTAACTAGGCAGCGGCGAGCCCAACCCCAACGCACCCCTGCACCGAGTGGCAGGACGGAGAGCGCGCCTTATCAAGAAGCAAGGTGAGAAGTGTGCCAGGGGGTCCTTGGGTCCTTATGGGAGGTGGACCCCGGGTCAGAGGAGAGTACCAAGCTAAAATCTAACTACTGTGTTTCAGACCTGGTCTTCAGCCACACAAGGGTCCAAAGGAAGAGGTCCAAGGGTGAAATAGTCGGACTGGGTGGCGCCCCCATGGATACCAGGTGAGCGTTACAGGACTCAATGGGAATGGGGACCAAGGAAGCAATGGCACCGTTAATAACGGTGCTGGTGCTTCTGTGAAACTCTGCAGGCGGGTGCCATTCCACCCGCCAGGTTTGACCCTGGCAGGCGGGACAGCACCCGGCCACAGAGTTGTACTGTGCCAGCCCGATAACAACGGCAGTGGTAGGCTTGCGGGCACTGTTGTTACCGGACCGGCATAGTTGTAATGAGGCCCAAAGTCTTAAATAATCAACACACCTGATACTCAACCTGAGATATCTGTAACCTATAAACTGAATGAAGTGAAATGCTTGAATGGTTTAACACCACGGGTCTATGTACAATGGCGTTCCTCTAAATAACATAACCTTATGAAGTGTAATATATTAACAGCAGGACAAACCTGCCTCCCTCCACATAATTACATTAGTGATTATACAACATAAAGGGCGCACATCCCAAACTTTTCGGCAATATAGATGAATCAGCACCTTTGTCAGGACCAAAAATAGATGGATGACCCTGTGAAAAAGAAGAGATAAAAACCAGATACATCACTGTAAAAAATGACATCTCAATAGCATAATAGATTCTGGGCCTCAACATTGGGCGGTATCCCAGCGCTAATTGCGCCGGGATACCGCCCAACGCTATTGGTGTTACAGCTACTCAGTCTGTGCTATTAGCGCCAGGTCACGAATAGCGGTTAGGTGGTTAGGCCACATTGGATCCATTGGACCCAATGGGGGTTTCATGGCGCTACTAGGGCTGCGCTAATAGTGCCCAAAACAGGCATTAAATTGAAATTTTTATCCCCAGCAAAAAGATGGAGGTAAAACTCCCAGTTAATGCCCAACTCATGATAGGGCTAACCCTTAAATGCGGCGGTAATAGCGTTACCGCCGCAATTAAGGGTTAAGGCCAAACTCGTTATGAGATCCTCTGACACCTAAAGAGAATACCATCACCAAACAGACAGAATACATCTGTTTTGATTCTTATTACGAAATGTCGACACACCTAATCCAGTAGAACATAGAGAGACCTACACCATCGTAGAGAAGCTTCCCCCAGGTGTGGGTGTATGGCAAGAAAGGAAATACCAAAGAACAACTATAAAGAACCCCATGTTCTCTAAAACTTACCAGAGGCACACAAGGGGCTCCAGCTAGTGGTAAAGCTGAAAAAGACAAGTATGTAACTTCTCCAAACGCATCCACAAAGTAATTATGTGTGACCCATAGCGGCACACAGTCCATGTATAGCACTAAGTTGCTAAATGCGAGTAAGATGGGCGCACAGCTCCAAACGTGTAACCTACTGAATGCAGGAGGAAGAAAAAAACAAGACAAGTAAACCAATCAGAATACGAAAATGGACCCACACAAAATTCTACCTATAAGAACAAGTAAATATACTGAATCCCATGGGGAGTAATCCAAGTGGAAACAGAATGGAAAAGACCAGACCAAAGTTAGGCAAACAATCTAGACACACTGGTACTGAAAACAAAAACATAAAATGAATGCTATAAAAATGGATCTTCAGGTAGACCAGTCCACAAAATCTGCATTCAAGCTGGGAAGAATATCGTACAAACAAGAAATGGGGAGTCCCTAAGCAATTGGTCTGCAGAGGGCATGTCAAGACTTAACTCAAGGTACACAAAGAAAATGTGCTTGACCACTAAACCGGCAAAAGCCGAAAAAACTTAGATGGGGTTGTGTCAAAGAAAGTCCCACCAATACAAAAAAGAGGGGAAAAAAGCCAATGAACCAGTGGCAAATGGGCTCGCAAGTCACCTCATGCACGCAAATGTTGTATCTCTGAGATGCCCAACCAGCCATTAGCACTGTTTAAGCTTGTAATCACAGGCTAGGGAGTTGCTCACATGGTGAGAAAATGACTAGTGTGATAGACCACATCCCGCAAAATAGGGACTGGTACAGCGCCATGTTGTAGGAAGACGGCATATGCGGAAATAGAAGTGGGAAGAAACACTAGCAACCATCTGCGCTCCTCTTGGAGTGACACACTAAAGAGTGGATGTGTGCTGCAAAAAGACAGCACATCTCTCAAAGTCCACGCAAAGGGGGGCATCACCATAGGTAGACTCAGCTGGAAAAGGAGGAAGTGCCACAATGCGCAGCTAATATATTGCCAACATGCTGCGCATAATAAATGGCGCTGTTAGCAAGGGCCTCCCAAGTACAAAATTGCAAAGGCAAGAGTAGCCATGGGACTGCAAAAAACAAATCAACCAGAGGAGGAGACAGGGTTATGTGCCCAGAACACAGTTTATGAGTAGTGGGATAGACTCCACAAAGTGCTCATATGTAGAAGGGAAATTAATATATGCAAGTCCATAATGGAGACATAAGTTTAGGAGTAGTGAGTATAGGGTAGTGTCCTTTTCCTGGATTCGGTGGTGGTTAAATTGTTCAAGGATTATTTTAGACTGGCAGCAGATCTTGGCATAGGCTGATACTCACTAGTCAGTCGGATTTAGGAAGTTTGGTTCATGCTCCTGGGCTGTGTCTTTTTCCAAAAAGTAATACATAGCTGGAGTCTTAAGTTTTATACTTAAGTTTGTGTTTAGTGTTAGTCAGCATTATCTTGCATTGTACATGGGGCCAACATTCTCCTATATGGAGGCACATGCATTAGTTTCACCCCTGCCTGAACTTTCTCAAGGCACAATAACAGTAATTTAATGTTACCCAAATAGGGTTATAGTATATACAGTTGTTAAGTATGCATTTGGAGAAATTACCTACTTGTCTTCTTCAGCTTTACTGCTAGCTGGAGCCCCTTGTGTGGCTCTGGTAAGTTTTAGAGAACACAGTGTTCTTTACAAGTGTTCTTTGGTATTTCCTTTCTTGTACTGCGCCCACACCTAGGGGCAGCTTCTCTATGATGGTGGAGGTCTCTCTCTGTTCTATTGGATTAGGTATGTCGACATTTCTTAATAAGAATCCAAACAGATTTTTTCTGATTGTTGATGATGATATTCTCTTCAGGTGTCAGAATCTGTTATGCTACAGTGATGTATCGGTTTTGAATCTCTTCTTTTTCACATGGTCACATCTATTTTTGGTCCTAACGAAGGCACTGACTCACCTACATCTCCGAAATGTTTGGGATGTGCCCCCTTTATGTTGTACTACCACTAATGTAATTATGTGGAGGGTGGCAGGTTTGTCTTGCTGATAATATATTATACTTCATAAGTTTATGTTGTTTCGGGGCATGCCATTGTATGTGATCTGGAAGACGATTCGGAGATTTAAAGTTTAGAGCTTAGTTCTAATCTGTCAAATCGCTCAGAAGGTGAAAAGGGTTCACAAGGGTCTGCCAACCCCTCCACAGCCTTCTCCTGTATCTCAGTTACCTCCAAACATGACGCCGTTGGGTCACAATGTAAGCACAGAATACCTCTCACTTGAGAAAATGAGACTGGAACTAGAATTTAAAAGACTCTCTGGGCAAGGAAAAAGACAGAAGGCACATAGAGAGGGAAATGCAGCATGAATATGATATGAAAAAGATGTGTCTTGACACTGCTTCCTTTTTTGGGTCTTCTAGGTCTGAAAGTCCCAAGAGACCTTGCCTACCAAAAGAGGCAGTGACTATGTATGATCCTAAGCTTCATGTGTTGGATTGGTTGAGTATATTTGAATTCACTTATGGTTTGCAAGGTATACAAGGGAATGATTTAGTTTCATGGATAATGTCTAGGCACCCCCAAAATGGCTGTGGTGCTGTGATGTAATTGAATTTTACTGATATACTGGGCTATGACCTAGTCAAACAGACTCTGATAGCCAGGTTTGGGAAGACTCCTTTCCAGTACCTAAAAGGATTTAGAGATCACAAGAAAAAGGATGGGATTCCTTGGGCTACTTGGGTGTGTGAATGCCTGAACAACTTACATGGTTGGGTTAAGGGTTACAAAGTGAACACATTTTTTACTAGAAGCTATTTTTGATGCCTGCTCCCCTGAGCTGAGACAGTACTTGGCTGACTCTAAGGAACTTGATCACAAGAGACCAGCCCAGGATCTCTCAAAACTGTCACTCATAAGGATGTTAGGGCAACTCAGAAAAAGGATGAGGGGAAGAAGCACAAGAAAAATAGTAAAGGGCATTCTTATCCTCCACCGCCAAAAGAGGGCCGCAAACACCATAAGGGTAAATACTAAGGTAAAACATACAGGTCTGGTGAAACGTGTGGGGCCAACCCAGAGGGAGGTTACTAGAAACCCCCATTCCAGAAAAGCTTAGGTAAATATGTGGTTTGTTGGTCTGGGGATCCCAGATGCAAGGGTAAACCTTCAGGGGTCCAATCGGTCTCCTTAGCCTTTATCCGTGAGGAAGAAGCTCCAGCTCCAACGACAGCTGCCCACTTTCACTTACTAGCTGAAGTACCCATTGGAGTTCAAGCTAGAATTTCGATAGTATCCCTGTGTCTGTGGGAACGAAAGAAGAATAGATTTGTATACTTCCATACCTGATAACACAAAAGAATATTATAGAGACAGTGTACTTGTAGCTGGCCAGGAGACTCCTGCCATTAGAGACACTGGTGCCAGCATTACAGTAGTTGGTGAAAGTTTTTTGAAACCTGAGGATGAAGCTAAGGCACCCAAAGGTGCCACTAAACTTGATGGAGGCCCTATCCAAATGTTCCCCATTTTGCCAGCCAATATTCAGTGCAATAACATGACTGTCCAAATTCCCGTTAGTGTGCAACCTGAAGTACCATGGAGGGTCCTGTTGGGTGATGACTTGAAAACTCTTGGAGTAGTCTCCAGTACCCCCAGGCCTCCGAGTAAGAAGAAGCAGGAGCTGACACGATTGGCCAGAGAAGTAACCTTGAGAGACTCCCAGTTTGAGATCAAGGAGCAACTAAGTACTTCAAACCCACAAGCAGGCCAACCTTCTACTTCTAGGATGAAGATGACACCAAGGAGAAATCCAGAGTCTCTGGGAAGAAAAAGGGTCTCAAACCTAAATCGGCACTCAAAAGAAGGACTTACCCCAGAGGAAAGTCCCATGTCACTCCAGTGACTCCACCTCCAGCGGAGGCTGAGTTGGTGGTTGAACAAACGCCTGATGAAACAGCTACTGGTGAAACAGAACTGGAGGAGATCCTTCCGTGCTTGGATGATCTGGATCCTAGAGACCATCCTGAGCTGCAGACTCTGCTTGCAGAAGGTGGACCCTCTAGGGCAGATTTCAACAGAGGACAAATGAAGAGAGTGTGCCTCTCTAGAAGGTCTACGCCAACAGACAGCTTCCCAGCTAGAAGGGCAAGAGCCACAGAAGCATAGACTCTACTGGGAGGATGGCCTCCTCTATATTGAGCCTACAGAGTCCACCCCAGGGGACTTCAGGAGACTGGTAGTCCCCCAGGAAACTCGACAAAGGTTCCTACTACTAGCTCATGGGATACCTCTGGCTGGTATGAGGAACTCATGGTGACAACAAGTAAGAAAGACACTTCAATGGTGTTTATTGAACAATGAAAAGTGGTATGCGTGTTGGAAAAATGCCTAATCTAAACCTAAATCTAAGATGGGAATAGGTGTCGACCATCAAATGAAAAATAAGGCAGTCCTAGTTGCGTCATTTCAAATAAAAGGGCCTATACTAAGAAAACCTATTGCCAATCCCTTACGCTAAATACAAAAGGGTACGGGGTTCAGTTTCTAGGAAAAGAAAGGAGTGTTGTCAAATGATAAGTGAGGAGGTGGTAGCATGGGACTCCCTTACCTACTTTTTGAGCACGGGGAAAGGTGGAGTTGGTGGATCACAGTAGAGTATCAAGCTTCTCCAGCACAAGACAACAGTTCCAATGACAGTTCTCAGGACCGTTGATGGCCAAGTCTCCTTTCCTTAGAAAGTCTCTTGTCTTCGGGCCTGATTTGTGCAGATAATCGAAAACAAAAGTTCCTTTAACAAATGACAGTTTGTTACTTTGTTAACAAAGTTCCATATGGGTGATGGTTTCACCCCTAGGTGCCCCTCTTCTAGGCTGACCCTTCTCAATTGTATTTCAAAGTTCAAAACAGGGTGTTGGCTTCACCCCTTGGATCTCCCTCGGCCAGGCTCGGATCTCTCGACTTTAACAGGAGTCAATTCCCTTGGTTTCTCAATGTTCACTTCCGCTATGGGATTCACTTCCCTTTCTATCACAATGCTTGTAGATCAAAGTCTTTCGATTGTATGGGGATTTTGCTTGACCCTTTGTATGACCATTTTGACCTATTTTGCCGGCCCTCCTACGGCCTTCTGGTATTTGTAGTTTCTTTTCTATGGGGCTCGACCAGAGTCTTTCAAATTAGCATGCGCATGGTGCTGCTTTCTTTCTGCAGCTAGTCTCCCTTTCACACTTTTAACAGATCATTCAAAGTTCAATAGCTTTGGTTCTAAACTTGCACTTTGCGATTCTCACTCAACACAGCCTGGTGCTTATCAATTCTCCCCTTGACTCACCGGCAATGTTGCAGCACATGGCTTTCGGCTTCTTTGAAGTCAAGGCCAGTACCACGGGCGCGGGAGCTTCCCTCGCTCCTGGTTATCTGCATAAGCTTGCCCCACATACCGTTCCCATCTGCTGCAGGAAACCTGTGCTATTGTTCACAGCTTTAAACTTTATTCTATGAAGGTTCTGCGGGCCTGGGACGAAAAGGACCAGGTCACTTCTCTTCTCGCCACCCTCTCGGTTTCCGCCGCCTTTTTCCTTTGTTTGAACAGCAACCTTTTAGCCATCTCATTGTGCTGTCTGGAGTATTTGTCTTGCTTATACTGTGCTCTATGGCTCCATCTTTTATCCCTGTGGGGAAGGGAAAGGGTTTTCAGGTGTGGGTGATTCTGATCAATTGCCTGACTTTGCCTGACCTTGGTATTGGAACATGTCAGGTAAATGCCTCTAGAGCTAATCCGTTGTTCTTTGTGTTGTGCGAAAGCGTTTGTGGTGGAAAAGGAGGGGGCGTGGTTTGGAATGTTCTAAGTGAGAGGATGATGAGAAAAGGTGTTAAAGGAAGGGGTATACCACGTCTCACCTGTCAGTATCCCACTCCCACTCTCTGAGGACCCCCGATCCAGGTGATCCTCCCTCACTGGTCCACCCCTGGAACTGGATCCAATAGCGATGGCCATGTCCCGGCCACCTGGATGACAGATTCCTGGGTACTAGCCAGGGAGACACCTTCAGGTTTCTCACACTGGTCACTTGAGTTCCACGAAGTCCAAAGAGAGGCTTTCTCTGTACTTTTAGTGGCCCAAGATGAGTGCAGATGTTGATAAACATTGTAGGAGCTGCCACACCTGGCAGACTTCAGGCAAAATTGGTTCCAAGAATGTGGCACCTTTAGAGACCCTCCCAGTGGTGGGAGTTCATTTTGAGAGGGTAGGGATTGTTGGTCCCCTAGATCCTCCAACCACCTCAGGCAACTGATTTATATTGGTTGTAGTAGACCATGCTACTAGGTACCCTGAGGCAATACCTATGAGAACTATTACTGCCCAACAGTAGCTAAGGCCGTCCTTGGTATTTTTGCCTGGATAGGTTTTCCAAAGAAAGTAATCTCGGACTGGGGGGTCGCATTTTATGTCCCACTATATGCAGGCCATGTAGAAAAACTATAGAGTTACTTATACTTTCTCAACAACCTACCACCCCCAAACAAATGGACTGGTGGAGAGGTTTAATTCGACAATGAAGAGCATGGTAGCTGCCCTAGAAGAGCCACTGAGAAGAAAGTGGGTCATTTTACTACCATGCCTTCTATTTGACTATGGAGAGGTGCCTCAAACTGGAGTGGGGTTCAGCCCCTTTGGGTGCTCTATGGCCATCGTGTCAGAGGTCCCCTGGCCCTGATCAAAGAAGGGTTGGAGAGTGCTCCTTACCAGAAGCCAGTCCATGTCACTGACTATGTACTAGGCCTCAGGAAGAGGATGGTGCAGCTGATGGCTGAAGCTTCAGAAAACTTGAAGGCTGGTCAAGCCCTGATCAAGCAATGGCATGATCAGAAAGCTAACATGGTGTAGTTTACTCCAGACCAGCTAGTTCTCATTATGGTGCCTACAATGCATAGGGCCTTACAGGACAAATGAACTGGACCCTTCAATGTTGTAGGCAAATTTGGAGAGGTTAATTATTTAGGGAATTTGGGCAACTCCAAGGAGGCCCCTAATGTCTTTCACACTAATCATTTGAGGCCTGATGTCTCTAGACCAGAACTCGAAGATGGGCTTCTAGCCTCTGATAAAGAAGAGGTGATCTCCCCAGGGGACATCCTTCAGATGCAACAATTGAAGGAGTTAAACTGTCTTCAGATCTAACCCTGCAGCAACAGGAGGAGTGAAAATCTCTGTTGACTCAGTTTGCCTCTCTGTTTTCTCTGACGCCAGACTTGACCACTTGGGGCCAGCATGATATTCTCACGGTGACAGTCTCAGAATGTCAGATTCAAGCAAGTAAGATCTCATATAAAGGAAGAGGTCAACAAGATGCTTGACCTTGGGGTTACTGAACCATCTACCAGTTCACGGGCTAGTCCAGTTGTACTAGTGACAAAAGCAGGAACCAAAGAGGTGAGATTCTGTGTGGACTATAGGGCTCTGAATTAAGTCACAAAGGCTGACGCCCATCCTTTACCAAGGACAGATCATCTGGTGGACCATCTTGGATCTGTTCCTAAGCACCTTTGACTTGACCTCAGGCTATTGGCAAATAGCTCTGATAGACCATGCCAAGCAGGAAACTGCCATTTCCACCCCAGGAGGCTTATACCAGTTTAGGGTTATGCCTTCTGGACTAAAGAATGAACCTGCCACATTCCAAAGGATCTGGATGGGTTAGAGGACTTCTGCATGGCAAACTTGGATGACAGAGCAGTATGATATGCCCCCTTCCTGGACCGTGAAAGTACCGGTGAAGCCTTGCAGCTCTGCTGACCCTGTTTTCCCATCGACAGGAAAGCTCCGCCCCACTTGGGAAGACAATCTTCATCACCTAGGATATGTATTGCAGGCCCTTGAACGGGCCCAGCTGACCATAAAGGCAAGTAAATGTCAAATTGGTCAGAGCAAAGTAGACTACCCTGGACATGAGGTAGGAGGAGGTGTGATTGCCTAGTAAAGTATAAGCTGTACCCGACTGGGCCGCCCCTTCTACTCAGACCGAAGTGAGAGCCTTTCTAGGTCTCACTGGGTACTACAGAAATTCTATTGAGAACTATTGCACCATAGCTTCTCCCCTGAATGTCATATCTTCCCCAACATTTCCTAAGAAGGTCAGATGGAATGAAGAGTGTGCCAAGGCATTTGAGGGGCTGACAAAAGCCTGCTGCAAACTCCCAGTCTTGAGAGATCCTCACTAAACCCAAACCTTTATTGTACAGACATATGCATCAAATACAGAAATTGGGGCAGTCTTGAGCTAACTGGTTGAGCAAGGCAGGGAAAACCCTATTTGCTTCATCAGTAGAAAACCGAAGGACCGGGAAACAAGGTGGGCAACAATAGAATGTGAATATTTTGCCATTGTGTCGTCCTTGAAGATGTTAAAGCCATACTTGTATGGTTCTACTTTCCTAATTCAAATAGACCACCAAACCCTGTGATGGTTAATGCACATGTAGGGGGAAAATCCAAAACTGCTCAGATGATCTATCAGCCACCAAGGGTTTGATTTTACCTTTGAGCATAGGTCAGGGTGTAATCATCAAAATGCTGATGGTCTCTACAAGAAGTATGAATGACTAACAAGAGATTCATCCAGGAGTGGATTAAATCCTCCTGTCCCTTAGTTTGGGGGAGGCCAGCGGTGGGGAGAATTGTCAGTTTCTGTGCTAATTCTCTTTAACCTTAGAGACTCCCAGCCCTTTGCTGGAATCTGGGACCTTTCTGATTTTTAACAGCCTGAGTGAGTGAGCCATTTTCCCACCCACTCCTGCCTTTTCCCTCTGACAAAGAATTTGTGTTCCTTAGGTTTTAATGGAGTCTGGTAAACTCCATAGGTATCTGCTTTCTATAAAGTGACACACAGCATCCTTGTTGCAGTGCCAGTGAGGGGTCCCTTGGACTCCTCTAAATGTTTAAATACATTTTCTTGTGTGAACTTCCGTTCCCAAGAATAGTAGGGCAACTTTTGTCTTACTTACCTTTTCCTTTGTGGGTCCAGCACACACCACGTTCTGTGGAGTGCTGGGGGGTTACATAGTGGCTCTTTATCCCACTTCTCATGTAACTTTATGTTACACTAACTAACTTGAATGACTGGTGGCAGTGGTTTCTTTTTATTACCTTTTGTGCAATGTATCTGCAGGCTGATTTCTCAGCTTTATTACAGCACCCATGGGTGACCATTTTACCAAAATGGCCCCTGTCTTCTTTTTTCACCATTTCTCATTTGTTGGATCCTTCTGGGCTTTTACTCTGTTGTTTAGATCAGGTTTGAGTCCATTGTGTGCTTTGCCTTTGCCCGGGCTTCAGCCCTGAATCCTGCCCATGCTCCAGTGTGTCTGGGAAGGCAGGAGGTGAGGGAGGAGCCTAAACCTTCACTGGGCTTTGTTTGTAGGCATGCCTGGCCGAAACCAGTTCCAACTAGGTGGGTGGCTGTTCTAGAGGATGACCCCCCTCTGTGATTGACAGCAAAGTACTGTGAATAAATGGGATTTCACATGTAAGGCAAGGGGAAACTTTGCAGACATCCGTATGATTCTACAGAAGCAAGGAATCTTTCTCCAGAGTCGCCTCACCAGAGTTCAGGACCGATGGACCGAGGAAATTCCAACCAGGGATATTCGTTCGTATTGTGTGCATAGAAAAAGGCACCAAAACCACAAAGAGTTGCTGAAATTAGTGGAATCCATTGCTGCAGTATCCTTTTCGAGGGTACTGCTGCAGAAGCCCGCCAGAAGTCCTTCCTTTCGTCACCATGACCAAGGTCCACAAACAAGGGCCTGCATCACTGCATCAAGAAGGAAGCCAGCTGGAACATCTGCTTCAATTCTAAGGTACTGTGGGGCTTTGGGTTTAACCACCTTGAGCCAAATCTAGTGCTTCTTAGCTTGGGGAGTGCTCCTTTCTTTCCTTTAGAATTTCTGCAATTCACTTGTGCAGGCCTAAAAGCTTGTGCACCTCAGGTAGACTCTCTTGGGCTCTTTTTTCTTCAATGAACTACTTACTGTTCAACTACCTTTTTCTAAGAATATTGCATCAGAACTAGAACTGTCCTATTGACATTGGCTGTCCTGGTTCCCTAAAAGCATCCCTTCTGATCCCTATTGGCTTTGGCAGTGCCTGTCCCCTATAAAGATTGTAATTGTTCTACACTCTTATTGCTGGGGAAAAGACTTCCTACATCCGTCTGGGAGAAAAGACTATTGTCACAGTGCTACAGTGTTCTATTCTACTCTAACACTTTTTTCCCTCCAAACTCAATATTGTATGGTGAACCATAAGTGCTACTACTGACCTTAACTGATGTCACTGCTTATGCTGGAAATGTACTCATCTGCATTCTGAAATTCTGCTTGATGTTACTATTAGTTGCTGCCTAACTATGTGTGATTCATTTACTTTGTGTATATATAAATACCTAATTTAATATAACATTTAAAGGTGTAAGTGCTTACTTGAATGCTTGTCTTTACTGATTTCATTGTACTGCTCTACAACTCACAGTACCCCTACTAAGATAAGCCTGGCTGCTCAGCCACCCTACTGACTTTTGTAGTACATGCCTACTTTAAAAGTTGGGTCACTAATGCCACGCAGATAAGTCTTGTAAAGTCCCACACCAGTTGGACTTCACAAAATCTTACCTAACAGTGAGGCTATGGCCCAGCCATTACAAAAAGTAAATAACATTAGAATAAGCTGCCAATAATTCCAACTCTCTGTGTTTTGGTTTTTGCATCTTCTCCAGTTCCCATTGGAGATAGCCCTTGAGTGCATATATGCTAAATTTTGATATAGTCTGCACAAAGGTTGGCTTCATTGTTTGCTGCCTGCTCTTTTCATACTCTGCAAATCAGCCAGGGTCTGATCATCATCTTACACTGCATGAAATATTCACAGGCAGGAGGCTGCATTCTCACCTCACACTTGCACGCACATCCTCTGATTCACATACCTCTGCTGAAATTCTTGGAGAAGAATTCCAGGGGTGTCTTAGAGAAATAACCAAATCTGTCATATGTATATCTCGCCAGGTTGCGCCCCATCACTCCAGTCATGACTCAACTCTAGAAGATTCATCACAAGCACCACAAGAGTCATCACACTGTCCACGGTATCAGGTGATAATATTACCATATATATGGTCGCCGTAAATAATATCGCCGGGAAAATGTTGTGGAGATATTATTTAGGTGACCATATATATGGGGACAGGGGCAAAAAATGGCAATTTTTCGGTGATATTTTGGCATGGCGAGATTTTTGTGGCGACATTATTACACGGAACCACTGTCCACCTCAACAGCTCTTTCCAGGTGATCGGGTGTCTCTTTTGCAACTTGGTGCGCAAGTGGAAAGATCTCAAAATTCCTTGGACCTTACACAGTGAACTATGCTATTCCCACAGCCGTTGCAGTCTCTGAATGTAAATCATGGATTCACCTCAGCGACGTCCGGAAGGACAAGAGTACCATCAACCCTCTGCAAAAGGAGGAGGAAGAAGAGGGGGAAATGACAAGGGGAGTAACGTCTTGATTTCCTTATGTCCATTTGGATGATGAGACATTTCACCACGAGATTGGGGACCCACACCTGAATTTAGGCAGTCTATGGGCCTCATTATAAGTATGCCGGTCCGGTAACAATGGTGCTGGTAAGTTACCAGCACCGTTGTTACAGGACCGGCATACTCCTTGTTCTGCTCGCAGACCTTGACTTACTGTCATCCCCATGCCCATTGTGTCCAATGGGACTCGAATGGGAATGGGGAGTCATTTTTTCTGGCGCCTGGCAATCGGGAATTACTGGGACTGCCAGGGCTGTAATGCCCCGGTAAGTCCCCATTGCCGGGCGCTGTGACAAAATTACTCATGAGGCAGCCGTGCCCTTTTTACCGGCATGGCTACTGCCGGAATCATAATGAAGCCCAATGTCTTAGTTTTTGCATCTTTTGTTTTCTCATGCTATATTTTACATGTTTTGTTCCTCAAAAAGGAATAGTGCTAACAGTGAAAATGCATCGGTATATTTGATTGTTTCTATGATGTGAATTAAGAGGGATATTTCTAACCAAAGTGTTATTGCAGATAAATCTAACAATGTGCATCACCACGCAGAGGAGAACATGTGGTTTGCCACATGCCAGCAGTGGGGAGAGAGAAATCGAGTGACCCTTGTTTTGTCTGTTCATTAATTCCTTATGTAGCAGCTACACTTAGGTTATTTTTGTGTCAAGAGATAGCAAGTTGTTTCATTCATTTCACTTTCTGTAGGGTGCGAGGAAAAATGCAGGGACACAAGGTCTAGGTACAGAGGGTGGAAGTTAATGCAAAAGTGGATGGCGACAATTATGTAGCACTGACAACAAGAGACAAAGGGTTGAGTGCTCTTATATAAACGTATCAAAGGAGAGCATAGGCGCAAATGACTGATTTTCTGAAGCAAGTTGGGAAAAATGCATTGATTTTCACAGCATCGTCCGCATCACGTTGTTTTAATAGTGTTTCTGTGAGGGTAAACCTGGAGTACAGAGCAAAGGCACTGTTTTTCATAAACACGAATGGGTCAAAGGGCTATTTGCATGCTGGCCAAGAGGAATGTTTGGACTACCCATGGGTGTGGTCTTAAAAATAAATTAGACATGTTCGGGCAGATGGGCCAAATACATAAGCAGCCTAACATGGATTCATCCGAATGAATCTCGAATAAGAATGTTGAAACGTACACAATTTTCCTTGTGTTTCAGAAGCAATGACAGTATTTTTGTGTGAGCAAACATTAACTGCAATATGACTGTTCATCTCCCTGCCATTCGAGGATGCACTGCAGTACTCAGGGAAATGTATTGGGTGTGTGGAGGACTGGCCTATACACAACTGTCGCCGTCCTAGGGGGGGATCTGCTCAGTGGCAATGTTGACATTTCCCACACTTGTGGTACATGATGTCAACCTTACTGCCATCCATAGGCACAGCATAGCAAAGCTTATGTATCTACTGCACCAGCCAGTCCACCGATCTCTGGGCCTGCATCGTGAACGCCAAAGTAATTGCTTGTTGGAAGAGTCAAGCAGCAAGTTGAATGCAATACCACAGGAATATAGAATGTTCTACTAAGCTGAAATGTTTTCGCCTAAATCCTCACTCCTGGGGTGGGGTGCAAGCAGGAGCAAATGCCAATGGGTTGCAAATCACAAGATGGGAATTCATTCAATGGGCCAATGATACAGAAAGCGGGCTGAATGTGGGTAAGGAAGAACTTAGAGCTGTAAGAATCACTACCCTGCAGAACTGCTATGTCTTATATATTATGACTGCCATAGGGGGGGCCGGCGTGAAAATAGGGACTTCATGCTGCACTTACACACCCTCCAATGATGCAGTAAATTGAAGTATCACACAAGCAATAAATGCACTGCACACACTGTGCACCACCATGGAGAAAGAAGGTGGGGGTACAGAACGCAAATTGGTTTACCTCAATCTTTTCATGGGTGCCCTCATGGATGAGTAACCTTCTCAAAGTATTACTTCCTTTTTTATCCCGTTGTTGGTTCTTTTTTGTACGTGTCAATTAGTTCTGAGTTTTGTAGGGAAATGATGGCTAAGGCAATACCCATGATGTCTCTCGCAGTAAAACATATTGATGACACTCCTCTGTTGAAAGATGCTCACACCCAGACTGATAGCTGGACTCATGAGGACAAGCCTCACATGGTTAAAATATGTTAGCCAATTGGTCCACCGGGACCACAGCTTAACTGCCCTGATGACCCTGAGAATTATTTGGAAACAAATGTCGACCCATCTGGTATGGAGGTTGTTGTTTTCTGCCCTGCAGTCCAGATGAATGGAAAGGGGATTTGAACACATTATGAACGTGTGGGTACCGAAGACTCCTTTTGATAAGATGAGGTGGGAATGATAATATGAGGGTGCAACATCCTAAACACAAGAGGAAATATAAGCTCATGGACTGTTATTAACGCAAGTGGTGTTGCTGTTGTTATTTAGCGCTCTAGAGGGTCCATGGTCTGCCAAGTACGCAGCAGAGTGAACTAATAGCACAGACATTAACCATTGTATCAAAAGGTAGGCCTCTGAGTGTTCCGCCATGTTGTTTTAGTGATTCTGCCATTTTGAATTAGATTTTGTTTCTGCCACATCCAAGAAAGCCTTTGAGCTGCCGAGTATGTGATTGGGTGACCTGGAAGCACAAATATTAACTATTATTTTAAGAGTCAGGCCTCGGATACATTTTCTCATGACATCTTTCCCACAGGTGTTGACAACACAATCTAATCATGGTTTTCGTCGTTGGCATAGACAGACAAGTATGCAATATTAACAAGAACATGCGTTAATGTGGCAGAGCTGCAGGTGCGGGAGTAGCATAGGGTAGCATAGGGTGCCAAATTATCTGGTCTCACAGAGGAGCATGGCCTTGCATTTAGTTTATTGCTGGGTTGCTGGGTTGGCAGATTTTGCTCTACGTACTAACTGCACACAATTAGATCATCTGTGGGAGATGCAGATCCAAATGTAACCTGTTATTGTACTAACCAATCAAGAATAGGGAAATGTAGTAACCAATTAGAATAGGACAATTTATTCATATCTAGGCAGGAGCCAATAGGATGCTTGCAATGTAGTTACAAATAATGTTTAGATACTAATTTGTGGTTTTTGTCTCTAAATACTATTGTCTGATGTGGGCATGATGAGACTGACTGGCTCTCCCAGATGTTATTTTGCATTTGCAATAAGCTTGTGTTTTCTACAATTTGGGCCATCTCATCATTGTTTGGATTTTATTGACGGTCTTGTGACAAGTCACCTAGTCTCATCCCTAGTAGCCCTAGAAGAAGCCCCCATTGCGTGCCCAAACCAAGAAAGTTTCTGCGTTTTCCCTCACCTGTCATTAAACCTAATTTGGAGATACCATATGGGTACATGTACTTCTGTAGCCCGAAACCAGTTACGAGTACTGGGACGAAGTAGCCACAGGTGGAGGGAAAATCTGAGATAAGGATGCGATGTGCCGAGGAAAGAACAGCTGGCTGGTAAACACAGAATTATAGTCCTTTGCCTATGTCTACGGACAAGGCCAGTAATAAAAGAAAAAAAGGACTAAATCCATGCACGGTTGTACAGAGCAGCAGTGGAAGAGAGCTGAGCAAGAGCAGTGGAAATATTCAGGGTTGCGGTAGCTGAATGAGAGACAAAAATAGGAGACAGAAGCACTGGGGAGCAAGGAGAGAATACAGTTACCGTAGTGGATGAGTTGGGAACTGCATTCTATTAGTAAGTGCAGTCGGTGAGAGACACCACCTGACAGAGAGCAGCTGGAAGAGCCCTGCAGTCCCTGCGCCTCCCGATATGGAGAAGCACATGGTTGTGAAAGGGGAACAGCTGAAAGGCACTTGCGGTCCGACTAGCACACAAGGCGAGCAGGGTAAGCAGCCGACACAGCAAAGGAACACCGGGGGCATTCGGGAAGAGCTGCCGACACAGCCTCTGATGGTTACAAGAGGTGAACTCCGCACTGCGCACTGGCAGGAGGACAGGAAGAGTCCTAAGAACTTCACCAAATGGTGTACGTATCGGCGGGGAGCGGATGATAGCAGAATTGTGTATCCCGGATATTACAGCACCCAAAGTACGAGCGAAGCAGAGCCCAATGAGGTTGGGAATAAACACTTGTGAAGGCATCATGAAGCAAAACACAAACAACAGATTCAAAGTTCAAAATAAAAGGTTTTGTTAACTCAAATGTCAGGATGGTTGAATGCCTAACTTGCCCTATTCTAACGTGGGATTTAACTACCTGAACAAAACTAAGGAACGTCTGAGTCTGAAAGTTGAACTTAAAAGTCTGTCTGTGTCCAAAACCTATCGTTGTCCTCACAACTAAAGCTAAACAATGTGTAGGGATGTCAATAACAAGAGTAGTGGTGATAAAACAAGAGTTCTAAGTTTCTGCCAGTTGTTAGCCTCCTTTTCAGCTTCCCTTCCCCAAGTTCCATAAAGTTCCATAAAGTCTTTGGATTACCGTTCTTCAATTCAAACCGTTTCACAAAACCTTGGGGTTCCCTTCCCCAAGTTCAAGGCAACACAGTTCCACAGATACTGGGGGTTTCTTTCCCCAAGTTCAAAGCAACACAGTTTCACAGAAAAGGGTCTTGAGGATTCAATCCTCAAGACAACACCAAAGTTCAGCAAGTCTCAGGATTCCCTTCCCTGTCTCTCAGTGTTCAAAACAAAGTTTTCTTCCCTTCTGGATGAGCTTAATAACTCTTTCAACACTTTCAACTTTTTATTTCCTGGCTTGTTTAAACAGGGTGTTTGTCTTCCATAGTTGAGTGTTCCCTGGTCTAGACGTAGTTGTCAGACCAAACTATCACCCATTACAGGTCGCACAACCAAGAACCTTAGGCCTTTTTACCCACACACCATGTCTCACCTGGGGGTAGCCTGTTCCCAATGCCAAAGTGCCTTCCACCCAGGTGATCCCCCCTCGCTTCTCCACTCCCAGGATCAGGATCCAAGAGCGATGGCCATAACCTGGCCACCTGGGAGTAGGATTGATCATATCATCAGGTTCTTCGGCTTTTGTTCCTATGTGGATGCTCCCATTCACTTGGCCTTTCCTTATCAGTCTCTTGGCTTTGCCACACTGTGCTACACACCTTGGACCAATCCTTGAACTTGCCACACTGTATTCAATTACAAGAGTTCACTTAGTGGTTATTTCACTCCATTACCACCTTGCCGTTATGCTCTCTCACAATCTTCTATTCTTACTTTCTTGCCACTTGCTTGGCTTTCATACAACAATAGCTGTAGTTCTTATGCATTTCTCATTTGTTATAATTTTGCTAATAAAAGTTTCATTCAGTGCGGTATTCAATGTTTGCTTCGCTGTTTCTATTTCACCCAACCTGTGGCCTCAAGTTTGTTTCATCAATTTCATACAATTTCACTTGATCAGCACTTGCCTCTCATTCCGCACAGCCCCCAGGAGTGCCCCGGTCTGAGTGACTTGCTTTCTTCACTCATCAATCTTGTGCGTTCCTTTCCGGACGGCTGTGCTGTTGGTATTCAGCCTCACTCGCTGATTTCCCTTTGCTTGCGAACTCTGCTCGCTCTCCTGTGGCTCTTTGGATCTTGCTGTCAGCTCTGCTCTGCTTTAGCAGACGCTGGCAGCTTCCTTCCTTCTTCTTCTCCGCTCACAGCTCCGGCGGCACGGCTTAGACCACATAGGCTCCCAAACTTGTGGTTCTTTCACAACCCGGCTGCTCACGGGCACCACAAGTCCATTGGGTCTTCTGCAGGCATCCTAGCTGCGCTGCAGGCCCCACCACGGCTGCCTCCTTCCAAACTGGACTCCCTGCTGCTCTCTCTGGCACGGGCCTCCGTGTATTTGTATTTATTGAATTTTATATAGTGCTTTTAGCCAAAGCGCTTTACATAGAACAACAAGCAATACAAGAAAAGCAAAGTGAATACATTTCATGAATCATTTTTATTTTTTATTTTTTTATTTATTGCATTTATTTATACGCCCAAACCCTGGGGTGTCACGGCGTAGGTTTCGAGATTACTTAGAAACTTCGTTTTTTACATGTTCTCAGCTTGGCATACATACAGGGTTATGTACGGTTACAAGGTGATGCAAGATTTCGATTTGCAGGTCTAATAATTGAAGACAACATTTAATCAGTTACAAGGTAGTACAATGTTACAATTTTACAATCAAATATTTACAGACACAGTTGAATGTTGTAATGGTGGTCTTGTGGTTATTTAGAATTTGTTAAAGAGCCAGGTTTTGAGGCTTTACTTAAATTGTTTGAGGGAGGGCTCATTACAGATATTGGCTGGTAGTGAGTTCCAAATTCTGGGGGCTGCTACTGGGAAGCTAGAGTTACCTGTTCTTACATTCTTGAAACGGGGAATTCATAGGTGCGTATCTGAATTAGATCTCAGTGTTCAGGTTGTGTTTTTGAGTGTTAGGCATTGATTGAGGTAGCTGGGTGCAGTGCCAGATAAACATTTATGTGCTATGGTGAGGGTTTTATGTAGTATCCTACCTTGAATGGGAAGCCAATGTGCCTCTCTCCTGTATTGTGGGATATGTTCTCTGTTTTTTATGCCTAACGCTGCTCTGAGTGCTTTGTTCTGGAGAATTTTTTTTAGGTCCCTAGAAGGAGAATGTTGCAGTAGTCGATCTTGGTCAGGATGAGGGCTCTGGCAATCGTGATGCCGTTTTGGGGCGTGAGGAGAGAGCACTAATGTGTTTGTACATGGTAAGGCTAGAATCCAAGTAAACCTCTAGTGTTTTGACTTGGTTGGAGATGTTGATTGAGGTGCCGTCAATGACTATGGCAGAATATTGCGGGTGAAGTTTACTTAGTCTATCTGGGGATCCTACTATCAGAATCTCTGTTTTTTCTCCATTAAGGCAGAGACTGTTAGTCGGCATCCAGTTCTAGATGATGGAGTAAATTTTGTTGACTGCAATGGTATCCGGCTCGTGGTTGCCTGAGATGGGAATGAGTATTGTTGTATCATCAGCGAAGTTGGTGTATATTACCCCCATAGCATTAATGCTGCAAATAGTAATTTTGTGTACGCGTTGTAGAGTGGCGGGGACAGGCAGGAAACTTGGAGGACTCCCAGTGGTACTGTTATTGGGTCTGCTGCTACATCGCTACTCTCGATGTGTGGTCTGCAAGAAATTATTTGATCCAGGCGGTAGCGTCCTTTGAGAATTGGAAGTTCTTTGCTAACGTCAGACAGAGTTTATTATGGTCTACTAAATCAAAGGCTGCGGATAAGTCAAGTAAAAGTAGAATACATAGTTTCCCTGAGGCCCTGATAGTGTCCATTTGGCAATCATGTAGCAGAGAACAATATAAAGAACAATTTACCATAAAATAGACAGTAATGAGAACTTGCGCAGGGTGAGTCAGTGGTCAGGGTCAGCCGATAACTGTCAGGCAGATGACTGGAGTAGGTGGTCTGTTAGTCTGTGTGTTGCTGTTTTCCTCCCTTTTTATACTCCTGCAACCTCTTGACAGGTTGCAAGTGTGAGTCTTCAATTAGAATTGCCCGACTGCAATTAGAACGACATGCCTGACCATCACAAGTCTTTGTAGGGATCTTCTTCATCCCAGTAGAGTACTGAAATAGTTATTAGTGTTCTCTAGTCCTAGTCATCTCTTCCTCATCGCAGTACTGTAGTAGGTTGAATGAGGAAAATTGAGGGGAACCGTTGTACCAAAGCCCATAAAGGCCATGCAAGGGTTAAGCAGGCTTTCACAGGGAAAAGGGGAACACCATGTCTCACCTGGGCGTACCCTGTTCCCAATGCCCAAGGACCGTCCACCCAGGTGATTCCCCCATTGCTTCTCCACTCCCAGGATCAGGATCCAAGAGCGGTGGCCATTCACTGGCCACCTGAGCAGAGGATGAAGGGGGAGTAGGATTGAGAATATCCTCAGGTTTCTCACACACTCCACTGCAAGCGACGGACATCATCCATACAAGAAGACTGGAGTAGAAGCTAGCCAGTAAGGAGAACAGGGAGGGTTTAAAATACCTAACCCAGGGAAAAAGATCAGGGAATCAAAATGTTACGAGTAAGGAAGGTCAGAGTGGCCAAGTGGGTAGAGGGGCAAAACCCACTTTAAATAAGGACCGAAAATAATCAGGCAAATTTAAAAAGTGAGATAAACATTGCCAGAAACAAGTGGTTGAAACATAAACAAAGCTGTAGGGCAACTACACCAGATGAAGGCCAGCACACGTAACAGGTCTATACTGGTTAGCATAAAGTAACTAGTAAAACATTGTTGGGAACAAAAAAACACATTGGAGTAACGGAAGCGAAGACCAGGGAAGGGATGCTTCCCCTGGCATTTGAAGTCCAGGGAAGGGATTGTTCCCCTTGGCATCAAAAAACCATGGATGGGGTTGTTCCCCTGGCATTGCAAGTCCAGGGAAGGGATTGTTCCCCTGGCATTAAAAGACTAAGGAAGAAGATCACTTCCCTGAGAACAGGACACAGGCATCACTGGATCAAATATGCAGTGAGAGAACAAATGAGAACAGCTTTTAGTTAGTTTTTGTTGAGTCAGGGAAACCCCTCATAGAGTTAGGGCAAGTGAGGCAATTCTCCCTCCCCTTTTATGATTCCAATAAAAGTGTTTGTGAAATAACAAAGACTGTGTCTGTCCCCTTACTCTGTCCCATCACAGCCTACAGCATAGCCCTCATCCCATACTCCATACATCGCAGGATGCCATGTGGAGGAGGCTGGATGCTATTAAGCAGTGACAGTGACACGTGGACTAGGAAACCCTTGCAGACACACAGGTCCAACACCTCCAGGCCATCCGTGACTGTGTTCAGGGTGCCTCACGGAGGATAGCGAGGGCCATGGACCGAGACCGACGACAGTCAGCTGTAACATCTGCAGCCCTGACCGTCATCGGAAAGAGGATAAGGGAGATGACTGAGAGCATGTCAGTCTTTGCAGAGGCGGTGCAGGTCAGCATGCTCTTGACACTCCAATGCATCTGGGGGCCTGAATCGGACCAGTCCATCTCTGTCACCCCCGCAGAGGGATATTTTTCCAGAACCCCAAGGTGCCACTCCAAGCGCAATCTGGTTTCAAAGGTGCTGGAGGAGAGTAGTAAGGCAAGAGGCCATGCAAGTGACTGTACATGTGTACATAGGCACAAGGGAGGTGAGGGGTGTGGGGGGGGGGTGTTTGGAGATGTATTGTCGGGAGATGGGTGGTGGGGGAGGGTGTGTTGGGGATGGTGTTGTGGGGAAGGGGTAACTGGGGGAGGGTGTTTTTACATTTCAAGGTTAAATAATATTTCACTTAAAGCAATGCTAGGAAATTCCGTATTGTATACATGTGTTTAATTCATGACATGACTATGTTGTGGATATCAATGTGCTAAAAACAATTGGCCATCAGTCCATGCCGGACCAGGCGTCCATTCGTGCTCTCTTCCGATCCACTGCGTGGCAGTGCATCACCCACAGGCAATGAGTCATCCTCTTCTGGACGTGGCATGTCCACATCAGGGGCTAGCAGGATATTCCGCCTGAGGCGGGACACAGGCAAGATCAATTTGTCCAACCTTCTCTGGGCTGTAAATCAAAACCCCTCCAGTCTGGTGTAAGCACCTGAAACAAGCCTTCAACAGGCCAAAGGTGTGCTCAATGCAGAGCCTGGTTCAGACGTGTGTCTCATTGTAAGCCACCTCGGATATGGGTTGTTTGACAGAAGTCAAACAGTTTGCAGCGGAATGGATCGTAATCGATTCTAGTGGCACTCTGTTTAATCTTCAGTCAAACAACCCCAATCCGCTGCCCCCGAGGCAGTCCTATATTAAGGCCCCCCCTACTTACCTTCTACCCGGTCACCGGTACTACTTCCACTGACCGGAGCATTACTTCCATCCCTAAAACGTGGCCCGGAGCTGAAGCTGCATGGTCCTTTTTTCTTTTTCTTTTTTTTTCTGATTTCCCTGATTCCCATGTCAAGGAAGTGGGGGACACCCCCGCAGCCCCCAAAGCATATTATACTGAACATAAGATGTGTGGGACACCCCAGCATCCCACGTTCCTCATTTTTGACATATTAGGCTGAGAAAAAACAGTGCTACCCAAGTTCGAAGAAAATATTGGCCACCTCCTGTTGCGTCTGTGGATTTTGCACTTGTGTCATCAGCCATGGTAGCTGGCGGTATTCAGAGTTACCTGCAAATGTAAAGGCCATAGGTGTCTGTCACAGAGCATTGTGGATGTGTTGCCTTTTACAACAGCATGTTGATACACACTCAGTGCACGCATTTTATGAGTATTGTCACACAACATGCCTTACAATCACAGTACTTGCATGTGGACTCATTCACTATTTGCTTTGTCGTGTAACACCATGCACACAGCTCACAGCCAGCACTTGTTGTTTATGGGTCTGTGGTTGTCATGGCAGGATGTCATGGTGCCTGTGTTGGGCCTGTGCAATGCTCTCATGCATGTGTCCTGCTGGTTGGTTGGTTAGTTGTTCTTCTGCAGGTTCATGTGTCTGCCTCTATTCCATGGAGGCTTCATATAAATGGTTACCGGAGTACGTGACATTACATCTGCCAGTGTTGCATTACTTTGTTGCAGTGTTGAGCTTCCATTAATAGGGATGTTTTATGTTGCATTGGGGTTCCTATAGTCATGTGTGTGTTGCTAACCTTTTGGGGCAATATCCATTGGTGACTTACTGCAGCATTGTCCATTGTGTCGAAGTTCTGTGGGTTGTAGGCTGTCATGTGTGCAGTGAGAGGGCAGGTCAGCCATGTACAGGGCCTTAACAGAGCATGCATTGTTTAGTTGTGGAAAGGCCCGGATTCACATAGCATTTTAGGTGTGCATGAGATTTCATTGTGTGATGGCACTCATACTCACCCAATAGCCACGTCCATTACCCTATGTGCCTCTCCATGTATCCAGCCAGTGTGCTGTTCTGCAGGACCATGGCATTGTGGGTGGAACAAGGGAAGCGGACACAGCAGTGTGTGATGAAGAGGTCAGGATCTTAGGGGACTTGGACATTCAGGGAGTGATACTGCTTCCGGGTGCGGTATACCTCTTCAGATGCCTGGAGGACCACCAATGCCACATAAGTACAGACCAGAGCAGCAACCAGGTTAGGCATGTGAGCTTCTGCATTAAAATAAGGCTTCATGGCATCCTCCTGTGCCAGGGTTGTGGGCAGGGAGATGTGTCGGGAGACATGGCGAAGGAGGGCTTCTAGAACCTGCACAAATAAATTGGGAAATGTGGGCTGGGACATGCCGTAGAGCATGCACACGGTATGCTGGAAGGTGCAAGTTGCTGGAATTGCAGGGCAGACAGAAGCATCAGCACCGGGAGTAAGGCTGTTATTATGTTGATCCTGCTCTCCATGTCATCCTGGATCAGGGTGAGCAGATCAGCTATTGTCTCACTGCTCAGCCAGTACAAGGTGGTTAGCTGGTTGTCAGTCAAGGTCCAGAGTGAGGGCCTGACCCGGTGTATAGGCACTCACTTTACATGGCATTTCCTCCTCCTCCTGCTCCTCCTCCTCCTCTCTGCACCCTGTGCCCTGCGCTGTTCTTCCAGCCTCTGCAGCTCAATGTGGAGCAGGAACAGCTGAATGTCCACTGTGATGAATCAGAGATGATTCACCCAGAAAACCTATCCTGGGAACCTTCTCATGTGGCCAGGGAAAGGCAAACATGTTCTGATCCTGACCCTGGGGGTGGTGTTCTACAGGAAGATCAGATGATTGGGGGAGCAGGTCAGATGTATGGAAACCCCCTTTAATAATGTCCCCAGAGCCCTGACAATTCTAATGGCTTATTGTAAAATTGAAACTGTAGAAAAAGGTGATTTGGGCATTGTGGACTTCAAGTCCCACAATCCCCAAAGTACTGAGACGAAGAAGTGGGATGCAGAGGCACTGATCTGCAAGTTGAAGGTTAATAAGGCTAATGACCCACACCTGAGTGAGACTGGGAGGCATAAAAGGCCCCCTCACGTGCAGGCCCTGGAGAGTAGCAGGGAGAGCAGTAGTGGGAGGTGGAGTGGTTGCTGTAACTCCACATTGCTGTCGAAAGTGGAGGAGAAGGGAGACGCCAGAGTCGGCAGAGTTTGCAGTATGGCTGCCGGCTCTGAGAGGGTCTCTTTCTTCAGAGACTTTGGTTGCAGAGATCGTGCAGCGGTAAGCATTATTTGAGAAAGCCTTTCCCTTGAAGATTATGGTTGCAGAGGTAGCACGGCGGGAAGCGTAAAGTTGAGAAGCTTTCTCCACGGTAAAGCGGCTCTGGTGGCAGGCGATCAATAGAGAGCCTTTGGAGCAAGGAACTCTCCTTGTCAGACTACCACAGGCCGAGAAGACCGAGCAAAGCAGTTTTCCTTAACGCGGAAGCAGAAGAAACAGACTGTCTGAAGGCAACGTAGCGAGCGGAAGCCAAACCCGGTGTGTTCACTAGTAATCTGTGACACCAGAGCGCTCAGTAACTGCCCACAGGCCAAGCCTGGGAGTTTTGAATATCGAACAAATTAAAGCGAAGTGAAGTGGCAGAAATACAAGTATTTTGCATGTCGAACTAATGTGAAGCAGAAAGATAATTATTTTAAACACCAAGCTGATATTAAGTGGAGAAAGAGGCAATACAAAAACTTGGCAAACAGACCAGCCTGGTGATTTTGAAGATCAGAATAATTATCAACAACACAAGAGGGCAATATTGTTAGAAACCAATATACACAACTGTTGTCAGAGCTAAAATAATACCATAACCAATCATGTTAAAAGGAACTATCATTGCCCAAGCCAAGAAAAGGCCATTAAGATGCCTAATATTTATAGACCCTTTATTTTCAGAGGGAGAATGAAGCAATAGGGGGAACTGACCTAAACAATCATTGCCTAAGCCAATGAAGAGCAGGATTAAGTGAGAATCATTATCAGTACTTGGTTGGTGCAAGAATGGGAAAACAAGAGTGTCAGGAAGGCTGCCCTTCTGACAGAAGGTGTTCAGGAGGAGAGGAGCATAACCTGCATTGTATATGGCAATCAAAAATATGGAACAAACAGCACCAATGTGTCTCATGTTTTCATAAGTAGTCAAACTTGTTGTTGATCAAATCAAAAGACTTTTTGAGTTGTGTGAAGAAAAACTAAACCACAGACGTAGTAGTAGATGTACTAGTCCTGGAAAGAGAGTACACCAGGACAAGGTACCTTGTAGTATAGGCCTGGCAGGTGAATGGACCATGCAGAAGTCAACGAAGTACTGCAGTGTGGTTAAAGTGTTGATGAAGAAGGAGATGTGGTAAGACCACAAAAACACATTGCGAATAGTTGTGGGATCATTCTGACAAACCAATATTGCTGATGCAAGGATTTTGTAAACTGTTAAAGAATCAATGTCACAGAAGCCCTTTTGTTGTTGACGGTACCTATTTTTTAATATAACCACTAAATGTGTTCTAGCCGAATTGCCATACGTTACCTTGTTGAGTTTGTTGTAGGTACAAGTGCGTGGGACAGAATCCTTTTGTTACAGTGTTTCCTTTAGTTTATTTTAGGCAGGGAAATCCTCATTAAGATAGGGATAGTGCTGTGTTTATCAAACCCTTTTGAGTTTAATAAAATGGCATCTTTTGAAAAAATTCACAAAGTTATCCACCTCACATTTCTGACCCCTCGCAGCACATCTACAATGGCTAGTGCCAACATGGTGTTGGAAAGTGTGTTTGGGGAGGATGCGTCCCTTATGTACCCTTCTTGAGTGGATTGGGTGCACCTGTGGCCAGACTCAGACTGGCCTATGGGGCAGTAGGACAATGCCCCAACCAAAAACGCAAAATGCTGTTCTGGGACAGTTTTTTGGGTCAAAGTGGGCCACTTCTTTTGCCAATGTGGGCCAGTTTGATGAGTCACTTGACTGTGTAGCTAGTCGTTTGACTAGTGTTGCTCAATAAATATCTTTAAAATGCACAATTTGCATCACATTTTATCAAAAAGCTCCCCCTTGGGTACTATTCAAACAGTCTGACACAAAAGGAATGAATTGCATTTGCAACTGTGGGCCACTTTTTCACTGGTGCCCAAGACAATTTTATGCCTCAGTCCGACTCTGCCTGTGGCTTAATTTTTATCACATGTATGGAGGTAACGGCAATGTGTTTTTGTCGGAATTACTGCCCATTTTTGGTGGTATTTTCAGCAGTATTTCTACTTCTAATACAGTGGAAATACTGTTTTGGATCTGGGCAATAATACCGCTGGCGCAATTAGCGCTGGGGCTGATTCAGCCATATGTTGGCAGTAATTCCCTGTTACCAACACTTTTAACGTATACTGCTGTATGCATAATGAGCCCCATTGAGTCGAGAAGATGAGAAATGATGCGAGGCTCTTAAACCCAAGACTATAAACCTAAATAGTGTGGGATCCAGGCAGGAGTGACCTGGACCTGCACTTACTGAGACGTGGAAGAACGTTTTGTTTAAAGACTCCGTACTTTCCCGAGGAGAACGTTTCTTTTCTTGGGTTGTCCCAAATAACTACTCATGTCACGAAAACTTTAGTTTTGGTAGTCCTTTCCTTTTGTTATTTTGTCCCAATTTCTACCCGATAAAACATTGTGGGCCTCATTACACGTTAGGCGGTAAGGGTTTACCGGTACCGGTAAGGGCAACGGTACCGGTAAACCTTTACCGCCTTACTACGAGTTCCCTTTGCGGGAGCCGACCTTAACGGCTGGTTTTACCAGCAGTTAAAGTAGGGTGCCGCAAAGGGACCTTGGAGCTAATTACGGTACCGCAATTTGCGGTACCGTAATTAGCGCCTTCCCCATTCCCATTATGCCCTATGGGAGCAAAAATGGGAATGGGGAAGTGCCTTGGTGAATGGGGAATTACCGCCCCCGCTCACCTTGGAGTAGGGCGGTAATTCCGCCATCCACCAAGGCGGACACGGTAAAATACCGGCGGCAACCATGGCGCTAATAGCGCCATGGTTACCGCCTACCGTGTAATGAGGCCCTGTGTTAAGCATAGTTCTTTATCTGGCCTTCACGTATCGGCCAATATTAGTCATGTCTTAGTATCTATTACAGTATGTGGGAGGGGGAGAGGGGCGATTTGTACACAGATCATGACAGAGCTACATTTGCAGCGCAGGTATGAGCGTAATGATATAGGTTGGATACCATACAACAGGCAATTATGATCAGAGAAGTCACTAATGGGGGGGGAGAGACTATAGCTCTGGGTCTTTTGGTTGCAGACCCTGATAGAAGTTCAGGGGCTACAACCAAAAGGGCCCTCACACCATAAAGGTAATTCTATGTGCATCGCCTCATGTTCAGGAATGCTGCTCCTGCTGCAAAAAAAAGAATTCTGTAAAGCTTTCTGCAGCTTCTTAGCTGTACGACTTTGTTGCATCAAATGACTCCACCTCATTTTATTACCTATAGATGGGCTTATTGTTTTCTTAACTACATATTAGTTTGGTTATTTTTACCACAGTTAACCAATATCTTAAGGGCTATCTGCTCTCTGTGCCTTCTTGCCAAATCTGACTTTCGGATTTTGGATTTAAAACTAACATACTTGGGGGCGTGGCTAGGCAGCACGCCATGCGGCTGTGTTTCCCCTGAGCTCCGCTTCAAGGTGCCCAAGTCATGTCCTTTCCCCATGTATTTAAGACATTTCTGCCCGATTTCACTCTCGGGGCAAAGCTGAAGAAGTGGCAATGAATTTGGCTGGCTTTGCGGTTTAAAGCCCCTCGTATGGAGCACTTTTCGGGCAGAGAGCCCAGGCGGCGACGGAGAGAAAAATGGCGGTGCGCACCATCTGGAGAAGCTGTTGAGAGGAGTTACCCCTGGCCGTGCCGCGCCAACACCGGGACCCCCTCTGGTTGACTTTGCGGCGGCGCGGCACAGTGGGGAATATCCAGCTGCCCCCGCAGGGAGTCTTGTGGGACTTGCCTGGACGGAGCAGGCCCGCTGTCTGACAGCCTCGGTGAGGGGGAGGAGCGGCGCCTGAAGCAACGGCCGCCCGGCGGCCTGACTGGTGGTGGGTGGATCTCCCTGCTGGCGTAGCTGGAGCCAGAGTGCCGGGGAGTGTGGAGGTCCCTGCCTTGCCGGCTCCTGCTGCATGGCACCTGCCCCTGGGAGCCCGCTCGGGGCGGTGCGTGTGGCGGTGGACTGTAACCGGGGAGCCGGCGGGTTTGAATGGGAGAGTCCTCCCCTACGGCCCGGGGCTCGCATAGAGGCAGGGGGGACTGATTGAGCCACCCCCACTGCCGATCGACCCCTACTGGAGCAGCAGTGCCCGGGCCTTCTGCCCGCCAGGCTGGAGCTTGGTGGGGAAGAGCGGGGACACCCCGAAATTGGAGCGGCGGACATCCTGAAGGCAGAAGCCTACACAGAGCGGAGCCCTGGTAAGTGCTGAGGGGCCTGGAGCACGGAGCGAGAACCCTGGTTTCCACCAGGGGAGCATCTTCAATATTATAGAGACTTGGAGGGAGACTCAACGGCCTGGGAATGAGATACCAAAGTAATATTGCAGGAAGCCTTCCATTCTCTGTAGGGCCCAATTGAACACCTAACATTCAAACACACAAGCCTGGCCCCTGCATGCCTCCATCCTCATGTCTTCCAGCTGCTTTGTGAAGATAAGTAGGCGACCCCGGCGATCTCCCCAAGAGATGCCCAAAATTGCAGCTAAAAAGGCACACAGCATACAGGCCCATCTGGCACCACAGCCTGTGGACCCACCCCCTACAAGCACGGTCACAGCTGAAACCCACCCAGCTCCATCCCCAAAACTGGTCTCAAACATGGCTATGTCCAGAGAGGAATTGGAGGGAATGCTTAAGTCCTTTAAACAGGACATCACCAAAGAGATTAAAAAAGAAATTAAGACCTCTAAGGACTCGCTGGCCCAGTCTCTTGCAGACCTCACCTGCCACCTTGGGAGCTGGAATCTAGGGTTAATGACCTGGAAAACGTAACTTGTGTGCAATCCCACGACAATGAGGCCCTGGCAGAAATGGTGAAGGCAATTGAGGAACACCTTGAAGATATATGGGCAAAACAGGCCGACTTGGAAAATAGGTTGAGAAGGAATAATGTGCGCCTCCGTGGTGTCCCCCGGCAGGTCCCCGACCGGGACCTGGCTGAATATGTAGAGACACTGTTCAGATCCCTCCTTGATCTCCCACCAAATGAAGATCTAAAGCTTGATAGAACCCACCGGGTATACTCTTCAGCCCAACTGAAAAAGAACCTGCTACCAGATGTGCTCACTCGGGAACACGTTTTTCACCAGAAAGAAGAGATCATGGCGGCGGCCAGGAACTCAGACTCAATACAATTTCAAGGCGCGAAGATCTGGCCCCCTATACTCTGGCGTGCAGATGGCGGCTGAAAAGGGTAACATCTTGGCTAAGGACCCGAAAGATCCGCTATGGCTGGGGGTTTCCATGCAAGCTGATCTTTGACCTCCATAATTAGCACCATGTAATTTCCTCTGAAGAAGAAGAAGCGAGAAGTCTGATGTCAGAGGCGCCTGACAATGATGACCCGAAACCGCAGGCCCAGGAGGTGAATGGGACTACTTCACTCCCCCTGCCAAAGGCCAGACGTGGGAAGACCCGGCGCCGGCCCCAATCCACAGCAAGCCCATGCCAGGAATTCGGACCAGAGAAAGCAACCAAGGCCCCAGAAGAGGGATCGGCCCTGACCCTGTCGGAGGGGGAGGGCTGGCCGGCAACCTGACCTGACCGTTGTCGAGATTCACAACCTTCAATGAGAAGATATGGCCACCTCTCGGGTCTCTGCACGGCCCCCGATGCTCCTTTTGCGAAGAGGACTTTCTCTGGCCGGGAGGGAGATCTTAGGCATCTGTATATGCCTCTCTTTCTCCTTCCCGAACTGCGCCTAAGGGCGTTTCCTCTGCAGCTTTGTGCCGAGGAACAGGAAGGGGACTGGCCCATCTCAACGTACATTTGAAAGTACTGCAGTTCCCCACCGGTCTTGAATACCTGTTAGCACTACTTCAGGGCAATAGAAATTTCTGTACATTAGCTAACTTGGGTGCCTGAGTGGATGGTTGCGCCCGACATATTTCATACCTAGTTAAAGCTGACTCTGGGACTAGGAATAGCACAATTCTTGATGAAAGTAGCTTGTTCATTTTTTTTTTATCTGTTTTTACCTTGATCATTTTTCTTTGTTTAACCCGAAGCCATTAGACTGGTGTTATGTTTCCACTCACCACAGACCTTTTCCGTATTGCACCGCGATGAGGTGTCCGGGGAAGTATCCTACCCCTGGTTTCTTCAGGCGGGCTTACTTAAAGCGAAAACCCGAGCGACTGTACCATGGCAACCCCGAGTTATAGGTGCATCTCCCTCAATGTGCAAGGCCTGAACTCCCCCCTGAAACGTAAAGCACTCCTCCATAGATTGAAGTCCCTAGATGCATCATTCCTATTTCTTCAGGAGACCCATTTACAACCGGCTGACGAATTCTGCCTAAATGATAGGCTCTATCCCACCAGATTCTTTGCCTCAAGTGGGTTGAAGAAACGAAGGGTTGCCATCCTGGTGAGCAAGGGGATTTCCCTTAAGACCTTGGGGGTGGTCTGAGATGAAGAGGGGAGGTTCCTGCTAGTCAATGCCATACTAGATGGTCGTAAAATCACACTAGTTTCTATCTATGCTCCAAACACTAAACAGGACCTGTTTTTCATGAAATTGTCGAAAGCCTTACTTGATCATGCAGAGGGGGAAGTGATTTTGGGTGGGGATTTTAATGCAGTGATTAACCCTTTAGTTGACAAAACGCTACCGCCAACATTAAACGATAGGAACAACTTGAGGGCTCTCTCTTCACTGCTGAAGGAACACTCTCTGATCGAAGTGTGGAGGTACTGTCATCAAGAGGAGAGGAACTACACTTATTTCTCAGCGGTACACGGGGGATTCTCAAGGTTGGACATGTTTCTCATCTCAGACTCGCTCATCCAGAATGTATTAGATGTGGATATACTCCCTGAGGCGCTTGCAGACCACTCCCCGGTTTTATTGATCATAGCCCCTCCCCGAGCTACCCCTCTTATGAAACCCCCCTGGAGACTAAACGATTTCCTGCTAGATGACCCAGCGATCTGTGCCCATATTAGAGAATCCATAGAACTATATTACAGAGAGAATGATACTGGCAATATGAGCTGGGTTACGGTCTGGGAGGCAAGCAAAGCAGTGATAAGGGGACACTTTATATAACAGGCTGCACAACGGGGGAGGGCCAGGAGGTTACTTCAGGAACACTTGGAGGGGGAAGCCTGAAGACTAGAGGAAGTGCCCAAGAAGAAAGCCTCATGGTGCTCATTGAGGGACCTGCGGATGGCTAAGAAAGCGCTTGAGGCACACCACATGGGGAAGGTGGCCTACTGCATGATGCGTACCAAGCTATTTTTTTTTTTACACAAAGGGAAACAAGGCTAATAAATTATTAGCAGCCAAATTGGGGAAGCAGACAAAGCAAAATAGGATAGACTTCCTGTGGGACAAGACAGGCAAAGGCACCTCCTCCGAAGAGGGCAAATGCCATATTGTGGAGGAATTCTTCTGGGAACACGTTGCCCCGCACAGGGGGGACTCGCAATCCACCAAGGATTTCTTAAACAAGGCTGACCTCCCACAGCTGCCACTATCCTTACAAGAACCCTTGGAAGACCCAATATCCACGGAGGAAGTTGAACTAGCTCTCAAATCACTCCCTATTGGCAAGGCTCCGGCCCAGACGGATTCACAAATAAGTTTTATAAAACCTTCTGTAAGGAGCACACACCACACCTCACAAAGCTATTTAATGTCTTATGGGAAACGGGTTCTGTTAAACAGTCTATGGCAGAATCAAATTCAACCCTACTTCTAAAACCGGGAAAGGACCCGGCAGAATGTGCATCCTACCGGCCCATAGCCTTGCTCAATACTGATGCTAAGCTGTTTAGCAAGATTATAGCGTGGCGACTGGGGGAGGTCTTACCTACACTAATAGATAGGAATCAGACGGGCTTTATCCAGGGTCGATATTTATCCATGACAATATTCGTCGAGCAATAGACCTAATAGCTCTAGCCGCCTCCATTCCAGGTCCCCTCTCGCTGCTATCCTTGGACGCCCATAGGGCATTCGATAGTATGTACTGGGACTACCTGCAATTAGTCTTGAGGGCTTTGGGTTTGGCCCACAATTCTCTAAATTGGTCCTGTCCAACTTCCGGATCCCCTCCACCCGAATAAGAGTCAATTCCCAGTGGACATCTCAGATACCCCTTGGTAGGGGGACCAGGCAGGGGTGTCCCCTATCACCACTGGTCTTCGCACTACGATGGAACGCTTAGTCCAACATATCCACCTCCACCCGTAAATTCAGGGGTTCGAGGTGGGAGACCAGTGCCAGAAAGTCGTGCTTTATGAGGATGATGTGTTCTGTTTCCTAAGGGAGGCTCTGGCCTCGGTCCCCCCGCTTATGGATCTGCTTGACCGTTTTGCGCTGGTTTCGGGATTCTGAATAAACACGACAAAATCGAGTGGCCTGAATTTGTCTGAATCACCACATGTGTTAAACACCTTGCAGAACACCTACTCCCTTAGCTGGGGAAATTCCAAGATTACGTATCTCGGGGTGCATCTGACCCGACCAATTCAGGCCTGGTGAAAGCCAACATCCTCCCATTGCTAAAAGACACCAAGGAATCTCGACAAAAGTGGGCCCTCCAGGAGATATCATGGTTGGGGCGCATAAGTGCTGTTAAAATGACCTTGCTCTCCTGGCTTCTTTATACATTTCAAGCGCTTCCTGTTCAAATTCCAGAGCGAGACTTACTAGACTTGCAGAAAGAGATAAGCCACTTTATCTGGCAGTGGAGAACACCTAGAATTCAGCGTAAGATTCTCACTCGGAGTAGGCAGCTGGGAGGTCTTGGGTTCCCCTCCATCTCGAGATATTATCGAGCAACCCAAATTGCCCCTATCCTGAGCTGGAATAATCCAGTTGGCCCCCCCAGATGGCGAGACATTGAGCAGCTTTTCTCTGGGGCTCCCCTCTCTTACCTCCCCTTCCTCCCGCGTGAGGCGCGGGTCTCTCGTAGGCCCCTCCGTTCCGACTACGGGATCTACTCTTCGTTGTTGGGCCAGGCATTGCACGCTAAGGGGAATCCCCCCGGGATTAGGCCCCCTCTCCTCAATCACGCAGAATCCAGCCTTCACTCCGGTGCTCAAGCCCAGTTCTTACCAAAACTGGTCAGGAAGGGTTCCTCTGAGACTGCAGGAGCTCTATGCTGACAATGCCCCACTGACTTTCACCCAGTGCAAGGAGAAATTTAACCTCCCGGAGACGGAGAGATTTAGATATATACAGCTCCGGCATTGGATCACCAACCCGACCATCAAAAAGGCTGCCACTAGGCCCCCTTCAGGCTTAGAGATAACGGTTTTGGAAGGGCAATGCTCACACAGAGTAGCAACTTGCTATCGTCTCCTGGAAAACGTCCCAGAAGATGAGAAACTCTCTTAAATGTTGGCATGGGAGAGAGAGTTGGGGATTGAGGTATCTCCGGAGTCATGGCAGAGAATCTGGGATAGAGCACATAGGTTCTCCAGATGCACGGGAGTTAGGGAATGCGCACTTAAGATCTGCTACTGATGGTATATCTCCCCGCAGAGGCTTCACGCAATAAATCTGGACTACCCTGAGTTATGCTGGCATGGCTGTGGGGCAAAGGGAGACCTAGGTCACCTATGGTGGCACTGTCCGGTCATCCAATCCTACTGGCTGGAGATCAGGTCAAAGATCAAGGTCATATGCGGAACCCTGCTCACCATGGACCCGTTAGTAATGTTATTGGGTGACAGACCAGACGATGGGTCCTATCCGCAGCCTGGCGCTAGAGCTCGCCTAATCACGCAATTACTTATGGTGGCCCGCCTTACGCAAGCTCGATTTTGGAAAGAACTAGAGGGTCCCCACATAGCGTACTGGTGGGTTAAGGTTTGGGAACTTCTTGGAGTGGACAAACTAACAGCTGCCAGGGAAAATCGGACAGCCAAACTCACACGCATCTGGGGCCCATTTTTGGACCATGTTGCAGAGAAAGAGCACATGTTTTTCCAGCCTAGGTTGGTTAGATATCTTCTCCAGCCCTGACACGCTTCGGACATGGGTGAGGTACCCATTAGACTGAGATCAGGACGGGGGGGGTGTTACAGCTCCTCAGAGTTCAATGCTGTGAAATATTGGTAACTTTGGTGAGTTCCCCTTTTTTTTTTCTCTCTCCCACTTTTCCTCAGTTAAGAGCGCTACAGGATATTAAGATAAACTATTCTATTCCCAGAGGATGTTCATGAAATATATTTACTAGATGAATTATAAAGATGTTAAAATGAAATGTTGATGCATTGTTTAAGAGATTCATTAATGTTGTAATTGCAGTAACACATGATGAATTTTAGCCTTTTCTGTGCATGTTGCTAAAGCGGATATAATGGATGAGTTGCCAAGGTGCTGAATTGATTGTTGATTTGTGGCTCATGTGATAGAGTAATGTTGCCACTGGCTCTGATATTTGATGAATTCAATGTCTGATCGATGTTTCAATAAAAAGATTTTGACAAAAAAACAACATAATTTTTGGACTTAAACAGGCACAAGGTGGGATCGGCTGCATGCCCATGAGAATCGGCCCTGCTCCCCACTTCTAGACATTCTCCATAAGCTGATGAATGTATGCATTGCTTCAAAGTCAAATAGGAAGTGAATATATTCACCAACCTAGACTTTAGGTGGGCGAGGGCTCAGCTCCGGAAGGGTCCAGAAATTCCTCTTGCGCTTGAGCTAATTTTTTATTAATCTTACTCTGTGTCTCCTCCTACATTTGCACACTCCACTATTTGTCTCACTTTCTATATGTTTCTCGCTCTTCATGCCCCACACTCTATTTGTGTCAAATTCTAGTGGCCTCTCTCCATTCACCCCTCCCCCCCCCCCGCACTGTTCCAATCAGGTTTATGTTTGAACCTCTCTTTCAGTCTCTTTAGAAGTCTCTGCCTAACTTGGGCCTTGGGAGAATGGTACGCTGAAAAATAAGTAATATAATCTACCCAAAAGCCAAGTAAAACGGTGTACTCTAAAGCAGTGGTATTCAAACTTGTTCATGCAGAGCCCCCATTTGAGTAATAATATTGTTGCCAATACCCCCTTGGGTAAAAATATTGTTGCCGGGGCCCCCTCAGAAGCCATATCTGCTTATATTTTCTATTAAAAACAGTTGCTGTACTCCCTCTTTGAAGAGCCTTGTGCCCCCTGAACATCCTTCAGGCCCCCCAAGTGGGGACAGCCCCACAGTTTGAACACCACTGCCCTAAGAAAATTCAATTGAAATTTGAGTCTGTCAGCTTAATGCAGCTATCTCTCGAAAATGTGCATCAATCAGATTGGTTTTGCCCAGTTGTGGTACCATTATTGTGAGGTAGAAAATGATAGTGGAAGACTCTCACAATCAATCCCCTTTGAAACCGGCCGAGGGTCACAGAGTAACTGCGTCAGTGAAACAATGAGCAGAGCGGGGTAGAACTTGACTCCAAGCCTGATCATCCTGTGTTGCTCAGCCTATTTTACTGAGCCCAACCTAACATGCCTAGGGTTTGTTTGGAAGGTGGCATTTCTTTCCCTCTGCTAATTCCACTCGCCCTAATCTTTTTGTATTATCAGTCCCCTCTCCTCCATTTCGATTATTTGCACTACAAAGTGCCAACATTTCAAGGAAATTTGCCAGCACCTGGGTTTCTGTGAATGGTTTGCAATCCATAGTGCCTTGTAAGTGTAGGGTGGGTGGCATTTACATGGGTTCTTATGGAATCCACCCAGCTTTTACCAGTCGCTAAAAGCTGGTGGATTCCGTACAAATTGAATGCACAGCCTCCTTCATAAAAATCAGATCTTGGAGGATATGCATTTTCTTTTGACAAGTCGAGTGGATGTTGGTGGCGAGAATGTAAATTGTATTGGGTGGACTCGGCTAAGCACTCCAAAATTGTGAAAATCTCCTGGAGTGAGAATCTCGGTACAAGAAAAAGCATAAGCTTTTTACAGGTGGCTGTTACACCTCATTTGTCACTCAGGGAGATTGGTGTGAGACAGGTATGGTATCAAGACACAGACAAATAAAGTAGATTTTCGAAACCTTCATTTTAAATGGACAGGATGGTAAAACGCCTAGCTTGTCCTAACTCTAAGGTGGGAATGTTCCCTAACGGAAAGTAAACAAAGGGAAGTCTAAGGATTTCAGTCCAAAACAAAATACTGTTTGCGTCAAAACCTATGCTTGCCCTCACTTCTACAGAATAACAGGGTGTACGGAACTTGGCCAACTCAATAGTGTTCAAAGTAAATTTAATGTGTCAATGGAGCTCTTCTGCAGCTCCCTTCCCCAAGTTCAGGGCAATCAGGATTATAAAGTTCGAGAGGTCTCTCAGGATTCACTTGGCAAAATGTTCAATTGGCAAAAAATTCACTTGAGAAAGGTTCACAGTACCCTTTCCTTGTAAGCTCTATAGGCTTCTCCGGGTCCAACTCCTCTGAACCCAAAAGACCTCTGGTTCACTCTTCCTCAATGCGTCTCTTAAACTTCCCACGCCTAGGCTCAGACCCCTTCTGATTTCACAGTGGTTTCTTTAACACAAAAGTTAAACTCATAAGATACAAAAGTTCAGTTCTGCAAGACATGTCAATTCATCTTGTTTTCTTTCGGGGTTCCCTTCCCCATTCTCAACCAAGTTCCTTTTATAATTCAACAGTGCTCCCCTGGTCGTGGCGCAGTTGTCAGACCACACGGTCCACCCATTACAGCTCCTGCAACCAGGTGCCTTAAACTTTAAGGACATCTTCATTTCCTTACACTGGGGTCTCTGCTGCCCACCTGGATCACTCTTCCTTCTGGCTGCCACCTCATTGCTCTTCATACACTCTTTCCATTGGTTAATCTTTTTTCCATACAGTTTAGGGAATTTGCTCCCACTTCGTTTTTCATCCTTTGCTCCCCCTTTTCAGGATCTCTATTTTGCTCACACTTGGTATTCGCACAGATCCCCTATTTACAGGAGCTCCTTTCCTCCATACAGAGTCCTTCGACAACGTGTAACCCTACACGCGACCACTCTGCATTGTTCTCTTTACGGTGTGTCAGTTCCGCCCAACACATCTTCCATCTTACGCGACCGGGCTGCTACATTGTATCTCATTCTTCTACATCTTCTCATTGTATCCAGGCTTCTACTGCGATCAACTCTCCGGTTGTGCTTTTTCTAGTTTTAGGATCAGCGTCCATGCCGTCTGAGATCAGGGTCTCAATACCTGCCCCTCAGACACTCCTGGGCTCCTGTCCTGGCCCAGGGGAATGGGTATTTGCCACAGCAAACTTCAAAAAGGGATCATCATGCCTCCCGGCTCCCTTCCATGGAACTTCTTAACATGCTGGAGATACGGTACCCTAGCCACGTTTGTCCAGAGTATTTCTTTATCCAGACCCTCAGTGTCTCTGCATCCTGGTTTCTCCCAACTGGTCCTGGGCAGTCACAGCTCCTCAGCTCTCCTCTCAACTCGCTCTCCTTGTCGAATTACTGTGTTCTTTTTATACTCTTCTGATTGCCTGACAGGCCGCAGGTGGGTATGGTTGATTTCAATTGCCTGACACTGCCTGGCCTTGTTAATGGGACATGTCCAATGAGGATGTTGGTGTGCCTTGATCTGCATCTTCTTCGTCCCCGTACCACAGTAGTGTTTCCCATAGGAAGTCTGCACTCCTCTTGACTTCCTCTGCTTCGTAGCAGTGCTTGAGTGATACTTGGGGATAAGAAGATTGTGTGCCTTAATACATCCTTTTAAGGTTGAGGAGGGGTTGGGTAGGTCACTTTCAAGGAAGGGGGATACCTTGTCTCACCCTCAAGTATTCCCTCCCCAATCCCTGAGAACCCTCTACCCTGGTGATCCTCTCTTGCTTGTCCGCCCCCAGCGTCGGGATCCAAAAGTGATAGCCTTCCCCTGGCAACCAGTGTTGAAGATCCCCAGGGAGTAGGTTGGGAAAGACCCTTACATTTTTCACATTGGACAATGGGCTTCTAAATTTGCCTCATTGTTATGGAGGCTTTTTTCTCAAGACTCAATTTTTGCAGTGAAGGCACAGCATGATTACATTATTTGCTCAGGATCACCCTATTTGGCAAAGCAGTAAAGCCAAGATGTAAACCCGCTGTGCCTACTTGACCAAATACCTTCCAAGCTCTGATTGGTCCAAATATTTAGGTGTTGGCTCGCTAGACCTACAATTTTATAGAGTTTACTTATACACAAATTCCATAGAAGAGAAAGAAATAAGTTATGCCAAAAGAGTACCATTAGAGATGTATTTTCCATGTCCTGAATGAAAGACTTTAAGTCCCAGAATACAAAGTGATTCAAACCTAAAAAATCTCTTCACTATATTTTCAGTACTTAGAGGCACATAATAAAAATAATTGTCTGATCAGGACCCCTGCCAAGAGTATTTCTTTGATACAAACATTCAGCTTGTTATCCTTTAGCAAACCAGAAAAGGGGGTGGCTGGAAGGTTTAGAATGAATCTTTAAACTCTAGCATTGCTCTGGCAACCCTCTAGACCATGTTTCACCCTCACATGTCTGGAGATGCTTGTGGTCTTGTGCAGAATGGATGTGACCTAGCAGTTCGGGCTGGACTGCCCCTTTTGGGGTATGACCAAGCCTGATTTGCATGGTCTTTCCCCTTCTAAAAGGGCTTGGCAGGCGAAGAACGATGGTCTGAAGGGTTGCCCAGAGGAATGCCAGAGGTTTAGTATCTTTGAATTAAAATGGATTAACAGCAATAGTCTAATCTATGTTGGAAATGGAAATGTGTATTTCATTTTTACTGCATTATGTTCTGTCAATGCTGCATTTCTGCTAAATGCAACTCACACAGTAATGGAATAAATCCACAAATGTCTTTGTTTAAAAAGCTATGTTGGAATTGGAAATGCTTTTCATTTGTTAGTTATGTTATGTTATGTTATATTATATTCCTTACATATGTGCGTATTCCTTTTGGAGGAATACACACTTTCCTTTATGGAGCCTGATGCCCACCACCTTTATCCTCTCCAAGACCTTTTAAAAACATTTAAGGTGTTCCATTTTAGCAAACACCATTATGTCATCACTGATATTCATCACCCATGGGAGATCGGCCAGAGCTCCCCTGAAGGCGTGTTGGAAAACCTCTGCTGCCAAGGGGATGCTGAAAGTTGGCATCTTGTAGCGATACAGCCCCTTATGGGGGCTGAAAGTGGCAATGTACCTAGACGATGGATGCTGGACTAATTGATGCAGCTCTTCAATCAAGCTTCAAAAAGAATGCAGCCCTTTGTAAATCTGCTACAATGTCATCAAAAATGGGCATTATATATCTTCATCTTCTGATAGCTTTATTCAAGAGTCTAATATCTACACAGATTCTCACTGAGTCTGGCTGTTTCCTTTCCAGACCATCACTATTGGAAGAACCATGGAGTGGGCATTTCCACCTGCTCAATGATTTATAGGGCTACCAGCTTGCCGAGCTTCTGCTCCACTTGACTTCTAACGTAAAATGGTACTCTACAGTGTTTCAGGGCGACGAGTTGGACAGTGTCATTAATATGTATACAAATGAGCCTTCCTTTCAAACATCCAGCCCATTGAAAGATTGAAATGACCCTTTCAATTAGGGAGTGGACATCCTCCACATATACTCTGCAAACCTAATTCACAAACTACAGTGCCTTAGCCTCAACGCAACCAAGCAGAGTGTACCTCGCTCACCGACGTCACATAGAATCTTGCTTGTATTTGCTGAGATCTATACACAACTTTACCCATAAATAGCCCTTCCAGAGGAACTGGCTTCACCCCACCAAACGTGAAGATGCGCATGTTAAGAAAGTTTTCTTTTTGCTGCACCTTTCCTTCCATTTTTTCTTTTATTTTTATCCTGACCTGTACTTTGTACCGTGCAGTGAAGCCTTAAGCTTTACTGCACTCTCTTTTTCTCATCTGTTATAAGGGAACCGACATGTCCTACAGGCTATCAGTATTGAGAAACATTGTTTCCCTTAGTCTTGCAACTTTGTTACTACTTTTACTAACTTGTTATCACTTATGGTAACTTTTATCATTGCACAATGCATCTTACAATGCAGTTATATGGGGTACACTTTTTGTTTTGCCCTAGACTAACACCCAAAGGATTTTTGGTTACTCTAGGTGTGCTAGATGGATAAGCTGGTGGCAGCAGTGACTTTTTACCAATTTTTGGTGCTTTTCGTTTTAGCCTTACTGCATTTATGGCATTTGGCTACTAACTGTGGCTAAACGTGGCAGTGCCACATGGTTTTTCTCCTGCCCTTTGGCCATCTTTTTCTTTAGCCTTCTTCCGGACCTGTGAGGCCTGGAAAATCCTTATATGGACTTCCAGTGTCCGGGAAAGCAGAAGCTTTTGTTGGGCTGCTGGAGGGCTGTGTGTGTTTGCTGGCAGGATGTGGGATAGGACTGTCTGGTCCCAATCCACAAACTGGTTTCAGTGTGTCTGAGTAGTATGCATGAATGTTCCTGCCAGTGGTCTTGATTAGACCACTGCTGGGGTGTGTGGGGGCTAGTCCTGCTATTGGCTACTGGGAGTTTTGGCTCTTACCTGGCTTTTAGGATAGGAAGAGGACCTCTGCACCCATTCTTCAGAGTTCCTGGAGTAACCTGAAGGAGCCAAAACTCCTGTCCAGCTATGAGACCTGTGACGAGACCGGAGACCCAACTGAAGGAGGACTGGCAACCAACTTCTGCTGCGTCCTGGTGGAGCCCTGTCTTGCTTGTGATCTTCAGCAGTCCTGCAAGGGAGCTGCAACCCTTGGAGTTGAGGGAGCATCCGTTCCTGACCTCCTATTGGTACCCTGCGAAAAAGAGCTTCGGAAGTGTCCCAGAACCATCCTGGGCTGACCAGCTCTGAGTTTGGTCTACCGTGCTGCGACGTCGCCATTCCAAGTTTCGACCTGGAACTTTGGGGATCCTCAGAGTGTCCTACAAAACTTGCTTCAGCGAAATTTCGGTGTTCTAACTTCAAGAGGACTCAAGATAAGAGGGAAAGTCTGACCGCAACAGGTGAGGCCCTTTGCATCATTTTGCTGCGGTGACCACTGCCCAAAATGGCTTACCTGACCTGAGTCCAGTCCTGAGAGGAGTCCTGCATCGAATTTTGTTGCATTCCTTGCACCAGCGAAAGACACCAACTGGAGATCAGCTCAAACCTGCAAGCCCTGTGAATCGAGGACTGTGACTAACGGCGGGAAAAGCTACCTTGGACCCTCTTCCATCAACCTGCCAAGTCTGGGGAAGACTCAGAGTATGGGGGGTAAGTTACAGTGGTTCTTACCTGCCCCTATACTTCCTTAAAAGGTTTTCCTAACTTTTACAAACTTTTACTATACTTTGGCTTTACATTTGCTTACAGGTGCAAGCTTACCGAAAGTTGGGGACACTTCGATTAGTTAGAATACATTATCCCCTGTTCACCGGACACCAAAGACCCTACCTTCAATTTTTCCAGCTTCACGAACTTTGTCGGAACTTTCCTGATCTTTTGGGCATAAGGCCCCAGACAATTTAGGGAAGGACAATTGAAATTAGGTTTAACTCTCTGTGGACTATTGGTGCATAATAAAATCTGTACCTTTTTTTTTACAGGGGATTTATCTATATTATGCCCTCAAGACTGTACATATGTAATCTATTACTAGTGGTGTGTGATGATTGTACCTGGTAGTGGTCTTTTTTCAGTGTTGCTTGGCCATAAATAAATAACTGTATTTTTATACACACTAAGTGTAATCTGTGATTCCGCATTGTGTGTACTCATTGTGGACCCTTTACAAGATCGCCACCTCTTGAGACTTAGCCTAGACTCTCGTCACTGCTACCTTGAACTGGTTTGGCTACAGCTCCCCAGAGTTGTCCCTATCACAATAAAGGTTGGCCATCTATACATATGGCCGCCAGTCCAGAGTATGGAAAATCAACCCTAACACATTTTTGTACAGCGGTTGGATGACCCTTTCCACTTAACATCTGGGTGTTTTGTGAAAAGGATAAGTATTGGGTACCTCAGTGTAGTACACTGGTGGTGTCTCCAGATAATACTTAACCAGTACACTGCTATTTTTGATTGCCTAGTAGTTAACAGTCATCTACTGATATAGATACCATGGAAACAGTTACTTTCACTACTTTAAGTTCTTCTAAAGTGGATCACTTAAATAACTTATGTAGTGACAGGGGCTTAGCAGTCTAAGAGACTAAAGCAGAATTAATTGTGAAAATTCTTGATTGTGTTCCTCCCTTATCGAATGGTACTGGTAGTGGGGCTGTGGATTCACCTAGCAGCAGTAATGGAGTTGTTGCCGCTGCAGTTTCTAGTGGCGAGGAGGAGGAGGAAAGTGAGGCTTCTGCACTTTTGTCTGTCACCACCTCAGATGCTGAGGCATTATTTGACCTGAAAATGGAGAAACTCAGGCTCAAGGAAAAAGAGCTTGAGTTCAATATGGCCAGATTAGAGTTTGAGAAAGTGGAAAGGCAAAAGACAGAGATCATCAGATGGAGCTTGCCAAGATTCATGCTTCACAAGGTTCTTCCAGAGAATCTGGAGATGGTTCTGGGTCCTCTTCACATCCCAGATTCCCAAAAGATCTATGTATGAGGATAAGAATGATATAATTGATTGGCTTATACCTTTTGAGCATGCATGTGAAGTACAAGGAGTGTGTGATGCTGATAGGATTGCATGGTTGCTCATTAGACTGCCCCATTCTGGCTGCAGTGTCATCATGGAAATGTCTAAAGCTGACAGGCAAGATTTTGCAAAACTTAAGCAAACTCTCATCTCCTGCCCAATACTTGAGGAGATTTAGAGAGTACAAATAGAAAGAATGTATGACCTATGTTACTTTTGTTGCAGATTCTTTGAAAAACGTATGTGGCTGGGTAGAAGGTTATCAGGTAACCTCTTTTGAGGGCATGATTCATTTGGTCATGCTTGAGCATATTTTTGCCTCTTGTTCCCCAGAGCTTAAGCAGCATTTGGCTGACTCAATGGAGTTAAATCCAAAGAGGCTAGCCATTGCTGCTGACTTATGGGTCTCACATAGAGTGTCCCATAAGGACAAGCCTGCTTCAGGTAAGCAGGAGGAGGGTAAGAAGCAGAAGGAGAAAGAGGGTGGGGGTACTGATAAAATGTTCTCCAAGAAGGCCCACAAAAGGTTTCATAAGGGGACATCACAAGAGTCGGGTCAGGGTAGTGGGACTAATTCTCCCGAGCATGAGAGTACTTTCTCTAAGCCTCCCTATGTGCCAAGATCCAGTGGGACTTGTTACACTTGTGGAGCCAGTGACCACGGAAGCGGGACCCCAAGTGTAAGGGTAAGACCTTGGGGGTCCACTCTGCAAGTCTGGCTTTCTCTCAGTATGAGGAAGAGTTGCAGGGGTGTCCTTCCCCTTCTCCTCAGGTGAAGAATCTGAAGATAGACTAGATTCTGTGGAAAATAGTAGAGCTGGAGCTTCTGCTCCCATATCAGACCTGCCCCTTAGTCATGTATTATCTGAGGATAGTGTTCAGGTAGAAGGTGTAAGTACCTCTACTGTTAGGAACACTGGGCGCAGTCTAACTGAAGTAGTTTCCTCCATTGTAAACCTGCATGGCCTTGCCAGAAGTCTTTTGGGGATACTCAATTGACTGATAGGCCCTCTAGCAATGTTCCAGTAGCACCTGTCAGTAGAGCTGTGAATAGTAAACTGGTCAGGGCATCTGTCAAAGTTAGGAGAGCTGTTTCTAGAAGAGACTTGGGTGAGATTAGTCTTCATGACTTAGGTCCTGATAGACACTCACCAGACCCTTCAAACACTTGGTCTCAGAATCAGGCTATCTTAACCAAGCCTAAGGGAAAGCCTAGGCCTAAGGGAAAACCCATGGCCAGAAGAGGCATAAAAAGATGCAGAAGGAAAGAGAATGTTTCCCCTGTCCTACCTACAACATCCAGAAAATCTTGGATCCTATGGGGCTCCTGAACTACCTAGCATGATGGTAGAGAAGATCCCTAGGAGAGAGATTAGTATGGTACAACTCAGAAAGAAACCATAGTACATAGGCCTATGAGGAAAAGGCCTGCTTCCAGTGGGAGGGTTCCCCTCAAGTGAAGCAAAGGATACAAAGGTAGGGACTGCCAGGGACACCTGGTGGGGAAAGGCTGTAACGAAGCCCAGCCAGAACTCCAAGACGGTTAGGGGTGATGTCCCCTGCCCTGGGCATTCGTTTCCCATGTGGGTCTACCGTCCCCAAGTACAGCAGCAGTCCCAGGGAGCCCCAGCAGGGTCCCTGTCCTTTTCCAGAGGGAAAAGCTGTAACACAAACCAGCCAGAACTCCAGGATGGTCAGAGGTGATGCCGCAGGCCTTGGCCGCCTTGTCTCCCATATGGGTCGATTGTCCCCAAGTCCAGCGGCAGTTCTGGGGAGCACCGGCAGGGTTCCCATTCCTCCCCAGAGGTGAAATCTGTAACGCAGCACAGCCAGAGGTGCAGCCTGTGCTTGCAGACAGTCAACCCACATGGGAGACAGCCGCTCCCAGGGAAACACCAATGTTATGCTGGTATAAGGGGCAATTTATGGCTTGACCCTGCAATTGTGTACCAGCCCACCAAAATGCCTCCCCAGACTTCCCACTCCCACCCACACCACCAACAATCCAGCCCCAGTCCCACCCACCCGACTGACAATGGGCCCTAACCATAGAATATTTTTTTTTAAGTACTCACATAACGTTGCAGCTCCACGCGTAGAAAAAGCTGTAAACAAAGCAAAAACATGTGTTACCTATGGTCAGCCTAGCAAAAACAAATCATAACTATTACTCGCCAATCACAGCCCCACTTTCAAGCCATCCCTGGTGGTCTACTGACCCTCACCCCCCAGTAAAAACACATGTGCCCCTTCCTAGGGGCAGATTGCCAGGTTGCACTAGCATTCTTCCCCCAGGGAGGGGTACATGAGATGCCCTCCCTCCATTTTGGGTCGGGGGAGAGGGCCACCTCCCTTTCCATTACAAACATCACTGGTGGTTTAGGGTGCCCCCCAACCTCCACCAAAAACATGTTTTTATTATTTTTATTTTTTGTTTTGCCCCTTCCCTAGGGACAGATGGGCACATTACTGTGCCCCTCTGCCCCCACGGTGGGTACAATGTACTGCTTCATGCTTTGGGGGGCCATTGTAAAGTGTTCTGGTGGCCCTCTCCCCCCCACCCCAAATGGATGGGGGCATCTCATGTATCCCCTCCTAGGGGCAGATTGCACTAGCAATCTGCCCCCAGGGAGGGGACATGAGATGCCCCCCATCCATTTGGGGGGGGGGGAGAAGGCCAACCCACTTTTCATTTGGAACATCACTGATGGTTTAGGGTGCCCCCCACCAAAAACAACTTTCTTTTATTGCCCCTTCCCTAGGTGCAGATGGGCACATTAGTGTGCCCATCTGCCCCAAGGGTGGGCAAAACATACTACCCCATGCTTTGGGGCCCCATTCCAAATTTTTCTGGTGGCCCTCTCCCGCACCCCAAATTAATGGGGGCATCTCATGTACCCCTTCCTAGGGGCAGATTGCACAAGCAATCGGGCCACAGGGAGGGCTACATGAGATGCCCCCCATCCATTTGGGGTGGGGGGAGAGGGCCACCCTCCTTTTAATTAGGAGCATCACTGGTGGTTTAGGGTGCCCCCACCAAAAACATATTTCTTTTTTTAATTATTGTTTTGTTTTGCCCCTTCCCTAGGGGAAGTCCCATCTGCCCCAGGGTGGGCAAGACGTGCTGCCCCATACTTTGGGGGGCCATTCCAATGTTTTCTGGTGGCCTTCTCCCTCCCGCACCCCAAATGGATGGGGGGCATCTCATGTACTCCTTCCTAGTGACAGATTTCACCAGCGATCTGCCCCCAGGGAGGGCTACGTGAGATGTACCTGATCCATTTTGGGTGGGAGGAGAGGGCCACGAAACTTTTTATTAGGTCCATCACTGGTGGTTTAGGGTGCCCCCCACTCTCCACCAAAAAGATCTTTCTTTTTTTTTTTGCCTCTTCCCTAGCTTCATATGGGCACATTAGTGTGCCCATCTGCCCTGGGGGTGGGCAAAACATACTGCCCCATGCTTTGGGGCCCCATTCCAAATGTTTCTGGTAGCCCTCACCCCCCACCTCAAATGGAAGGGGGGCATCTCATGTACCCCTTCCTATGGGCAGATTGCACCAGCAATCTGCCCCCCCCCCCCAGGGAGGGCTACATGAGATGTTCCCTATCCATTTGGACTGGGGGACCACCCTCCTTTCCACTAAAAACATCTGTGGTGGTTTATTGTCCCACCCCATCCCCACCAAACACATGTTTATTTATTTATTTGTTTTGCCCCTTCTCTAGGGGCAGATAGGAACATTAGTGTGCCCATCTGCCCCCAGGGTAGGCAAACCATACTGCGCCATGCTTTGGGGTCTGGGACGAGAAGCGGCCCCTCACCCTCCTCCCCCAACTTCAAAAACAGATCCCTGGTGGTCTAGTGGCATTGCTGGACGCAGATCAAGCAATCCACGCCCAGAAATGGTTCAAGGAAGGTGTTGTTGGAAAGGGGACAGTCTCCCCTTTCCAACGATACCTCCCTCGATCTCAACGGCACAATAATGCCAGAGATCGAGGGACAAGAAGGTGGAAACTCACCTTCTCTTTCACCACGGCAGCCGAAAATGGCTGCTGCAGTGAAATGTACTTTCAGTTTCACGTCAGCGTGCATTACGCTGATGTGAAACTGAAAGAAATTCAACCCCTGGGCCGTGAGGAGGAACCTCCTCCTCACACAGCCCGGGGGTTGGATTTTAGTTTTGTGCGATCACTGCTTTGCAGCGATTGCACAAACAGCAGTGCCAGAAAGGACGAGCTATCTCGTCCTTGGCATTGCAAACGTTATGCTAAGGATGAGATAGATCGTCCTTGGCACTTAGTGGGTTTAACATTTGTGTGCAAACATAATTCATTACTAGTAATAACTAATCGGAGCCCTATTAACCTTAACTCTTAATTGCACATGGTTCGCATAAATACTTCAACTGATACGAAGAAGGCTGAGTAAATAGGTTCTTTTTGAAGTAACAATAACTATCGCATAACCCGGTTCCCTGTCTCCATTGGAACATTCTAATCTAAATAACTGCTGTTTCAACGCACACTGCACATCTTGAGAATACAATTACAATTCCTGGGTTTCAATTACATTAGCCTCGAGCATTGCTTCACCCCACATTTTACTGCTGTTAAAAAACAAATAGCAAAAACCCTCTGTCAAGCTCCCATGCATTCAGGAGATTACATCTGCTTTCTGCAATATTTATCAGACCATAAAAAACCATGTACAGCTGCTTCAGCTGAGTTGACCATCGCTACGGTTGTAGTTACTTATTCACCCATCCTCTGGCCTCTGACACTCTGCAGTACACGTTTCTGACAGTCAACCTCTGACTGCTGTGTTTTAATCTGTTTATAAAAGAGGCCACTACATGTAGATTTATAAATCCTTCAGCTGAGTTGACCATCGCTACAGTCGTAGTTACTTATTCACCCATCCTCTGAAACTCTGCAGTACAAGTTTCTCACAGTCAACCACTGGCTGCTGTGTTTTAATCTGTTTATAAAAGAGCCCATTACATGTCGATTCATTAATCCCCTTTATATGTTCTCTCTGTGTGCATAAATGTTTAATAAATACTATCTTTCCTTTACAGTGGATTCTTCAGGAGAGGCCCCCCTTTCCTGCACGCTCATTTAGGAAACTCCTTGTGCATGCTTCTGGGCACTCCATAGCTCATTCTGGTGCTCATTACGGGGTTGCTGGTAAAACAGGCTGTTAGGCAGAAACCTGTGCAGTTCCCTTGGGGAACACTGCAAAAGATTTAAGACTACAGGTATAGCAGTAAACCCACTTGGTAGCAGTCCGCACCACCCAGATTTACCTGGTAGCTGTGGCTGAGCAGTCAGACTTCCCTCAAGAAGAGTTAGGCAGTATGCAAAGTATACACGATATGTACTCAGACACAATAGCACAAGCAAACACTGACCAGAGCTTGGTTTCAAAAGTATATAGTTATTTATTTTTTTAAGAACACATAAGTTGAAAACACTCTAGCAAAGTATAGTAAAAACACTTAAAACACAGTTATAATGAAAGCAGTTTCAACCCTTACTCCTATCTAGACAACTCTAAGTTAACCCCACATAATTAAAACAGAGGTGAGCGCTTAACGTTAGATGACACTCTAGTAGGTTCAAGAAAGGGATAAAAAGAAACAGAAATGGGTTAAACACACCACTCTAAGGTCCAGAACACTTGCAATAGACTCAAAGAAGCACAAAGTCACAGGTGAGCAAAAGTCACTAGGCAGGGCCCACTCTTAGAGTAGCCGGAGCGAAAATGTGCCCAAGATCACACTGTTATTAGGGATTCAAAGTCTTGCAGAGAGTTAGAAAGAGTTTAGAGTGGCTTAGAAGTTTAGCCAGGGTATTCCAGGCACTCCCAGGTTCGAAAGCCGGGGGCTAAATCTACCCCGTACAGTCGGTGGCAAGGGAAGCCAGGCGGAACACGGTACCTTAAGCGGAAAGGATCCTCCAGCGGTGGCAGTTGTTCCAGGCAGTGGCAGCAAGGCTCGACGTCGGTCAGGGGAGAAGAAGTTCTCGCAGAAGAGCAGAAGAAGAAGGTCGTTGCACTGCCCGGGAAGAAACCAGCCGCGGAGTCCTCCGGTCAAAGGGTTGTACCGACTTTCGTGGTTGGGGTAAAAGTGGTGGGGTTCCGGTTGCCGGGGTGCTTGGCACTGGCAAGGCGGCCACGAGATACCTCGAGAAGCGAAAAGAAGGCGAAAACTGGTTGTCCCCACCAGTCAAGGGAAGGAGCCACTCCGTTAAGAGTTCTCCTCGGTCGTCGGGAAAAGTGGTGAGACGGTTCAGCAGGGCTCCACCGGGTGGTGTCGTCGAAGCAGGTCGGCTCAGCTCTTCCCTCGTCGGATTCTTGGTCCTGTGGCGACTTCTAAAGTTCCAGTCCCCAAAGCCCTGCTTTTATGCAGCAAACCCCCATTCACCCAGCCTAGCTGTCACTCAAACATGCTAAGTGGTGAGCCGGCCGGCTCACCACTTGGGCCAATCAGGACGGAGTGCGACTTGAGTTACCAAGGTAACTCAGTCCAGGGTGCCTAAACCCCCCTCCACCCCTCCTAAGTACCCCAGACAGAGTGGCACCACTTTGGAGGGCTTCTGTGGAGAAGCCCGCCAAAAGTGGAACAAAGGGCTCCACTTTGGGTCAGAGTTACAGAGGCGAACGCCAACGCCATTTTAGAATCAAGTTTTGGCAAAAAGTCCCAACCGGAGTTATAATAATAAATATATAAACCGGCGGTATGTTTAAGGCTACCGTAAATAAATAATTAAATGTGTTAGCCTAAAACAATGGGAAATCCCATAGGAAAATATTCGCGGTTGAATATAAAACGTAGTTTCCACTGCCACCAGCCAAAACTCGATCAGGGGGGACGGAGACGTGCCCCCTCGACTAACAGACCCTGGGGCAATCGAATTGCCCCAGCCAGGACGTCCACAATATGATGGTTTGTACTGGTTCTGTTCAGGATTCAAGACTAGCAAAGTCTTTGGTGACTTTACATGCCCTGGGAGACAGTAGTCAGTCCCAGGGTATGGAGTCTATGTTGGGGAGTCCCTAGGACACCCCTGGGTCACGGCACAGAGGGTGCTGTGTAACCCACATCACAAAAATACATGAGGCCCTATGGAGTAAAAGACCCCATAGCCCATTCAACACAAGGTTTAACCAAGAAAACACACTTCAACATGTCCAAGAGTGAGGGTAAAAGAGTCTCACTCTTGGCAGGAGAAAAAAAGAAACCCCAGAAATCCAGCAAAGCCGCTGGGGGACTCACTAGGTAGGGAAATTCAGCCTAAACAGAGAATTCTCCCTAACACAGGCCGGTAGGTGGCGGGTTACCGACAACCCCGTAACACCCTGCCGCCGACTAATATCCCGGTGCTACTCCATTGAAATGGGGTCACTGAAGCACTGGTGCTTCAGTGACAACAATGCCAGTAGGGGCCTGAAAACCATCCGTGGACCCTTCCGGCATTGTTGTAGTATGTCAGTCCGTAAAGGGTGCTGGTACGTTGCTACCGGTAACCCATACTTATGACGAGGGTCCATGTCTGAATCGCGTTTATATTTCATTTGGAGGTTTTAGCATTTGTCTTTCTACGCGTATGCAAGTCTAATATGTCTACATTTAAGCAAAAAGTAACACTACAGTACCATATCCCATTCATAATTAACTGCACTGTATGCATATGAAATTGCAACATCGCACCCCGTTCGATGCTGCCCCAGTCACAAATATGACGCGTGCAACATAAACCCGTCTTGATCATCGAGACCTTTCCTGACTACCCCAACATTCCCGCTTCAGTTAATACTTTAACTAATAAATCATATTTCTGCTCTTTGAAATCATCTTCTTGAGCAACAGCCTTCAGTCATTTCTCATCTCGGTCCCAAAATGGGCATACTCCTCCGCTGAACAAACCCAATTCGTCCCCCCACCACATCTGCTATCTACGCACTGCTCCACACAATCATCACAACTTGGTGGAGGACACAAAACAGCTTCAGTCTGAGTACCCATGTGAGATGAAATGGTAGTGATTCTAGCTTTGGACAAGGTCACAGTCGTTATAGCAGCTGCTTTCGGTACTTGGGCAGAACAACATCATAAGAGCATTTGACAAGAGCAAAAAACGATAAGGAAAAAGACAAAAATAGAGAGAAGGATCTTTACAGCGGGGCTCATACAAGACGGCACCCAAGAGAACAATGAACCTAACCATGGATCATTTGTAGTTCCTGCCTCTTTTTCTATGATTACTCCGAGTTCATGCAAGGTAGTGATAGTTTGTGACAGGGTTTTAAGTCATTGGAAGGCACAAATGTGCTACAAGTACTCCCAATCTTTTGACATGCACCCCCCCTATGTTGCTGTCAGGAGGTGAAGGATGTAACGGTTTTGCAATTTCATGAGCCACAATCTGCAGCAGAGCATTCTTCATCGATATGCAAAACGGATGCTGTAACTGATTGCCCTTTAAACTGCCCTTGGACCCTGCATAATGCTACGTGCACTAGACACAGTGCGTCTGCTACCTCTACTTCGTTTGGGATAAAGAAATCTGGCAAAGTCTGAGTACAGCTGTCTGCTGCCTAGACTGTGCCCAGCATTACCATGCCATTACATTTGCATCAGTCCTGCCGCAAATGATAACAAGATTCCCCTGGTTGTGAAGGCGTGTCAGCTAGAAGAACCGCAGTCCCTGCGAGGGACTGCCACCTGACTGCCTGCTCCTCTGGCTCTGGATGGCATCACTGTGTGCTTCCTGGCGTAAGATTCAAACATAGGCCACACCCCTTCTTCGGCCTGCCCACTGGCCATATACCCATGATAACAACAATCCCTGGGCAAAGCCTGACAAAGTCTGGATGCAGCTGTCTGCTGATATCCACTGATGGACACTATCTATTCTATCTATATTTTCTCTTTTAAATTTCTACTATAATGCTTACTGTTTGCTCAGGTTATTCTTGTCCATCTCAGCCAACTTCCTCCTTTGAAGCATGCACAGTTTTTCAATTACCTGGTACTTTGCTTTACCCCATCCTAGTGCTGTTATCATCATTACTTGTTCGTTCTGATACTTGCTTTACTCAGATTCTGGTTACCATTATTTGTCTTAGTCCCACATGTTGGACTTCTCATAGTCCCTTTCCCCCCTTGGTGTTTCGTAATCATGCAAATTTTGTCTATCCATCCACTATTTCTAATCTTCCTTCACAAATATTGCTCTTTGGAAGGCTAGGTCCCTCACTAAGAAATCCCATTCTATTATTGACATGTTTTTGCGCTTTAACTTGCATGTTATGTGCATCACGGAAACCTGGCTCTCTTCCTACAATACTGCTCTTCCTGCCTTTTTTGTAAATCTGACATACGCCTTGTCTCTCTGGTCATGGTTGGAGGCACCAGTATTCTTTACCAGTCATCTTCTATTCTTCGGTTTTCCTCTCTTTCTCTTCATATCTTTTCCTCCTTTGAATATTCACTCTCTACCTTCAATAAGCCTTCTACTGTGACTTGTCTTTTAATTCATCATCATCCTGGTCATCTTACCACTTTTTGTGATGGTATTGATGCACTACTCAGTGCTGTTTTACCTTCTTTTAATATATTGTTTGGTGATTTTAATCTTTTAATCTTCACCTACCCTCCGGTTCCCTTTTTAGCTATTCTTGACTGCTACCATCTTTCATCTCTTTCTAGTCCTTCGACTCATGCTTCTGGTTCCTGTCTGGATTTTATTTTTACTATGCCCTCGCCTACGTCTCTAGTCTCTTTTTATCCAGTCTACTCTTCCGACCACCATCTCCTTCTCTTTTCTATGTTTTCTCCTATCCCTTTTATCCTCTCTTCTTCCTCTGTTCCTATCTCCTCTTACTCCCATTGTGATCTTCGTGTGTTTAATGCTCCCTTGTTTTTATTCTTCCTGTATTTCCTGCCTCCCTTCTCACTGTTACTCACCAGCCGGGGAGTGTGCCAAAACCAGAGACCAGGATGGTACAGGTGTGAGTAGTTGATTGAAGAGCCTGGTTTGGAGCCTCCAACCGAGCCTCCTCTCAGTGAGGGAACAAGTTGTTTTCAACGATATGACCCTTTGCTGGGTGGAACCAGCCAAAGGGACCGATCGCTTAAAAAAGCGGGGAGAACATACCGCCACGGAACCAGCTGTAAAGAAAGAATGAGAGGTAAGTAACTGGGAATAACAGGATACGCCCTTTCTCCTAATACTCTTCCCCAGGAATACCTGAGCAACGCCCTCCCCTTGTAGTGAGGCAATGCTGGTACACACCCTACAAACAAATACAAAATTATTTACCAACTATTCTGATTAGGGGTGTCTAACCGTATTGGAAATACAGATGAACACAAGAGAGTCCATACCAAGTGGCTGAGAGCCTCATCCAAAATATCCAAGGGAAAACAACAGAAGTACAAAACAACAAACAGGTAGGTTAGTAAGGAAGCTAATCCCGGGAGGCACAAGGGGCGCTCTAGTGCCGGGGTGGTGCACTCTCAGCAAAGCATCCTGGCATGCACTAAATGGATTAAACAGAAGTCCAATCAAGATGGGATGTTAAGGCAGCAGGTGTACTCAGCATATGGGTATCCGGATAGCAGGAGTTTGTAAAGAAGCAGGTGATTGTTTGTCAGAGGGTTTTGCACATGGCACTTGGGTAACGTGGCATCAGAAGTGGAACAGATCACAAGCAAAATGCACTGAGTTATAGTCAGAACAAGGAAAGTCTTACCGGTGAAACGCTTTCCAACAGCAGATGATCCTTATGCCTATGGGCTGCTGTTATTGGGAAGGAGTGGAATGAATGTATTCTCATACCGTAAGACTGCAAGCATGCAATGGAGTCCCCAATGCTGCGTCGGCAGTGCAGGCAAAACGGAAGGGAAGGAAAACCAATCCGAAAACACATGTGCAGGTTCAAGTACACAAACGGGCAACAGAATACAAATATCGGCGAGCAGAGCAGTCCGGGGACAAAGGGTGGTCAGAACACGAACGGAGCCAAAGTCTAGTGCCAGGGTTTAAGTTGAGGAGGAGGCGAGCCAGGCAAGAATGAGGCTCAGATGAGCCTCAGGAAACATGGGAAATGTAGTGCATACGTGCCGCTGAGTGCACAGTAGCAACAAGTTTCCAGGGCAGCAGCCAACATGAATAGAACGGGGCAGCACAATGATGTACATCCCTCTGAAGGGCAATAATCTTCCTGTGAGCCTGTTGATGCAGGCGCTGGGGTGTAACACTCACTCAGCATTTCCGACGCTTCCTATAGACCAGGCTGTTTCGGTCTTCTCTTCCTTAATCTCCTCCTCTCTTGCTGCTCTATATCCTGCTTACTAATTTTCATCTTTTCGAAAGCCTCCTTAGCCGTGGCTTACTTTCAGCACCACTCAATGCAAAGAGCTCTTCACCGTCTTGAGAGGCATTTGTGCAAGTCTTGCTCTGATATTGATCGAGCACTGTTTTCGTTTTACCACACTCTCTATGATGAATCTCTTCTTTCTTCTGAGCGCTCATACTTTTCTGATCTCCTGCAAACTCAATCCACTCATCCGCAATGTCTTTTTCAAACACTGCCTTGTCTTTTTTCTTCCTTTTCTTAACCACCCTCTCCAGTCAACTCTGACTGTTTCTGATTTCTCTACTTACTTTACTTCTAAGGTAGATACTCTTCATGCAGCTATTACTATTACTCCATCTTCTTCTTCTTCTTCTTCTTCTTCTTCTTCTTCTTCTTCTTCTTCTTTATCTCCTTCTTTATTTATTACTATATCTTCATTTTCTCTTGCCTCGAACTCTGATATTTCTATGCTTCTTTTGCAGGCTCATCGTACCGCTTCCCCTACTGACCCTTTTCATTCTGCTCTTATTCCCCCAATCTAGCCTTCTCTTAATTCTCATCTCACTAGTCTCTTTAATATCTCTCTTGTCACTTCTACTTTTCCTATGCTATTTAAACATGCTGTGAAGATTCCTATTCTGAAAAAGCACTGCTTAGATCCATCATTACTTTCTCATTTTCATTCCATTTCTCTTCCTTCTCTTTCTAAACTTTTAGAGCGATTTGTTTATTTGCTGGTTTCGGTATTTGTCTCACTGAATTCTATTCTTCCCGCTTCCAGTCTGGATTCCGACCACTTAACTCAACGGAAACAGCTCTTCTCTCAGTCTGCAATTCACTGCTCTAAGCTCGCTATTGTAAGGAACCTGAGGGCATCTTCCCATCTACTCCCCTTAGATCTTCCTCTCAGGTGGCCAGTGAAAGGCCATTGCTTTTGGATCCTGACCCTGGGGTGGATATGCGAGGGAGGATCACTTGGGTGGAGGGACATTGGGGAGTGGGGAGAGGATGTCTGTAGGTGAGACATGGTACCCCCCTTTTCCCTACGAGAATGAATCCTACCCTCCCACTTCCTTCATAGGGTTTTGGCAGTCTATACCTCTTCCACACTATGATCTTAAAATGTACCCTTTTAAAACTGGGACGAGGAACTTCTGATCAGTTTCACCACTTTAGTACTGAGATGAGGAAAATGCATTTAAAGGATCAGGCATGTCCTACTAATTGTTATAAGGAGGGTCAGGCAAACTACCTGCACCTGCAGCCTATTGAGAGGCTACAGGTGCTTAAAGGCAGACCCACACAGCAAAGCAGGGAGAACCAGCCTGTAGAGAAGGTGGCTGGTGTGTGGCGAGGAGCAGGCTGTAGCGGGACCAGCAGAGAGGATGCTGTGTGTGCCCCGCAGAGGAAGAAGGTGCCATGACCTGAGCGAGCCGCGAGAGGACCAAAGCCCCAACCCTGGCCGGTGTTATGTGTTCCCAGCTGGAGCTGGGGAACACAATGAACTCCTGATTGCCGCGTGACACTGCCCAAAGGTTCTCTGAAAGTGAGTGCTGTTCACTGTGACTCCTGACGGCTATCCGGGAGGAGAGAGTAGAACAAAGACCAGGTCTTGCTCTTTGTTTCTACTTTGGTCCGTTTTCTATGTTCACTGGTTTCGGTCTCCTTTCGGTTGCCGTCTAGCCTTTTTTCTCTGGTCCTTCTTCTGTGTTCACTGTGCCTTTATGGTCCCGTCACTTCCTGGCTTCGTTGTGTTGCAACCATATCACTTTGTGTCTTTCGGGTTTACACGCTAGTGCTTCTGTTGGCTTTCGTGCCTCAGCCTACCCTGCGGTTATTCTGTATTGGTTCGGACCTTCTCCTACCTTTCCGCTACCCTCTCCGCTCCTAGTTTTCTCTCTCCTTTGCCCTCTTGCTCTCCGCTTACCTCTCCCCACTTACTCCTTCCTCCAGTTCTGTTTTTGGTCCTGCCCCTGTCTTCCGGCCCTTCTCTTTTCTCCCTTCGTCCTGTTCTTAGGCTACCGCCTCCTTGGGTTTCTGCTTACCTTTGTAGTCGGTCGTTTCCTTCCTTTTCTCCATCCTTCGAGGATCGAGAGAGCTGTTTTTGCCTTCCTTCCTAATTTTTCCTACAACTCGGCACAGAACCCCTCCTCTTGCTTTGGCTGTGCTTCTTTTACTCACCGGTATGGGGAGTGCGTAAAAAACAGACCGGTCCTCTTGTGCTGGGTATTTGCTTGAAGAGCCTGGGTTGGAGCCTCCACCTGAGCCTCCTCTCTGTGAGGGAATGAACTCTTTAAACTGATATGACCACCTGCTGAACTGTACAGACAAGGGGACCGATCAATCAAAAGAGCGGGGAGAACACACCGCCACGGACCCAGCTGTAAAGAAAAGACAAGAGATGAATATTCTAACGGAATCAACCCTGGCTTTCCCCAAAACCATTACCCTTAATAGAGTACCTGAGTGAGTTCCCCTTATGCCGTAAAGAAAGGACCTGAAGCAACCTATAAAGCAGAAGAGACTTTAGATACTAGCTAAACGTGAAAACTGCCCAATGATGGTAATCAAGGAATGATACTTTACCACTGGTGGAGGTGAGAATAGTGCAAAGAATCCCAGGCAACAACGAAAGTATAAAACAAAAAAAGGAAGGTTAGTAGGGTAGCTATCCCCGGACGGAACGAGGGTCACACTGGTTTTGGGATGGTGCACCACAGCAAAGCGTTCCCAAATGCACTTAGGAATGAAGGCAATGTAATCCAAAAGATGGGGTACAGTTCGGTGAAAAAACAGGATTCCAAAATGAAGAATTGGCCTTACCAGTGTTATTCCCCAGGAGAAGGCAAACACTCTGAGGAATGAGCTCAAGAGTCCGTGGACAAGTGAGAGATGGTATTCGTACAGGAAGCAACTGTAGCAAAGTCATAAACCAGGGATCCAGGAGCAGGCAAAAGGCCTGGTACACGAGCGGACAGCAAACAAACCCAAATCACAATCCAAGAGTCCGGGAGCAGGCAAAGGGTCTGGTACACGAGCGGACAGCAAACAAAACCAAGGCAGGATCAAGAACTAGGAGTCCATGTACAGGCAAGGTCGGTACACGGAGAAAACGGGGGACTTCCGGAATTAAGGCACAGAAAGTACCACTTCAGAAAAATGCCGGCTGCAACTATAAACAGAAGCGTTGTTCTGAAAACCACCGTAGGTTAAATACAACAAAGAGGCAGAACATAATCGAAAACAAGGCTCCCGTATTAATGCCGGAAACTACAACCCATGTCAGGTTTTCTGGGAAATGTAGTTTATTGCAGCTATTCTCCATGGCAACTGCCACCGTGAGAAAAAAGGTGCATGACAGCGCCGTAGCCCCTTATGAAGAGCAACCACTTTCTTGTTCCTCTTTCTGGCTTTACATAGAGCTCCCCAACTGTCCTTGTTAACGCGGGAGACCGGGGGGGCACGGGGCAGACACCGGGATGTGGGATGAGGCGATTGTCGGGGTGTAACAGCATCGAACACTTTCAAAACCTTTTACTTTCGTTTTGTAGAAACTCCCTCATTCCTGTCCAAGCGGATTCCAGCAACAAGTGCAACTGAGCTCTTGGAGGAAGGGACGTCAAGAAGCATCCTAGAGAGGTTTTTTCAGCCTTGGCTTTTTCCTCTCAGTGGCGCCCTCAGAAGGGGGTCCTTTGCCTGCCTGGTATAGTGAGGCAGCAGAGTGGCTTCCATACGGGGAAGGCCGTATCTCTTTAAAAAAAAGGCAAAAGACTGTAAGAAGAAGAGACACCTGCACTATTCTTCTTCTGATGACACAGGTGAGGAGGAGGAGGAATTCATGCTAAGTGACGATCAGGAGGAAATAGAAAGGATTCACCGAAGTTCTGAAAATATGAGAGAGAGAATACTGGTACCAGGTTGCTCTGGGGCAGATGTAAGACATTTAATGTTCACGCACAAGCAAACAGTGCATAACAAGAGACTTTGGAACCCAAGTGAAGCTAAAGGAATCGTGAATAAATTACCAAGTGATTTTGAAGGAATAATGAATCGTGAAAAAGGTGCCAAGTACTGGGGAAAATACAACGGCCAATATTGCATACTGAACTAAAGAAAAGATATGGAAATCATGTGAACTTTGTAGCACAACTGGAAAGCAAGTAATTTGCTATGTTGAAAGAAGTGGAGTTTGTTGCAAACAGTAAGAAACAAAGTGAAAGCTGTTCTGAACATTTATGAACTGGATGAAAAGCAATTGTAAGAAACAAGTTGTTGAACTAAGAGGGGCAAGTTGAACGCAAGTTGTTGCAAAGCCTATAGACTGCCAATATACAAATTGTGAAATGCAAGTTGTGGCAAAGCCAAAGAACTGTCAACATTTGAGTGTTGATCAACCCCCACAGTTGTCAGAAAGAAAACACAGCACATGTTAAGTGTTGACACTAGTGCTAGGTGGAAAACGAGTGTTCCTCAAGAAGAATTAAGAGAATCACAAAGTGTCAAGGTTATCGGTTGCATGACCTGTGATGGGTGGACTGTGTTGTCCAACAACTGCGCCTAGACTGATTAGCCCAACATGGGAAAGAACCAAGAAGAGCCCAGAGAGCAAGGCTGTGTGATATCAGGAGGTCTCTGAACCAGAAGTTCTTTCTATCCTGTAAAACCTAAAGCCCTCCAAACGCAGAGGTGATGCCTGTACCACCACGATCATCAAGGACTGCTTGGAAATCCTTGCACCATTCATCATGTCCTTTATCAATGCCTCTTTCACCTCGGGATTGGTCCCGTCCAGCCTTAAGGAAGCTTGGGTTCTTCCCCCTCCTAAAAATCTTTCACTAGACGCCATGGCTCCCAATAATTACACGCCCATCACGACAGTCCCATACTTACTGACACTCCAAGACAGAGATGCATATCTGCAGGTCCAACACTTCTTAGAAATCAACCACACTGCCTACGCCAATCCGGATTCTCCCCTTGGCCATGGCACTGAATCAGCGCTGCTGGATTAATAAAACCAGGTGGACGAGATCAGGGATGGGGTAAGCGGCACTGCTACACCTTCTGGAACTGTCAGCTGCATTCGACCTAGTGGATCAGAAAATCCTCTGTCACCACCTCACTACCTCTGCCCACTTCTCTTGTGGAGCAACAACATGGATAACCTTATTTCGTGAGGGCAGAGTCATGAGGGTGTTTGCAGAGCATGCGGGGTGCCGCAAAGCTTGTGCATCTCCCCAACACTCTATAACATATTCACCAGACCTCTATTTAACATCCTGGACTCCATCGGCATAGCTTACGCCAATTATGCTGATGACAACCAAGTCCTCCTCCCTCTCACAGGCAACTACGCAGAAGACTCTAAGACCCTCAATGTGGCCTACTCCACCATTGAGGCCTGGATGGCAGCAGACTGTCTTTGTGTAAATGGGAATAAGACAGAAATTGTGCTGGTTGGGCCCCCGGCGGCACTAAAAAACTCAACAACCAATACGACAACATATGGATCCCCATCTCGTCCTCAGTGAAGACCGTAGGGAGGTACCTGGATGACACCCTCTTAATGTCACGCCATGTCAATTCCATAGCCTCCTTCAGAGCCTACGCAACCAAACTACTGAACATGGCCAAACCCTTCCTGTCCACTGATAGCTGCCTCACCATCGCCAGGGCCGTTATAGGCTCAAGGTTGGATGATTGCAATGTCCTCTTCGCTGGAACCTCATAAAAAAATATCCAGAAATGACAAGCCATTTAAAATAATGCGCTCCGAGTAGGGGTGTCACGGTATTCGTTTTATGACGGTACGATAACCTTCTTGCCAAATGACGGTATATCATGGTTATCACGGTATAGCAGGTGGAGTTAACTGATCTTAACAAATATTTTCTAAAAGGTCATAAATTGACAGATGTATCATCACAAACAAAACCAGGCACCCAGGGCCAGAATTGGGCTTTTCAACATACTTTCCACTGAAATGCCTTGCTTCCACCAAACACAAACACACGTGTGGAGAGGAGAGGGTGGGGTGGAGGCCTGCTGCAACTGGCAAAGCAAACTGAATAGCTTTTCTTAAGTGGTCATTTAGGCTTTTTGCTTCCCCACTGGCTACTGGTGAAGATGAACATTTTGCCATCTTGATAACCTGCATGCCACAGATCAATGGAGGCTGATGGTAGTATACGCTTGTGCACATACACACACACACACATTGTTTTTCATGGTATATGAACCTGGCGCCACAGGCTCCAGGACTGGCACCTTGAGGGCTTTTGAAGAGGATGCCAGGCTCTAGAGTCCCGAGTCCTGACTCCACCTGGCCAATGGGTTTGCCAGAGGGGGTTTTGGGCAAGGGTCGTGACAGCACTCCCCCCTAAGGCCCCTCCCATGGTGTTCCTTCTGTCTGGCCCAGGTTTGGTTGGGAAGTTCTGATGGAATGTCCTGATTAGACACACACACACGCACTCTCTTTACCTTACAGCCTTTAGTTTACTTGCGGGCCAAAAGGTGTTCAGTAATCACTGACATGTTACCCTTTGGTATGGCAGCAGGGAATACCCACAGAGATGAGTGAATTTCGCAGTGTGACTTCTTATATGTAAATTCAATGATAGAACCAGGGAAATCCTCCATCGCCATATGTTTAGAGAACATTATCCATTATAAATATATAAACCCCAAAGCCGCCACTCCAAAGTAAACCCTTTTCCTTCTTGGCACTGTATCTATTCTTCCTATTGCTAACATATTGATTTTGTGTAAGGCACGTGTGGTTTATGGAATGGCATTAAAAACTGCTCCAACTGAAACTACTTGGCAGAGGCACATCCAACAGTGCAAAACCAAGACTGCGCAGCAATTGCTTACTGCAGCCTTTCCAAATCAGACTGAAAAGCACACTTAACGGTATGAACGGTATAACGGTATAAACAATGTGACGGTTATTATTGTTCAATTAAGTGGTTCACGGTATCTTTAACGGTATACCGTTATACCGTTACATCCCTAGCTCCGAGCAGTCCTTAACAACCCGAAAAGGGAACACATCACTGCAGCCAGAAGAGCAGCCCACTGGCTGCCCATCAGGGAGCGTATTCTATTCAAAACATTGGCCATCACTCACAAGTGCCTATCCAACACGTCCCCTCCCTATCTCTCACAGATGACTAGAGCCTACTCCTACAGACCAACCAGAACACCATATGCCCATCTGCTCTTACTACCCAAGGCAGGCGTGCCAAAGTGTGAGGCGCTAGTTTCCCCTTCATTGCAGCCAAACATTGGAATTCCCTGCCCTCCATCCTGAGAGCAGAACCATCCTATTAGGCATTACGCAAAGCCCTCACAACCTGGCTGTTCGAATAAGCTAAACTGGTATGATCCGAATGCTACTATCACAGAATGTATATGCTATCCACCTGTACTCTGCATTGCCTGACCATCATGGTATGTCCTAACATGGGTAACTGGTCTCTGTAACTGTGCCACAATGCCCCGGGCTGTTTGGCGCTTTATAAATGATTTTTTTAAAAAAAAAACAAATAAGTGCTAAAGTGAAGGAGACCATTTGTTTTGATACGAGTAAAAAGGAGGACCAATGGGATCTGTGCAATACTGGTGACTCTCAAAAGACTTGAAACATTTAGGAACTGTGTTGATCTTGGAGAGGGGAACCCTGAGATATCCTGGAACTGTGTTGATCTTGGACAAGGGATCACTGAGCTACCCTGGAACTGTGGTGAACTTGGGGAAGAGAACCCTGAGATATTTTTGGAGTGTGTTACACTGTGGAACTATTTTGAACTTGGGGAAGGGGAAGCTGAACCAAGCCCGAGCTGGAAGAAGCTGAGAACTTTATTTTTAAACACTGTTTCTTTTGGTGCTGCCAGCCCTAGACTTTGTATATCTTCAGTTGTGAGGGCAAGCATACGTTTTGGACACAGACAGACTTTTAAGTTGAACTTACTGACAGAGACTATCCTTAGTTTCTTTAGGTTGGAAAATCCCACCTTAGTCTAGGGCAAGTTGGTCCTGAATCCATCTTGACATTTGAAATAAACTCCTTTTTGTCAAGAAAGTGAATACATTGTCTGTGCCTTGCTTCATGAAGCTTTCACAAATGGTGTCAGGGATGGGATGCGGCTCAACCGATACAAGTTGGGGAACCCTTAGATTTGAAAAGATAAGCAACAGAGCAACAGACCCTTCAGTAGCACAAAGGGCTCTGTTGGGTTTCATATTTGTAGTAGTAGGGATGAAGTTATTCCCCCAGGAAAAAGAAGACTGATACCCACTGATTTGATCCTAATTCCACCCCCTGAGACCTATATTCGGTTGGCTGCCAAGTCTGGACTAGCCTGGAGGTTTGGAATTGGTGTGCTAGCTGGAGTCATGTACCCAGACTTTAGAGGAGATGTTAAGGTACTATTACAAAACCATGGAAAAGATCGCTTTCATACCCATCAAGGCGATAAGATTGTTTAAGGGATACTTGAAAGGGTGGTGTTCCCTAAGATTAAGGAGGAACCCGGGAGGGAGAAAACCGAAAGAGGTACTCGAGGCTTCGGAGAGGCAGATGAAACACCTCATGCATGCTGCTTTAACTTTTTTGCTGCTAATTTGCTTATTTTGCACGTTGTGGAATCAGCCCACATATTTTAGATGAAAATTTGAATTTACCAGGAATTGTGATTTTGTTTTAATTGGACCTCTAAGTGTCCATATTATTTGTAGATTAGTAACGCTGTTCTTAATTTAACTGTTAATAATCTTTCAAAGCGTCTGTTCAGTGCTTCCTTTGAGTTCATGTGTATTCGAACTACTGTTCCCAGCTGGTTTGTAGTCCTTTGAACTACTTATTTGCATACCAGCAATGTGAGCACTGGCGCATGAGCAACCAGGTGGTCTGTGTCCGTCCTTGGTGTGTATCGTTTTGCTGCCTTTCAAGATCACGCTCTTGCACGTCCCTTTTTCGGTTTTGGCACAATTTGCCGAAACCATTGTTACAAATGAGAGATGGAAATGGGGATCTGAACTGAGAATATCTCGTTGGCATAGCAATCCAGCAATGCCATGGCATGAAATGGCCAACTCATTAAAATCTCTTTTTCCAAACTCCTCCACAGTACTATCCAATGAGGAGCTCCCTAACAAGATTTGCCGCAATCATCAACTTTGTAAGAAGCAAGTCGGCAGGAAAACCCATGTTGAAGCTGCCACTGAGCGATTTGCTTCATTGGGCTATTTCTCACGGATGTTGGGAATGTGAAGTTGCCATTTTGTTAGCTCTGAAGCTACGTTTACAAAGGCAAGTAGTAGGTGCACATTTATGATTTTTTGCTTTGAGGATGTGAACTTCAGTGCCTCTTCGTGTCTGGGGCAGTCAGTATGTTCGTTGTGATATGAGCTGGCACGTTTACCTGTTTCAGGAGTTTTGCTGGCATAAGATGGGTGTGGCACTTCTTTTTTCTTTCTATAAATGTTTACGGAGGCTGTATTTCCTTAAGTCTTCCCTTTTCAATATTTAAATATGCCAAATAGAAAAATTGCTTTAACAGGGTGGGGAGCCATGCATGCTGGTCAGATTGACCCGTATTCTTTCACGTTTTAACAAGGTCAGAGAGCGAAACAGCATACCCTCTTATTTTGTCCTTCCTATTTAGGCAGTCATCCGCGGATGGCAGTGTGGGTTTGAGCCCCTTTAAGGACATGGAGCCCCTGTGAAGGGCTTGTGCTCATGTCACATTGTAGGCTACATTGACCCACTGAACAGAATTTCGCCAGAACCAAGCTGCATTTGCACAGAAACAGTAAAATGGTTGTGCTGGCTCCTGTGAGCACCATGGCCTTAAAACTGCATTTTGCAGCAACAAAAAGAAGGCTGCACTGACTTGCCAAGCACACATTGGGCAGGATGGAACAAGGGCACACACTGAGGGAGCATCCCAGTGTGTTCTGAAATATACTAATGGAATAAAGTGAAAAGGTATCTGTGATTAATAAGGCCTTGCCATGCCCAGTATATTTCATTGTGCTTCAGCAAAACCAGGCATGATTTCTCAATGACAGGCCCTGTCAAATCAACTGTGAGAAAAATCAACAAGGAACTCCACTTTTACCCGCACAGGGAAACGCGTTCATTTTCTTCACAAAGTAGCAAAGCTCAGTAGTTCAAAAAAACTCCAGCTATCTGAGCCATGTCAATTTCAATGCATCTGTGCTTCATACAAAACTCCTGCATACAAAAAATAACTATAGCTGCAAGACAAGACAGTGTGGGAATACAGAGGGATATGCAAAACCAAATTTAAAAAAGAAATGCCAGCTTTTCACCACACCTGCAAAATGGGCTTTGCAGACTAAAGGAGGAAAATGCCTGTTTTAAAAAGTAAACTGTTGAATGAAAGCCTGCCATTACCTAGCAATGTGAAGGGGTTTGTTGCTGGGGAAAATACACATAGGTTATTTTATTCAACTGGCTTGTTTAATTCAGGACCAAATATAAGAAGGTAAAACTGTTACACTACATTGGCTGGATTTTGCAAGTTCCAAAAGAAAAATAGGTTTCTGTTTGGGGGGGATGCTACCAACAGGAGGGCCTATCTCCGTAGATACTAACACCCCAGTGATAATTATTAGGTTGGACAGAATCTAGTCTAGGCTGAACCCACGGACAATGGAATTTCCAGGACAAGGAAGTGTGAAGTGGGGAAGGGGCAATAAACCTTCAATCAAGCGGGGAAACCCCACCTTGCTCTAGAGGAAATGACAGTTGGTGGTAGCTGAAGAAAGAAAAAAATGGTCTAGTGACAAAGGACTGCCATTTGCTTCCAAAGAATATTCATGAATAAAAATGTAACGGGCCTCATTACGGCCATGGCGCTCCCGTAATGAAGGGTGCCGGTATGGGACCGGCACCCTTCACAACGGGATTGCCTATTACGAGGTTAACTTGCGGGACCCGGTAAGGACGCCTGGTAAAACAGGCGTCCTCAGCGAGTCCCGCGAGGAGACCAGGGAGCTAATAACGGGCCCGTTATTAGCTCCCTCCCCATTCCCATTGAGCCCTATAGGGGCTCAATTGGGAATGGGGATGGGTTTTTCCAATGAGGATTTACCGGGTCCTCCATGTTTGGAATAGCCCGGTAAGTCTTCATTGGAGGAACCCGGTACTGGAACCCGGTATGGAGGTCCAAAGACTTTTATCTCTGCAGCAAGACTTTGTAAAAATGTATCGGTTTCGCAGTTTAAAAGTGATTTTATGGGCTTTCATTTAAGACATGGTAGAATTCATTGACCCTTTGGGAATAGGAATGGCAAAGAATCAGGGATTACAAGGAAAGTATCCATGATGCCAATGCAAATTTGTATACTTACATCCCTTATGTTAATCCACACATGTGTATAAAGTTATGGAATTTTAGGCCAAATCGTTCATACTCAAAATTACCAAGAAGTATTAGAAGGGCGAAACAATGTCTCACGGGTTGCAGAGTTGGAGTGCTATGCTCTACACAAAATATGTAACCTGTGTATATAATTTTCTAAGAGGTTTCAACTGTATAAATGTACCGTTTGTGGCAAAATCGGATTTTGGCTAAAATAACTGTGGGAGGTTTTTGAACATTGTAAGCTCACATCATAAATCTGCTCTCCTGCCTTGAAATCCAACCAGTTGAGAGCGAAGCGAATACTAGCACCCCTGACCAATCCTGTGGGTTAGAGGTCTGCTTAGTTAAGCCTGCCCAGCCATATACTTTGATGATGTCACTATGCATTATAAATAAGAGTCCCTGACAAGACTCTAGACACACACTCTTCCTGATTTTACTGTGCCAGAGTTCCTGTTCCATTCATCCTGCTGAGTCCAGATTCCAACTACAAGGACAAAGCATTGATGACCCTACTCCAGGGCCCACTGCAAAACCCAAGCAAGGCTGATCCTATTCCCAGCAAGGCCTCAATTCTGAAATCCCACTAAAATCCCAAATAACCAAAGGGGAAAGCTGTGGTATTCTTTTGGGAAGCATCCTGAACCAGCCTCGCTTGCTGCCCGATAACTGCACCCAGAGGTACCTGTGCCATCCAGTGACCAGAATTACCATCCAGTGAGCCGACCCTGCCCAGCTGTCTTCTGCCCAGCTGTCCTTTGCCAGGCGCACTGCCGTCTAATGACCAGAAACATTGACAATCCAAAATCCAAAACTAAAAGTGGACTGTAAATCTAATCCCTACCACATAGAAATCCATAGTCTACTTTTTCTTGCATTTCTCCATATCCCACTCTCTAAGCCATCCTATCCTGATCCCGATAACTATTTAAAACTGTCAGAATTCTCTGTGTCTTGCCCTTGATCTCCAAGCGTTAGCGCCACTTTTCTCTTCCTTTCTGTCTTGCATAGAGCATAAGTCATTAGCGATATTGTGTTTAAATAAATTAATTTTCCCTAAAGAAAATGGGTACACTGCATGAAGGGTTACAACTGCAGTGTAACGTTTATATTCACAGGTGGCGTTCCTCTTTTCTTAGCCATTAAATCTAGTTTAAGTAAAATTTGCCTTTCACTTTTAAACCAATTTTCTCTTTTTCACTGCTATATTTTCCTAAAAACAAACCTCACTCTACCTTCCAAATCTCTCTCAATTCACCAGCTAACCCCATTCTTTCACTTCTGTAATATCCCTGTGATGTACCTCTGTCCCTCAGACTAAAAACCGTATCACAATTTTATTTCACCCGTTTTTTTAAAGAAACCATTTGAGTAAATTTACACGGAAATAGAAAGGATATGCAACTTTTAAATGTGTCATTTTGCTGCAATCTGTTTTAAACTTTCAATTCAGTTTTCCATTTTATAATCTTGGTAATCCATTACTGGTGATTGTTAGTGTCTATGCATTGTTGCTTTAGTGAGAAATTGTATTTACCTTAAAGTTTTAACTGCACATTAATTATTTATTTTTTCATTTCCGAGTGTCATTTCATAACATTGCAAGGGGTTTAAAATCTGCTTTCCACTCTTATTTGGTGAGGGAAGGTCAGATTTTGATTCTGTCTTCTGCCTCTTATTCCTGATTACATGCTGTGTCCTTCTATCCATGCAGAATTCAATTATTTGTGGGTTGAGGGAACATTGTAGGGGGAAATCCTAACTCGGGTGCTATCTTTCCAAAATCAAAAAGTGTTCCTAGTCCCTGGTGTTTTGTATAGGTTCCCTTAGAAGGTTAAACCAAGTGTATTGCTTACATCCTCATTGTAATTATCACCCCATTGGTGATTGCTGCCCCATATTAAAAAATGTGTGATTTATTTGGAATTTTAAAATAAATAAATAAATATTGCATTCCACCAACCAGCCTGGTTCATGGTCCATTGTGACCCGGGGTATTTGAAAAGGGGGTGTGATACGAGTTGTGCACCATCTCAAATTGAATCTGCATAAAATAAGGAGAAAATCATCTCAGTTGTGCGCTACATACTAGGCCGAGACAAAGGTGTGTGTCGGCCGATTGAAATCCTTAACAAATTGGCAATGATCATGTGACCACATCAATAAAAGGGATGAGTGGTTTCCCGTCATCAGTCGATACCAACTGACTCCTGCATGCTGTGTTGTTCTTCCTGCAGCACAATGTTGGTGTGCATAGCAGGCAGAGGGCCTTTCAACAGGACAGTGCCACTGCTGGGCAATGCTGTCCCTGAGGCCGCCATGTCAGCAGAGCCCCTGACAGGCAACTCTGCACATGTTTGTCGGTGCCCCTGCTGCTCCTGCACTGTATGTCATGACGGCCTGGGTGGCCCCAGGCCATGGTCTGACCGTGTACCCACGGTCTAGTAGGGTGATCCCTGCATCCACATGTGTCGGCTGGGTGACCCCAAGCAAAGTTGTGCCTGGACCCTGTGCCCTGGGTCCAGGACACAACAGGCGGGACTTGGGCTGTGAGTGAAGTTCAGTCACTGGGGATTGCCATCCCTTGTTTGGCCATGTTAGATTCCTGCACTTTAGGAGTCTCTGACAAGGTTCTGTTAACGCTTTCTAGAATCCAGAAAGGTGATTAGGTGTAACGCTCACCTGGTTCCCACGGAGGCGCGGCGTCGAAGGCGCAGAACTCTGAAGATGGACAGGAAGGGCCCCTCTATTCTGGCTTCCCTGGCTCGTCGGATACCCTCCTGTGCGTGAAAAGGGAGTATTACCAACTGTGGAACAATGCTCAAGCCTCCCACTCCCTTCCAACCCTCCACGATACCTCCTCCACGATTCCCCGTGAAGCCTCACCTTAGGGTTTGGAAGGATGAGCTCTCCATCCTGCTTCTGATGCAGGGGCGCGTTGAAACCCAGTTACTTCACTGGATTGAGGATTGATGGGAGTTCAGGTAAGCTTGACTGTTCAGGTAAGGCGCTGTAAAAGTTCTGTTCAAAAGTTCAAGCTTAATAATAATGTTCGTTGTCTAATTGCAGCAAGCGCTAATGCTTATGTCTTTTTCCCCTTAGGGGCCGGGGTTCGGAGTGCCGGAGATATGGTGCCGAAGTGAAACAGTTCTGGATGAGCGCTCAGGTAATGTCTTTGCCTTCGCTCATTCAATGTCTTTGTCTTTTTTCCCCATAGGGGCCGGGGTCCGGAGATGCCAGGAAGCGGCAGGACCCGAAATGCAGTGGGAATAATCCAACAGGTAAGACTTAAAAGGAAACTGAGCTTTCCTTATTCCTTTTCTCCCTCTCACCTTTGTTCTTGTCTTTTTTCCTCTAGGCGCCGGGGCGTAGCTGAATCCGGAAGATCGCTGCTGAAGATGGAAGTGCCTTGCAAAGGTGAGTAAAATGCAGCGCTGCAGCGATCGAAACAAAATGCCTTTAAAATGATGTCTTCCTTTTCAGGGCCGTTGGAGAAATGACTCCGGGATGCAGATTTAGCAGGTAAGGGCTTTTCTTCTCCTATTCTCTTCCTTTCTCCCCTTGCAGGTGTTCCAGGGTGCTGGCAGGCGTGGCTGAAGTCAGGATGCAGGAGCTGACACGGTGAGCGTCCAGCTGCTAGGTGCAGAACAACGCGAAGCACGTGTGGCTGTTCGGGTGGGGTTTAAATAGCCTTGGAAGAAGTTCCTGGTATGTATCCTTCCACCAATCTGGTATGTATCCTTCCCCGACCACACCCGGGTGGTGAAGTAGTCCTACAGGTAAAGTAGTCCCATTCAGGCCTCAAGAGGGCCTGGATGAAGCAGCAAGGTCTGCATCAGGTAAGTGTGCACCCAAGCACTTAAACACATATCCTCTTCTATGAGCCTGGCGCCTAAGGTGCCAGGACTGGGGTCCGCTATGAGCCTGGCGCCTAAGGCGCCAGGACTGAGTCCAAAGGACCCCGACTTGGGCCCGCTGAGACTTCCCTGGGGAAAATGATGTCTGCCTCTGGGGTTGCTGGGCCCGGCCTGGCTCCTTGGAGGTAGGCATCATGACAGTATCCCCCCTCAAGGCCCCTCCCAAGGTCTTTTCCTCCGGGGGTTTTGGTTTGTGCGGGAATCTTCGATGGAATCATTGAATTAATCATGGTGCGTGAACATAGTTACTGGGTTCCCAAGATCTTTCCTGAGGTCCATATCCTTTCCAATCAACAAGATAGAAGAGTTTTGATTTAACTATCTTGGAATCTAAAATGTCTTTCACTTCGAATTCTAATTCTCCATCAATTTGGACAGGGCCTGGGGGCTCAGACAGTCTGGTTCCAGGTTGTACTGGTTTTAGAAGAGATGCATGAAAAACTGGATGAATCCGCATGTTGGATGGTAAATCGAGTTTAAAGGCCACTGGGTTGATAATAGCTTTGATGGGGTAAGGCCCAATGAATCTGGGATTAAAAGTTTGCTGACCCTTGAGGGGTAGATGTTTAGTTGCTAGCCATACCTGATCTCCTAGTTGGTAAGGAGGAGTTTTACTTCGGTGCAAATCAGCGTTTTCTTTATACTTTTTCTTGGCTTGCTGTAAGTGGGTTGTAGCTTCTTTGAAGGCTTGGGTTATTGTGGAATGTAGGTGATTTACTGCAGGCATCTCCAGGGTCAGAGGTGGATCTAGGTCAGAGGTCCGAGGATGGTGACCATACAGGGTATAAAAAGGAGTCTGTCCGGTTCCAGAATGCACTGAATTGTTGTATGCATATTCTGCAATCCAAAGGATGTCTTTCCAATTTAACTCGGATTGGTGTAACATGCACCGCAGATATTGTTCGAGAGTCTGATTGCTTCTCTCGGTTTGTCCGTCGGTCTGACGGTGGTGGCTGGTGGATAACCGCACGTCTATTTGTGCTAGTTGGCAACATTTCTTCCAAAAGTGGGAGATAAATTGACTTCCACGGTCTGAGACTAATATGGAAGGGAAACCATGTAACCGCACTATATTTTCCATAAATTCCTTGGCCAAGGTGGAAGCTGACGGCAATCCTTTTAAAGGGATAAAATGGGCCATTTTGGAGAATAGATCCACTATTACGAGAATCGTGTTGTAACCACCACAAGGAGGCAGGTCAGTTATAAAGTCCATTGACAAGGTGTGCCAAGGTGCTGGTGGAATGTCCAAAGGTTGAAGTAGGCCGGCTGGCCTTTTCTTTTGACTCTTATTTTGGGCACAGATTCCGCAAGACAACACAAATGACTTTATGTCTTTTCTCCAAGAAGGCCACCAGAAGTGGCGTTTGATCTTTTCTTCTGTTTTCGCGATACCGGGGTGTCCTTCTATTAATGATTCATGATGACGGGTAATGACAAGTTCCTGCAATTCTTTACTTGGCAGAAATAACCGCTCTTGGAAGTAGGGTAAATCATCCTTAACGGTGTAGTGAGGACCCTTTTGACTCCATTCCAGTAAGGCAGAAGAGTCAAAAAGCTGTTTTACTTGAGCTTGGATGTCCTCAATGGTTTGCAATGAAGTCAAGCCCAGAATTCTTTGTTCCGGTATGATTGGCACAGGTTCTAAACTCGAATTGGGTTCTTCCATGCCTATCCGGGATAAGGCATCTGCCTTACCATTCTTGCAGCCAGGGCGATAGGTAATTACAAAATCAAATTCCGCAAAGAATAAAGCCCATCGGAGTTGTCGCGAAGATTGAGCTTTGGCCGTCTTTAAATACTGCAAATTTCTGTGGTCCGTAATTACGGTGATGGTGTGTCTTGCACCGAGAAGATAGTGACGCCAAGCCTTGAAAGCTGATTTAATAGCCAGTAGTTCTTTGTCGGTAATTGCGTAATTGAGTTCAGGTGGAGAGAATTTTCTGGACCAAAAGGCTACAGGGTGTAGTTGGTTAGTTTCTGGGTCTCTTTGCGACAGGACAGCTCCCATGGCCGAACTGGATGCATCGGTTTCCACGATGTAAGGGAGATCTGGGCGCGGGTGCTTCAATACAGGTGCAGAGGTGAATTTGGTTTTCAGGTCCTGAAAGGCTTGTTCAGCCTCAAGAGTCCATTCAAAGCGTTTATTTTTCTTTAGGAGAGCTGTGATGGGTTGAACAGTTCGGGAAAATTCCGGGATGAACCTTCGATAGAAATTGGCAAAGCCAAGCATGCTTTGCACTCCCTTCACAGAGCTAGGAGATGGCCATTTGAGAATGGCGTCCACTTTCCGCGAGTCCATTCGGATTCCTTGAGGTGTCAGGATGAATCCGAGAAACTCCACTTCTGTGGTATGAAAAACACATTTTTCGAGCTTGGCAAATAATTTGTGCTGGCGCAATTTCTCAAGAACTGCCCTAACATGGTTTCTGTGATCAGATTCTGAGGAGGAATACACCAGGATGTCGTCAATATAAACAATGACACAAACATCGATAAGTTCCCGAAGAACATCATTCATGAAGTACTGAAAAGCGGCAGGTGCGTTGCACAAACCGAAGGGCATTACTTGATATTCGAAGAGCCCAAATTTGGTGCGGAATGCAGTCTTCCACTCGTCGCCCTCTTTTATACGTACCAGGTGGTAAGCTCCTCGGAGATCTAGCTTGGTGTACACACGAGCATCTTTTACTTGGTCGATAAGCTCAGGTATCAGGGGCAAAGGGTAACGATTCTTAATCGTTATCTGATTTAGGGCGCGGTAGTCAATACAGGCCCTAAGGTCTCCTTCCTTTTTAGGTACGAAGAACAAAGCGGAAGAGACTGGTGACTTTGATGGGCGAATGAAGCCATTGGCCAGGTATTGATCCAAATACTGGCGCAAATGCAGGTTCTCAGGTTCAGTAAGAGCATAAATCCTACTACAAGGTAGTTGTGCATTGGGTACCAAGTCGATTTGGCAATCGTAAGATCGATGGGGAGGTAAGGTGTTAGCCTGCTCTTTCTGAAAAACGTCTTGGAATTCTTGGTATTCAGATGGTAGCGGTACAGGGGTGGAAGTTACAGAGGCTAGACCCATAGCTGGATTCCTTGGGTAACAGGTTGGTTCACAATCAGGAAAAGTTATCTTCTTTGCTCGCCAGTCTATTCTCGGATTATGTGTTTCTAACCAAGGGATACCAAGAAGTACTTGAAATTGTGGGGCCTTGATCACATCAAACACGATTGCTTCCCGATGTCCGTCCTGACCCACCAGAGTGATTTCAACTGTGGAATGCGTTACAGGCCCTGAGGCTATTTCGGTTCCATCAACTGTAGTAATTACATCTTGGGTTACTTTCGGGCGGAGAGGAAGCTTAATCCTGGAAGCCAATTCACGGTCTATGTAATTTTCAATAGCTCCACTGTCTATGTATGCTTTTATAGCATGCAACTGCTGAGGCTGTTTTGGGTTCACAAGCACCATTGGCATGACAAAATGCGAGGTCAAAGAGTTTGTTTTCAAGCTCGGCAAGCGGACCCCTACGCTTGTCGGGCTAGGTCGTTTCCCGAACCAGGTGTCAATAACTCGTTATCAGTGGCTCCAACCACCTTCTTGGGTGGTTTAACTGGACAACTTTGAAGAAAGTGACCGGAAGTTCCGCAATACAGACAAAGTTGCATTTGTCGCCTTCTCTCTCGTTCCTTCTGCGTTAATGGTCCTTTAACACTGCCAATTTGCATAGGTTCGGAAACGTCAGTACTCTTGGAGTTAACGTGGGTCTTGATAGGTACTCTGGTTTCATACTTGAGCCGATCTGCTTTTCTATTTTGGAGTCTGTGATCAAGTTGAACCACTAAGTCTATGTAGTCTGCGCAGGCCTGGGGTGGATCTACTATCTGAGCTATAACATCTTTAAGCTCTCCGCGCAGGCCTCGATGAAACAATGTGATCCTTTTATTTTCAGGCCATCCGGTTTCCACAACTAGTCTATTAAAGGTGGCGATATAGGACAAAAGATCCTGATTACCTTGTCGTAAGGATAGCAGTTCGTTGTCAAGGGCCTGTCCCTACGAGTGTCGAGCGAACAATCTTTCCATGCTGGCCTGGAAGCCCTGGAAATCCCGGAGAATGGAATCATCCTGATTTACCAATGGAATAGACCAATCGGCAGCACAGCCACTGAGGTAAGATAGTACAAAGGCTACTTTGGTCTGGTCGTTGGGGAGGGCCCCGGGCCTGCATAAAAAGTGTAAACGGCATTGGTTCATAAAAACGGCATATTTCTTGGGATCCCCCGCAAAACGTTCCAGCGGGGCCAAAGGCATATGTCCAGGTAGATTGATTTGTACCGGGTTATTCGAACCCATTGTTGTAGAAATATCTCCAGAAACAGGTAAAGGAGTGTGCTCTGCCTGGCCCTGCAATAACCTTTTGGCCAGATCATCAGTTCTTTCCTTGGATAGGATTAGTTCCCTTCTGAGAGCATTAGTCTCCTGGCGGGCTGAGTGCACTTCTGCCCGTAATTCCCCTAAAAGATGGGCCAGCTGATCTGTCTCGGAAGTCTCCATAGCGCCCAGGTGGGAAATTGTGGTGAGGCTTCGCGTTCTGTAACGCTCACCTGGTTCCCACGGAGGCGCGGCGTCGAAGGCGCAGAACTCTGAAGATGGACAGGAAGGGCCCCTCTATTCTGGCTGCCCTGGCTCGTCGGATACCCTCCTGTGCGTGAAAAGGGAGTATTATCAACTGTGGAACAATGCTCAAGCCTCCCACTCCCTTCCAACCCTCCACGATACCTCCTCCACGATTCCCCGTGAAGCCTCACCTTAGGGTTTGGAAGGATTAGCTCTCCATCCTGCTTCTGATGCAGGGGCGCGTTGAAGCCCAGTTACTTCACTGGATTGAGGATTGATGGGAGTTCAGGTAAGCTTGACTGTTCAGGTAAGGCGCTGTAAAAGTTCTGTTCAAAAGTTCAAGCTTAATAATAATGTTCGTTGTCTAATTGCAGCAAGCGCTAATGCTTATGTCTTTTTCCCCTTAGGGGCCGGGGTTCGGAGTGCCGGAGATATGGTGCCGACCCGAAGTGAAACAGTTCTGGATGAGCGCTCAGGTAATGTCTTTGCATTCGCTCATTCAATGTCTTTGTCTTTTTTCCCCATAGGGGCCGGGGTCCGGAGATGCCAGGAAGCGGCAGGACCCAAAATGCAGTGGGAATAATCCAACAGGTAAGACTTAAAAGGAAACTGAGCTTTCCTTATTCCTTTTCTCCCTCTCACCTTTGTTCTTGTCTTTTTTCCTCTAGGCGCCGGGGCGTAGCTGAATCCGGAAGATCGCTGCTGAAGATAGAAGCGCCTTGCAAAGGTGAGTAAAATGCAGCGCTGCAGCGATCGAAACAAAATGCCTTTAAAATGATGTCTTCCTTTTCAGGGCCGTTGGAGAAATGACTCCGGGATGCAGATTTAGCAGGTAAGGGCTTTTCTTCTCCTATTCTCTTCCTTTCTTCCCTTGCAGGTGTTCCAGGGTGCTGGCAGGCGTGGCTGAAGTCAGGATGCAGGAGCTGACACGGTGAGCGTCCAGCTGCTAGGTGCAGAACAACGCGAAGCACGTGTGGCTGTTCGGGTGGGGTTTAAATAGCCTTGGAAGAAGTTCCTGGTATGTATCCTTCCACCAATCAGGTATGTATCCTTCCCCGACCACACCCGGGTGGTGAAGTAGTCCTACAGGTAAAGTAGTCCCATTCAGGCCTCAAGAGGGCCTGGATGAAGCAGCAAGGTCTGCATCAGGTAAGTGTGCACCCAAGCACTTAAACACATATCCTCTTCTATGAGCCTGGCGCCTAAGGCGCCAGGACTGGGGTCCGCTATGAGCCTGGCGCCTAAGGCGCCAGGACTGAGTCCAAAGGGCCCCGACTTGGGCCCGCTGAGACTTCCCTGGGGAAAATGATGTCTGCCTCTGGGGTTGCTGGGCCCGGCCTGGCTCCTTGGAGGTAGGCATCATGACATTAGGCCCTTTTCTTGCAAAATACACCTTTAAATGCTAAAAGGTAACGCTCATTGGTTTTCCGGAATGTGAAAAGCAGCGGAATATCTGCTAGGCTTCCAAGTAAGATGGAGAAAATAATGCTACAAACATTTACCTTTTGCATAACATGTTTCTATAATGTTTATTTTTTTACTAATGACATGTTGGTATATTTTGCGATTTGTGTACTTTGTAAATCGGGTATACAAACAGGATATTATACGACAGTCAACTATTCACCAGTAATTTCCCCTTTCTGCACAAGAACAACTGGGAAATAATGTTATGTGCCAGTATTGCAGACTGCACTCAAATCCCAGTGTCCCTACTTAACCAGAATGTGTGACACGGGGCACCTCATATAATTTTATAGTAACCTGTCACGATTACTAGTTCCTACAAGTGGTTTAGTTCCAAGTGCTCTCTTTAAAAGAGCATCCCTCGCAGTTTAACTGCCTACAGCATGAAGTAGTTTGTTTTTTTGGGTTGTGTATGGCAATATTTTAATCTCCACCTGTGACCCAGAGGTGTACACCTTTCTGATGACTTCTAATAAGTTTCCTTTATGTAAGCTATGTATACCTTCCTTGCTTCATCCAATTAGTCTTTTACATTCTGTGAGCCTGATAATCTCAGTTATTTGGCTAAACTTGAGTATGTGCATTTTTCATATGGCTACTGATCTGAGCCTCAACTGCTGCTAATGTTGCCTTTGAAATGCCACCTGCTCATTATTCGTATTTCAACACGTAAGTAGGTGGGACAGTGACTTCAAGGGAGATTCCACGCTTATTAGAATTGCTGCTTTGGCGGCTACTACAGTTTCCGAATGTGCTAATTGACGATTGCGTACAGCAAGGTCCCAAACTATCTGGGTAATTATCCATTTCACGTATTATACATTCCGTTATCCACATATATTTTTGCTTGTTTTCACGTCACCGTACATGCCCTGATAGCCTGTACTTTCTATTCAACAGGTGTTTGCCCGTACTTCAGAGACTATTTAAACCTGTTTTCATTGATGGTTCAAATCCGTCTAACCGTTCACACAGGTAATTATATTCACAGCATTGGTTACAATCATTCTTCTAAAAGGTATTCAAAAGTTATTGGCTTCCAAGGTCTGGTCTAACATAGCGACATGTTAGTTCATAAACTGTTTATATTCCTTTTCAAATTTGTTCTGTATAAGTAAGTTGCGTCTTCCTGGGTTGTGGTTTAGCCAAGAAAAACCATGCATCGAGTAAGTTTTAAGTGGAAACCCAGAATGAAGACTGCACCCAAGAATAAGTTGTAAGTTGATTTATTATTCACAAATTGTGCCCTTCTTCATGACACGTGTTTCGGCCTTTCTTAAAGCCTTTTTCATATCAGGGCTACTCAACCGAATTATTAGTACAAACTGTTACAAAGCATGTTCCCAACAAAGAGTCATTAAAGCAAACAAAATTAGGATAACCATTGTTTAATACACAATTGTGTAAATTGATAACATGAGTACAAAGCAAAATATTACAATGGAAACAAAAATATATAAGGATGAAAACAAAACCAGATAAAAAAAGGGTTGGTAATGGGGAGGGTGCATAGGGAGAGAAAAAGAGAAAGAGAGATGGGAGAGAGGATTTAGTCTGTTCATTTTGAGCATTTAAAAAAAGATAATGTCTGTATTCAAGAGAGAGTAAGTGGTTGCATGTTACCTTGTAGTCTTGAATGCCCCTAATACTTTAAATAGCATGTATGTTCATCAATATCCGGGTTGGATCCCTTCAGGACATAAACTCGCGTTCTAGTGCAGAATGAGAATCGCATCTATTACAGAATAGTGGTTTTTCATGTGGAATACTGCGTGGCACTGCGCGGTGGCTTGATTACCAAAAAGCAACCGTGACTCTCGAGTGAACTGTAAACGCTACGGTATGCAGTAGCGCTGTTGACATAAAAGTAACAATTGTTCTAAAACATACAAGAGATAGAATTAACTTAGAAGGCATTTATCTGTGAATTACTAACAGCACAATGCGCTGGGAGAATAGAATTAACCAATTCAGAAGCTATTATGCATTATCGAAACATAACTAAGATACACATCTAAATCATGATATTTATGTCCTGAAGGAATCCAACCCGGATATTGATGAGCAGACACACTATTTAAAGTATTAGGGGCATTCAAGACTACAAGGTAACATGAAACCACTTACTCTCTCTTGAATACAGATGTTATCTTTTTAAATGCTCCGAATGAACGGACTAAATCCTCTCTCCCCATCTCTCTTTCTCTTTTTCTCTCCCTATGCACCCTTCCCATTACCAACCCTTTTTTATCTGGTTTTGTTTTCATCCTTATATATTTTTATTTCCATTATAATATTTTGCTTTTTACTCATGTTATCAATTTGCACAATTGTGTATGAAACAAAGGTTATCATAATTCTGTTTGCTTTAATGACTCTTTGTTGGGAACATGCTTTGTAACAGTTTGTACTAATAATTCGGTTGAGTAGCCCTGATTTGAAAAAGGCTTTAAGAAAGGCCGAAACACGCGTCATCAAGAAGGGCACTATTTGTGAATAATAAATCAACTTGCAACTTATTTTTGGCCTCATTCTTCTAAAAGGGATTGCAACCTGCTCTTTTTAATTTCAATTTTACATCCAACTTTTAGGCTTTAAGGTCTACTAATGTACTTGGTTTTTCCCTACACTTGGAATTTCTCCTATAGTGGTGAATATTGTACTCACCATCTCTATATAATGACTGGCTTAATGCTTACTACCGGTGGTTTATATGTGATAACAGCTGTTGTTTGTGGTTCAAATGGAAGGGTAACGTTGAGGATGTTCTCAGCTGTTTAAATTCACAACTGTGTATCTAACTATATGTTTACTTTGATGTAAGGCTTAATGATTGATTTCTCTAGCTTAATGAAGTAGACTGGTATGCAGGAGGAATTTTATATATATTTTAATTAAGTATTATATTACATATTAGGGGATATGAACGGAGCAGCGGAAAATGGCGCTCTTCTCCCTTTCCAACCGCCAGCTCCACGCTCCTCGTATTCCATACCCCTCACGCTCCTATTCTGGAACTCTTCATCATGGATGTCAGCTGTATCTGTATATCTATACGATACTACACATCCCTCTTCTTCCACAAGACCTTCCTCACTCGGCAAAGTCCATCAAGCGAACCGGTCTCCGATAGCTTCTTCCAAATCGAGAAGTTGAGGCCGGCACTGCACTCAGTATATGTGTTGAATTTGATAAGGATGAACTTAAACTCTGACTCAAAATATTTCTTCCTTCACCCAGATCATCATCATCATTACTCTTATCATTATCACCCCTAGGCATGAACATTACCTGACCATTATTCAACACTCTGCCATCACACATTCTCACCGCATGCCTGAACACTTCAATCACTTTGATAGGATTTGACCACTTACTGCCATCCACCCTAAGTGCCTCTAGTAGCCTAATCCTCACACAGCAACCCACATAGGGAATCTTACTGTCTTTGAACCTCCTGTTATCATGCCACAATTTATTATTGAGTTGTCTCTTCCTGATCTTTGCTTCCGTATCACACAATGACATTTCCATACCTGACACCGCACTCATCCACCCTGGAAACAGTTTTGTGTTAGCTCTCCTGCTGTTACGCTCACCTGGCTCCCACAGGGACGTCGGTCGGACCCAGAAAGCTGCGGTCTCCACCCACGTGATGTGTAGTGCAGCGATGACTGACTGGATCTGCCCTCCTAATCTTGTCTGCTTAACCCGCAGAAATATTCTCCTGCAAGTGGAGAGATGGATTTAGCCACTTGTGGATTCAAGTGATGGCACCCCCACAGTCCTCCCCAACTAATCACCTCCGAAATGCCCTCACAGCAATCTCACCTTATATTCTTGAAAAATGAGCTCTCCATCCTGCGTGGATTTGCAGAGGTGCGTCGATTCCAGTTACTTCACTGGTTTGAAGGCTCTGGAGAGTTCCGGAGAGTATTGACTCTGAGGTTCCTGGTGAGGACCAGTAAGTATTAAGTTCATAGAGTTCAATATGTCCGATGTTCACTCTTGTTCCCCCCTTCGTTTCTTGTTTTGCAGCTGGCTCGTGAAAAGATGCTCTTGTGGCAGCTGGTGGCGCTCAGGTAAGAGTCTGTGTCACCCGGCGCTGTCCGGTAAATGTTGCACGAGCAAAATGTGTTGTTTTGTCTCTCTTTACAGATGCGGCACGTGAAAATATGGAGAGTCACAAAAGGATGCCTCCGGTGGTAAATCAGGTAAGTCTATGGTGGTAAGAATTATATTTGTTGGTTCCCTCGGCTCACCTTGTGGTTTTCTTTTGTCTCCTAGGTGCCGAAGTTCGGCGAAGAAATGATGGAGGCAGCGCTGACCCGAAGGATGCTGTGAAGACTGGTGAGTATGGCGCGGCGCTGCAGCTGGAGGTGCGGCGTGTGCAGAAATGATGTTCTGTACAGGTCCGGAGACAAGGTGGATCCAGAATCAGGTGTGGAATAGAAATAGGTTTGTTTTCTAACCTTATCCCTTTCTTTCCTCTTTGTTTTGGGAGCTCCGGATTTGAGGCGGGCGTGGCAGAAGACTGGATGCAGCCTGCAGGCACGGTGAGTGTTACGCTGCTAGATGCAGAATAACACGAAGCGTGTGTTGCTGGTCGGGTGTGGTTTAAATAGCCTCAAAAGTAGTCCCAAGTAAGAAGTCCCTAGAACCACACCCGAGTAAAAAATAGTCCCTGTAGAAAAATAGTCCCTTTCAGGCCTTATGTTGGATTGGAGTCATTTGCAGCATGGTCTGCCTGAGGTAAGTAATGACTATGAGCCTGGCGCCTTAGGTGCCAGGATTGATTCCTACTATGAGCCTGGCGCCTAAGGCGCCAGGACTGAACCCAGATAGCCCCTACCCAGGGCTGCTGAGGTTTTACTAAATGTCTAGATGCCTGCTCCCGGGGCTGATGGGCTTGGTCCGGATGCCTGGGGGTAGGCATCATGACACCTGCCTCTACTCAAGTCAAAAGGTGACACTCCTGTTGTACTATGTGGGGTAAACCTATGTGCCACCACAGTCATCCTCACCACCTCCTTCCAATCCTTGCCATTAGACGAAGCCCACCTAATCGCTTCCTTCCTATATGTGTAATGGACTTCCCTTTTAAATATTCCTCCATCTCCTTGGACTTAAACTGGGAGCCATTATCAGACAAAATCTCCTCAGGATAACCCTCACAACCACACGCTTCTTCCAAAAATTCAATAATACCCCTAGTTGAAACACTTCACAACATCTTGACCTCAACCCACCTTGTTAACATATCAATTACCACCACACAAAACATCTGATAGCCCTCACTCCACACAGGAGCTAAAATATATATAGCTAATTTCTTCCAAGGTCTCTCAGGTACATCTGTCACAACCATTGGATACTACTCACCCACACAGCCTTTGTCACACTTGTTGCAAAGGATACAATTCTTGATGCTCTTTCAATTTGTAGATCGCAACCAGGCCACCAATATGTGTTTCTTATTCTGTTCTTTGTCTTGGAGATACCTTGAGGTCCTTCGTGTCCTAACAGTATAATTCTCTCTCTGATACCCTCAGGTGGAATCAACAGGTAATCATCCTGGCTACTCAATTCTTGTCTGACACTCCAAAACCCTTCAGCTCCAACTTCTTGGACCTTGTCAATTGGAACCATTCTTTTGTTGAGATTTTCCATTAGAAACATTATTTTGGCATCCTTTCTCATCTCCAATGCCCATTCCTGTCTGGAGATAGCAGCATCCTGCAGGGCACATATCATCTCTTGTTGGTCTTCTACTTCTCCACCCTCTTCCTGAAGGGTTGTCATCCTTGAAAGACAATCTGCAGCATAATTATTTACACCAGGTACATACTTCATTTCAAGATCAAATTCCTGCATACTGGAAACCCATCGCCTTATTCTTCCTGATACTTTGTCTAGCCCTTTGGTCATGAACACTTCCACCAGTGGTTTGTGGTCAGTGTGTAATTCAAATCTTGTTCCCCATACAAAGCTTCTGAATTTGTTAACTGCCCAATCAATAGCCAGCGCCTCCTTCTCTATGGTAGGGTATGCCTTCTCTGCCCCTTTCAGCAGCCGAGAAGCAAATGCTATGATATAATCTTTTCCTTCATGTACTTGTGTCAACACTGCCCTCAGACCGACATTGCTAGCATCAGTCGTGATCATTGTGCGTCGTCCTCGCACATGGTTCCTCAGTGCTGGTGCTGCTCCTAAAGCACTCTTGATGTACTTGAATTCTTCCTCACAAGCATCACTCCATTCAAACTTCCTGTTCGTTTTCGTCAGATTGCTTAGCGTCGCTGTGTGATCTGAAAATCTTCGCACATACTTCGAATAATATTCGGCCATGCCCAAAAAAGTTCTCAACTGCTCTCTGTTGTTTGGAGTGGCCATCTCCTCTATAGCAGACATCAATTCAGGTCTGGGTGCAATATCATCCTTTGATATGACATGTCCCAGATATTCAATTTCTTTCCTATTGATCTTTGATTTCTCTTTGATCAACGTCATACCAGCATCATATAATTTTCTTAAAAACCTTGTCTAGCCTTCTATTATGCTCTTCCTCCATATCTGCATATATAAGTATTTCCTCTTGAAAAAAACGGACACCTTCATCTCCATCAAATATACGATGCATAATGAAATACTGAGGCTTCCGAGATGAGTCCAAAAGGCATCCTCCGGTACTGGTGACGCTTCTGTGTGATAAATGCAGTCAGATGTCTTGAATCCTTATAGAATTGAACTTGATGCTAGGCAGAGGTAAGATCCAATGTCGAAAATACTTTAGCCGATCCCATAGTTGAAAGCAGTTCTTGGATATTGAGTAACGGGTGCCTCTCTGGAATAATGCATTTGTTCAACTCCCTTAGATCAATACACACCCTCACTTTTCCGGAGCTTTTCCTCACAATTACAAGAGGCGAGACCCATTCTGCAGCATCAATTTTCTCTATGATCCCTTGTTCTTCTAACTTTCTCAATTCTTTTTTTACCTCTTCTCACATAGCCAATGGAACACTTCTCAACTTCTGGGCAACTGGTTTGCACCCTTCCTTGAGTTGGAGGCGGTATGTTATGCCTTTAACACACCCAGTCCCTTCTCTAAATACTTCCCTTCATCCTTTTCAGTTGACTCCACAGCATATATTGATTCTTCTGCACTGGCATTCAGTCGTACTTTGAGCCATGCCTGATGCATCCAACTGAGCAAAGGCAATGCGCCTTTCTTTGAGAAATATACTTTTCCTACAGCCGTCCTATCTTTGAGCCCCAACATGGCCTTAAACCAGCCTATGATATCAATATTCACGCCTTCATAGGCTCTGGGATTGATGTCAGCTTCATTCAACCACTCAGGACCTATTTTTTTCCACAATGCTTTTGGAAATAATGTATATTTTGCTCCAGAGTCTGTCATCATTCTAATCGGGTTTGCATTCACCATGATAATGGTCTTCGGACTTTCCAATTCTACTTCGTTATCATTGTCACAAATTGCGAAAACACATTTGTCTCCTTCATCAGTTTCTTCATTTCCAATCCAATTCATGCTGCTCCTTCCAATTCTGCAACATTTAGCCAGGTGACGCCTCCTATTGCAATTTCTACATATTATGTGTAGAGCAGGACAGTCGGGACTGCTGGCCTAATGTGATGGACTATCACATCCGAAGCAGGCTCTGCTGCGACCTCTGCCTCTTTGACTACTTTGAGGTCGATGACTTCACATGAAACGTCCCCAATTGTATCCACGACTTCTCACTTCTCCATTACATCTGGATGGGCCCGGAACTCTGGTATCTTCTCTCCTTCTCATATTGGGATTGTTGTGATTATTTATATTCATTACATTGTCAGACTGTGTAGGTTGCAGCATGTTAACAGTTAGTTCTGCTTTTATCGAACTATCTTTCACTCTGCTTTCTAATATCTTGACACAATTTTCCCTATGTTCCACCTCTTTGGCAATTCGCAGAACCCATCTAGTGGTGGGTCATCTTCAGCCCTTTGGTACTGCTGCATTCTAACATGAACTGATCCCTCAATCTTTCCTCTAGTTGTTGACCAAACTTGCAATGTCTTGCTAATTTTCTGAGAACTGTTATGTATTGTTCAACACTCTCTCCTGTTTCCTGAGATCCCGTCCCAAATCTGCATCTTTCCAAAACAGTGCTCAGTTTCTTTTCATAATGCTTCCTCATTTTCATTACATATTTTTTGTACAGGTTCATATCCCCACAGTATGCTGCTGCCAGATCTGGTAAGTCTTCATATTTATCCTGACCAGCTGGGCCTAAACAGTGCAAGAACAGTGATTTCTTCCTCTCCACACTGTAATTTACGCCACACACAACACTGGTGTAATGTTCAAAAGATTTCAGCCATCTTTCCAGGGTAAAATCGGCTCACCCACTTATTGTAGAAACGTAGCCGGTGGCGGGACATTGTGCATCGTCATGTTTCTGTCAGCGTCTCCTGCTCCACCCAATTCAATTGTTACAACTGATTGCTACTTTGCTCAAGGTTGTATTGTGCTTTGCTTTAAATTATTTTTCTTTGTCTCTTCACTATATGTATATCTCTTTGTTGTTTGTCATTTACTTTAGTATGTACTCTCCATAAATATATCTCTTTGTAGTTTGTCATTTACTTTAATATATAAACTCCATAAATATAGTTCTTCACTGTCCTTTCAAAAAACAAAAACTTTTTTTTATTATACTGAGACGAGGAGGAGGCGGATTGCCACACGTTCAATCTGTTGTTGTGCCTGACATCACACAGGTCAGGAAACTACTTGTTCCTCCCTTTACATTGTGCGCTTTTGTTTAATCTCGCTGCAGCAAGTGCCGTGTGTCTGTTGTCACGGTAACCGTAACAATCCACCAAAATGGCCGCCACGCATGGACATGCACAGAGTGTGTCCGTAACGGCAATGCTGCAGAGTTCATAAGATGCAGCTGCTGTTTTCGAACACCTTTGCTCCGGACTTTCATTTTTTTTATTTGTTTAGGCCGCAACCGGACTCCTTATCAACACACCTGTTCGTCGATGAACGAGCTCCAGTTCCTCTACTCTGCCAGCAACTGCGGACTGCGCAATCAGCAAGATTCCTTCTTCCGGGGCTCTGCTGGATCCTCGTCGCCATGTGAAGTAGACTGGTACCCAGGAGGAATTTTATATATACTTTAATTAAGTATTATATTACATATTAGGGGATATGAACGGAGCAGCGTCCTTCTCCCTCTCCAGCCGCCAGCTCCACGCTCCTCGTATTCCACACCCCTCACATTCCTATTCTGGAACTCTTCCTCATGGATGTCAGCTCCTGTATATCTATACAATACTACACTTAACTATACTCAATGTTATATTCTAGATTGATTGCACCTGATGAAGGGAAGTGTGAATCCCGAAACGCGCTGTGCTCACCATATTGAAAACATAAAGAAGAACATCAAAATGAATTGACTCCATTGAATCTTTCGTTGTTTAGAGTTGTTATATTTAAATTACAAATACAATTGTACATGACCATTTACTGGCTGATTTTCAGCACAAAGGTGTGCAGGGGATAGGAGTGCCCCAATCCTTTCAGACACCACTTTGTATTTCTCCTGCTGCTCGGGCAGCATGCCAGTCTATAGCAAGTCAATCTATGGGTTCTGATTGTATGAGTGGGGGTGAAGTAGGGCTGGCAGAGTTTTTTGGAACCCATAATGTCTTTGTTTTTTGGGAGGCAGATGGCACCCTCTATGGCCCTTGCCCCAAAATCATTTAAAACGGCCCTGCTTAGAGCGCTGCAACTACATGGCAGATAACGAGCACGGCTCCAAAACACAGAAACAGTGAGAGTGATGATAGATGCTGAGAATCGCTTGGTTGGCTCACTCTTCAGTGGTAATGGGGAACTGTCCCCTTTTCAGCTGGCCTGCTGGTAAAGGGGACAAAGAACACTGCAAGGGAGTGTTAGTACTCGCACACAGTCCTGCTTTATAATTTACAATCCTTAAAGGAATGTGTGTCCTCATTTATATGCAGAGTTGAACATACGTACTTAAATTTAATTTCAGGCCTGACTTTATGTGAGCCTCCAAAAATGAATTTGCAGTCTTTAAATGTTCCCATTTGTTTCTTCAATTTAAGGTTGATGTCATTTGAGCAAATTCACAAACTGTGTAAGTGCGAAGTAACAGACTCAAAGTTCGTTACAGCGCACTTACCCAGACTACAGGAGTAAGTAACCACACCGTTAGCATAATTGGCGCTCTTGAATGTGAAATGTGGACCGCAGTAGTTTGGTTTCTGCGATTATCAGACTTGGTGAAGAGAAGGTGAGGGAAGGTGTAAAAGCTTCCACTTGTAATTATTTTATTATCCTCTGCAGGTGAAAACTGGAGCTTCTTCTCCCCTTATTCATACCAGTGACATCGGTTCAATGCCAATCTCTGCAGCAGGCTCTCAGCTTGGTGATTTAGCTTGGCAGCCGTTTAATTGATTATGGAGACCTAACTGCGTCGATGTTTATGGTTAACTTATGCCAGCTGACTAAAACATGCATACAAGTAAGGTACATTGGCGACATTAGATCCAATTAAGCATCGCTCCTGTATGCAGAGAATACGTTGAAGTATGCCAAGTAAGGCACAAAAATGTACCACCACGAAAGCAGTGGGACAGAACATGGGCCCCTTGGAGTTGGCAAACAAATGCCAGCCCTTTTACCCAACACCTTGAAAGCAGTATTGAAAGTGCTGTAGCTCCTTGATTCGTCTAAAGAAAGCAGCAAGCGGGAACTATGGGCTTCTGCCCTTGAAGGTTGCCTGGGTCTGTGGTTTATATCACCATAAAGTCCCAACTCTAAACTTTCAAACAGGACCACAGCCAGGTGAAGAGACTGTTGCCCACAGTTTGGAACACTACTGAGCCTCAGCTGCACAACACCATGCCACTCCCCGACCCCATCTACCGAGGCCCAGAGAACCACAAAGTTGTTAACCACATCAAGCAAGTGTGGCGTGGAATGTTGTGGGTGCTTCCGGCTTTGGACACCAACAGAGTGACCCACCCTGCGCCATCTTCCGTGAATCGCGTCAATTCACGACTTCACAGAAAATGCTACTTATGGAGGGTTCATGTGTCTGTTACATTACAACATAACTCATAAAATAACATAACTTTGCATATAGTTCTGTGACAGGGCCCACAGTTCCCTGAGCCTCCATCCAGGGCCATAACGAAAAGATAACCCGGGGCGGCTACAGCCTCCCCAGCCCCCCCCCCCAGGTCCCCTGCAACACCCCCCTCATGGGAACTCCCCGAGCTCACCCCAACCAGGCCCCATCAACAAACCTTGCACCCAAAGTGACCCCGCCAGCACGTTCCTCAAAGACGTCCTCTGAGAGCTAATAGCTCAATTGGAGTTGCAAACCGCTACTGGTGCAATAAAATGTCTTAACCAGGTCATCCCAGAGTCATTCGACCCATAGGCATTCTGTGTGACCTGCTCTGAAGTCCGGTCAAAAACACTGGCAAAGCCAACAGCCCTGACCTGTGCACAAGTGACATTTCTCAGGCACTGCTATTATATGCCCAGGTACTCGCTCGCACCATTTTGCACCTGCTATCATCAATGGGCAGTTAATACCACTACGACCGCGCCTGGCAAGTGCCTTGGCCATGCCTACACAAAAGCCCAAACTGTTGGCATTGCCAATGTCTTAACACTAACACAGAAGTGACCCACAAATACTCACACTAGTGCCCCCTCCCTCACCTCCCACAGTAGTGCCAGAGTGCCTCATAGCTGCGCTCACTCGTCCCAGTGATTCTGGGGGCACTCGAAGCTTCCCACACTCTGCATCGATTTACAGCAGCTAGGAATATACAAGCAGCCCCAACCCATCCACCCCCATGCACCCCCAAGCCCCCAATCCCCAAGCTTTCCTCACTGGCATATGAAGGCAGGCATCAGCTGAAGGCTGACTTTCTACCCCAGTACTGCTCCAAGTTGGTTTGGCAAAAGTGTTGTATTAGTTGTTTGTTTAGTGTCTCCCATTGTAAGACTCGTCCGCATTTGTAGTTTATAAAACGTGATTGCGGGGTCTGTGCACTTGTCGGTAATGCAGGGGCCGTTTCTAGTGTCCCGGCAGCATTGTACTAGTTGTTTGTTTAATGTCTACAAATGTAAGACTCGGTTAATGTTTGCCAACCATACTGACCTCATCGTACTTTGTTGAAGGAGTTAAAGGATAGTTCCGGGACTTTTTTTTTATTGTCCCTACGGGTCGGCCATGTGTTTGTAAGCATAAATCGGTAGATCGTAGGAAACTTTCCTATGGACCTTACCCGACTTTTCGCCCATTATCGCACTCGAAATCAGCCTCCATTTTGTGATAATCCTATCATTCCGCCGCATCGACCTGGCTCACCTGCCTTTGCGGCACTAAATCAAATCCCCCGCCCCTGAAACAGACTTTATCAAAACATTCATATTCCCCGCCTCTATCCGTGACGTGACTGTGCTGCGTAGGCAAACGCGCCCAGGCGTCTTCTACGCGACTCCACACAGACCCCGGAAATCAACACAGATCAGCTCACAATACAGCGCACCACAATTCGGAATATGAAACTGTACTTTGAAATCAAACCGCAAGATTGTAAATGTGGTAAAGTACATTTATTTGACATCAAATGTTTAGAGAATATTCAGCGATTTGCATTTTTATTTGCTCATGTTCCAAAAAGTTCGTATTGAGGAACGCGATGGTCCTTTGCTGTACACAGGGTCTTAGAGCATCTCACAATACAGCACCACAATTCGGAATGTGAAACCGTGGTTTAAAAGCAAACGGCAAGATTGTACATTTGGCAAAGTACGTTTATTGGACATCAAATGTTTAGAGAATATTCAGCGATTTGCATTTTTATTTGCTCATGTTCCAAAAAGTTCGTATTGAGGAACGCGATGGTCCTTTGCTGTACACAGGGTCTTAGAGCATCTCACAATACAGCACCACAATTCGGAATGTGAAACCGTGGTTTAAAAGCAAACGGCAAGATTGTACATTTGGCAAAGTACGTTTATTGGACATCAAATGTTTAGAGAATATTCAGCGATTTGCATTTTTCTTTGCTCTCGATCCAAATTAGTTCGTCTTGAGGGAAGCGATGTTCGTGTGCAGTACACAGGGTGTTGGTTTACGATAAAAATAAGCTCTTCTGTCGCACTGATAATCGCATGGCTGTTCCAACAACGAGGCACTAGGCCACCACAACGGTAGGTATGTTGCATCTAACCGTTAGTACCGCGTAAGGGCATACTTGTACTTGGCGATCGTCCCATAAAATGGTCAGGGTGGTAACGTTGTTCACGCGGAGAAGCAACTGGCGGCTGTAGAAGCCGTCCGCCGGTGTCTGGTACTCGTGACACAGACAGTAGTGAATGATGTACCTAAAAACATAAAAAATGAAATTAGTCTCACCATCAGATCCTTATTAAAATTATTCATTTCATAGCGAGGACAGCGCTACTGGGTGTACACAAGTGTTTAAAGGCGTGGCGAGGCATGGAGGGGGGGGAGTGGAGTACAAGGTAAGTAGCATAAAATAATAAATAAATAGGGCCAGCTGGTGGCAAGTGCAAGGTAAGTGCAGAACAAGTGCTGGGAAGGGGGGGCTGTAGGATACTGAGACAGTCCCCCAGTGCAGGGGTTGACAGGGAGGCAGTGCAGGTGGAGAGTGGAAGGGCCCAGGACCGAGGTCGCAGACAGTGGACCAGTTGTAGCAGGGGAGAGGGAGAGAGAAAGCAGAAGCAAAGAGGAAGGTTTTGAGGTGCTTCAGTAAAAGAAGATGGTTCTCCTCCAGATAGTGCGCGGTAGAAAACACTATGCCACATAGAACGAACAAGTACAACTGAACCCGTCTTTAAAGCCACTGTATAGTAATGAAATTGCGGTATAAACTCATCAAAAGTTACTTACATTATATTTGCATTTTCCATTGTGTCTCTGTGTAGGGCAGACCCGAAACACCACTCCTTCTTTGCCGACGTTACTTCTTCTAATGAACGTGGCTCATCGTTTCGTTTCTGAAATTTTATTCATTATCTTTTCTTAGTCTTTCAGGATGGTCCCGGCCTGTCAAGGTCAAATCACAATAGAACCTTATATTGGGTCGTGGGCCTTTCCGCCACCCGAGCAAAACATCAAAGCAGCTGACCTTCACTTTGAGCGAGCACACATTTCTAGTTAGCTCCAGTTAGTGTAAGGGCATCTTGTCTGCGTGCCTTTTTTTTTATTGTCCCTATGGGTCGGCCATGTGTTTGTAATACGGAAACATTCTATAATTTTTGTAAAAATGATTTATATTACTGTTTGGTTTAATTGCAATGGGCCTGCAACATGAGGAGACTCGAGAGAACAGACAATCGAATTACAATCATTTAAACCGTGATGTGTATTTCTCAATGAGCTCTGCTTTAGGTGGACATGGAACAGAGGCAATGTTGGGTGGCAATGCAGTTGTCCCCTGCATAGGTTCGTTCACCACTCCATGTATGTGCCTATCGAGGACATCTACGATAAGTCTCTCAATAAACTCATATTGCATATCCTCAAACACTGGTTTGATCACCCATTGTTTACTTCTTTTAGTGAAGGCCTTATTGTAGCGAAGCGTCCCTAAAGTTCCGGTCGTCCTACTTTGTTGACGGCCAACATTATGGTTATGTGCCAAGACCGCTAGAAGAGTCCGATTTATCATGCCTTCCATGCCAAAATGCAATCTTTTGGGCCTGTACTTTAGGCACATATTGTGGAACACCTCCAAATCTCCTGTGTGGCAGAATTCCGTGAGTCCCCTCAAATCTCTTGTTATAGTTTTATCAAATACAATCTTTTCAATGGCCTTGTGAGTGGGTGATGAAGGAATCAACCACTTCTTCTTCCGTGCCTCCTCTGTGGACAAATGGCCATGTTCACATTTGTGGAAATGCTCATTTGTCGACCATTGATGTACGTTGCTACAGTGCAACATTACTGACCGCCATTTTTCCAGTAGAATTTCCAACGACCCTTCACATGTTTTTGAGCTCCACCAAAGATGGTTGCTGATTGACTTGGACCACTGTGAAATACCTTGCATATCTTTTTTTTTTCCTGCAGCCGACAATTTTTTATTGATTGTTTTTGCAAGATGCCATACGTCAAATTGGTGATTTATATTTTTGTACTGTTCTCTCATTGTCTTGGCAATTGAAACGTGTCTGTCCGTGGCTATCAGGTCGATCACCATTCCCCGCGATTGTAGTTCTTGCAATGATGCTACAAAGCCAACTTTCTCCATGGCCACTGAGGATGTACTTTGTGACACCTGCACGACCACCGAACTCACAATTTTCTTACTTTCCATGTCCTGAAAGTGGTAGGTGCAGTACTTGGCTGAAAATCCTGGACTGTCGCATTGTCCATCACCGGCTAGCCTGAAGCGTTTGCCCGCGAATGTACTTTCCATTGACATTTTTTCCATTCTCCAAGCTTCGCTGATGGCTGGAAATAGATAATCGGTTTGGTATTTGTAGAACTGACTTTTCGCAATGAAATGGATTCCCACAAACTGAAAGAAATACTGTAACTTTTTAAAACTTGAACCACTAAAAAGTGCGGCCGCTGCACAAAGTAGATTGCCTGCTGGCAGTTGCCCCAGCATGGGTTGTGCAGACCATGCGAACGGATGATATTGTGTACAGGTGGCATGTATTTTAAGGTTAGTGCCTCGAATTGCACGAGTCACATTAATCAATGGCTCCCCACATACTTCCCCACCAACCCAATGCCCACATTTCATCATCATAATAATATCCATCAAACAGCTATCGAATACAATGAATTTGGCCTCTTTCCTTATACTGTCACTCTGCATCCCAGCTGGTTCGGCCTGTAACGTTGAGGACATGTCACTCGCATGAAAGGTACAATCTCTGATATCGTCTTCCGCTATGCTGAGTGATATTGATGGTGTTTCATTGTCGTCCACTTCATTCTCTTCCATTGCAACATCTGTTCCTTGTCCGGAGATGGGAGAAAAAAACAATGTCTTCAACTTTCGCGTGCTCTTATTTTTTGCGGGTGTGGATTCTGTGAATTGATCTACGACTGCATCCAAACTACCAGGAGGACATTCACTATCAATGGCTGGTGGTGGTATAGCTCCGTTGTCAATCACTTCATATTCTTCCCATTGGCACGATGCATCTCCAGTCTCAAGTCCCTGCCAAAAGGTTTGACAAGCAACATCTCTCGTTCGCTTCACTGTCTGTGTAGATCTAGTTCTTACACCCACTCGCAACTAGAGGACAGATTAGAAAAGGGATGTTCAGTTTAAACACAACTTACAGTATTGAACTATTGACAGTGAAAGACAACATAATATAGTGAACAGGACACTAACCTTCTTTTGCTTTCTTTTCTTTGAAACTTTCTTTCCTCGAACTTCAACATCTGGACGCTGTTGCTCCGACTCGTGTGTGCATGTCTCCACTTCCTCTCGCGCTGCAACGACTATACTTTCATGATAAGCACATCCATCACTCACTGAGGCTCCATCGACTCGCTGAAACATAGAACTTTCATTAGTATGTATAATAATATTGAAAACACAAAATGTACTTGGGGACCAATACCCATACGTACATCTCAATAGCAAAACACGAATGAACGCATTGTGTAGAACATTCAAACGACAATAGTTCACGCATTGTTGATCTAGTTAGATTGAACTGTCAAGATCCATACCTCGGGCTCCGCATAGACTTCCATTGATGATATTATTGAAGATGACGCTTCAGCAACTCCCTGAAACACAGTAATTGCATTAGTATGGTTTTCTATTTTGTTAAAAAGAACATAAACTTTGTGCAGGCGTCAACAGCTCATCTAAATAGACCTGCACAATCTTTGATCAGTTGTCTAAAATAAATAATGGATATCTAAATATGATTCGATTTGCTCCATCGTTGGAAGTGTCACCACCCAGAGATCTGCATCAACTACTAGGGGTGATGTTCTTGTTGAAGAAGCTCCGTCAGCTCCCTGAAACATAGTACTTGCGTTAATAAAGAAGGAAGTATAGCGGATGTAATCACGTCATTTGATCTCGCTTGATCGATCTGTCAGTATCCATACCTCGAAATGCATAAGAACATCAAGGGACGCTGTAACTGCGGTGCACACTTCTGCAAGCTGTTGCGCCGACCCGTAACTGCACGCTCCCCCTTCTTCTTGGACTAATGCTCCATCGACTCCCTGAAACATAGGACTTTCATTAGTAATGAACACAATATTGAAAAAAGAAGACACATACGAGGGCGACGACAGAAGGACATATCAATGGCTAAAAACGAAAGAAACATTGTGTGTAACAATCACGCTACAAGAATGCAAGATCTGATGATCTCCATCGATGGAACTGTCCTGAAACGTACCTCGAGCATCTGAGTGACATCTACGGTTGTCGTCAATGCGTTGGACTCCTCAGCATCTCCCTGAAAGACAGTACTTGCATTATTTTGGATAACAATAATTATAACTGAAAACAAAGACTAGAGGACGAGTACTGTGGTGTACCATTAGGTAAAATAATTACACGATCAATTAAAACTATTGATTTACATGCCTAAAACAAGTCAGTGTCAGAATAGCTAAGTAAGATTACCCGATAGGCGCTTGAAGTGGCTGATGACTGCAATAACGACACGGATGGAGAATCTTCAGCCTTCATATTGAGTGGATACATAAATGGGGAAATTATTGTTAGCTAATGCTACACACTACCGCAATGCCGAGAGATAAATACGTAAACTTGACTCACCAGTGGAGGGATGTGGACGAATAGAGTGGGAATAGCGGTTGAGAGCAATTTTCGCCTCGCTCGCGGTGTTTTCGTCCTTATTAGCAATGATGTGGAGTACATGTCTGGGCTAAAGTGCCTGCTGCAGATGCGGTATCGATCACCCCTCTTGTCCGCAAAGACTTCTAGGACTCTACTTTCTATCTCAGAGGCTGGATATCCGCAATATCGGACCCATTCTCTTATCTGATCTATTGTCTTAGGGAAAACATGCATTATAGTACCTTCAGATTTGTTATGGGTCTTCGAAGGGCAACCGCCAATGGAACAGGCAGGCATTATGGAAAGTTCTGAAAAGTAAAGATCAACAATTCTCTATGAATACCAATGTGTTAAAACATTAAATGACACATAAAAGGTTCAATGCAAGGTCCGTTTTGGTTCTTGGAACTATACATGTTATTCACATGCGGATAAGTATTTCAATAACTTTCAAAAAATAGAAAAAGTAATTTGACTAAACTCAGAACATGTGACTAGTTCCTTGCATGTACTGTCGTGAACGAAAAGAAAACATGGATGCAATTTGATGACTACTAGCAAATAGATATAAATTAAAAAATTGGACGCAAAATGATTATGGTACATGGACTTACCTTGACGAACAAACAGTTAGATGCAGGGATCAGAGTAGTTTCTTGTCGTAGAACAGGGAGCAGTTCACAGGTTGCAAACTGACGAGTTTGCTCAAAGTGGTCACGGAAGTTCACAGAGACGAAGAGCAGATAACCAGCACCTTCACGGGTTGACTAGCAAAGCGCAAAGAAGTTCTCATTAGAAATATGAAGTGGGTTATAAAGAATTCGAAACAGGGGTGTGTTTGTGAATGAATGACGTGTATATGTCGTGGCATTATGCGGTCTGCAGGGGGCCGTCCAGCGTGAGGGGGGATGCTTGGCAGGAGACACGGGGTCTGGAGGTAGACATGGGAACAACAACCCATGCTCTATAGACCACTTTGAAGTGTACATGGTCTTTGGCACCTCTTGGCCTTTATCGCTCCCTGACAGCTCCACTTGCCAGCACAAGTACCCCGGTGCGAACTGCCTTTGATAGGGCGGGGGGGTGGATCGGGGCGGTGGTCGTGCAGACAAGACACAGGAAGACTCGTGAATGGAGACACACTTATGTGGATTGCAGGGGGCCGTCCAGCGTGAGGGGGGATGCTTGGCAGGAGACACGGGGTCTGGAGGTAGACATGGGAACAACAACCCATGCTCTATAGACCACTTTGAAGTGTACATGGTCTTTGGCACCTCTTGGCCTTTATCGCTCCCTGACAGCTCCACTTGCCAGCACAAGTACCCCGGTGCGAACTGCCTTTGATAGGGCGGGGGGGTGGATCGGGGCGGTGGTCGTGCAGACAAGACACAGGAAGACTCGTGAATGGAGACACACTTATGTGGATTGCAGGGGGCCGTCCAGCGTGAGGGGGGATGCTTGGCAGGAGACACGGGGTCTGGAGGTAGACATGGGAACAACAACCCATGCTCTATAGACCACTTTGAAGTGTACATGGTCTTTGGCACCTCTTGGCCTTTATCGCTCCCTGACAGCTCCACTTGCCAGCACAAGTACCCCGGTGCGAACTGCCTTTGATAGGGCGGGGGGTGGATCGGGGCGGTGGTCGTGCAGACAAGACACAGGAAGACTCGTGAATGGAGACACACTTATGTGGATTGCAGGGGGCCGTCCAGCGTGAGGGGGGATGCTTGGCAGGAGACACGGGGTCTGGAGGTAGACATGGGAACAACAACCCATGCTCTATAGACCACTTTGAAGTGTACATGGTCTTTGGCACCTCTTGGCCTTTATCGCTCCCTGACAGCTCCACTTGCCAGCACAAGTACCCCGGTGCGAACTGCCTTTGATAGGGCGGGGGGTGGATCGGGGCGGTGGTCGTGCAGACAAGACCCGTTTGCCGCAGGGCCTCACCAAGGAGAGGCCATCTAACTGAATGTAAGAGGATGGCTGCAGGATCTACTACATGGAATGCAGGGGGGTGAGTTTATAAATACCTCACCCTCCCAGGAGAATATACACTAGATTCATTTAAAAAATCAAAACAACCATTGTTAAAATATATGTTGGGCTTTATTTTAGATTTTAATTAAACATAAATAATAAACATTACACATTGTAAAGTTGAGGTTGCAGCACATCGAGGGAAAATCCGCGGTATTGTCCACTGTCACTGGGGAAATGTTGTCTAATGGCAAGTACCGCACAGGCAGGTATTACTCTCCGAACGCGGTGTCCGAGCCTCCCGTGAAGCCACCAAGTGAAGCAACGATAGGCCACCAGCCTGTACCACCTGTGAAAAAAAAAGATGCAAACTGTATTAAACTGACCAAACTTTCTTATCAATGTCGATTCAGGTAACACATGTCATTTTTCTTAGAAAAAAATTATATCTAGAAAATGCACTATATGGAACAAATTTACATGCGTTCGAATGATATGTAAATGTAATTTTATATGTGGGAGACGACCATGAAATAGTGGTGGCATCACTGACATCACAAACAGAGTATACTTACTCGTTACTCGGATTACGCGGACGAACAGTGCCGCGAAGTTCGTGCATAAGCACCATCATCATCCTCAACACGGTCCGTGAGAGGCAGGCTTCCCTGAACTCTGGCAGCTCGGTGATGCATTGCGGACTTTGCTCGCCTTCCTGCAGACTTTGCTCGCTTTCCGAAATGTAGGCCAAGCACCCGGAATTTTCACGGCAGCAGCAGTTCTCCTCCTCAGTTGGCATTAGCTCGCACCGATTGCACGTGCACCAGGTGGAGACGCCGTCCATGCGACATGGTCCAGGCTCTTCATCCGTTGACTGGTCCTCCCAACTGCCGTCCGAATCCCCATCGTTTTCGCGTGCTTGACTTTCCAGTAGTTCTTCCTCGGTGTACTCGGGCTCGTACATATACGGCATTATTGTGGCCATTGTGCGGTAAAGATAGTAAAATAATTTACAGAGATGGTACAGGTGTTCACACGGGCTACAAGCGGCGAAGGTAGCTGACCAGAGCACTGAAACGAGTCACAGAATACTCAAAGTAACACAGAGAGAGGAATGGAATCGAAAATCTGCTGCTGTGTGTTGTGAAACGGTCTGTTTATACTTATTGGGGAAAGAGGCGTCCTGCCATTTCCATGGCAACACGTCAATAGCTGAGGCGCAGCGATTGTTGACACGAGACGTGCTTGAAATGGGCAGTACGCGTCTGCTGATGTCAGGCTCAGGGGCGGGGGATTTGATTTAGTGCCGCAAAGGCAGGTGAGCCAGGTCGATGCGGCGGAATGATAGGATTATCACAAAATGGAGGCTGATTTCGAGTGCGATAATGGGCGAAAAGTCGGGTAAGGTCCATAGGAAAGTTTCCTACGATCTACCGATTTATGCTTACAAACACATGGCCGACCCGTAGGGACAATAAAAAAAAAGTCCCGGAACTATCCTTTAATGTCGACCGTGTTCGGTAATCGCTGGGGCCTTTAATTTGTATGTTGTGGCGTTTTGAACTCCGACTGCGAACGAGTGGTTTACAGAAAGGCAGCAACATGTATA